>NC_072875.1:7398403-7998403 GCF_028858705.1 Grus americana
TTAGACAGGATCCCACCGCCTCTGGAAGGGCAGCAACGCCTAAACGGCTCAACCATGGTTGATTACACTTCACCCCTATGCGTGTACAGGCGTTTGCTTTAACCTCTCCTGGCACGCTGCCTAAAGTAAGAACAACTTCTTTATCCAAGTGAGCACGAAGGGGACAAAGGTTTGCAGCTGGTGCGTCGAGGCTTATGCGTGACACAGGACTAAACCAGTGCTGCGGTTTTCTTTACAAAATGTGGGATTAGCTGGAAAGTTTTTGGGCAAAACCGTCAAGGTTTAGAGATGCTGAGGGATGCCGGCGAGGATGCACGTGCAGGTCAAGGGTGCATCCACAAGAAGCAGCGCATGTCAGAAAGCTCTACAGTGTGTACAGCTATGCCTGCCTATCCATGTGGGCTGTTGCCCTTGTGCTTTTTAGCTCGCTCTTCTTAAATACTTGCTTCCTTTCCCTTTTGATAATCTGCGAAGTTGGGCTCGGGCAGGGGACAGGAGCAAAAACCCCCTGAATCCCTCAGAGCAAGGGGCTGGGTGGAGAAAGGGGGATTGCAACTGCAGAGCAAACAGACCGAGGGTATTTTCTCCCTCTTTACTGTGAACCTGCTCCTTTAAAGTCACGGGGGACACTTCTTTCTGTGCGCCTCTGGGGCAGTGGTTCAGCTGCAGAGGCTGCAGCAGATGGAGAGGCTGCCCCCGGCGCTGGAGGCGTTGCTATAAATTCCCCGGGCCCTCAGAGGGTGATGCCATGCAGTGGGGACATCTCTTTCTGGCGCTCCGTGGCAGGGGAACCGGGCTCCGGGTCCAGCCTTTCGCCGCCTCCATGGCGAAATGTGGCACTTGCTCTTTGGGGCTTGGATGGGGAAGGGTGATGCTCTGATTTTTTGCAGCCTAGTTCCCAGAAATGCTCTGGCCTAAGGGGCCACCTGAGCCTGTGCCCCCCAAATTTAGAGGAGCCGGTGTGAGGTGAGATCACCCTGCCCATCGGACTGCAGTATCGTACCTCTCAAAGCTCTGGGTTTCATAAGGGGTGGGCTTTTTTTAACAAGTAGACACATGAGCAAGCTGAAGCCTCCCCCCAGCACCACCTTTTTTCTTTTTTTCCCCCGAGCAGATGTGAAGATCCCGCTTTTGTCAGCTTTCTTCCTGCTCAAAAAAAGAGAAGAATTTGAAAAGAATATTAAATCGTGTTGAGGAAGGGTGCACAGAAGGGACGGGAACAAGTTTTCCTATCGCACATCAGAGCCACATGTCCCACATTCCCCTCCTCGAGGCGGATCCTTTGCCTTGATTTCTCCTCTTTACCTTTTTCTTTTCTTCTGTCATGACTCCTGGAATAATTAGTAGCAACCGTTTGCATGTGTGGTTTTAAAGGCATCTTTTATATCAGCAGCGTGGGTTCCCTTTGCCACAGCTCTCTGCAGTGGCTCATCCCCTTGAAGATATGCAATCAATACTTCTCCTGAACCCACTGATATACTTGGCCATCACTTAAATATCATTACAGGAAAGATTTCAGCGAGATCACTGCATATTATACTTTAAAGTTTGACTTTAAAAGAATGCCTGGGCTTTGCTAAAAGGCATTAGTAATGGGATTCTCTATCTTTGAGCTTAATTTATTCTGAAGAGAAAAAGGCCATTATCTTAAATCTTTTTTTTCCCCCCTTTTCCTCCTCTTACAAAAAAGAAAAAAGGAAAAAGCAGGCCTCTGAAGTCCAGTACTTATGGCAAAATCATTGTTTAATTGCTTACACTTTTAACCCCTTGGAGCCAACTGTGTTTTTGTGGCACGTCTCCTGTTGCTCCACAAACAATGCTGGGGTTGGTATATTTTCCCCACCCCTCCTTCTCTTGACCTGCTTTGTTCCAGGATTAGGAAGTTGTGGGCTCATCTTCAGTGAGAAAACTAGAGACATTTATGGTGCACAGCGTTGTAGCTTTGCTGTGGGTATGCCCTGACTAAGCCAGAAGGACGGATAGCAAAATCCTGGGTTTTCTTAGTGTTAGCCAACAATTACAGGGTGGGAACCTCCACCTGAAAGGCATCCTTGTGACAGACGAATCCTCCTTTGCAGAGTCCTCGTTAGCTATGCCAAAAATCAGATGGGAGGTGAGTACTTGTCCATGGGTGTATTTTATGTGCAGAGACTGTTGGGAACAGCTGTTGGGTTCTTGAGGGTTTGATTTCCATCAATAGCACCAGAGCAGGGAGCCTCTGAACCTCTGTTATTAACACTCAGCCAACCTTGAATTTTTTGATGCGTCCAAAGCCTGCACTGTGCTCCTGCTTCAAAATCGAGCAAAAAGCCTTGTCTTGGGTTTAATTCCGTGTGCGGGTAGGTCTTGCCTTGGATTAAAGCGTGCAGCGCTCCTGGATTAGGCCAGAAACATAACCCAAGCTCAGCTTTCAGCAACAGAAGTTTTTTTTGTGAGACTGAGGAGCAAAACCCCAGAAAGCTTTTTCAATTCAGAGCAAGGTGTGGGATGCGAGCCTTCACTGACGTTAGCGTACTTAACTGCGAAATGTGTGGGGTGCTGGAGCAGAGAAGAGCAGAGGCTTTGCCCCAGGGCCGTGGGAAGTGTATTAATTCTAGACGTCCTGCATCTTGGGCTGTGACTTTCCCATTGCACTTGGATTGGTTTCTGCTCTCTGGGGCCCTCCTGGGTGGAGGCAGGACTCTCCATCCCTTAGAGCTGTAGCTGCTGGTGCCTGAGTTATCATACGAGCTAAGGATCAATTATACATTAGAGACCTGGTAATGATGAGAATTAAATGAGCTTTTGCTGAAGTGTGCTGTGCTTCTGTTCACCTTCAGATAGAAACTGCTCCAAAGAGCACCAACATCTGCACAAATAATCTGTCTTCTGGAAAGCACATTGATCTCCTGTTTACGTGTGGGAGCGCTCTCCTGTTGTCTCTCCTGGGACAATGAGCTCTGCAGGACACGATGGTTTTCCAGAGGACCCTGCCTGGTATACGCACGTCACCTCTGGCACTTGCTCACAAGGAGCGTGCTGTGTAACGGTGTGGGACATCTATCTGGATACCTACGGATGCTCCAGCTGCTCCTTCAGATCTGCAGGGAGTTGACAGCTTTTGCCAGAGGTGCAAAACAGTTTCTCTTCAAGCATTACTTGATGAACCCAGAAACATTGCCTCCCAGGATACCAACGTTTTGCATTGGTGTTCTTCTGTTGTCCCTTGTTTCTCCAGCACTTGGGTAAAGGCCACCAAGCTGGGTTTGGCATTTTGCTTGTCCTAGGCCTGGATGGTTTTAAACAAGACCATAACTTTGACCATCACCCAAGGGTGTGCCGACTCATTCAAGGTTTCTTGTGTTTTGGATGTTTTCTCATGGCTTTGGTCCTAAGCATGACTTAAACCTAGATGCCCTGACTTAAACAAGTGTCACTGGGCATCTGTAGCATAACCTTTAGTTTGTTCAGCTTGTATAGATGGGTGTAGAGTCCTCATGACAATCCAGTCTAGTGGTTAAAGCAGCATCGGGTACTTTTCTTCTGCTATTTGAATCCCTTTGACTCAGTTTCTCCCTACGGTAAAGCTGTATTAATGATGCTTACCAATTTCAATGCAGTCCTGAAGGTTAATTTATTTTTTCCAAAGCACTTAGCAAACATTAAGTGTTACATAAATCTCAAGTATTACTATCCACAAGATGCATTGATTTGCAGAGTGCGGTCATATTGTCTGGATTTCTTTTTTTCCTTTAAAAATTTCAATCCATTAGAAAGAAGAAAAAAAAACCCCGAAACCCAAACCATAGCTCTTATACAAGACCAAATAGTTACATAAACAAAGAGCACCAAATGTCCAATCAATGATAAAGCAAATGGGGCCAATTGCATATCCAGCCTCCAGTTATGGTTCACATGGATGGCACTGGAGAGTCAGGGCTTGCCGGGATCGATGCCGCTGTGCACAAGTGCAGCGACAAGCTTGCAGTGCCCGTGCTGGGTGGCAGCTCACCAGCCGTGCACTGCAGCGTGACGTTTTCCCACTTTTTCCTTATTTCCGTGCACCGCGTGCTACTCCGTGCTGCCTCCAGTTGCCTTTGGTTATTAAAAGGAGAGGTTCACGCGTCATTGGGAAAATCAAATTCTTCCAGCAGAAAGCAGTGTTATTTACGCCCCTGTGCCACTGTTATCTCTCTCGGGACAGGGCAACGCAGACCAGTATTTCTGGGGGTACTGAATGCAACCGCAGGGAATAAATCATCAGGGAGCAGTGGTGAAGAGCAGGGGTGCTCCTGCAGCTCCTCGATGATGCTGTAATTTATCCTATCAGGAACAGCAGGACAGGAGAGATAACTGAATGCTTTCTGTTAAGGTGGAGGAACTGACAGAAATGGTGGGGTGGTTCGGTTTTTTTTTTTTTGGCTGCGTGGCAACATAATGGCAAGCGTTGTGTTTTTCTCCGTTTTTACTTGGAAAGCTAAGATGGAGTAAGGAGAGGCTATCTGATTTTTAGCCTCTTCAGAGCCATGAAGGTGTCCCCTCCCCAGCTCCAAATCAATCATAACTCCCTTAGACTCATTGATTTACAGACAGCATGAAACCACCTGCTCCCTGCATCCCCAGGTTATTTTGGTTTTGTGAGAAATTCTGAATTTTGCATTAGTGCGAGGTACCGAGAGGCAGGACTCTTGTAACCAGGGGCCGAGCCGAGCGAATTGCACCTACCTTGACCTGCTCCTGGGGCTTGTTGAGACCAAGCAAACTCGTTTCATGCAAACCTGTAGAATCATAAGCTTTTGAGTCAATGAGACTGCAGCTGCCTATCCTGGAGGGGGAACCAGCTCTTGCTGGTGATCTCTGGTCTGGTGTTGATGCTGCAAGCGTTGGGTATTCCTTGGGGCAGAGCTTATTTCCTCTAGTTGCTTATTTCCACCGGAGAAGGGGGATGTGTGGTGGTTGCACCAGGCTCTTGGGCTTTTCTCTGCCTTGGCTTCTCTCATGTGTGCAAAGCGCTTGAGTCTTGCCATGGTGCACCAGGTTCTGAGATGTGGACAAGTGAAGAAGTCATTGCTTTTCAGCAAGCCAAAAGACATGGGGATTTTTAATTTTGTTTGCTACTGGATGGGATTCATGTTTGCAGAAGTGCTTTGACATTCTAAGCAGATGGACCTGCCAGAAGTACAAAGCGCTGCCGTTCTCCTCCAATGACAAGATGTGAAAGCTGAAGATGCTCTTGTAACCGACCTCCCCCCGAATCTGGAGTGTGCCGTGGGTTTCAAAGCTGATCCGCTCAGCACCTCTGTTCTTCTGAAGAGCGGTCCTTCTGAGGCGGTAGATACGGCAGTAAGTGCGTACTGCTGAATGGGATCTCTCTCCTCCAGTACACGCTTTCGTTGTCCCAACCACATTTTGGTATTTGCCATAAGCCATGCGCTCTTATGAAAAACCATTTGCAAGATAAGTAAAGGAAAATGTAATCCCTGAGTGGAATGAAGGGTGCTTTGAAATGAATGGGGGATAATCCTTTTGTTGTCTGTTACAAATGCACTTTATTTCTGCATTATCTGAGCATGAGAATAGACTGTTCGCTCAGCCAACAAATCCACTGCAGCACCCTCTCCCCAATGCATCAAACCCAAGTGGCAGGTGGCAGAGCAGCCTCTGAACTTCCTTAGGTTGGCGGCTTGTAAAAAAGGTTTCTTTAGAATTTCAAAATCCCCCTGGCGTGATTATTTTGGTGCTTGCGTTGTGCGGAGTCTTGGCTTAAGTCACGCTAAAAGATGCAGGTTGAGATTCACAAAGCAGTCTGAAAGATTTAGCTGTCTACCCGCCCTTGATCTTCCATCAAGATGGGTAGGGAAATCTGCCTAAATTGCTTTTAAAATCACAAAGCCCGATCTCTGCCCCAGGGAGCTTGTAGTTGGGGCGGGCAGGGATAGAGAAGAATTTTTCCCTTCCGCTTTCAGTGCGTTTTCCTTTCCCTTGTTGGCAAATTTTTCGTAGCAAGTTCAAGCCCGCTGACTTATGCAAGGAGAGGCTTCCAGCTTTGGTGGAGCGTGGGCTTTTTGACCCACGTGGCCGGCAGCCAGGCGTGATCCATCGGGCCACACCGACAGAAAGTAAAGCTCAGAGCTTAAAGACTAAACGCTGCATAGTCTTGAACGGTAGCAGCTATTTCCAGCTAATGTTAAAGACCTTTAGTTACTGCAGGCATTGATTCTTGGGGCCTGTAAAATGAGTCACAGCATGGCTTCTCCGTGTTTTTTTAGTGAGCAACCCAAGTTCAGTAGATATGTCATGAGATATATTTGTTCACTCTGATTTTATTGCCTGCCATACCCAGCCTCCAGCCAGCGATTCAGAACTTCCTTATACTCTCCCTCCCTCCTGGTTTGATGCATGGTTTCCCAGCACGTTTCCATTGTTTGTCAAAGACAGGATGCTGATTTTTTTTTTTTGTTTGTTTTTGCTTGAGGAAAGTCCTTGGAAGCAAACTCTGTCCTGGGTCAAATGGCGTTGCACAGCTTGCAACCTGGGCAGTGTCTTTTCCCAGGTAAACTGCTGGCAGCAGTGCTTGATGCTGCAGAGCAGGAGACGGAACGGGGTCCCATCAGAGCCCCGCCGTGTGGGGACCACAGTGATTTTTTTTTTTTCCTTAATCCGCAGGTTCAAACCTGGAGCCTCCCGGCAGTCCCACAGCCTTTAATGTGGATGGTATCAGTCTTGGAATAATCCAGTTGCTTTTAGTAAAACAATTATAGCTGGTAGAATTTGTCTTTGTAGGCATAGTAATTAGGAGAGAATAGGAAATTAATTAAAAAGCTAATTATAAAGCCCATGAATGTTGTTTTCGAATCTTTAAATGAATTTACTTTTGCGAAATTCCACCTTTTCTGATTTATTTGGCGCTGGTGGCGGTAGGTGGGGAAACTGAGGGAAACAAAACATCGGTTCCTGACGCGGCGTGATGCTGTGCTGTCTTCTAAGGAGATTATGCCATATATGATCGAAAAGACACAGGAACAGCACTAAGCTGACTGTAAGCCTGTTGTCTTCCAGCTTTTTCCATTATGAAGCACAAAGGAAACTTAAGTTTCCAGCCTCCTGGAGTCTCATGCCATTCTAATCTAAAGCTAATCCCTTCAAACAAGCACGCCGTCTGCCCTTGGAGCAGGTTCGTCATGGGGTCTTGCTTTCTTGGGAGCTACGAGCCGCTGCAATTAATCTGGGAGTTTAGGTGGCTTCTTTTAGACCACATTGCGCTTGGCAGCAATTTAAACCGAGTGTCCACTGGTAAATGGTAAAAACTACCCAGGGAAAACATGTGATGTTCCCATGCATAGCAAATGTATTCATTAGCATCAAAGCTATTACGCAGAATACCAAAATGACCTTGCAGTCATTAGAAGCTAGGTATGTTATGACTTAAGTTTAGAGGGACTTGCATTACAATGTAAAATCTAATTAGTGTTACCTCTACTAATTGCTACATATTGCTGAGGTATATAAAAATAAATGCATGATTGATACCAGGTACCATCAACGCTAAGGCTAGCCCCCACTTTTAAACGGGAAGAGAAATTTACTGCGATAATGAGTAGCAGTAATTTAGTTACCTTCATTGGCACCTTGTTAATGCATCTCTTGTTGTCTGCCTGAATGTAAAGAAGGTTTTCCGATGTGGGTTGTGACCGTGGGGTTCGCCAGTGCCCTTCGTAAGGCTGAATCAGACCGCTGGGGTCCGCGGGTAGAAACAGTGGAGAGAGCTGGTGGGGACGCATGAGCAGTAATCGGCGGCGGTGGATTTGCCGAAAAGCTGGTCCAAGTGCCTCGCACGAGGCTGCGGCCGTGGATTTGGGGTCAGAGCCCTTCGCCTGTGCTGCTGACATTAGGTAAAGGGAAAGGTTGAGGGTTTTATCCCCAAGTGCCTGTGTGTTCTCTCCCCAAGCCGAAACTGTTGTTCTTGGGGCTGAAGATCTTGGTACGTCGTCTCTACGATTGAGCTAGGAATAAGGTGATGGGTTGACCAAGGAATAACTTCTGCAGGAGGCTGTGCTCCGTGTAGGCAATAGCTGTATTGTCATGTATACGGGTAAGCAGTTATAAAGAGAACAATTTTGTCTTCGACCTGCCTTGCTGGTGAACAGCACGTGTAAAGTAAGGCGAGCTTGGAGTTAAGCGACCAGACCCAACAGTGAAGGTGTCAGAAATAGTTGTGTGAGCAGGACAGTGCCTCTATGCACCAGCACTTGTGTTTGGCTGGGGGTCCGACGTCGAGGGAGGCAGCTGGTGGGGGTGTGAGAAACAAAACGGCAGCCGAGAACAGCTGCAGGCGCAAAACCTGCCTGATGGAGATGGCTATGCGTACCTGAATTGCTGACTTCTGAACGCTTGTGCTTCTCAGCTTCACAACGCTTTTGTTTCCCAGCTGCCTTGGTGGGGTTTTTTAGGGATTTCTCTTTTTTTGTGGGGTTGGGTTTTTGGGTTTTTTTTGCACAATAACTGGGTTAGGGAAAACTGAACTGCTAATAATTAAAATGAAATCTTTGTTCCATGTGGTCTCTAGTCCTAGGAAGTCCTCATCAGAGCCAGACAGTGATATTTTGATATTCTAGACATTTTTTTTTGATATCTGGAGGGAAGTTACAAAGCAGGGAAAGATGGCAGGCCTAGCAGTTTTATAATCGCTCTTTCTAATGTGCGGTATCATGGGACGCCTCTTAGATGTCTCCACGGTGGCTTCTGCGTGCTTCAAACACGTGTGCTGTTAAATGCAGAAACCAGCTACTGAATTAATGAACGTGGCTTCAAAGGACCCTCCCCCCTTTCCCAAGCTGGAGATCTGAAGGCGATCTCGAAGTGGGTGACGTGCCTTTGAAAATCATACGGTGCAAACAATAAACCTCATTAAATAAAGTCAGCAAAAGCAGCACAGAAATCCAACATGGAGAATGGACACGGGGGGACCAACGTGGCTTCCTAAGCAGGTCCAAGGCGGGCAGTACCAAAAAAAGTGTGTGTGCTGCGTGGGGAGCTGGGAGCAGAGCGCATCTGAGAACCCATCGCCATCGGGTTGTAGCTTTCCCTCTGAGCAGCTGTTGGATGCAGAAGTCAAGTGGAGAGGTTTGGATGGGTTTCTTGTCACCTGTCTACTGAGAAGAGTTGGGCAATGCAAGGTGGAGCTGCTTCTTCACGGTGGTGGTGGTGTGGGGAGGGTTTTTCCAAGCAGGGTGAAATCGGAGCCTTGACAGGCTGCGGTCTCATTTGTCCCTGAATGTCTATTAAAGCGTGGTCCATCTCCAACGTGGAGACTGCTCAGCTCCACAGCCACCATCTCCAAAGAGGACCCACCTTCCTGTTGGGCATGGGGCCAGCTTGGCCGCCCCGATGCTTTGTCCGCTCTGAAATGAGGATTAATGAGTTCTTCCATCTGATGCTTGTTTGAGATTTGCCATTTGGGTTCATTTTAAGCTAATTTTATTCTCCATGTCGCTGGCAATTTATGCAGCAAATGCAATTATTGGAGATGAACGCCTGCCACAGCTGAAGGCTAGAAGTGCCACTTCCTTGGATGCGTGAGGAGCGGAGAGCTGGGGAATTGGGGCAGGGGGGAGGGAAAAAGAATATTAGAAAAATAATCTTTCCCCACAATACTCTCAGAGCTGATACGCACACCTTCATAAAAAAGTAATTTAATTTTCCCAGTGCAACATGAAAAGGAGATCTAATTATCCACTTCTAAATTGCTTTCTTAATTTTTCAAAACATGGCTTTTTGTTTATGCCTTTCCCTGAGCCCTGCTTAGAGGCTGCAGTGGAGCTCACCTCCATATGGAGGTCAGCGATAAAGCCACCTGGAAACGTACTTCCTCATGATAGCAGGTGTCGGAGCTCCTAATGCGCCACGTGCACCTTTTGTCCGCGGTAACGGCGCTTCTCCGCGGAAGACGTCCTCCACGCGCCGGTGCAAAAGGCAAGGGCCGCACTGGTAATTTGGGAAGCAGCCCCAGAGCATGGCTGGGGATGGGCATCAAACTCGCATCGATTTATTTTTTTTCTTTTTTTTTTTTTCTTTTTTCCTCGAGGTTTTGCAGGAGTTTTGCTGCCTCAAAGCGCTGCGCTTTTGCTGCTTTCGGCATTTCTGGGTCTCGCTCGGAAGCGTTTGTATGTCCTTGCGGTCTGTTGTGCATCAGTATCAAAGACCGTAATCCTCTGTAATGAAATTTCTGGCATCTCCTGGAGATTCCCGCAGGCGCTGCCTTTTAGACTGTTTATTTACCTTGTACCTGGACAATACTTTCTGCCAAGTCCCCAAAGGCCCGCGCTTCTGCAGGAAGCTCTTGTAAAAATCATCAGCCAGTGTTACAGCAAAGAGAAGCGTTTGGGGAAGAAAAAAAAAAAAGCCCCGCTTGGTTTTGATCATATTGCACGCTGCCCCTCTCCACGCTTCATGTATTCTTCACATGGGTTTCCCTAAAGTTCAGCTAACAGGCTTGCCTTCTGAATTTAAAATGATGTACACACACACCTTCTCTAATATTTATAGGATAAATGCTAAGCTGTACGTTAGTGATTATCATGAGTTTCTGAAAAACAGATTTTAGATGTTGGAGATGACATGACACCTTCAATTATTTACTGGGAACTGTTTTCAAACTGCCGGCTACAATTTGTCGGCGTTAAGGTATTCAGGGGCTCACAAAGTAGTTCAGATGTTACCTTGTCCGCGTTTTGAACTTTTTTTTTTTGCATTGTGTCCTGCTGTTACACTCTCCTCCCGCGTGTTCCCCTGCGTTGTTGAGATGGGGCTGTAGGTTTTGCGCAGGAAGCCACAGGGCTGGTTCTTTTTATTCCCTGTTTGTCTCGCTGGTGCTGGTGGGTTATGAATTTTTTTTTCTTTTTAATTTCCACCCCCCCAAATTTAATGGCAGCAAACCAGAGCTTTTTGGGTTAGCTTGCATCTTACCAGCATGGACGTGGCCAGTTGCAACAGGGGACGCGCAGCTTTAGGGTCGGAATTGATCCCTGTGCATCTCCAGCCGAGCGCGTGAGGGTCAAGGACTACGTGGGACTGAGCTGTCATCTGCTCGCGAGGCTCGCCTGCAGAGCCTGCCTGTTCAATAATGCTCTAATTAACTACTGCAAACTTCAGAGGACCCAGCTAACTGTAATTGAGAGATCAACAGAGGCTGCGATGAAGTTAGATGTGCATACTAATTACTGAATTATCTAACACCTGCTTTTGAGAGCAGCACCAAAATATAAATACATTTTGCATTGTAAGGCCCTTGCTATAAGGAATGCAAGATCTTGTGCGAGGGGGAGATGAAGTGCCTTGTCAGACAGATCTTAGATCCCTTTTAGTGTCTGCAGCTTCCTAGAGGCAGCTGCAAGCCTTCACTTGACAAATCTCTATCCTTTATTTTTAGTCGGGGTATTGAGGCTGTCATGTTGCAGGCTCAACCTGCAAGGAGCCAATTAAGCAGTATTCCAAACATTAAATCAGATGCTCCCAAGGTGGTGGTGAAGATGATGATGATGACGTACTTCGCAAGGCCCCGGTGAATTCTTCTGGCACTGCAAGTTTCATGTCAGTGTCCAAATGACATTCAATTTGCTGCCAGCTCCCAAAGCCTCTTGGAGGAGGGGGAAACAGTAAAAAAAAAAAAAAAAAAAAAAAGTAAGTAGGATTCATTTTTCAGCTGCTAAAGTGACAAATCTAAAGATGAAATATCCCAGACATTCGTGCGGTGGTCTATGGAAGGTCTGTTGCCAGTCATTCTTGGCGGAGGGGGAGAAACTAAGTGAGGGGGAGAGAAAAAGCTGCTTTTTATTTTTCTTATTCCATTACTTTTTTTTTTTTTTAATACTGGCCTAAGGTACGACTTCTACATCATCAGCCCTCTGAAGGCAACAATTTTCTGCTAAGCAATTTTGTCACCATGTTGGAAAGAAACCGAAACCACCATTTCAGTCCTTTGCCCAACCTGGAATCAGCGTGTCGCACGGTTTACCATCTCCCCCTCAACAAGCGGTTATTCACTTTTTTCCCCTCTGCTGAGAATTAAGCCACTTACCATGGAAAATACTTGAGCTTTGCTATTTCGTCCCTTTTTTTGAGTATCATATTTGCTCAAGTGTCGTAAGATTCGTTGGCTGTTTTGATGGTTTCAAGTAGTATTGTTTAGGTTCGTCACAGAGCCGGTTGCGTATTTTGCTGCTGACAACCAACTATTCCATCCCTCCTGAAAGACAGGAGCTCTTGTGAAGCCTCTTGCTCTTGAAACGAGTCATGGCTGTTGCGATGCACAAAGCCTTGACATCCAAAACTCCGGAGTGTATTTGAGCCAAAGCCAGGTAGGTGAGCGGGTTGGCAGGGTGAATTTTTTTTCTTGCACGGCTGCACGTTTGCAGAGCAAATAACCTCCTCTTTGGAGTCTCATCCTAAACAAGATGATGTTGACCTCTTGGAAAGATGGGGACAACTTGCCCATCGCTGCCTTGTCCCAGCAACTCTCTCCTCTTGCGTGATCAAACGGCCCCGCGTGGATCCGCGCGAGGCGTATTTGGGAGCAGGGGGTTGTTAGAAATTCCTCTCTCGCTCCTCTTATCAGAAGCAAACCTGGGATTATTGACTGCTTGCGATGCTGAACTTCCCATACGCTGGCCGCAGCGTACTGCTTACTTTGAAAATCTTTTGGTAACCGCGGTTGCCAAGCAACTGTCAGCTGTATTTCTAAGATGCGTACCACCTTCAGGATGCTGGGACCCAAATGCTGCCGTTACGCTCTCCAAGATTACCGTTTTTCTCCGGCAGCGGGCTTTGGGAAGGCCAGGTAGCATTCTTCCAACGTTGTCCTTGTCTCTGCTCGCTTTATCAGTGTGCTTTCACCAAGCTCTCTGTCCGCTCACCCCACTGATTATCTTGCTGGTTAGGCTTTCGGGGTGCCTGGCTCTCCCCGTATCTCCTTCCAGCACGTGCTTTGACACCCGGCATGGTATTGAGCGTGTGAGCTGGAAATCCAGGTGTTACCCCTTGTAACCAGTAAAAGTGTCCCAGTTGTGTTGTATTTTTTTTTCTTATTTTAAAAAAAAAAAAGTCTTTTTGGTAGGAGCTAAGACCAGAATTAAAAGAAAAGCTGGGTGTGTTGTGTGTTGGTGCCTGCAGCGCCTCGTGGGCGATGTAGCTGGGGATGCTGTTGCCTTTCGGCCGGGCTCTGGTCCTCGCAGAGGGAAGCGGGTGCTCTGCGCTGTTTTTGCAGCAGCAGAGGCCTGGTAGCATCTCTCGTGGTCTGTGCGGAGTGAGAGGGCCAAGGGGAAATTAGAAGCCCATCAAACTTTGCCTACAGAAGTGCTTATTAACAGACTCCCTCTGTACATGGATATGCATGGTTTATTTCGTTTTAGTGCCAGCCTATTCCATTTGGGTTAATAAAAGAAATATCCGTTCTATTAGGTGCATTACAGTGACAAAGCACCAAGGGAGAGGGAGGCTGCGTGCTTGTCAGCCGCCTGAGTATCGGGCTGTCAGTTGTGCCATCAAGCCTTCCTGCTTATTTGCAATTTTATTTTCAGATGTGATTGACATCTGGAGGCTCTGACATTCTCGGCACAAACATACAGCCTGTTATTATGCTTGCATTAACATTTTGATAAACACACAGTGCAGCATTGAAAAAGTAATTACATGTCATCACATCTCTGCCTCATCAAAGAAAACTTTGCTGTGTAATTGCTCCAAGATTTACCCAGGTACAATGTGCTGCTTCCAGTAAAGGCTCCTTTCTATTGAAGAGTTTACATTTACCTTTTAAGATGCACAATATCTTTCCCCCATGGGGCTTTCTTGGGCTAAAATAAACTCAGCAATATAATTTAGCTTTCCATAAATATGCTTGGATATTAGAGTGCGGTACTCTTTGCATAATAGTTATTTAATGCTTGATATAAATATGCTGTGTATTATATGGGCTAAGCTATCAAGGTAAGTTTTTGACGACTGGGAGAAATAGCGCATTGTTACGCTGGTTTCTGCATTAGCAGAAGGGCCCTTTTGCACTTATATTTATATCGGTACTTCTCACAATGACATCTAATTTTACAATAAACTGAGCCTAGCTGAAGCACCTCGCTGCAGATTCTAAAATATTGGCTATTTCCTCGCTTGTAAAGGACTTTTCTGATGTCTCTCTGAAAGAGGTATTATATGGAAGAATACAAATAATTCCAAGGGTTTCCCCCTGTCCCCCCCCCCCCCCTTCCCTCGGAGCCGAGTAAGGAAGAGAAAATCTCATTGATGTTTAGTCAATAAATCTTGCAAGACAGATACTGAAAGACCTGAATGAAAGGTAGAAGGGGAAAAAAACCAGCGTATGACGATAAAACAGGTGAAGTGGTCAATCGGACAATTGCTAGCCACGGAGTGTTTTCAGGTTATTTTATTTAAGATGCTACGTGCTGGCCAAGTCAGATCGGTCCTTGCTGGGTAGCCTGGATAATACGAGCCTGTTTCTACTGCTGGCTGGTGAGATTTTATTCCCTTTGCTCAAATAGTGCTCATCTGGACTCTGGAAGTACAAGTTTTAAGTTGTGTCCCCGGTTCTGGTGCGGTAACGTACTTAACCCTGACATTTCCTACCAGCAGGCAACGCGTTGGGTATTTAGTCTGTGCATTTTGATTCTCACATTGTAAGCTTTCTTCGTTGTTTGTGGCTTGCTGGGGAGATGTGGGGGCTCGTGCTTTGCAAAGTGATTGGTCTAATGCTGCTTCTGGAGTGGAGAATAATTCTCAAGGTTGTTCATGAGAGGAGCTTTATGAACAAATCCTTTGAGGCGTCTTTTCTCCCTTACTATAACAGTAAGGAAAATGAGTGAGGAATGGCCTTCACAGTCATTTCTTCCCATCTTCTGTCCTCTGCCTTTCATCAGGGCTTCTGTTTCCAAAGGAAAACACCCTCCTTCCTTCTGGAGGAACAAATTTTTTCTGCTTTTTTCTAAAGATGTAAGGAGAACGATGTCTATAGCTTTTTCTCCTTGACCAGCCAGCCTCCGAGGGGGTCTGAGCCCATCGCTGCCACGTAGGACAGGAATTGTGCCAACCTTATAGCCGCCACCACCTGAGCATGTTGGCTTTTCCCAAAAACCAATTCCCTTTTTTCCCCTGGGACTGATGCCGGCTCGAACAGAGGTGCCTGACCATACCGAAGCAAGCCAGCACCTCCTGGGGCTGGGATCCCAAAAACCCGTGCCCTCTGGGATGACCCTTTCTCCACCAAGCGGGCGGCAGTGCTGCCACGCGTGTTGGCCGAGGAGATGGGCATTGCCGACCTTGTTGGGAGAATGACTTGTGATAAGAAGCATTAAAGACGGACAGAATGGCGCGTGTTTCCAAGTGTGTTTAATGGTTTGATAATGCGATGTTAGTGTCTATTAATCCTCTAAGGAGATTGGTATTAGCTCAGCTTTAGCACTAGACTGAATAAATACGCTAACAGGATGCACCCAGGCTTGTGCCTGGAACATCTGTATCCAACATCTGTATTATGATTATAGGCTTGTGGCCTATATACAGTATCTATGAAATTAGATCTGGTATTATACCTTTAGAGCAGCTGGGATAGGTTAATTCCCTCGACTTAGTGCCAATGACAGCTGGGACGGCTGGAGGAGCAGCCCTGGGCGATGCTCAGGGACTCCGTAGTGCCACGGGGAGAGGCAGGGCGATGGATTGGTCCCGGGGGTTTAGCAGCGGCTGGTGGGGAGGTGGCGGGGGCTGACCTGTGTCTGTCGAAGGCCAAAAAGTGTCTGGGCAAGTGAAGTTAAGCAGTTACGGCGCAGAAGGGTCTTTCTGGCATTGTGTTTAACCTTCTGCTTTCTTGCCTTTTGTGGGGAAGAGCTGCCTGGATTTTAACCTTTCCTATCCCGATGGATGCCGTGAGCAAAGAGCCAGGCACTTGTGCAGAAGCTTCGGAGCGCCCTGGCCTTGGTCTTCAAGGGGCTTTGAGCAGGAAGGCATCCGAACCTACGTACGAACACCAACAGGGGAAGTCCCATGGGCTGTCCTTCTCTATCAAGGTTTATTGCATTACTTATCCCAAGGATAAGCCCATTGCAAGTGGCTCATGATTCCTATTCATCTTTTCAGCCTTTACCCATTTGCTTTCAGGACATTTACATTTAAATGTGTGTTTCTGCAGAAGCTTTACGGGAAAGCAACGTTGGACAAAAAAAAAAAAAAAAGGAAAAGAGTTTAAAATGCATTTTTCATGCTCTTTCATACTCTATTGATTTTGTTTTTCTCATTTTTTCTTATAAAGAGAAGGTTTTCTAATACATTTTTCAGAAATAAAGGAGTCAGCAGTTCTACTCTCCTAAAGCAATAGTTATTCACCTAGATTATAAACAGAATTTGTGAGGGAGGGCTATTTATATAAATTTCCCTTTTCAATAAAATGAATATTGTGAAAAAGCAGGCAGCTCACAGAGCACGGTTCCCAAGCGGAGAGTTCGGTCGCTGAGTTTCTCCCTCGCCTGGACTGCTGGTGATGGGCAACGCGCTTGGCTTTGCCCAGGCATGAGAGCTGGGAGGAACCTGCCCCTTCCCTGTACGAGCACCTTGTAGGCAAAAAAACCCCCTCAGCCAAACAGTTTCCTCTTGTCACGAGGCAAGACTTTTTTTTTTTTTTTTTGTAAGCACTGGATTGCTGTGGTTTGACATCGTTGACGTCCAAAATTCCAGTTCTCAGTTTGAAATGGCTGTTTTCAAATGCTGTTTGTGTTTGTCTTTTTGAAGAAGGGAGGAGGGGAAAAAAAAAAAAAGACATGCGGCATGTCAAAATTATTGAGAAGAATTGCTGTCACTGACTTGATTGTCTAATCCTCCAGATTTTTTTTCCATTTAGGGACTATTTCTGAAATGTTGATAGGGTTGGGGTTGTTTTTTTTTGCATTCGTGAGCACGATTATTCTTGATACCTCAAAAATAATAATCGTAGAACCTCTCTCTAGCTGTATTTTGATGTAGACAACCATGTATCTTGGTTAAGCTCCTAGAGTTTGCGAGAAGCTGCCAATGATAGTCAATAATATGCCCTTTTCTATAAAATCTGCCTTCTCGGTTTGGTGGAAAACAAATGGGGCTACATACACTAAATGACAAACTTTGACTCAGAGGCTTAGCTCTTTTTGTTTGTTTGTTTGGCTCTGCAAAATTTGAGCCAAGTGGCTGTCAAGTCTCGGTCAGACAAGGGAGAACCGTCTTGCTCTTATGCTCCCACCTCGGGCACTCGCAACTGCAGAGGTTTGGGCAAACAGCAGAAATTTCAATTTAAATCTCGTTATGTGCTTTTCTTCTCATGCCCCCACTGCTGCTGTTATTACTGTTAATAATATTAATTATGGTTAATAATATGGCTATTATTATTATTATTTTTGCTTGCTCTGTGCCTCTGGAACATCATCCCTCTTTCTTGCTCTGAGTCTCTGCAGTCTCTCCC
Source organism: Grus americana (assembly GCF_028858705.1). Lineage (NCBI taxonomy): Eukaryota > Metazoa > Chordata > Aves > Gruiformes > Gruidae > Grus > Grus americana. The sequence goes on from NC_072875.1 coordinate 7,415,877, forward strand.
TGTTTACTGCAGATGAGCTCTGCCTTCCTGGCTTCTTGCTTAGGGTTATTTCCTCCTCCCCCACTTTTGTAGACCAAAACGTCCTTGCCGGCTGCGGGAACCTCCCCCTTCTATGTATCCTCGGTCTTTGTAATCTTGTACAATGTGGCTTAATCAACCCGCTGGTGCCGTGCTGAATCCTGTCTGGGAGACACAAAAGAATTAGAGCAGTCGGGTGTTGAAAAGCTTTGCCCTGCTTCCGCACTTGGCTCCGCGAGAGCGACCCTCGTTGTGCCGAGAGCTGCTGGGACGGCGCGAGCTGCCCTTGCTGGGTAATGGCATCGACCCCGACGGAGGGGCTCTGCCAGCCCGTGTTCCTGTATTTCAGATTTCTAACCCCGAAAACGTGCCCAGCAAGCGGCGGCCCGCTGCGAACCGGCCCTCCTGCGGACCACCCGCCTCTCCTCACGGCGACGAGGAGTGTCTCTGCCCCGGTTTGTGCAGGGGACTTGCAGAGAAGGCTGGTGCTGCTGCCGGACTAGGGCACCTCAGGTGCGTTAGACATGGCATCGGTTAAGACAGCCCTCCAGAGATGCTGCTGCTCCTGCATGCGCCGCTTTCCGTCTGGCACTGGGGGAACCATCAGTTTAATTTCGTCCCCATCTCCCCCCTCCTTCCCTCTTGGTGCCGATCTCAAAGCCTACCATGCTTTATAATAACTCGCAGCGAAGGGCGTGGAGTTGCCCCATGGGAATCTCGCTTTCCTGCATCCCATTGGATTCATTAATAACAACAGTATGTTATGATGTTTTCCCCTTGTATTATTCTATAGATCATTTTTATTATGTAGATACAAACCCTTTGATATTGTAATTGTGAAGTACACGTTATGAAGACAAATGTGTTTGGCTTAATGAGAATGGATTGCCAATAAAAGCTGAAACAGAGGAAAGCTTTTTTTTTTTTTTAGCATTAACCCTCATAGAAAGCGCTGTCAGACTGAGCATTCAGCAAAAAAGACCCTCAGATGTAAAGAGTATTTTTAGTCTGTTGATAAAGCATTGACTTCCGGAGCGTCGTAATTATCTGATAAAAAAGCGGGGTGTGGGGGGGGAAGCTGTAAGGCTGAGAAAGACAGCAAAAAGAAGCAGCACAGCAGAGGGGGAGCCAGCCCAGCCCTGCAGGGTAAGAAGTCCTTTTGGGTTGTCCCACCAGAAATGCAGCCGACGGAGGGCTGCGCTTGCAGGTCTGTGTGGAGAGGGCAGGCGCTAACCCCGGTTGGGGTCGGAGGGATGCGCTGGACACCAGCAAGCTGGGAGTGCCTGAAGCACGGTCCTGCCGCTGCCTCCTTGTCATCCCAAGCCCACGGAGGGGAGAAATGCCGTGCTGCTTATCCCACAGAAGCACTTCGGGCGGCACGCAGACCTGTACTGAGCGGCCGCGCAGCGGGGAGGGGAGCATCCCTGTTCCTGCTTTGGAGGTGGAAGTGGAGAGCTCTCCCTGTGTTAAAGGAAGGACCCAGGATTTCAGAACGTGAAGGGCCTTGCCTAGGCATGTCTTGCACAATGCGAGTGAGAAACCATCCGGTGGCCAGCTGGAGGAGGTCCAGGGCTCTCAGCACCCCGAGCTGGGGTCAGCATGCTTTTCTCTCCCTCTGTTCCTGAATTTACTAGATAAGGGCTGTTTGTGCAGAGAAGGGAGGTGTGCACGAATGCACGTGTCCGGACGCAGGCACGCCTCTCCGAACACGCATCTCCAAGGCAGTCTCCGCTAACCTGTGGCTGCCAGAGTGAGATAACTCGGTGATACCAGCCAAGGGATTCGCCGGCGAGCTAACAGATGGAAGGAGCCCTCTCCCCATCTGACGCGAGCACAGATTTAATCAGCTCACACTTTCCTTTTCCACCTGGCATAGATGCTGGGAAATGTATCTTGATTTGCGTCCTCCCAGCTTTCCCCATAGACTCTTGACATCTTTGTTTTTTTTGCGACTTAACAGCAGCAATTGCAACCAAGCACTTTGCCACCTGTCTCAGGGACGAGGCCGGTCCCTCCCTGGCTGTTGCAAACCGCTTTGCGTTTCGGGCTCTGTCGGACGGTGGGGAGCAAGGGGAGGCAAAAGATGGGGGTAAAACAGGATGGCAAAGAGAGCTGATCCAGTGCTGGGGCTGTTGGCTTTCGATGTCGGGTGCCCGGTTCATTTCCATGCTCCCCGTCTTTCTTCCCAGCTTTAAAAAAACATTTAGGCTCAACTTTGGTGTAGATATTGGTAAAAGTGGGGCTGTTTCATGCTTGTAGGTGTTGCTGTTGCTTGTGAGTTTCTTAATATTTAACGTCTCACGTTCTTGAAACCTACCTCTTGGAATTGGTTGCTGAATGTAAATCTTTTTTCTGTAAGAACGGAAGCAAAAAAAAAAACCCAAAACCCAGATGCCCTCAAGCACTTTATTAAAGCTTAAAAAGATTTTTTTTTTCTTCTTTTTTCTGAGATGAGAAAATGAATGAAAGCCCCAACAAAGGAGTGTTATTACATGGCAAAAAGGAGGCCTCTGCAAAGCTGGTGGCTGCTGCCTTGAATAGATCTCGCCAAGGGTCTGTGAGGGATGGGGAAGCTGAGGCACGAAAGCAAGTTGATGTTGCTATATGTGGTAGCCTTTGCACACATTATAGTTCTGTTAGAAAGTAGATTTTGAGTAGTTTGTGGTGCCTGTACTGAATGAAATGCCAAAAAACAAAAAATCAACATGAAAAGTGAGGAGTGGGGAAAAGTCACTCCCTGACTGTGATATATGGGGTATTTGTGCATCTCAGCAGAGCTGTCAGAGTTAAATCCCAAACACAACCATTGGAGGCAAGTAAATTGAGAAGTGAAAAGTATTTTATTAGTATTCTGGTATTGATTTCTTAATGGCTTTTCTTCCTGGAAACCAGGAAAATATTTACTTTGCTTGTAAGTTGCTTGGAGCAGGGGCTGTCTGCAGGCAGCAGGGGTCTGGGGCGCGATGACGTGAAGGGTGTCCGACTCCGAGCCTGAGCCCCAGCCTGCTGCTGGAGAGGAGATACCCAAAGAAGAAAGTACGGAAACTTTTGCCAGGTTGGATTCAGTTTCCATCTTCCATACGCTTTCTCTCACTTGCACGTTTTAAGCTTTCGGTACAGCAAGGGAAGGGAGAAGAAAAAAAAAAAAAAAGAAGAGAAAATCACTTTCCACCTGCAAATGATTATATAAAACACATCACTGGTGTAATGCCAGGTGAGGAATCTGAGATAATAAGAAAAACCTGTAAGGAGGCTCATCAGTTTGCTCTGCCTACCCACAGTCAGCGGGAAGGTGATGCATTAGATATTGGTGGTTCACTCTTGGTGGATACTGAGTTGCCTGGAAAGCTAAATACCTTGTTTGGTCTGCTCTTGACTTCTTATTCTTTTCTCTATCCACTTAATTTTTTTTTTTTAATTTTTTTTTTTTTTTTGGAGGGGGACTGTGTTATGTGAATATCCTTGGCTTAATTTGCATTGCATTAGAGTAAAACATTTTAAATTTCTTCACAGCAGAAGTAAATCTGACAGACTTTATGAAGCCATTATACCTGCAGGTATTTTATACTTTTAAAATACATTCTTGTCAAGCTATCTTAATTCTATTATTATATGTACTTTTGAACTCAGATCCACTCTTGGGTGATATATTACACTTCTGACAATGCAGTCCTAAAAAGCTACAATTTATATCAAAGCTCCGTGGCTGAACAAAGATGTATCTATTATGGATTCAGGGGAATTTATTAATTTACTGTTTTGGAACACTCACTCATTGACAAAGCTTGCTGGCTTTAAATTTCTAGCGGGCGATTATTATGTGCAGCGTTTACGTGGCTTTTGGGGCTGTCGGGATTGCAGTTGAGAATAGCTGTAGGTAGCGAGCGCTGTCGACTTGCCTGGCTTTTACCCGGGGTCATGGTTTGCAGCATTATCTCATTCCTGCGTGCGTGTCCACGTTACAATCCACTTAGGGTCATCGCCAGCGCTCTTCAGAAGACCTGCTCTGGCAAAAATGTCTTTAGCAAGTACTTAAGCAAAGCCGCTCGGTGCTCAAAATCGATGGGAGTTAAGAACATGCAAGTTAAGTGCTTTGCGAATCGCAGCCCATGTTTGCAAGAGTGATCGTGCTCACGGAAGTCTGCCCCGTTGGCCGGAGTTGTTTATCTGGGTGTCCCGAATGTTGGGCATCGGGAGGGGATGCAGAGCTGCCCATGGAGTTCCTCATCACCGCGACCACGGGCAAAGACCTCACTCTCCCCAGGCCTCGGTTTTATCACCTGACAAAGGTTTTGGCTGGCAAAATAGCCCGCAGATGGGCTTGGTTTCTCACTGATCTCTGCAAAGAGCTGGGCCAGTGACCTGGAGAGGTGAAGGTCCTCTCCGTCCTTCCTCTTCAAAGTCTTCACTGACTCCGTGCCCAAGCCAAGCTCTTTTTCCTCCTATTTAACAGCACGAGACGTACAGATCAGCAACAGCTCGTACACTCATTAAATTGCCGTCAACTTCTCTGGCTGATCGGCTCCGATAGATGGGAGGTCGTTAGCTGAACTGGCAGCAAGGTGAGGGAAACATCTGCCTCCCTTGTTCACGTTGGCATGTGAAGGTCTCGGCAGCTCCAGAAGAGCTGGTGGTGGAGATGCGATGAGCCAGGAGTGTCTGGTTTTTTTTTTCCTATGAACCTCCTTTTCCAGAGAATGTTTTCTTCCCGCCTCTCCTCGGATTAAGAAGGCGAAGAGAATTGGAGGAGCAGCGTTAGACTTCCTATTCTGAGCTAGCAGTCACTGAAATCCATTGAGAAAGTTTAATTGCTGCAAGTAAAACTTGTAAATACCAGCGTGGCATAAAGCACAGGCGAGCAGGCAATTTTCTCCTCTGCCTTCTGAGAATTCAAATGATTTTTTTTTTTTTTTTTGCTCCCTATTGTTGTTTTAAAGGTTTGGAATAGTGCTGATTTTTTTCTTCTTTCTTCTTTTTTCCCTCCAAAAACGTGTTCCAGCCAAGCTCATTGAAAACGTCTTGGTATTGTCAGAAAAATCACTTTGACTGCTTCATCTTGTAAAACTTTCAAAGCTAAAAATTAACTGACATTTCCAAGTGAAATGTCATTTTGCTCCAAATAAATAAATAAATAAATCAAATGTTTTGACATTTTTAAAGCACTTTTCCTTTGTAAGAGGGAAAGAAGTTCTCTAAATGAAAATTGTGTCAAAACTAACTTTTTTTTTTTCTTCTGTCAGAGAAATTTTGACTTTTATGGATTTCTTTCTATGAGAAGCAATTCAGTGGCTCGCCCGTGAGGTCTGGCTGACCGCGAGAGTGACGGGTGGTGGGATGCTCTGGGGATCCAACTGCCACGCCAAGGTGCTGCAGAAAGTCTTGGCTGGTCGGCACTACTGAATGGTTGTGCATGCCTGGCTCCATGCATATGAATGTATATATTTATTTTTAATCTCTAATTTGTGCTGGCTTGGCTGCTCGTTTGGAAGCCTTGAGACAAATTTGCAAAGCAGTTGAGTGGTGCCGTGATTTCCTTCCTGTGGCGGCCAGGGACGCGGCACTCCGGGAAGCATCTCTGCTCCTCCACTAGACTATAGAAAACTACAGATGGCTGGTGTTTGGGTCAGCTTCGGAAACGGCAGCTCTTTCCCCTCGTTTTGTTTTATCTTGTTACATGGCAGTTGAGGCTAAAGAGCAGCATTTGTGCTAAAAGCTGGTCTCAACTCCAGCTGGCTTAATTTTCACCCCAAGAGCAGTGCTGGGATGCACATGGGTGGGTTTAGCTTGCATTCACCCAGCCTCGCTGGATTTATGATGGCCCACATAGAGCTGTACAGCTTATTTTATTATTATTTTTACATCGATTGATGTGCCACCTGCCTTCAGTGGAAGTGGCGTGCCTTGCTGAGTAAAGCAGATCTAAGTGTATTAATTCGGACACGTTGCACGACTCGCGGGGCTCTGGGAAGCGCTGCGTCGGAGCACAGGTTGAAGGAGGGCGGGCAGAGCTCTCTAACAACAGCAGAGTCTCCGAGGTTGGATCCTCAGCCGTGGGTTAGCGGGGCTGCGGCGGAGGAGCTGCTCCCTGTCGCCTGCAGCGGTTGCAGGAGGGCTGGGAGGTACAAAGCTGAGATGCTCGCTTGCCTCTCGGGCAGATGGAGAATAAATGCATCTGTAGCTGTTTCTCTCGGTTTTGTGTCAGGGAGTTAAATTGACTTTGGTGAATCGCTGCAGTGTGGTCTAAATGATGTATGGAAGGGGGTGAAAAAAAAAAATCTTTTCTCAATGCAGGGAAACGTTCTGTGTTGGGGGAAATTTCTCGCAGATGTTCCCTGCAGTGACAGAGCAGGGAAAGCTCTGGGACCAGAAACCTCATCTCAAAAAGGGTGAAAAAAAATCCCCCTCTCTTTTTATTTCCACGTTGTTTTCTTTTTAATATCTTATTTCCCTGTGAACCACCCTCCCCAACCCATACTTGGGTCAATCAGACCTTTCAGACACAACCAGTGGTTTCACCCCACCATTTTCCCTGCTAATGAGATTTCTGGAGAGGGTTTTCAAGCCAAGTCCTTTTTCCCTCTGGTGTGGTTTGGTTTTTGTTTGGTTGGTTGCTTTTATTGCAAGGCCACGTAGTTCTGGTGCCTGTAACACCTTCCCTCGTGCCTTTCTGGGGTGGTCTGCAAGCAGTTGAGTAGAGTGAGGGGATGGCATCACCCACCTTTGCAGATGCCAAAAGCATGAGAGGAACCATGGGTGATGACGGTGGGGAAGAGTAGTAGTCATGCATTTAAATTACAGTCGGGGAGATTTAGCTTGAGCATCTGGAAAATCCTTTTCTCGGTGAGGAGAGCGAAGCCCTGGGACAGATTACGTGGGGAGGTTGTGAGTCCTCCATCCCTGGAGGGTTTTAGGGCAGCTTAGACACACATCAGCTGTTTTTATTGGAGGCACAGTTCCTCCTGGTCCTGGAGAAATATAGAATAAGAAAAGTGGCTTGAGAGCACCCGGAGGGATCATGTAACCCATCTGTCTTGCTCTAAGCCCCGAGTTAGGCAGCACCGGACTAGCTTTATCAGGGAGCGGAGACCAGCACAGGTCTCATCTGCAGGAGGAGGTTCCCATGGCTGGTGGAGATGCTCATTTGGGACCCTAGTGAAAGGGTACCCAAGCGTTCTGCCGGGCAGGTGCTGTTGTTTCTTGCATGAGCCCCAACTAGTGCCTGTGAAAGTCCCTCCGCTGCTTTAAGGACAATTTTTGAGGATGGACCCTTGTGCCAAAGCGATGGATCCTGTCCTGCCGCGCGATGCAGTCACAGCAGCCAGCCAGTGCTGAGAGTAGACTGGCTGATGTTTGTGTCTTGTCTGAATTGCAGCTGGGTATATAAAGTCTTTACATCTCTACGCACTTTTAATTGACAACAGCAATCCTTCTTGCTTTCCATCTTCTTGACATGTTGTCTTTCTACAGTCTTGGGGGTTCCTGCTTGGGACTGACTGCTTCTCGGCAACAGATCAAATATTTTTTCCATGCAGTCCATACCTGCCACAGGTGTCAGCGCTGGAGGTTGTCCTCCTCCTTGTAACTTGGTTGTGCAAAAGGTATGAGCCTCTGGGCTGCTCTCGAGGTCAGCGTAGGAAGATACAGGCTGGGCAGTGAATTGCAGACCAGAATCTCTGTGGGCGATGTTGCAGACTGCTCGGTTTGGGTGTTCGCATCCTCGGTTTAGGAACGCACAACCCATTTCTGCATCTGGTTTTATCTCCCGCCCTCCCTTGTCCATGTCCTCCTTCCAGCAGCGACCAGCGGTGTGTTGGCCAGCACCTGCGTTTCAGCGGTCGCTTCAGAAAAAAGGTAAGGGCTTTGAATATTCCTTGGCCGGAATTCAGATCATCTGAGATTGGCCAAAGTGCGAGCTGATGCCCAGACACAGCCTCAGGCCTGCAGTGAAAAACCTGCTATTTTGGGAGGCGAACGAATGCAAGGGGCTATTGGTTATCTGTCAGTGCTGGCGAGCCCGTAAATGAGAGGTAGTCAATGCCATAAGAGATGTCAGGTTTTATTTCCAGTAAGAGCCGGTGAAGCTGGGAAAATTGCTCATTAATGCTTTATTGATATTCATGTTACTATTGAAGAAGTCTGGGGTGGGAGGTGGAGGGATGGGGGGGGGGTGGATCTGTGCCCATGTTAATGGGGCCAGGCTGAAAATAGGTTCTTTTATGCCTGGGCAAAGGGTATGCACTGACCACGGGAGGTTTGACTATGTCAGTCTCTCTAAATAGAGAATAGATCAGTTCTGTAGCTGAGCCAAAAGCTTTGGAGGAAAAAACTAATAACGCAGGTCAAACTGCACCAGAAGCACTGGAGTACTCTCTCTTTTCCCCCCCCAAAAGCAAAATTTAAAGCAGATTGTTGTAAAACTATGCAAAATGTTCATCTGTGGGTTTTGGGACTATTTAACCCTCATGTTTGCTTTAGCATTCTGTTTTTAGAGTAATTTGAATTTAAAATGCTCTATCAAAAGGAATTTATTTCTAAAATGTCAAATTACTTTCTTTCAGAAGTGCTGACGCTAAAATGTTTGGATATTAAAAAACAAAGCAAACTCCATTAGTTGTTTGGCGTTGTTGACATTCACAAATATTTTTTGTCTCTCTGAAACTCCTTACCCTGTGTATTTTCTATATCCTGCCCGGTTTTGTGGCTGGGAATCGGGCTGAGCACTGCAGCTCCGCAGGGAAAGACCCCAAACGAAGCAATTCCCGGCACGGTCGCAGCTCTTGGGGCTTGCTGGAAATCTGGTTTGCTGTGCCTGGTGCTCATCCCCTGAGCACTTATCCACCCAGCATGCTTTTGTGGGTGCCCTTCATGTCAGGGATGAGAAATAAAGCAAATTATGCACGTTTGGGAGTGTAGCATTTCATTTAGGGTCGCACGGGATTAGGATAAAGCTCTTCCTGCCTCAGTTTACCTGGGCACGAAAGCAGGAGCCGTGGTGCCTTTCCTTGCTGTGGGGTAAATGATGCGAAGGTTTCAAGCTAGGCTGCCAAAATCACTTCCCAAGCCCTTCCCAGTTTGCACTGGTTCTGCGGAAAGCCTCGTGCTTCGCTTGAGCAGGGAGTCCGTGCGGGAGCCTCGCTGGAGGGAAAGCCAGCACCGCTCTGTATCCGTGCTGCGCTTGGCCGGAGCAAAGCTGCAATAACTCCATAATTGGGATAGTTTAGAAAGTGAAATACCTCCCGGTCTCCTGTTTAATAAAGGTCTGTTTCTCATCTGTCATCGAGCAGCCTAATTTCCTGGGCTGCAGATCAGCAGGGAGGCAGCCCATTGTCGAAGCCCCGTCGGCGCAGCGTATCCATCTCGGAGGTCCACCGTGCATAATTCTCCCTTTTTTTGTTCTTTTTGCTGTTCCCACATGTGTTCACATGCACAGAGAGTGTTTGATCGGGGTAGGATTTGTGGAAGAGCGGGATGTAACATCCCAAAGGATGAGCTTGACCCAAGACTCCTTGCCGAACCATGAACCGCTCCTTTTGGATGTTATTTTAAGGTCAATATGTTCCCTGGTCTCCTGCATTCAGTCTGATCCTTCTGTCTGCTGGGACTTTGTCTTAATGGAGCGCTGGGCATCCCACAGTTGTTAAGAAGCTTATCCTAGTTGTTCCTGGCATCTAAAAGCAGAATCACTCTTCTCGCTTTATAGGTAGAGAAAATTTTCCCTGGTGACATCTCCTGTCAGTCTGCTTTCCCAAGGCAGGACAGAAGGCTTCCCTGTGCTTCCAGGAGCAATTGCTGGAAAAGAGCTTTTTGTAAGACAGCTGGTGGGGCACCCAGCAAGATGGAAAGCTGCTTGCAAATACCTTCCCTCCCCATACGAAGAGAGGGGATTAATTAAGGTTTGTAGGTGCTGAGATGATGGAAGATGCTCTAGTCAGTCTTGTGGCACTGCTGCTCCTAGACCTAAATGGAGCCCGAGGTCATGGAAGCAATGACATGAGGCTATCGCTCTCCATTGTTTTATGCTCCTCTTCATCACCAGAAAGTTGGTTCTGTTGGAAGTTGATTAAACTTGCAGAGGAAGATAGTGATTTATGCCAAATGCGTCCTCCCAATCATTCCGTAGCCATGGTGTGAATTAAGGGTGATTAAAATTGAGGGGAGGCTCCCTTCTGCCTCGTGTAGTTTTTTTGGATTCGGCTGTCGGGAGGAGCATCCCTCTCTGCTTCTGCTCCACCGGGTCCCTGCCTGTCCGACAGTGATGGGGGAGGAGGGCACGGGCCAAAACACAGGAGCACGGCGGTTGTTATGCTAAATGAAAAGCGTCTCTTCTCATTAAAGCTGAAAATTACGGTCCGCAGATAACTCTGGTGGTTCATGGAATCAATAAAACCCCAGTTTGTTTTGAAAGCCAAGTTGCCGATATGCCAAAATACATATTTTGCAAATTGCTTCATTTACATTTGAAAAGATCAAACCTTATTTCTTCTAAAAGCTGAGAGGAGGATTGGGGGAAGTGACATGCGCACAGCAGTTTAAATCTCCTTTTTGCTATCTTGCAAGATACATAATTTGATTGAAATTGATAGCAGTTGAGAAACTTTTTTTTATTTTATTTTATTTTTAAACTAACAGTAATGCAGGGAAGCTGATGGTCTAAGTTATTAGGAAGTTTTCACTAATTCTGAAGCAGCCGTAGCCAATTTTTTGAAGGAATGCAGAGTATCTTCATTTGCAGCATCTTTTGGAGGCGTGATGGTCATCTGTACTCTTGAGGATGCTGATTACTTCTGCCCCAAGTTCTTTGCTCTTTCCTAGAAACTTTGTTGACACTGGAAACGTAGGATATAAAAGTCTCTCTCACGTGCAGCAGAGATGCACGCTGACGGGCACGCTGCGACGGGAAATCATTAAGACCCGCTCAGCAGAGATGAGGTGGAGCTGCAGGCTTGGATGGGGACCCGAAATGCTGAGCCTGTTGGCTGACGAGGAGTTTGGTCCCTAACCGAGTGCGCAGACAGGCGCCAGCGATGCAGTTTGCATCTGGAGCCTCGTTTAGCCCAGCTGTGGGATACGTGGGGCTGAGCGTCCTATCAGCCCCCGTAACGTGTCAATAAAATTTACTGGAATTAGATGCTAACTTCCTCAGAAAGGGGGGAGCAATGGAGCTGGTCAAAGAAGTGGTCTGAAGAAAATAGCCCCGGATTCCCCCTTTGACAGTGTTTCCTTAAGCAGGGATCTTCCTTGCACGGCTCTGGTGAATGCTTCGTTACCGCGGGATCAATTCCTGCAGCGCTTGCTGTAGCGTTTCCATGGGTGGCTTCATAAAGGTGAGGGCTGGTCCCTACGATGTTTCAGAACCTGCTGCGAGCTCCTGCTGCAGCTCCGCTCCTCCCTAGAACCCTGGAAATGTCCCTTTCCTCGTTAGGTTGCGTGATAATTTAGCTATTAGGTGCCTGCTCCCTCCCGTGGCGTGCACGCGCCCTTCTGCCCTGTGCCTCCCTACCCGGGGACTTGACTTTTTTTTCCGTAACCAGCCTCCCTACCCACTTGAAAAATAAAGATGTATGACTCCCGCTTGAGGAGAATAGATTGTTTTCGATTGCTATTCATCTATTATTTCAGAAAGTAAAATGAATAAAACTTATGCAGGTCACAGACATTAAAGAGCGTTTTTATATCAGTTTGGGAGCGCTTGTCAGCTTTGATTTATTAAGTAAAGTTCCCAGACTGGCTACTAGTATGTGTTGTCAGTCTCGTGATAATGGATAGACCTCACAGCTGAGTGCTCTGTGATTAGACTTCTCAACTATATATTTTTAAATAAAGGCATCGCTTTTTTGGGTTTGCTCATTTCCCTCTCTTAGGCAATTTCATTCATCTTCCCTTGCCCTCCCTCCCTCTGCTGCAAATTTGGTTTTGTTGGAAGCTCTGACGAAGGTAAATGGGACGCATCTTGAAGGGTGGTGTGCGGTTTTTTTTGTTCCCCCCCCTCCCAGGCTTGCTCCCAACTTAGCTTGATTGATTAAATGTCGTGGGAGGACAAAACTGGATAAGCAGAAGCCATCTAAACATCTTTCCAGAGAGACCCGTTGCACACGCTGCTCTGCCTCGCTCTGCTCTGTTACTACGACTGCGTCAGCGTTTTTCCTATCGAACTGCTCTTCCTTGGGGCTCAGGGATGGAAATTGCCAGAGCTGCCTGGAGAGGTGGCTGACGGAGCCCGCGACCTCTCTGAAGAGAGCACGGGCTGAGAAAACCCACCGCTTCCAGCCCTGGTACCTCCGCCGTAACGGGGAATATGAAGCCGTGCATGCCTGATGAACGACACGCAGGGAAGTTCCGAGGCACAGTCGTCTCCCTGCTAACCAGGACGATTTCCTTTCCCTTTGGAGGGTGGACCTGTGCTGCCGGGCTGAGCTCAGATCCTGCTGCCTGCTTGCAGGAGCCTCTCCTCACGTGTCTCAGCATCTGCTCGGTCACGAAGGGCAGGGGATTTGCAGTGCTTGCTCTGAGCTGCTGTTACCAGGCACGTGCTGTGATCTTCTCATAGGGATGGCAACGAACGGGTACCGAAGAAAGGTATCCTGGACTCAAATCCCCAGCTAGAACTTTAATTACGCTTTCATAAAGAGCTGAGCTGGAACGAGGATGCGATTGTTTCCCCAGGGGCTGAAGGAGCACTGGGACTAATTCATTAGCGTGGAATTGAAATAGCGCAGGTGGGAGGCCACCAAGTACCTTCTGTAAATGAGTCTTGCAGATCTCAGATATCCAGCGCCTTGTTCTCACACCAAAACTGCTCCACGTAACTTGCAAAGATGCAGAATGCACTGAAAAGAAAAAAATGTATCCAATTGCACCAATTTCATGAGCCTTTTTGCTCTTGTATGACTCCAAAAATTGCTTTTGATTTAAAGGTTAAGATCTGACAAGCCAACAGACCTTAAAGAAAGATCTTTTCTTCCCCCTCCTATTTTCCTCCCAGTTTCTTTCAAAACTTGAAAGACGGGAACATCTATATGAGGAGGGTGGGAAGCAATTTGGGAAGAGCTTCCTGCTGCCCCTCCACTGCTGTTTCAGGACACAGTGGCTGCACGAGGACTTGGTTTCCACGGTCTGCATCAGCCTCCTCTCTCATCCCACAGGGATCTGCCCATTGATAAGGGGATGAGTGACCCCGTGGGTGAAGAATGGCTGGGATGAGGAAGAGGAGCGCGAAGAAGGGGGCAGTGCAGGGTTTGAAGTTGTGGTTTTGGAAGGGCGAGTGATGCGTCTGTGGTTATTTGATGTGATGGTTTCTCGCAGGGTGCTGGTCCCACCTCTGGAGCTGGGGTATGCTTGTAGCAATGTCTTCTGCAGTTCATTAGGCGTCTCTGTGCTGCTGTTGCTCAGCCTGAAATGGCATTAGTCGCTTTGCACGTTCCGGTGCCACTGCCATTATCTCCTAATAACACATGCATTAATTATTAAGCCGGCTTGCTTATTCTACACCTTTAAATGATAACCCTGCCATACACGCTTGCTTAATATATGCAGCCCCAGTGTGCTTCGAAATGGCTCATTAGGGGCGGTTTTAGCTTGTCCCTTCTGACTGTTGTTTCTTAAACTGCCACAGTGACAGGCAGGCAGGAATATCACGGGCAAATAAATGCCGGAGGCTCACCTGCTGGTGGGAAAGGGGGTCTGGCCATCAGAGAGAGGGATCGGCTACCAGACCCTCCGCAGGTACAACGTGAAGGGTCTCCAGTGAGATGGGCTGGCAGGTTGGGGCCAGCCAAGCTCCCTTGGGTGTCAGTGGAGCTAGAGGGGGAGCACCCACCGAGTCTCCTTGCAATGCCCCAACCTTGGTGTCGGTGGAAGAAGCTCTTCTTCCAGCCCTCGGCATCAGCAGCTCATTTCATCGTGCCCACCTTTGGCTCAACGAGGAGGTCTCTGGCCAGGCTCATCAGCGACGGTGCTCGCTGTTGAGACATGGTGCTGTGTTTTAGGTGGGAGCTGGGCTGACCTCTCCCAGAGCCGTTTCACATATGCCTGAGAGCCAACAGCTTCAGCTCTTGATGCTTTACACCCAACATGAATGCAGGTGGACCTCCATGTCATACAGCAGAATTCACCCGAGTCCTTTATTCCTTCTTGTTTTTTCCCCTCCCCAAATAAAATTTGCTGTGCTTTCTCCAAGGGACCAGGTAAAACCCCAGAGCAATTCTCCCTTTGTCATTTCCTAAAAACATGTAAAACAATAATCCCCTGCAGCAGGACTATCCTGTTTCCCTGTGCCAGGTTGGTGGCTCAGCGGTGGTTTTCTCACCAGCTGAATGTTGCAAGTTGGCTTTTGCCCTCTGCGTGCCCATGTCCATCCTTTGAGCCCTATGGGGAATTCGTGGGCTATTGAGAGGAGTTAAGACTTCCAGGTTAAAGACAGCGAGGGAATGTAGACGCGTGCTAGAAGATATTAGTAAATGAAAGCTGCTGCCTGGACCCCCAGCCCCCTTGCTTCCCGCACAACTCCCGCTGGAGCACCAGATGGGGTTTAATCAGGACCGCCGCAGTGCCGGAGGGATATTAAGAGACGTCTAGTTCTGGAAGAGAGGAGATTATCCAGGGTTTATTTCCAGCTGATAACAGTCTGTCCTTCCGTAACACCTTTTATCTGAGGATCTCGGAGCTCTTTACGGACTTCTGTTAATTAAGCCTCACATTGCCCCCTGGTGTCGTGGGTGAGACCAGGGCTGAGCATCGGCAGAGGAGCAATTAGGAGGGATCTGGCTCTGGCAGGGAGATAAGATAGATGATCTCCTGGCTCTTCTTTGCTATCTTATTTGCATGTTTATCTCTCCTGTGCAGTTGAGAAGAGTGAACCTGGAGGTTGCACCACCTCCCCAAAGTCCTCATCTTGGTGCCATACCGGGCTAAAAACTCATGGGTTCCCTTTTCCAGCCCCACGACACGCTGGGTGCAGAAATACGTCGGTGGTGCACGGTGCTGACTGTGCCCTCAAAGTCTCCCTGTTCTCCTTTCCCAGCGTTCGTTTCCCACAGGGCTCCACGCCTCGGCTCCTCTCGACTTTCCACCGAGTTTCCTTCCTGCAAACCCTATCTCAAAGTCTTCCTTTGGTGGAAAATAACAACAACAAACCTCCTTGCAGGCCTCCAGAAAAAGAGCTTTTGCTGCCTCTCCCTACAGGGCCAGATTTCTCAATAGTTATTTCCCCCTGAGAATAGCCTGGGCCTGAGGTTTCCTTCCCCTCCTCTTTTCTTTTCTTTACTTTCCTCTAACTAAGATTCAGGAAGCTCTAAAATCCTCTTTGAAGTAACACTGTATGAAGAGGATTTATCCTTGTCCACTTAAATATTCATGACAGCTTGCATTTCTGTTCAAAAAGACACTTGTTTATTTAGATAAGATTTAATTTATTCATAATTTACCTAAATTTGCAGGAGCGTGCATGTACATTTTAGCTTATAAGCAGCGTAATACATAAAACATTATTGAGGCATGCAAATTACACAAATACGGCGTTTGAAACTGCCTGCTTGTTTTAGGCAGATAACTAATTTCTTACCCTGAGTAGAGACACAAACACAATTGCATGGGCTTGTTGCCTGGGATTCGGCGACTCTGAATTATGCTTCCCTTAATGGAAGAGGCACAGCTTTTTAGCAGGGCCGTGGTAGAGCCCACTTTTCTTGAAGCGTGAACCGTAGTAATGCCGAAGCCCTTTGCCGGCGGTGTCTTCGCAGTCCTCTCCCCGGGGGCTCCATTTGGGTTTGCTGAAGTCTCTGAGCCAGTTACTGTTTGCTTCCCCGGGATGGGGATTTGTCTCACCGGCGCCTGGCGGGGGTGTGATGGAGCGAGCGGGCATCCCCGCTCCACGCCATCGATCCGGCGGTGCGGGATCTGCTCTTGCTGTGCATCGACGGCGGAGTCACTTGCCCCTAATTAATCTCTGCATCCCTCAGGGCGATGCGGCCACTTGTTGCTTTCCTTAGTGCAGCCACGTAGCCCAAAACCATCCCATTTTCCACTTGCTTCCAGATAATAATTGCACAAATTAGCATCCACGGAACGTGCTAGGCCATGGGAACTGGGTTTGGCTTCCTCCCAGATCTCGAACGGCACGTGCCGTGAGGGCAGCAGCGCAAGGGCTGAGGGCAGGAGACGTAGCGGGATGTCTTGGGCTCTGCATTCGGCAGCTGGGCGACAGGCGCTGGCTTAGCACCGTGAGGTCTGTCAGCGCTGTTAAGAATTGTTTCTGGCAGGTCTCGGTCAGGAAGCAGAAGTTTGCAGTTGTATATATGGAGCCCAGGGTACGTGCACGTGAAGCCTGTAGAAGGAGATATCTCAAGGACTTGAACGTTGTGCGAATCTCCCTGCGTACGGCTGCGTTACCCCACAACCCGTTATTGGGGTTGTTGCCACTTGCCCGAAGGTTCTGCCTTCCCGTGCCTGTAACTGTGCCGAGCTGTGACTGTTTGGGCGGGAATCTCCATGGCCAGATGTCCTCCCCGGGCTCGCAGGGTTGCTTTGCTTGTGCTGCAGGGAGGGACGGGGACGGCAGAGCTGTTTGGTGCTTCGGGTTTTTCCTGTCTGAAATCACAGCCGACGTTTTCAATCGTTTCCAAGATTGAGGCTAATGGGGAAAATGCATCTTCCCTGGTTTTGCCTGCTGCAAAAACGACGTGTGAGTAGCTCCAGAGCCTGAGCACTTCAGGACAGCGGTGCTTCTGGTGGGGTCACGAAAATGCCTTTCTAACCTTGGAAAAACCGTTGCACTTGGAAAAAAAAAGTCTCTTCCCTGTATTGGGCACGGTGTTGAGTGTGCAATGTGCGGCAGGTCGATGGATTGGATGGAAGCTGGCTGGATCTGCCTGGGAAATGCCCCCCGAGGAGGCAGTTTGTCCTGGCCGCGTCCCCTGTGTCCCTCGTCCTCGCAGCCTCAAGGCTGCCAGGCAAACCAGAGCAGGGTCTGCCTTTCTTCCGTGGCATCCGCTGGGTCACGCGGCGAGGAGGAGGCAGCGGCATCTATACCCAAATGCGATCTGTATTTGCAATAGAAGAGATTTTAATTACAGAGGCTTAATTACATGATCACAGCCTATTTGTGTTTTCTGTGGGACCGTGCCCTCGCTGCGTGCACAGGGTGGACGCTATTCGCTTAATGAGCTGCTCGACAGAGGTGCTGCAGGGATCGGCACCATCGGAAAGCCCAGGAGAAAACAAATACCCCTTCTCAAAATAACGGGAGAAATCGCAATATTAAACGCGTCCTTATTAAAGGAGCTCTGCCCATTGTGTGCACGCTGTAGATCCCGAAATGAAATGCCGTAACAAGTACGCACGGGGAGGGCTTCAGTAGTCTTAACTTTGGCGATGCTTAATTTAGTATGAATGATCATGCTATCTGACCACGATCTTTCAATTTATGCATCTGTGCCTGCACAGCGGTTTGCATAGGGGGATCGGCGGAGTTCTTTATGTAGGATTAATCACCGTATTGTCCTTTTTTCACCTGGCCTTCGCTGGCGTTCGTGCATAGACAGTATTTTTAAGTGGGAATATTGTGATGGAGCAGGCAGGCTCAAAGGAGTTATCGGGTAGCTACAGAAGTGGTATTGGTGGTGCTCAGCTATAGGTAATGCCATATAGGTGAATAAAAAAACCACCTCGGAAATGAGCGCTGGAGAAAAAGCTGGCTTTACCCATGATTTTTGAGGGAGCTGAGATGAGGGAGTGTGTGTGTGTAGGAGCACGTGTGTGGAGGAGAGTCTCTGAATAAAAACTTGACGGTTTCGAGTCGTTTCACTCAAATGGCTCGTAATTGCATGCGTTTGAACGACGCGATGCTTGCACCGCGCAGAGCAGGGGAAATGCGGTGGTTTTGTACGTGTGCGTGCACGTTAATAACGTGGAGAGCTGAATATTTACGAACTATCACTGAGCGTGGCGTATCGGAAAAGAATAAGCCATCGATCGGAGTTAAAAATAAATAAATAAATAACAAATCTCCCCTCCCCACCACCTGTAGATGTATTAGGGAGAAAATATTGAACTGGGCTCTCCTGGCTCCCATGCAATTGATGCAATTTATTTTCAATTTGTCAAACGTGGCATTGGAGCAGCAATTGTTTTTGGTGATTTATTAGGAATTTTCTAACCAGGGCACTCTGTCATTGGAGTTACTTCGCTGTGTCCCAGTAGATTTTTGTCTTTCTACCAGCTCAAGCTGTGAACCCAAGAAGGTGAGTTTTTCTTTATTTTCTTTCTTTTTTTTTTTTTCTTTAAATCAAAAGGGAAAACCAAAAGAAACTAAGCCAAAAAGGGAAATGGGGGAAAAATAGCAGAACTGACATATTTTAAACGTGATGACAGGATCGGCTGTTTAAATTGCCTCTGTGAATTGATTTAAAACATGTTGGTAGGCATCTCTATTTCATTAACTGTCTTTCTCCTTCATTCCAGTCACTGGAGTCATTGCCTCTTATTACCTTCCAGGCTCATGATATCCATCCACATGGTTATTTTAGTTATTATATCTGTATACAGAAAATATAAGAGGCAATTTTGGGACAGCAGCAGCTCGGGAGGGATGTGGGCATAGTGAGATAAATATTTCTCTTGCCTCCCGCTTTGAGATGGAGCTTGAGGAGCAGGAGGACCCTATCCATGTCCTCAGGAACATTGAGGATCTTGTCCCTCCCGGACACGGGGAATATTGATGCTCCCCTTAAATAACAGGTATGGTGCGAAAAGGTGGATGTGATGCGTGTGGAGGCTGCTGAGCGTTATGGGGCACGCTCTGAGAAGGTCTGCCTCCTAGGACTAGCTGGGGAAAAAAAGAAGAAAGCTTTTTGGGATGTCTTTCCCAAAGCTCAGTAGGCCAGAATCCAGATGTTTCCATCGCTTCTTTTCAGGAAAAAAAAAAAAAAAAGAGTTCCAGATAATTTTCACAGTTACAAAAATGCTGTAGCTTACAATATTTTTTTTTTCCCAGCACTCTGCAGAGTCATTAGCTCGCTTACAGCACTTAAAAGAAAAATGTGGTGCTTAGGAGACTTAGCTTCTGTTTGCTGTCTTTACCGCCAACTAATTGGTTGGATAACGAGCAAATATTTTTCCTCTGTTCCTCAATTTCCCAGCTTTTCGACTTGCAAGTAGGAAGAGAAAAAGCTGCTAGTGGTTGGCAGATAGCAAAGGGAAAACGTGTTGTGGTGAGGCAACCAGAGATGCAATTGCAGCTCTTGCTTCCAGCAGTTGCTTGTGCTGCCCCCTCGTTTCATGCCTCTTCTCCTTTGCTTTTGCATCCTATAGGCCTGGTCTTATCATATGGGCCTTGAGAGCAGGTGCCTGGTGGGGAAGGGAAGGGGTGAAGCTCCGCAGGAGCGACGTCGGGGCTGCGTGGGAGGAACGGTGCGCGTTTGGAACCGGTCAGGACAAAACATCATTGAGGAGACTTGATAAGAGCACTTGAATGATCCTATTATCAGGGTAACCACAGCGGGAAGAGACAGCTCCTGGCTGCACATACAAGCATTACCTTGATTTAAAGGCAGCGTTTGTTGCTTTAAACTCTGAATTCCTTGGTTTGGCTTGGTTGAATTCAGAGCCAAACAAAGCGCGCTTGGTGCGTTGCAAGAGGATGCTATTCACCCAGCTCCCTGTTAAAAAGCGATGTCGCTCCACGCGCACGGGCACAATGAAATACACTAGGCGTCTTAATAAAGCACGTTGTAAAGGCACCGGCTTATTGAAAGCGTGGACATCCTGAGCGCCAGGAGGAGAATAGAGAGCTGACCTGACAAGTGAGAGCTGACCTCTTCGAGGAATTGGTCCATTGCACAGGGATGCTCTTGCCGTAAACAGCGAAGCTTCCTGAAAGGGTGGCCGTGGTCACGAGCTGCAGAGCGTTCTCCAGATGGAAACCTGCACCCAGGCTTCGGGGCTTGGGAAAGGCGGCTTTTCGCTTGGCTCTGTGCTGAGGGCACAGCATCCAGACCCGGCACCTAGGAGCACCCGGTGCCAGGGTTTTACCTCGTCCTTGTTTGCTGCTGAACTGAACCCACCACCCCAAAGCAAAGCCCGGGAGCATCGCTTTACCTCCCTCCTGCCCTCTCAGTACGTTAAGTCATGATGCCTGTTCAGGTCAGAAATACAGTGACCACTTGGCAGGAGGTTCGGTCTGAGAGCATCGGCTTGGTACCACCTACCTGTCCTTGCGCACGGGTTTGGGAATGGCAGAGGGAGCACGTTAACGTGCTCGTTAGCTTTTCCCCACTGTCTCCATATAGTTTCTTGATAAATTTGGGATAGTCTGGTTCATCTAGTAACTCCTCTTTGTACAAAGGGAATAGCTAGCTTTGAGTTTGTAGGACCGGTCTGAAGCTGCGGGACTGCAGAGATGTCTCTGCTCGGAGAGACAGCCGTGGTCGCTGCTTGCTGGCGTGCAGGAGCGTCTCAGACTCGATCCCCCGTGCCTATTTACCTCCACATCCACCGCTAACGGCCGCGGCCGTGAACCCATCGCCCCGCCACCTGCGGAAGGGCTGTGGGAGAAGCCCCTCACATTAATTGCAAACACATCCCTCGCAGCGTCCGATTTCCGAGGCCCATCGCTTAGAAACGTTAATGCTATTTAGTGTAGCACGTGCTGGACGATGGCATTTCTCAACATCTGTTTTCATTTAAAACTTCCAAGCTTCGTTTTGCATGCGGCTTTCAGTAACGGTGCCACCTCGTACTTGCTGGGTGGCAGGATGGGAAGTGGTGGTCTCCAGCCCAAACAAAGCGAACCCAAAAATTTTATTAATGAAGATTTGCAGCTGCTCCTGGGACTTGGCAACTGCCTGCAAAAGCTGGTGGCAGGATTCATCTCGTGAAACGTACCCGTGATAAATATCAAGTGGGAGTGATTAGCAAGAGGTGGTTAATTCATGAGCGGGCTTTGTGTGTTGTCTGGGGAATAATTTGCTTTCCAGTGGCATCAGAATGCATTATTTTTCCTTTCTCTCCCCCAGCCTCCTAAAGATGCCGCAGACCTGAGCGACTGTGGCAGCTACTCACCTCGTTTATGAGCCAGGGTTGATCAGCCCTGGGAAGGAGAAAGACCTGGTGAAAAGCTGGGACGTGCTCAGGGAGGAGGAGAGGGAAGGGTTAAAACCAGACCGGGTTTTGTTTTTTGTTGGGTTTTTTTTTTTTTTTTTGCAGGTGAAGGCAGCAGTGATAGTTATGGTAGATAATAATCCTGCTCCATCTGGGCTGAAAAAATTTGCTAATTGAGGCAGGACTCATTTCCTGTGGGAGAAATAGCCTCCCTGTTTTCAGGGCATTAACTGCCCCTCACTGCGAGGGTCAGGGGCGGGCGGCCCTTTGGAGATGCTCCCCACCTCATCCGAAGCCCGGTTTAGCTGAAATAGTGGCAACTATTTTCCTCCTGTTTCCATCCAGCCCCAGCGCTTTCCATCTCCGCCTTGTTAGAGGCTTGGCAGGGGAAAGAGGCGGGGGGGGGGGAAGAGAATAGGAATGAAATCTTTCATTTCCATTTCCAAAGCTGCGTTTCGGCTCCCGAAGAGCCAGGCGCGCAGAACCGATGCTCACGGAGCCGCCTCTGACAGCTCGATGCCGGGGGTGTGTGTGGGGGCAAACCTGTGCTTCCATTTCCAGCCCTGTCCCCCGCGGGCAGAGCCGAGGAGTTCACGGGGGATCAGCGAGGAGAAGGAAAACAATTTGATCAAGGGGCCCTGGAGTCAGGCACATGGAGAAACTGGTCTGGTGGGGTTTTTCAGCTTTAATCAGTGTCAAGTTGATTTTATTTTTAGAGAAGCGATGATATTAAAAACAAAAAAGGGGGTGGGGGAGTGGGAAGTGAGTAGAGCACCTACAGGTATATGGGGCACAGCCCCATCAGCTATTCAGCTGGTCCTTCCTAAAAAGCTCAAAGCTTTTTAGAGCTCATTAAATGAGATGGGGACGATGCGTGGGGTTGCAGGTGCAGGATTTTACCTTGTGCAGCCATGCGTAGCTAATGCGTTAGCAGTATTCTTCTGTTTTGGAGCAATTTGGGGAGGGGGTTGGGGGTGGGGGTGTCTATGGATCATTTTATGCCATGACCAGTGTGGCTTTGGGGGAAAAAAAAAATCCCTCCGGAAGCTGCTCCGCTGTGTCGATCCATTGGGACTGGACTCGCTGCCGGGCGGACGGTGTGACGGTCGCCTCTGCTGAGCTGCCGGGGAGGACGGCACTTAGGGTCAGTTGTGGAGCTGCCTCCGTGTCCTGCCGCTGCCCGGGGCCAGCGTTGGGCATTTTTAAGAAAGATTGAAGAAAATCCTGCAGCAGGCAGATGTGAGGGTCATCTACCCTCCAGACAGGTCCTGTCCTAACTCTTAATTGCTCGAAACTGCACTAAGACCTGAAGCCTGGAGTGTTTATTGCCTGTCCCAAACTGCTCCTCCCTTTTGACATCAACTGCCCTCGCTCACCCTCATCACCCACAGAAACCTTTGATTCTTCCCAAAACTATCCAAACTCAGGTCCTTGCTGACACACGCACTGATAGAAGCCAGCTGGTGTTTTGGGGAGAAGCGTCCCCTTTTTATAGGAACGGAGACTGTCTCCAACTGTGTCCCTTGGGTTATTGAAACGTTTTTCATCTGTGCAGAGAAAATAAGGAAAACCCATGGGGTGGCAGACTGTTGCCTGGAGAAGTACTGCTCTCTTCATCTGCTTTCGCTCAGCTCCAAATCCTTCCCTGTTAATGATGGTCATATACATATGTATGTGTATATATGACCATCATATATGTATGTATTTAAATTTTTTTGGGGGGGGGGGATCTAAAATCAGTGTTGAGGGAAGATGAAAGTTCGCTTCTTTCCATGCCAAAGAACATGAAAACAAGAGGGTTTTCAAACTTCTCTGACGTTTTCCTTTTCTTCCACGTGAAAGGTAGTAGGAAAACAATAAAATAAGGCTTCCAGCCCGGACTCCAGCTGCCAAGAGAATTATTAGGCTTTTTTCAGCCTAGTCTCAGTAAGGGCTTTTTTTTACATCCCAAGCCAGGAAGGTGAGATGAAACACTGATGCTTGATGGCGCGTAGGCAGGCCTGTCTTTTAACGTGGAGCTGCAGCCAGCAGTGAAGAGGTCAAGTCGTACGATGCCGTCTCCTCTCCCAGCCTCGAGTCAGGCAGAACAATGAATTTCCATAATTTTACTCCAAGTGCAAAAAAGCGCCTTTGTTGCGGAGATCACGCTGCTCTTGCAAAGACAATGAGTCTGTGCGGCGTAATTGTGACCCTGTGCTGGCAGAAGTGCCGGTGTGGTTTAATGAAGAATCCTAAGCAGGGGGGGAAAAACCCAACGTTAATGCTTGCTCGCAAGCCTGCAGAGGTGAGCTGTTCCTCTTGTTAGAAGAATGGGTAAAAATTGGCCCATACAGCTCTCAACCTACCTCAATTAATCAAGATAATGGTCCACTTGCAATGAGCCACTTTTGCCTTGCTGCCTCCTGTGACCTCTTTGAATTTCGTGGCATCGGTGGTAATGCAATCCCGTGGCCAGAAAGCCCAGGTCTTCGCTGAGAAACGGGACAGAGTGACCACGGCCACGGCTTCGTGGTCATCCCGGCCAGTTGACGGTGGTGGTGGGCAAATAGAGGCTCCTAAGTGGAGCCACAGGTGACTTAGTGTGATCTTAGCAATCAACAGCTTATTCATTCCGGCTTCGAGTGTCATGCTCTAGTAACCAGGCAGTTCTTGTTGCTCATCTAGAAATCCCAATCGAATGCCTTCATTATCACACAGCAGTGTTTCCTTTGTGGATAACAAGTCATACTGCGAGCATTAATGTAGCGTCGTATGGATTTGTGTTGTGGGATTGTTGTAAGCTCTGATTGAAGCTTTTCCTGTGATTAGGGTATTTACTCAGGTGTGAGAGAGGGAGTCTCTGTTGTCTAGTAAGAGCTGAGTTTGCAGTGCATCTCCGAGGGGTGTTTATAGGGGCATACGTTACGAAGTCAAGTTAATAAGTTGGAGGCATGAGATCTCTGCTTTCCTTTATCCTGTCCTGCGCCTGTCACTGGCATTGCCACTGTCTCACTGGAGTTCGTACGCCACCCGCACGGGAAACCATCATCTAACGTTGCCTGGGATTTGAGCAGCTATCTAAAGGGGGTTGTGGTCGGAGGGTCGTCCTCTCTGCAGGGTGTAGGCGTCTTCCTGCAGAGGTAGGCAGCAAGAACAAGAAAGCGCTCTGGGGACATGGGAAATGGTCTTTTCTTGTCGTAGGGAAGAAACAGGACATTAGGTGGGGCAAGGGCTTCTGGGCCAGCAGCTGCAGGAGTTGAGAGGCAAAGTTGCTCCACCCCAGCTGAGAACTGTGCTGCTTTCATTCCTGGAGGAGATCAGTTGCAATTCCTTAATTGGGATGAATGTATAATTGGGGGAGAGGCTGGTGGCACAATCTATTAGTTCTACCGATGAAAAATGATAGGAAGTGGCATCCTCCCACTGCCTGGCAGGCTCCCAGCCTCCTCCACTGCACACCTCATTATCCCCTTCGACTGCTTCATCTGGGTAGCGTTCATCCTTAATGATGGCGGAGCGATATTAAGTTTCTGTGGTGTAATTTGATTATTACCTACCCACTCCTGTTCCTTCTGGAATAGCAATGGGGCGTATTTGCAAGACATCATGGGTAGATCTGGGCTGATGGCTGCAAGATGAGGAAGAAGGATGTCCATGCTTAGGGTCCTGCCTGGTATGCATACTACTATTTCAAATTCTGCCTTTCCATCAGTGTTTGTGGCCAGACTGCTGTTTTCTTGGCTCCAGGGGAAGTTTTAGCTGTGACAGCAGCAGGAGGAGGGTGCTGAGTCCTGCCAGGGAGCCGCAGAGCTGAGTTGTGGGTTAGACAGCAAGCTGGGAGGTACAATGAAATGGGCAAAGCATGGTGTTACGGTACAAGTGTGCGATAAAGCAGTTAAATTATCCTGCGGGCTGTGGGCAGGGGGGGCTATAAAACCTGCTCCTTCTCACCTGCCTCCTGGTGAGCCTCATGCAGTATCTCTGAGGCGGTCCCTGACCCTGCGAGATGTCCTCGTGGCTCTTTCTTGCACCTTACACCTGACTTTCTCATTTTCTTCATCATCAGGCATTTCAGACGCTCACCTTTAGTATTAGCCTCATGGGCTGGACTTTGTCAAATGCTCCCAGCCCATCTGAGAGATGCATGCCAATTCGTCCACCGAGTCAAGTAATCTCTTCCAAGACTTCTAACAAGTTAATAAGGATTGATCTGCTTTTCATGAGATCGTGTTGACTCTTCTTAATGAACCCGGGTGTTTTCAAGCCTTTCCTTCCCCTTAAAAATTAGCTTCCAAACAAATACTCTTCCAGTTGATGGGCAGCTGATTCTTTCCATGTATCCCCAACGTGCATTAAGATTTTGACTGAAGGAGGCACCCCTCCAGCTGTCATGATGGTCACGTGTGTGGGTTTGGAGTTTAGCAAAAGCTTACGCTTGGTCCTAAATAAAGATGGATTTAATTACAACTATCTGTCTCACAGAGTGATGGCTTGAGAAAGCAGGTTCAGGCCTGATTTTTCTGAAAGATATATAAGGTTTAGTTGCTAGCCGTCTGAAAACAGCCAGATCTTGGTTTTCTTCGGGAGAGGCTAAGCCTCCAATGGTACAAATAAAGATGGGAAGAGCATTGCAAGATGAGCACTCGGAGCAATGAGAGTAGGGACTTTTCCCACAAAAAGACCCATTGCTGTTAGCAACTTAGATAATCCACCCTACTGTCTGTAGCAACGCCGGGAAAGAGATGTCAGAGTAACGGGGTCTTTGAGAGATCACTAGTTCTTCTTGTACAGATGTCCAAATACTTGCACTCTCTGTTCCCTGTCTTACCCATTTTAAGGGAAATCCGTAAGACCCAGGTCCTGCTTTGTCATTGCTTCCCCTGGTTGTTAAATCCCTCGTGCCCGTGTTACCGTCTGGGCCCTAATGCTTTGTGTCAGTTTTAAGTTCCCCTAAGCCTTTATTGACCATTTCTTGTGCTATCGGCACGCTCCCTAATTCCTCTTCTCCTCTCCCTGGGGATCTGATCCCTGACTTAGGCAAATCCTCATCCTCTTCGTTTGCGAACACAGATGCAGAAGTAAATATTGTAAGTGTCGGCGTCAGCTTCTTATCCTCCTCTGCCTCCAATTTCCCTCTGTCACTCTTATCTGCGCTGTATCCGCTTATCTCCTGTGTATATATAATGGTCTTTTCCTTTACTGTTTTTGTAAAAGCCGGGAGATTCTCCATCGTTAACTGTCTTTGCTCCTTTAATTATATAGTTGTGTGTTTACCTTCCTGAACCCCTGCCCCTTACTTCTAACGCATCCCTGCTTCTAAGCCGGTGAGTTTTCTTTGTACGCCACTTTGATTAAAGACAGGCACGCACCAAAATCCCGCGTTTTGAAAACTCAAAACCTCGGGCTGTTTGAAGCTGAACTGGAATCCTGCATCGAGCCAACGTTTTTGTCTCTGCTTTGAACGCTGCCATGACTCTTACGGTGGTGCACGCGCGAGACGTAGGGTATAACGCCGTCGCAGCCCTCACGGTGATGCGCTGTATGAAATCAAGAGCGTGTTTTACGTCTACGTGTCTTGATTGTCCTGCAGAAGTGGGAGCTGAGCTGCCCTTTCTGTGATGGTACTTTTTAATTTTTGTTGTTGTAGGGATGCAGGAGTATTTCGGAAGAGACTATACCTATAGGGCGCGTATCGTGTATGCCAGAACAGGAACAGCAAACCCCACCCAGATGTTTTGGAGCATCTCGCAGCAGCCCTGGTGGGTGGTCCGCACTTTGTGCTAACAACTGATCCACCCTAAGCCTCATGGTTTGTGGTCTGATCATTGCTGATGCTATAACCTGGTTATGAATCAATATTTTACCTGCAAATGCCACGCAATAGTGTTTATTACATAACAATTCCCATCAGGAGAGTGTCTTGTTGTATGATGTACAGCAATACTAAACGTTGGCGTAGCGTGAGGGCTCTGCTTTTCGCAAGATGCGGCGGTTTGTAATTTCAAGATCAATATGATGATGTGTTTTTTGAATTTTAATGAATAAACTACACTGGTGTTTGTTGTTTACCTGCTTTCTGATTTTTTAACAAGTGGCTCTAGTGATAATTACCGAAATTCTGTAGTTGCAGAAGGAGGAGGGAGGCCGGGGGGGGGAAACCTGGCTCCTTCATAACTATCCAACTGGGCAATTATCTCCATACTGTATGTGCTGCTTTTCTATAAATGTTGAAATTCAGTAATTACCACTAGAGTCAGCCGTGACATTTCGAAAGCAGATACATAACAAATAGGGATGCCATGGAGTCATTAAAATTCAGATATCAAAACAGCTCTGCCTATTCTTCTTTGCATGAATCTATCTCTTTGTTTCATGAAGAATTCAGTTGCCAATTAAATACCTTTTCTTTCCTTTTCCTTCTTTTTTTTTTAATTTTTTTTCCCCTTTTTTTTCTTTTACAAATGAATTCTAATCTCTATGAAAGGAGCTGAACTGACAGTCTTGACAGTTGGTGCATTAGGAAAAACCATGGGTGAGTTTAGTCCTTCCTAAGGAACCCAGCCAGCACCTCCCCAGCTTTGGAAATGGTGAGGTTGTATCAAAAATTTAGGGGGGAAAGACATTTTTCCCAGTGAATTCCCCTTTTCTCCATCTGGCACCATTTTTCCTTCTCATCCTGTAAGAGAAAACATCTTTTAAGGTTGCTAATAACTTTGGGAAATCTTTTCTTGCCTGTCCCACTAGGGCTCTGGTTTCATCGCCAACAGGAATAGCTCAATTATTTCCCAAATTGTTATTCGCGCTGCGGTCTCGTAGCAATCTCTGACATCTGGCAGGTTTGGTGGTTTTGTGTTTTTTGTTTTTTTTAACAATGTTGTCTTGTTTACGGGTTCGACTCTTGGAAGACAGGATTTGATGCCTCCCAATCAGTCGCTAATGAAACGGAGGGATTGACAGCGTGGAATTGATCCTTCCTTTGTAATCCCGTAACAGCGAGACGTGTTTGTTTCTGAATCTGTCAGTGGGTTGTGTGTAAACCAGGTGTGATGAGGAACCCGTGCGCTGAAAACAAGGAGAACAGTGGTTTCATCAGCCTCACAAGGAGGAAAACCTGTAGGGTTTCTACACCTCCTCTCTTCCCGTATCTGAGTGCTGCTCGTATATTTTTCTGTGAACGTCTTTTTGAGGCAGCAGGATGAATTTGTTCTGAGAGGGGCCGACGTACACGGAGGCAATCCCGATCCTCAAGCGTGGGTAAGCACCACGAGCCTAAATAATGGCAAGGAAGGGGCTTGGAGAGGCCCGTGCTCCTACAGACCCACGGCTTTTGTCTTTTACAGCTTTACTCCACACTTTTGCTATAGTTTGCCCATAGCAAAGCGCTCCTCCCCTCTTGGACAACACCCTGACCTCTCTATTTCAGACAGATTATTTATTGCACCCTTCCTCTAGAAAATAATTCCACTGAGACTGAAGGATTCCGTTTTGCGCTGCACTAAAAGGAGGAGCTGCATTAGCTCGTGTAATTTTAAGAGGCCTCCTGTCCATCCTTGGCTTATCCAGTAGAGGACAACTTCGATTGCTCCTCCATCAGCTCCTCTCTGGGAGCAAAGCCTTCAACGCGGGCCATTCAAGGAGAGCTTGTCTAAGGTTTATTCTCAAGCCCGATGCGTACGTGTTAAGGTGAACAGGAATTATCTTCACTTCAAGGAAAGATGAGGCCCTTGTGTTGACTACATTACCATTTATACTAACAAAAAGAGCTTAAAATGTTAGCATATTCTTTTGAAAATGGAGCTTTGCATCCTATTAAGAGGAAGGAAACACAACCCGCGGCGCATTATATTTCCAAGCGCCTGTCAAGAAACGCTTACGGCTGTCGCCTGCTTACTGAGCATCCAGCTACAGGAATAAATTGGGAATCGCTGCCTGTGCGCTGATCCCCTAACCAAGAGACAGGAGACGCTGTTCAGATAAATCCAGCCAAACACAAATCTTGGATCTGCGTTGGACAGAAACTCGGGGGACTGGGGGTGTGAGAGCTGCAAAAGTTTGCTCGTGTGGAAGACGTGAGTAGAAACGCATCTTCCCGCTTGGATTTGGTGTGGGGGGGGATTTGGATGAGATTCCCCCAGCTTGTGGCACAGGATTTTGGCAGGGTGATTTCTAGCCTGGCTGGAATAGAGAGAAAAAGCAAACTTAATTTAACCCCTCTGCCATGGACTGCGATTTGGGAAAAGCACGTAAACATCAACTTTGCATCCTGCTGGTACCAGGTGGTTTAGGTGCAAGGGAATAACCTGGAAGTCTTCAGTTCCAGGCAAATAAAAGTTTGCAGTACAGAGCTTGCGGTTCTCTTTCAGGTGTGTTGTACACTAAACCAGTCGTGGTCCCTCGAGCTGGTCACCCATCCCCTGAGGAAGGCAGTAAGTTCTTTGTTTTAAGGAAAAATGAGAGAAAACCCTAAGCCCCAAACAGGAAAACTCAGAAGGCCCTTCCCCATGCAGGGCTTTTGGAGATAATCCACTGCTTAGCGATTTGAACTTTTAGCACCACCATTAGTCTTTCTAGAACCAAAATCCACCCTGAGGGGAGGAAACAAGATCGTAAAACGGTCTGCGTGCGGGAGGTGCAGAGCTGCTTCATCCAGCTGCTGAGTCTGACGCTTTGAGCCTTTTACAGGTGCGTCCTCCGGTTCGGAAGGAAATCACTCGTGTACCCTTCACGCTCTTTGCCATCTCTGCTGAGTTGCACAGGGAGGACGGCGTGCGGCTCCCGTACCAACTCAAGCTCGATTTTTTTGGGTGAGAGTGGATGTTTTCGTTTGGGCAGGGGCTCAGCACAGCACCGTTGAAGTGCAGCTTTCCTGAGCTGGAAAACCAGAGGCAGTTTTTGAAAGACAACATTTTTATTTCTGTAGAGGCCCGGCGGCTAGATGTGTGTCTGCGATTGCCTGCTGATGGGCACGTCTGTGCGTTGAGATCCTCAGCTGCCGTAAAGCGTTGCAGATCCGCTTTAGCCAACGGAGTAGGGCTTGTATACTGGGCACGGGCACACCCTTCCAGAGCTCCATCATGCACGAGCTGCAGGAGATCGGGCAAGAAATGACATAAGGCAGGCTTTGCTAACAGGCTGGATGCGTCTTTATTGGCATCTGTGTTATCTCAGTGCAAGTCCATGCACGCTGACACATGCTGCTTCTGTCTCCACGAGCGTGAGCAGGTGAAATGAAGATGTCTTGCTGTCCTTTCTCATCAACCGGGGTGCATCCAAGATCCCACTGATGGGCAGAGCACTGTTGCCTTCCCTGTCCACTTTGATTAATTTGGAGCCTCGCGTCTGGAGTCTGTGAATTTGTCTTGGTTTTGCTCTTCCCCTTGATGCAGAAGTTTCTCCCCCCCTCCTTTTAACCACCGTGCCGCTACAAAGCCTTTCCCTGTCTAGGCTGGCCTGACACGGCGAGACCGGCAGGAGATGATGTGCTAAGTCCCTTTGCATTACAGAGCACCAGCTCCAGCCGTGAATCCTCTTTACGAGAGTCCAGAAACCGCTGCTAACACCAATGCACCGGCCAGAGAACCAGCAAAAGCGCTGTAGCTTTCAGGCACTTCAAACCCAGCGATATCAGGAGGGCTTTGGCTTGCACAAAGTACTTTCAGCTTTAACACAGAGGAGGGAATAAAAGCTCAGCAACAGCAAAGTCCATTGGAAAGGTTTCTTGTGTGTGCAGTAAGATAATATATGGTAATGAGGACAGCACCGAGTTGCTGTAGGTTACAAGAACTTATCACTGCTCTCTGCTGTCGCGGCACATTCCCGGGATTCGGTCTCGCCAAAGCAGCGTGAATAGATTTATTTTGTATTGTTAGACTGTCAAGCCGCTGCAGAGCAACAACTTCCAAATGATAACTTCTCCAGCGTGCAGAAGTTGTGAATTACATGCTTTTAGTCCCTGGCAAACAAACGGGGTGGGCTGACAGCTGCTCTGCAGAAGCCTTCCTCCCGTTCCCTCTCCGTGCTCGCCGCGTATGGTCAGCGGCTCGGCATTAGCTCCCTCCTGCCCAGCCCGATGGGGCTACAACCAAGAATGATATCGATTTTATTTCTAGCGGCAGAGCATGTAATCAAAGAGGAGAGGGAAGCTCTCACTGAACCCCAGTGAGAGGTGGGACTGCTGTCTCCTGCCAGCCAAGCTGGGCAAGGTTGGGTTGGTCTGGGAAGAGCTGGGTTTGAAGAAGGGGATGTGTGATGATGGGACATCTCCTTTCCTTGCCTGATGGATCAGCGTCTCTCTTCTGGGGTTTTGGCCCCTGTTGCCGTCCCCAGCAACGGAGGTTTGAGTTTATAGGCGTTGGGAGGTGACTTGAGCGTGGAAACCATCTGGCTCTGTCCGCCACAGCCAGGCCACGTGGAGCTGGAAGATGTATGGCCCTGGGTGGTGGTGAACGGTCCCACTGTCCATAGCTGTAGGTGACACCATGAAAACGTTCCCGTCAAAGGAGCGTCCTGCAGCAGGCAGGATCAATTCAGCCTTTACACAAGCTTCGTGGGCATGGAGGTAACTGCTGCAGGAGCAGGAGCTCTTCTTGGATGTGGAATAAAAGGGAAGCATTGAGAATTGGAGCCGTGGAGATGAAACACGTAAGGAGACTGGGAGGAGAGCCCAGGCTTTTGTATAGTTGTTCTCGAGCTTTCGTTTAGTCCTGAAAAGGCAAAAATAACGGCTGGTCCTCAGTGTTCACGACTGAGCTGCCTTTTTTTCCCCTTTCCTTTGGCTCTTCTGAATATCTACAGCAGTTTATTTCTTCTCGCGGTGGGTGTTGCGCACATAGGTCTGGTCTGCATGCCTTTTTCTGGAGTAATACAATTGTCGGGTAGGACTGTAACTTCACAGAAACTGGTACCTCGTGGTACGGAGGTACGGGCACTGGCTTGTGAATGCAGAGCGCCGTGCAGTAGCATTCAGGCTGGAAAGTTTTACTATTGCTTTTTTAATATTCCAGTAGAGTGTGAGACTGTATCAAGAAACTTCTCTGAAAAGGAGGTAAACCCATAAATTGTAGCATAGTCTTTGCAGAAAGGCAAAAGGAATACAAGATTGTTTAAACGTATTATTTGCTGACCTTGACAGTTTACTTGTAATGTTATTTAAACATTTGGGTTTGCAGGGTGGTGTTCTTATTTATTTATTTAATAAGCTGCCAGCTTACAAATTGCAAAACTTTTGCAGTTCCTCTTATCTTCAGCAGAACCACTGAGATGGCAAAATATATTCTCTGTCTCAACAATTCAGTCTATATTTGCATGAGGAAATTGGAAAGCAAGTTGTTTTTCTTCGTTTGCATGACAATACCCAGAGCGCAATACAATTCACCGTTTAATTTGTGATACTTAGTGCGCGAGAAGAATGGGCCCAGCAGTTTGGCTCAGTTTTGTTGCTGATGTCGTCGTCATCGTAATTAAAATTGATTTATAAGTAAAGGCAAAGAAATCTAAACTACCTGTTTATTCAGCATATTGTCGACCTGCTGAGCACAATAGTTGGGGTCACCGAGTTCAGATCTCCTACTGGAGATGCTGGAGTTTTGCTGAATTAAGTTTTCAGGACTGAGCTTCTAATTAGTCAAATATTTCCAAGTGGACGACGGTGGGAATTACCAGACCCAAAATCAGAGCAGGCAGCAACACCAGCAGCAGCTGGACCTCCACGGGCTTTGCAGGACCCGAGCGCAGGAGCATGAGCCAGGTGTCCGTTGGGACATCCTTACCAGGATGCATAAAAATTACCTGCCGGGAGTGACGTAATCCTTGACTCATTGCAATAATTTGGCTGCAGCAGTACGTCTCTGCTGAGACCAGCTCAGGGCAGTTAAGGAGCGCTTGAGTGGATTGGGGAATCCCTTGAACATCCGAAATAAAGCTCTGACGGGAGGCGTCCCCTGCAGTTTGTTAGTGCCTTGGGTCATGCTGCTGTTACTGAAGACGGTTTAATGTTTCAGGTGGGGTCTGAAAAGTGTGAGCTATGAAGATTGTACTCCCAGGTTTGTTTTTGGTTTGGTGTTTGGTTTGTTTTTTTTTTTTTTTTTTTAAGTCAATGGAGAGAAACAGGCAACCTCAGCGGATGATTTGTCTCAGCTGGAAATAGGCATTTGAGGAGAGTCGCCTGCTAAAAGTGCTCATTTCTCTCTTTTGACTGTAAAAGAAATCTCAGGTGACTGATTCATTCTTCAGTGTCTGACTAGAGATATCTGTCCTGCTTGCTTCAAACAACTTTGAAGTTTTTGGGTGCTTTCTGAGTATTTTAAGAGGAATTGAATTTCCTGACTTTTGCTGTACGTCACTAGATTAATCCTCGAGCTGGAAGCAATCTGTTTCAAGCGAGGCAGCGCGATTGTAATTATGAAGCTGTTGAGACAACAAGAAGTGTTTTGGACAACTGGTTTGGTCACGAAGGAGTTTTGAAAGGCAGATTTAGGCCGATGCCAAATAGGCTTTGAAAATCCCACTATTTACTCTTCAGAATATGTAGGAGCAGAGATTTTATGAGTAATCCCTGTACTTCTTCAGCACAAAGAAATATTAACATTAGATAGCGATCATTTGACTTTTTAAAAGGATAAATAAAGCCAGAAAGATTGAATAGTTGGGGAAAACTGTGTGGCGACTGGAAACCCATTTCGCTTGCCCTCTACAAGCGTGGGCCAAGGTTGGAAAAAGGCTGAAGTATCGGTGTTTTTAAAACGTGGGTCACTGAGGAGGAGCTAGAGGAAATAATGTCCTTAATGACTGTAGTTACCTTGAGCGTGCTTTTTCCCGTGTGTTCGAGTACCAGGGGTGTCATAGATTGAAAGTTGGGGGGGGCGAAGCTTATGATGTGAAAGAGAAAAGATAGAGCAGCCTCAGAAGAAAACACTCTTTTGGTGCTGCTTCAGGACTAAGGCTCAGAGAGGCTGTTGTGAGCCTCATAAAAAGTATTAATAATCGCCGACAAGAGTTCCCCTAAAAGAAACGATTTTTCCAACCATAATGCAGCTGCTACCAGTAGGACAGAAAGCAACCGCGAGACGTCTGGTTTATGTTCCCCTTAAAAAAATCCCAACCTGCAAGGATGTGGGAAGCGGTGGGAAGCCGTGGCCGCCGCCTCCCCTCCATCCTGCAGAGGGGAGCTGGACCAGGGGAGCGCTGCCCGTCAGACCCGGCTCGAAAAGGGGAGCTCCCGCGGGAGGAAGGTAGCGAAAAAGCCAAGAGGGGTTTTTTTTTTTTGCATATCTGTATGTGGCAAGCAATGTTTGCCATTTATGACATTTCAGGGGAGACCTGACTTTATAAAGCATTCATGAGCTTGGCCTCCCGGTATGCGGGTTTTTTCCTCCCCTGGTTACAAGGAAATATTCAAATACTGCAAACAAATGTCAGTCTGTAGAATATTCATGAAGTCTCCTGTTCAAGTTGGTCCCCCAAGTTGCTGCTGGCTGGAATACATCACGCTAATGCTGATTGCGTACATTTAGGGTTGAATAAAGATATTCCACTAAGTAAGTGCAAGAACTGCTTTTTCTAGTTTGGAGACTCTGGGATTTGAAAAGGCTCAGCCAAGTCCCAGTGCCAGAGAGCTGCTAATGGATGTTGGGTTTCCAGGTGCTTGACCATCTCTTGATGGCAAGGGTGAAATTTATCTCTTCTGGCACTGGTCACCTTAAATTCCTGTCAAAGGATTATATCTGGGCTCCCCTCTTTAGTCAAGACCAGCAATTGCATCCTGAAATATAACAAAAACCATTGCAAAACCATCATTTAAAACCCAAACTATAACAAAGAAACCCCCACCCAGACAAACCACTTCAGCTTGGTCACATTCTTTCCTTTCAACACATACAAAGCACTGTTCTTGGGTACATTTGAAATAACATTTCATTTCAAAAGAAGAGGTTTCTGATACAAAATTGCCAGAAAAGGATGTGCCACCATTTCGAAAATGACTTTGTAAATATTTTCTGGTTTGGTCAAGCTGGAAACGGTTTTGCAAATACAATAAGTGCTTCAGACAAAATACTGTTACGCGGTGGGAAAATATTTGGACCAAAAAAAGAAAAAGGAAAAGGTTGGCACTTGCCCCCCCCCCATTTTTCTTCCTTCTTCTGGGTTTGGATAGTGTAAAGCAGAGAGGTGAGAGAAAGGGACAGCTTGATCCCAGGGGAGCAAAATTAGGGAGCTGAGTGTTCCGGTCTTACACCAGAGGTGTCATAAACCCCAGCAGCTGGAAGATGAAGCTTCCCAACAAATTCAGGCTAGAAAATGAGCAATACCTTTAAGAGGGAGGCTAATTAGCACTCGGCACGACGTGCCAGGGGTTATGGTAGATTCCGTTACTGGCAAAATTTCAGTGGGAACCAGATGTTTTCTAACATCCAGGTGTTGTAGTTCAAGCGGACATTAACACGGGGAAGCCCTCACGTGCCGTTGAGGTCAGAAATAGCTGATCACGGTGGTCCTGCAAACCTCAAAAATCTGTGGATCCAGTCCCAGGTAGTTTGTGCTGGAACGCACGTTCGTAGTAAGAGAGCTTCGCAATACCTTTCTATAGCAGCCACTTGCTTTTTAGTCTTCAGCATGCAAGCCGCAGGGAGAAATAATTACATTTAATAGAAACGGTGGGTTCCCAATGAAGATGTACGGTGCCTGTACACAGTGTGCTCCTAATGAACAGAAATGTCAGGCCGAAATAATAGATGAGAAGGATTATATTCTCTGAGGTGTATTGTATTATTACTCTGCCTTTTTGTTAGGCTGTCTGGAGATACTGCGCTACAGCTAGAGGCAGGTGTTGGATGGGAAAGACCAATGGGTTGATTGAGAAGAAGGGAATCCCACACTGCTTTTAAGAGACGCTAATTAAAGGGTTTAATCTTGGTTTGTTTGCTAAGCGTCCCAACGAGGCACGAGGAGTGGCTGGGAGGGGGAAGATGCCTTTGCTTGGCCGCCACAGTCCGCGAGTGGAGATGGGGAGAACAAGCTGTCCTGGGCTGATGCGAGACCTGCGGAGGGTGGGAAGGCAGGGCGCATTCCCCTTGCCATCCATCCCACCTCCCCTGTTCGCTGCCGTGCTGTCCCTCAGCCGTGGGACCGCTCTGCAGCCTGCTCTTTCTGCAAGGCAGCTCTTCACGGTCCCTGAGTTTCCTCCTCCCGCCCCAGCGCGTGACACCGAAGTGCTTCACGTAACTGTCGGCTTATGACCAAGTCTCGCTGAATTTGCACGAGGTGCTTTCTAAGCTGCTGTTCTTCAGCCGACTCAGAGTAAAATTCAGGAGACCTTACACCTTGCTCCTGATTTTTCACTCCCTGTTAAAATTGGCCGCATAAGGATATTTGAAAAAGTCATTGCCCCCTGTGTATGTTATCACTTACTCTTTTTTTCCCTCTCTCTCAATAAAAGCTAGGCATGAAAGTCACTAGCTGAAAACAACCGTGTCCCGTGCTGCGGGTGTCTCACAACAGCATTTGTTAAGATCATAGCTCATAACCACAGTGAGAGCTCTCTGTGGAGGGAGAGAGAAGTAACTTTCTGTTTATTGCCATTTACCTTCGGCTGTAATGTATTTAAGAAGGAAAATTGCCACTTACACTTGCAAAGCAAATTGGCTTGCGCTCAGTAATGGCTTTCTAGTGTCTGTCGAGGAAAGGTCATCCTGGAGACTTCTGCACTCTGCAGAACTTAGTTTTGATGGCCAGGAGGGAAATGGTATGGCCCCAAGCTGTGATTTCTTCCATATATGAAGACCTCAGCACCACTGTGCTCAGGCTTGCCAGGTTTCTCCATCACCGAGATTGGTCCTCGGTGTCTCCTTATGAGAGCAGGACCCCCCCCAATGTGAAAACCCCCAACCTGGGCCAGGCAGAGACCCGGTGGACTGCGTTTTTCCCTTCCCTCTGTCATCTCCCACTTTGCGGATGCACGAGCCTGCCGTGTCCTGCTGCAAAAAGGGCCCGTGTTCCATTTTAATGTTATTAGCCATCGCCTTGGCAACCGATATAGATGTTGTGTTTGCAATAGCACCGTTTCACAGGTCCCTGAGGAGTCTTTACCCTTGAGTGCGTTTAGTTGATAGCGAAACCAAAGCGAACGTAAAACAAGCAGGTTGGAAAAGAGACAGTGGCCTTTTTTGCTCCAGCCAGGCTCCAGAAGTGCAAATTATCAGGTCGGGTAATGTAGCTGACTGTCATCCTGTGTGTAAATCTCACCCACTTATCTGTCCTCGCAACGGTAAAGCAAGCAGCATTACCAGCTAGTAAAAGCCACGGTTGTGGCAAAGCTGGCAAAGCAATTATCTTAATAACTTAATCAAATAGCGGCAGCAGTAATAATACAACTATGTGTTTGTTTGTAAGTATTCTCACCTTTATCAAGGCATCAATTTTGGGGAGCAGCAGGAGACAGGAGACCAGGTTTTGTTTTCAGTGCGGGAAGCAAAACCATCTCAGAAAATTGTGGTTTGGGCTGCGGGCATCTGGCCTCCAAACGCAATCCAGAAATCGCTGCTAGCTGTCGAGGCGCCTGGTGCAGGGATGCTCAACCCCTCGGAAAAGAGACGAAAACATCCCCGAGAGTCGTAAGGCAAGGACAAGAGGGTGATGAGGGTGCTCAGAACCAGACTCCGGCAGCTATAATCTGGAGAACGGGGACCGAGTCACGGCGGCGGTGGCAAGGGCTCCGATTTAACAGGAGTGTGTGTGTGTTCCCATATTAATGGGACAGGAGAGACTTGCTTCCAGCAGTCCTGCAATTCATCTCTGCCTTGGGAGAGAGCAGACTGCTCGTGTCTCTGCCTTGTCTTAATGCCGCTTTGCATCTGCCTAGTCCCCTGCTGAGTTCTCCTCTTGTCCCGCGCCACCTACTTAAAGTAGGACTCAGTGAAGCAAAAACCACATTACGTTTACTTTCCATAGTTTCCCGGGCAGCGACGCCCTGATTTCATCTGCCCAAACAACAGCCAAAGTGCATTTCCCGAAGCGTTCACCGGCAAACCATGGGATGGCACCTTCTTTTAGATATTTTCTTCCATCGCTCCATCATTCGCAGCACAACAAAAAGATCTCCCTGGTCCTTTGGAGCCCGTTGCATCGTTAAACTTGAGCGTGATCGGACCTGTGCAGCCAAAGGCCGGAAAGGGGAGCGTCGCGGACGGTCCCTGCAAAGCATCGAGGAAATGCCCTTGTCGTCAGCCAGAGGAACAGGTGTCATGACGAAGGTTCGCTAATGGACCCTGCTAAAAAGATGCCTGGGGCTCGTTAGAGTGGAAGTAAAACTTGGAGGTCAAAGTGGCATGGAGTGATGTTTTCGGGCTTAAGAAAGAAAAGGCAAAATAAAATGTGTTGGAATTGTGTTTCGTCTGTTTTGAGATTCTGGGCACGGCAGGCTCAGAGGGCAAACTTCTCATAGGAGACATGTTCCTGGTACTCCACCGCAGCTGAATCTTAATCGAGATGATGTTTGTTTCCCCTGGCAGATCTTCCCTATTTGTATTACATTTTGCAAACAAACAAACACCCTAATGAAATTTTTCCTTTTATCTCAGTTAAATTTTCCTTTTCCCCATCTCGCAGCCTATGCTGTGGTTTTGTGGTGAGAACAGCGCTGCCCTCCCCCTTCTCATGGGGCGCAGGAACAAGAAACTTGTGCCGAGGTGGGAAGGAAGAGGTGGGGAATATTTTATTTTCTTTAGCTGCAGAGAGAGGGGTCACTTTCCTTCACCCAGCCTCTTTTTCCATCTCGCTTTGTTGTTGTTGTTGTGGGCTTTTTGCTTCTTTCTTTCCCCCCCCTCAACAGTGAGTATCATCATCCCTTGTCAAGTTTGGTTGAGATTCACCAAGAAATTCAGAAGTACTTACGAGACACTGATTGATGGACCAACAAGGCTGTCAAAACAGCTTAAGAATATGAGGCTAAAACTAAAGATAATAATTAGTGAAATCAATAAGAAGGAAGGAGGCTGGAGGGCTTTCCGGCTGCTGGACCTAGTGGGGATCATAAAGGCAACCCGGCACCTGGAGTGGAGACTGCTAGAAAAATGAGCTGAGAGGTCTTCTGCGGAGAACTTTGAGCCAGACGAAGTTTGACATTGTTTGCATCACATGCCAAATACTTTTTGGGGGGGAGGAAAGGCAGAATATTCCCCTAGAAAACACTTTGATTGATGTACCTCGAGAGCTGCCATTCAGATGTACCGTACCTTCGTTTTCCTCTGTAAACGGGTCTTCGCTGCTGGCTTTCTCTCTCTGCGGCGCGCAGGCTGTCGGTGCTATTAGGAAGGTAACGCAGAGGCTGGGGGAGCCCCAAATCACCCAGGGATTTGCGGAGCGACGTGCGAGACTGACAGGTATATTCCTGAGCACGGGTAAAAGGAAAGGCGGTTTTGTGTCAGACTTTTTTCCTACCAATTGACTATGTTCTGATCGAGGGATGAAGGAATCTAAGATAGCCAAAGGCAGTACAGGTTGTTACTTCCCCTGCAAGCTGATGAACCTGAGGTTTGCAAAGACCTGGGGAGCCTGCAGCAGGCCTGAGCAGCACCTCTTCCAGCGGATTTCTTTCTCGACCGGCTGAGCACCTCCTGCTACGTGCGGATGGGCAGCAAAAGGCTGCGTCTGTCTCGCAGATCTTTAAGGTTAAAAGAAAGCCAGCATATGGTGCATGGCCCAAGGGGTGTGAAGTAAGGGCTGTTGTAAGCAGAGACGGTGGCAGAGCTAAGGTAAATACAAGTAGGAGTAAGGATGGAGTAGCTGGGGATGGTATAGGAAGATGCCAAAAGCAGGGGAGTCCTGGTTTGGGGCTCAGATGCACGGGCAGGGGTCTGCACAGGCTATTTCGGCATTGCTTTTCCCCTGCAGCGCTAATTAATTATTTTGGTTTCTCTGGGCGCCGGACGTGAATACCAAATCCTTGGGGAAGTGTTGCCGGAGGAGCTCCTCCTGCCCTCGCGGTGATGGGCACGTTGAAGCAGGCAACGAGCGTGACGGAGTGCCTTTACACTTGACACCCCTGTTTATAAATATGTATCTACGTGCAGAGGAATTGTCTCAAGCTGGTCAAAACACAATTATTTCATTTTCCTCCCCATTCAGGATTGTTGTTGTTTAGGAATAAATTGCTGCTGATGATGATGATTTACAAGGGCAGGAACGACGGCATGAAATGGGCTCAGTGAAGTGATTTTGAATTTCCACTACAATTACTCTTCTCTTCAACCATATGATTCCCTTTTTCTCGCATGCACCAGCCAGGTCCCGGTTTTGTTTTGCTCGCTGCTGTGCGCTGCTGCCCTGGGAGGTTTGCCTGCCCTTACTGTGCAGTGAGCCCTGGGGCTGAGCGTGCAGAATCAAACCCAAAGTGCTAAATTGCACTTTATTAAAGGAAGCTGGCAGGGGAGGTACGTCCCCAAATCCCACTGCACAGGCACCAAGGGATGCTGAAGCTCTGGCTTCAGTGGTGAAATCAAGAGTTAAGACCCTGGATTCGTGTATACCTGTGTTGGATTTTCCTGCTAACTACTTGGGTAAATTGGGACCTCGATTTGTCTGCCGTTACACTCTGGATAAGGTTCTGGCTCCAGACCGAAGTCCTCAACAAACCCAAACGCTCCTCTTGGTGATCCTCCAAGGAGGCTTTTTACATTCAGGCAGATGGGTGAGACTTTGTGTGTCACTATTAAAGCTCTCCATGGCCCAAAGGGCAACCTAGTTATTAGAAAGGGGCTGTAGGCTTGGTAGAAGTTCATCTCCTGGTGTCTTTTGTGGTCTTCTCTAGCTCATTCAGCTTCCCCAGGGTCACATCTGTAAATGGGCTAAAAATCCCGCCTTCAGGTTGGTGGGTGGGGGGTGCTCTCATGGGGTACATACATTACTCAGAGCGAAGGGGCAATTTAAGTGAGCAGAGAAATAATTTGGAGGAATTTGGCTTTCTCTGCTGTTTCTTGGCTTTGCGTGGTGTTGGCGGAGAAGCGTGTAAACGTGACCTTTAGGCTGCGTGCATTCCCTTTGCATCGCTTACCTTCCCTTAAGTCTTTCCTTCTCCTTTCCCAATGTCTGCAGGAGGTCTGTAGCCCAATGCCACCCTGCTGACCCTTCCAGGACACTGGGATTTTTGGATGATGTTCCTATTTCAGAGCTATTTTCCCCATCTTGCATTGTTTTATGAAAGGTACATGCTGGGGACTCCAAAGTTATTAACAAAAATCTGAGTTCTGGTAACACACTGCTAATACAAAATCACGCCAGCTACACTGAGCTCTAAATAGTATAATAAATGTGAACATCTTGGGTAATGTGATTTATTATTGGCAGCATGAATAGGAAAATAATAAAACAATATAATGATTCTGCAAGAAAAATGAGATTTTTTATTATTATTCATACTTGGAAGCTTGTTTACAAGGCAGGAATGAGGTCAGACTCTTAAACAGAGCCGTTGATGCCAGATCCTCAACTTTGTGCATATCAGGAGATATAATCCCCTTTCCCCCAAGTTCATTTGCGTGGGGAATTAGGCTCCCCAGTTTCATTATCGCTAATAGACCTTGCCTGTTCCTAAGTGGCGCAGCGTATTGGAGTGCCGAATTGATAACTGAAGCTGCACAGCTTGATGGGCAAGTTGTTTTTCCACGCCTGGCAAAGGCAGCGACGGCGTTTGGAAGCGACATTCATCGGTTTAGCTCGGTAGGGCTCAGGCTAAGAGATGGGGTTTGGTGGGGCTGCGGGTGAGAGCGCCGCAGGTAACAAGTGAGGGGTATCCAAAGTACCATCGAGCTTGAAAGGAGTTTATTGAGAGGGAAACCGAGGCACAAAGGGTTGATGCAGCCGATGCGGGGTAGAGCTGTCGGCAGGACCTCGGGCTCCGTCCAGGGACGGTCCGTCACGATGCACAGCCTGGCAGGGATGTTAGCAGGGCAGCGCTGTTGACACTGGCACCCCCGACCCCCCCGTTTTCTTTCCCCACCAGTTACCTCAGCCAATTTCCTAAAATCGTCCTGTTTGCCCAGGGATAAACGAGCCCCTCACCTTCCCTCTGTAGTGCATGGTGCACCCTGCAACTTCCCAAGAAAGGCTCCGTCCATTTTTTATTTTGCATTCCGCTTCTTGCCCAACACGGCAACGTTTAACGGAGACGGGGCTAAGCAACGCTTATTTTCCTCTTTATTTTGCATCGGCCCAGCTGCTCTCAAGACCAATTGGATTTTCCATTACTGTGGCAGGTTACGATCCTTCGGTTACTTTTCCTGTAATTTTCATGTTTGCCTTTTAATGTTTCTTATGAGATTGAAAGCTTTGGATAAGAGGTGGTGGTAAGCTTTTGCTCAGCATGTTACAGAGGAACTACTTGAATTTGAATGAGGTGCGAGGAGCGTTGAGAGATACCGGGGCTGGTGTCTGCTTTAAGGCTGTGCAGATGAAGGGAGGTGATGGAGCTGAGCGCGGGGAGGCTGTAGCGCACGAAGCAGCGTCTACGAAAAAGCATTTCTTAACGCCCAGCGCTGCTAAATCTCTGCACGTTTATAATCACAGCTTCTGCTGCCATCAACATCTCCCATGTTTTTCGGTAAAGTAATTCTTTTAGATGCTTCGTATATAGATAGATTGTTATAGAGATATTTTTTTTATTTATATAGAAATATATATCTATATCTATTGTCAGCTGGTATTACAAAGAGCATAAAGCACATCTCTGGCTTCTGCACGCTCAGCTCGGTTAGGATCGCGTAGCAGATGTGAGAACAGAAATGAGCTTGAACTCATCATTGCCCCTTCACGGGGAGGACTTGTAGGGCACCGGTGCGGATTCATCACTGTTCGAATGGCTGTGGGGCACTGCTGGTATCTATTTCAGGTAATTCCTGGATGCTTTGGTGGAGAATAGGTGTAACTGAGCATTTATGGCACCTGATTTTCCTCCATATGGGGAAAAAAAAAAAAAGCTCTATAAGCTTTATTCTCGAATAACTTTTGCTGGAAACTTTCCCTCTGGAAAACAGAGGCTTGTGGAACTCCTTTTTATCAGAAAGTTAGACAATGCCAATTATCTTGCT
Organism: Grus americana; assembly: GCF_028858705.1. Taxonomy (NCBI): domain Eukaryota; kingdom Metazoa; phylum Chordata; class Aves; order Gruiformes; family Gruidae; genus Grus; species Grus americana. Next base: position 7,459,043 of record NC_072875.1, read on the forward strand.
TAAATGTCATTAAATGCTGCCAATGACACTCAGCTAAACCCACCTCCTGTGGCATTTCAGAGGTGGTGGCAGAGAGCAGCATTTCACTTGGCTGGAGAGACCAAGCCACGGACCAATACGGTGTCGGTCTGCAGGAAATCTCGGCGATGGGACCCAGATATTGCATTTAGATGTAGTTGCTTTCATTAGCTCCCTACTTTATAGCACTCATCAGTCTTTCTCTCCTGCCAGAAAGTCTCAAATGTGCTGAGGAATATTCAGGCCTCTTCTGGCAAGCGTCAGAGATAAGTGGATAATAAAACACACCTTGAAAATATTCTCCATCCTATTATTAGCCATTTTCTTATTATACTTGCAAAGAAAAAAAAAATCCAGTTATAAAGCAGTACGCTTTCTATATTGTCAGCCCATCGTGTCCAGACACTTGCAAAGAAAGTCTTTCAATAATATTCTCACTATTGTTTGTTGATTGGCTCCATTAATCAGTTGTTCATAGCCTCAGCGACGTATTTCCATGAGCGTGCGCCGTTTCAATCCCCCTCCCTCCCCGCAGCCTCCTTGTATGCTCCCGTGGAACTTTGAGAACGCCTAACCCACGGCTGCAGCAGGAATGAGAGGAGACAGATCTGCAAAGATACCTGCTCTCCTTTTAGAGAGAACAAAAGCTCCCTGGAATAGCAGCTGTTATTTACTCGTCTCTCATCAGCAGATTTGACCTAATTTTGGTCTCCCCTAGCCTTTGTTTCAAATACCTGGTTGCAGCATCGCCAGCGGATCCGACTCCTTTATAGTGGCTGGTTTTATTTGATGGGGGAGGTGGGAGAGGATGGGCAGCTCCTGTAAAAACCGAGCTGCCGTGATGGCTGTGCCGCTGCCCCTTGGACTGAACGAGTGTTGCAGAGCAGCCCCCCTCCATTTAGCTTTCGGGAACCCTACAAGAGGCTTGTAGGCACGTACGCCTTGCACGTTATCGCAGGTGTATGACCATCGGGTTAATGGTGACCGCATCAGCTTTTGCTGTGTCTCATTCTCAGGTGATGACACCTTGCTGGCCATCGGCTCCTAAAAATACGCCCAGACCGCTTTCTCTAGCGAGCCCGGCTAACGTAAGAGCTCAGCGCCTGCTGATGGGCACCCAAGTCCCTTGTGCGTCAGCTCACGCGGTAGGAGCTATTACTTTACCTCGGAAGCTGCCCAGCTCTCTCCGGCGCTGCCCGAATGAATGCATCCACAGATTTGTTACGGCTTTCCATTTAAAATAGCCTGCAGCCCTCCTGTGCTGGCGAGGAGGCAGCCAGGATGGGAGAGGCACTGATGAGAAATGCGGGGCCCCGAAATCCATTTTTCAAAGATGGCAAGCAAAGCCGGTGATTTATCTGCTGTCACTCGGGTCCGAGCGAACCTTCCCCACCAGGTAAGCGACATAGGAAGGGTAGCTCACCAAACACACGAAATGCAGTGAAGCCCTGTCAAGTTTCCTCACCTAGAGCCGACTTTTATTTTGAGCGCTGAAAGTAATTAACAGCACTGACTTGAAAAAAATAATGAACCTCTCGCCCACATGGTCTCTCGGGTCTGTTAGCCAACTTTCCTACCTGTCTCATGAGCTCCCCATGAGTTTTCATGCTCCTGGCTCCGTCCGTTGTCTCTGATTTATTGCCTTCAGAGCGGGACCTTCATCCCCAGGGCTCGGCAGCTCTGAACTGGCTTTGGAGAGACCTTTGGTGTCATTGAGCAAGACCCAACATCTAGAAGTATTGGGTCCTGTTGGACTCCCTTGAGGTGCTCACCCATCCTTAAGGCAGTCTTCTCGAGGGGTGGCTGGTCACAAACGTTTCTGGCAGACGTTGTAGCTATTTTAGTGGAGTTGTGTGCCGGGGAAGCCACCTCTCCCTTCATCTGTTTGGGAACCGTGTTGTATTATAGCCGACACCACCAGGCAATAACTGCGCTTCATCTCTCGTTTACATGGGTCAGCGAGCAGCCCTACGTGCCTTCAACCATGATATGGGATCAACCTGGGAAAGCAGCAAAGCCGGGGTGAGATCCTCAGTCAGTGCAGGGAGGAGGCGCTTTCCTCTCAAATCAGAGATTTTTGGGGGGTTCGGAAGCCAGGCAAGCATCGCACTGCTTGTGAGGCGTACAAAAGGGGGTTTACAGAAATAAAAGGGGAATGCAGCAGAAGCAAAACAGTGTCTTGTTACGATGCACACATAGATTGAAGAGGGACTAAAAGGTCTACAGCATGCTGCGTGCACTTAAATCTTGAGGTGCAGATAAGTCCAACCACCTTGGAGGCTTAATTCTGCTTTAATCTTGTCAGATCTGCAGAGGTTGTGCTAATGGCACACACGGCGCAGGGTATGTCCTTCTCTCCTCCCCGTAGTCCCTCCAGCAGCACTAAAGGTTTTTTTGCAAGCCATCCTCAGGCACGACGTGCAAGAGGGGCGAGCCGCATCTGGGTGGAGGTTAGCACATATAACGCACAGCATTTCTGTCCGGCGGTGGCGAGAAGGGGAAGTTCAAGGTGTGACGAGGCTCTTGTCTAGTCGTAGCGTTAAATTATGAAGAGAGGCAGTGTGTTTGGAGGTCACGGCCAACGTACCAGACTTCAAACATTAAAGGTCGTTTTCAGTTGGTCCCCTGTGCTGGAATTAAGGTCTGACACCCAGTGCCTGGGTGCTCTAGGTTGGTGTCTCCTGTTGGCTTCGTTTTCGTAGAGCAATGCAGATAGATCTGTTGAGTATCTAGCAGGAAAATAAATTAATAGCTAGCGCACAGTCGAATAAAACCAGGGGTCTTTGCTCCCATACCGTTCCTGTTTTCTAATAAGGATGTGAAAAACCCCTGCCACCTCCCAGGTCGCTCTTGGTGTATGAAGGTCACTCTTTCTTCAGGCAGATTGGATGGGAGCTGCATGAGCCAGAGCTTCAGTCCTCCCTGGGTCGTCCCTGGTCAACAGCTTAGCTGGGAAATCAATCAGAAGACTAAAGCAGGGCTGGTAATTCTCTGTCCCTGTTGTACCTAGCAAATAATGGGAGTTTTTATACATACGTGGTTGAGTTTTTTCAACCAAAAATGGGAAAGTAATCATCTGCCTGTGTATGGTTTGAAGGAACCTCTCCCAGAAGACTGAAGGTGGTGGCCATGGGCTCTGGTCAAATGTAAGATTATTTTAACTGCATCGCTTTTCCCTAAATCCCTTTTTTTTGGTGTGGTTTCAGATGGCTGAGTTGTTCTCGATCTCCTGCCTTGAATTCTCATGGTTTGTTACTGCTCATCGTTAAAGAGCCGCTGTGCTCTACACCAGAATCAATGCAGTTCAGGCCTAGGTAAATGAATCCTGTAGATAGTCGATTATAAGCACTTTGGGACCCTTCTGAGTGTAAAGAAGTTATATAAATGCAAGCAGTTATCTTGTCACTTAGATAGTGAGATGAATAGGCTCTTTAGAAGTACCCGATAGGTATGGATAGTTATTGCTATTGAAAACCTTCCACCTGATGCTTAGTTTAATTATCAAAATTATTTCAGAAGCAAGTTCCCGAAGACCTCCTTTCATCCTCCTCGTTGGGAGCATGACCTGGAGTCGGGTTGTGCCGTTACAGCTGATTGCCAGAAATGTGGCTATTCAGTGTCATCACCACATCTGCTGAGGGGGCAACCTGGTGGTACATTATGGGGGGAACAGCCACGTGTACACCGTATTTGCCCAGATTTAATGAAAATTGTAGTTATGAGACCTGATTCTCTTTGCTTTCTCCTTTTCTTGTTGCATTGGGTGCAAAGCCTGCACTGCAGGTTGGGTTTCCAAAGCCAACTTTGGGTCTTTATTACCCCAATCAGTCAAACATCTTGAACAACCCTGTGATTTCTCATCCCCTTTAACGTAATGAGGTGTGTGAGGTACTTGCTAATTTATTAACTCTCAAGATCACTTTTATTAATGCTCTTAATGTACCAGCAACAGGACTAGGACTTCGGAAGTGTGGGGGGGTGTTGTTTTTAGATAAAAGAAAGGCGATATTTTACTCTGAAAAGAAACACAAAACACTGTGAGACTCGTGATAAATCATGTGCTCGACACGATGTGCGCCGCAGCTGTGATTGAAATTAATGGGAGCTGCGAGGCGAAATTCCCCATCATCTCTTGCAAATCTCAACTGGAGTTTCGCGTTCCCGACTGCCAGCTTCGTGCATCGCCGTGCCGTAGCGTTGAGCCCGTGCTCCCGCGCTCGTTCTTCATGTAAAAAGGGCCCTCCAGCAGGCTGTAAACTTTACGACGCGATGGAACAAACCGAGGCTAAAATGTAAGCTTTTTGTCATAACCAAACGCAGCCACTTTGGGGGCTCAGCAGGGACGATCGTCTGCGAAAGGGAAGGAAAAGAAAAAGCAGCGAGGTCTTCAGTCGCGTACAAAATATGCAGAGCTGGTTCGGAGCGAGGCAATAACCTCGGAGTTGCTCTCCTGACTCTAATAACCCAAACGTTCAAGGCGCTGGGTTGTATCTCATCGGAGACGGAGCTCCTCCAGCAGCACGGTGTGCTCACCGCCGTGCTGGCGTGCTGGAGTCAGTGAAGGTCCTTAATGAAGCATTATTTCATACAGCACTGCTTGCGGAGTCTCCTGCTTGCATATGAGACAACACGGCGTATATCTAATTGGAGGACCTTTTTCCTTTTTTTCCCCTCCTCCTTCTTTTTTTTTTTTTTTTTCCCCTTTCAGGAAGGTACCTTCTTCGCAGGGAACGAATTGGTCACGGGTGGCAAATCGCCAGATCCCACCATGCCCACGGCTGCTGTAAAAAATTTTAAGATGTCAAGTTGTGCGAAACTGCCTGTAATGAAACATCCTCACCGCTACCTGCAAGAAAGCCGCTTCTCTCTTTTCCCCTCTCCCGCGTGCAGGCGCGCTCCCTTTTTTTTGAATTATCCCTCAGCATCTTGGAGGATTTTAAGGCCTCTTTGACTGCACCTTTCAGAACGTAGCTTCTGCTCAGATCTCTTAAAACTCGAAGCAGGCAGCGGGGCTCTAACCCAAGAAGCACCAACCCTCAAAAGCCATGGAGGTGTGTGGAACAACGTCGTGTTTCCCCCGTGGGCTTTTGAAGCTCTTCGAAGCCAGGCGGTACCGACAGACGAGGGCACGGCCAAGCAAAAAGGACTACGAATACAGCAAGGAGCAGTCATCAGTGAGGGGAACGTGGAGTCTCTGCATGCTCTGCTCAGTTGCTGTTACTGAAAGCAGTTTGGAAGGGAAGTAGTCTTCTATTTTCTGAGATTTCTCTTCACATCCCTCTCTTCTGTAAGCACACTCTGTCTGTCCATGTGTGATTGAGTAAACCGTGGCATACGGGATTAGGATTTTTTCCCCCGTAATAATGGTTGAGCTGATAGCAGATTTTGTTCTTCCCTCCTCCCCCAGAAAATAAGTTGTTTGATTATTTTTTTTTTAAATGGATTTTTCAGCAGGAGCTGTCTGCTTTCTATCAACCATTAGAGCATATCAGAGAAAGAACATATTGCTAATTTTTGGCCAAAATTTGATGGCTTGTGTTTAAACCACGTGTTCCTCGCTCTTGAGACCTACCAGCTTTCAGTGAAACACTCGCAGGAAAAAAATGTCAATGTAGTGAAACTCTCAGCACCTCCATTGCTTTTGCTGAGCTTTCTCGTGGAAGCAAATTTCCCAACGAGCTGCAAACATTTGTTCCTGTTCCCCGTTCATGAATTATCCAGTGCTATTCCAGTGCCTCGTGGCAGAGCTCAGTCAGTGAATAGGCACTGTCATGAAACACCCCAGAACTGTAATTAATAGCTCAACCTGCGGAAAGAGCTTAAATTTAGAGCTGCAAACTCTTGCGCGCTCCTCAGATGCTCTGCCTGGAGCACGGACTTCACCTCCTGCACCGTGTCTGCCGGGCGAGCTGTGCCGTGCAGCTCTGCTGTCTTCCTGGGCGGGATACAGAGACGCATTCGGGCCAGCTCACAGCAAGAAAATACGAGGATTTCTATTCAAATCCAAGCAATGCAAGGAGCTGGTGAGAGGAGCAGCCAGGGAAGGGGATGGAGGCGCTTCTACGGCACAAGTTTAGGAGGGTCAGGGAGTATAGAAGAGCCGTTTGCCTTGGTCTTTGGGGAAAATGAACTGCTCATGCTAGAAGCTGGCAAGGGCGCGCCCTGGGAGGTGGCTGTAGGTTCATCGAACAGCGTTTAGTCCGAGACGTGGCATAACCTGACCTCTGCCAGCCAGCCGCCTCCCTCCAGCCCCGGCACGGCCCCTCCTGCAGCTTCGCTCCTGCCTGTGTCCTCCCCGAGCAAGGAGCTGCAGCAACGAGCTGCAGAAAGCCTAGGAGAGGAGGATGAGGTGCTGAGGAAGGACAGGCAGAGGGAGATTTCGGCATTTCTCTGAGCTGGCATCGTCCCACCCTGTGCCGTGTAGGGGCAGGACATCCCTCTTCTTCCTCCCTTCCCTCTCGCAGAGGATTTCCCTGTTCTCTTACCCTACGGCTCCTGCAACGCCCGATCCGTGGTGTCTGAGCATCGCTGTACCTCCTCCTGGCTCCATCTTTGGCATCGCTGGTGTCTTGGCTGATAGCAGCAAGGAGATAAAAATGCCCATTGTCTTTTCTACGGGGGGTGTCATCTGGAGATCCAGAAACCCAGTGCGCAGAAGGAAATATGTAATAAATCCCAGCTCTGGGGAGCGTGCTGGAGCACATCTGGTTTGCTGTCCCTTCCTCACCCTTTGCACTGGCCCCGTCCCCGTTATCTGCTCATCATAAATTCACAGAAAACGTACGGGTGGGGAAACAATCCTTTCATCAGGCCGGCTGAGAAAAACAACTATAATTAAAAACAACGATGTGTTGGGTTTCTAGCATTTGTCTTTATTCCCCGTCAGGCTGCTGAAGACCAGGCCAATTAATCTGTTGCAGGTAGGAGTTAGTTTTAATACGGTGTTGAAAGTCAACCGGGCTGTTTGGCTTCTTTTTCCACCATCTGACTTGGTCCTCCTGCCCTCTTGCCTTCATTAGTGTGAGACAGTAAAGAAAATTACAGTATAGCCCACTCAAGGCAGCTGTATGGGAAGGGTTTTTTTTAAAAAAAAGACAGAAGTAAATAACAGTGACCTGGCAATTACTGGAGCATTGTTTATTCCAGTGCTAAATGCAGAAGCCACAAACCTGTTAAACTGTAGGAACATGGAAACCTATTATAAAAAAGATTAAAACCAGCTAGCCTTTGAAATAGGAGTTTGGGTTTTTTAAAGGTGATGCACACAGGATTGTTTCTCTCCTACCGATGCTTTTAACTCTCCTCTCTGTAGTACAGTACGTAGTTTACACGGAGGGAAAGGGATGCTTGATCTGTGGAGGGACATACCCAGACAATTAGCTTAAAATAACCTTCTCTTGCTGCAACCTCAGGCTGGAATACACTGAACTGATTAATATTATTCAATTTTACAAAGCAATTCATTAATGGACAAACACAGGGCGATGGTGGCTTCTGGGGGCTGGGAGAGGTGGACCAGGGAGTTGTGTAGGCAGAGTTAAATTTCCTTCAGCCGTGGGAGCGGGAGGTGAATCTTGGAAAATAACGAAGCGGAATTTGTTCTGACTTAAGTACCTTTTTAATGCTTAAATGCATGAATTATCTTCCCTTTAATTGGGGGATTTGAAATACCAGTGAGCATACGCACAGCCTTACCTCGGTTTTTCCCCGGCAGAGAAGCCCTTGCAGGGAGCTGGGGGCTGCGGGGACGGAGGCGGCCGGTGATGCCGCAGAGCTCAGCTGGAAACGGAGGCGCAGACACCGCCATGGTCCTCACGCTCTCGGCCTCCCCAGCATCTCTCTGCCAGCCCTGCCTGACCTTGACCTCTAAGGCTGGGGAGATGCCTTGGAAAAGTCACCCTTTCCTCCAGGGGCTGCGCGTATGATGCGGTGGGTGAGCAGGGGGGACCTTGCTGTCTTCTGCAAGCTCTGTGGCTCGAAACTACAGCTTCAGCAGCACAACCGCAAGAAAAGCTCGTCTGCAGAGTGAAGGGCGCTCGTTTCCAAGAGGGAAACCACGGTTTGTCTAACCCTCACATTGCCTTCGTGTAGAAACCCCTCTGTCCCAGCTCCTGCCGAAGCTTTGGCTGCTGGGAGGAAAGGAGGACCTCGGTCCCTGCCTTTGCATCCTCCTCGCAAAACCCTGCTGAAAGGAGCTGGTTCCTGTGGCCGGAGCTGACGATTTCCCTCCGTTCCCTTTGCTGTGGGTGCTACTGGCTTCCCCAGAGCGTTTCCCCATCCCCTTTGCTTTCGTTACTTGATGTTTCCGTTCACCCACTGCCTCATAAATCGGTTATTAGCAGCGCCTTAATCCTTAGCAGCTCGCTTGATTTTACTGGAGTCGGGACCAGGTTTTAATCTTGGTTGTAGCGGTGTAAATCCTGAGCTGGCTTCGGCAGAGTCGATCCAGGCTTTGTAACAGCACGAGCGAGATAAGAGTCGTCTGCCGTCCCTTCCTCCACCCGTGTGCCCAAGCCCTTGGAGAGCCTGAGCCAATATATACTCCCAGCCTCGTAAATCTATACATGAACTTGACCGGTATTGCCCTAGGGTAACGCAAATCAATACGGTATTTTTTTTCCCCCTTTCCTTTTAACAGGACTATCTCAGAAAAATATAAATCTTAGTATTAACTTGAGCCGCCAGCCCATGGGGTATCATCAAGGCGGGGAGAGCGGCCCCGGCGTGCCCTGTTAACCGGGAGCGCTCCCCGAAAGAGCAGGGTCGGAGGGGGGATACAGCTGGCAGCGGTGATAAGGCTCTGCCGGAGCCGGGTGTTTGCGGATGCACCTGCCGCTGCCAAAGCCGGCAGGGAGCTCTCAGTTAAAACGCCGATTTCACCAGCGTGAGGGATGCTCTGGACCGGCTCTTTCCCGCGCAGCTCCAAAGCGTGCAGGAAACGCGCCTGTGGGATGTGGACGTGGGACAGGGTAACCGCTCTGCGGGGGTGGGCCTTGCAAAGGGGAAGCACCCAATGTGCTGGAGCCCCGAGGAGGTGCAGCGTGGTCCCCGTGGGAGCTCCTGGTACCTCCCAGCCACCAGCTGGGACAATTTTTGGCTTTGCATCGCAATGGTCAATATTAATTGACCATCTCGGCTCAGCTGGAGGTCCCAGCGCATAAGGCAGGATGCTTTAAGGTGAGAGCTAACGCTTGCTCTGGGCAGCTCGTGACCTGTGTGGAGCAGAGAGAGGGGAACAGACCAGCGACACCAGAAGTGTTCCGTGGCAGTCCTTCCACTCAACGGTTGCTGTCATAAAAACCATAATAGCTCCGATCGGCTCAATTAGCTAGTGCTGCCGTCCGTACTTAGAGTTAATAATACAGCGGGAATCAACGCAGCCGAGGAGGGCACTGAAAAGTGGGTTTGTTTGTTTATTAAAGAACCCATTTCCCCCTGCTTTCGCGTGGATTAATAGCTGAGCAGAGACCTTGAGAGGTTAAGCGCTTGCATCCCAGTTCGTATTTTCTTGCTGTTTAAAAAAAACCAAAACAAACCCAATTCATTCAAGTCGTGGCTTTTTCTGCAGCTAAAGCAGTTTCCCGGAAGAAGTTGTCACGCGGGCTCACAGTTATGTAAATGCGATAGTTATTTCTGACACCGGTAAATAATGGCTCTGTATGCACCGACACTGTTTTCTTACCTTATCATGCTAGGTCTCGAGCCATGATTTAGATGTTTGCAGCTTATTAGCATTTTTTGGACTGTGGCAAGCAATTTGTACGGTGCGTTTCAATCTTATTTTATGCACACGAAAGGGGAAAAAAGTGATTAGTGCTCTTTGGAAAGAAATGTCTACTAAATTGCTGTTCTGATCAAGGTAAATCAAGCCATCCGGTGTAATGATCTGGTGTCATCTGTAAGCCAATCATGCCCGAAGCTACTCCACATTCACCGGAGAATTAAGAGTTTGTGGGATTTTTTTATGTTGGGTCTGTTTTCTCCTTCTTCTGCTATAGAAAGATCTTTTTCCTGTGAAATACGTTATCCTGAACCAGGGCAAATGGGGTCTCGCCTCTTTTGTGGAGAGATCTCAGTGCATGTTAGGGTGCTGAGATAAGGCTTGGGAGAATAGTATCCTGTCTCTGCCGTGCTCAGATTAAATATAATCCTGGATAGATAAGCTTTGCTCGGTAACGCCCGGCACAGGTGAGGTACAGGGCCGAAGAGCCGTGAAGCCTGTGCCGTTTCTCGGTCTCTTTGCCAGGCTGCCTGGCCAGTAGATGCTCTTTTTATGCCACGTTTTCCATAGTTGCACGTGCTGGTGGTTTGAGTGAGCAGCAAGCGTGTCGACGAGCTCATCTGCCTGCTCCAGGGCTGGGACTTTGTCCCTTTTGTCACCCCTGAAATAGGTTTGTCTGAGCTGTACACTGAAGGAGACTGCAAAGTGCTTTTTTTTTTTTTTTTTTTTTGCTTTTATTTTCCTCCAGGAAGTTTTTCTAATGTCTTTCATAACTTTTTCTTGCTGCAATTTAAGCTCATTATTTTCTATCTTCTCTGCTGTGGACACAGGGAGCAGCTTTCCTCCCTCCTTCCACTGCCTTTTTATGCGTTCGAAGATTATTCCTGTGGCTCTCCTCAGTCATCTCTTCTGCAGACAAAACAGCCGCCGTTTGCTCACTTAGTCCTCTTTGGTGGTGTTTCCTCCTCCTCCGGGCGCTGTCACTGCTGTCACCTGGACGCTCGTCCCCGTCTCCTTTCATGCGCGGTGTTGCAAACCAGGCTTCTGCGTTATCGGAGCCGAGCAGAGCGGAAGGATTGCTTTGAGTCTCTTACCGGTCCTACCTGACTGTGCGCGAAGAAAACGCAAAGTCTTCGAGGCGGGGGAAGATAACGCTTAATCTATTGCCGGCTTGCGCTGGAACGCGTCACGTGCGCGGGAGGTGGTTGTGAGATTGCACGGGCGTAGCGCTGGGAGCGACCTCCTGGGGCACACTCAGTCCGCCCCTCTCACACGCGAGCACATCTCACGGCTGAGGTTGCACACGTATCGATGTTTGGACTGCAGCTCATTAAATTCTTTGCTGGCATCACCCGATGGTACTCTGGAGATGCTCTTCCACCGGTTCACCCTCATCATAACTGAAATACTCTTACGGCTTCCGTAAAAATTCATTCACGTGTCAGGATGAGCCCAGCTGGGGCTAGCTCAGGAGCCCCGTTGCTTTGCTCAAGTGAAAGGACCGTGTGACGGTAATTAAGTACGAGGACTTCTGTGTCCTGTAGCTGTACGATTATGCTGACAGACGGGAATGTAAAATGGACCCGTAGCCCTGGCTTGGGCTCCTCTCGGGCTCGGGGAGGCTCCTCTCCAGCTGGAAAGGAGGAGCTTGGCAGCGATTGTTTGAGATGAGAGTTATCCGTGCAACCTGGCTGTCCTGTGAAGTTCAGCTCCCATCCTCTGCCTCCCTTCAAAGCACCCCACACCAGCTTTTTTGTTCATGTTGCTCTGCCCCCGAGGCGGTTTGCTCAGCTGGCGGCAGAGCTGCCTGTTGCAGTCGCTGCCCCTGCGCGCCTCGGGTGCTCGCCTGCCCAGCACCCTTTTTGTAATTACCTCCAATCCGACTGCTCGTTTCCACCAGAACTTTAAACATTGTTCCTTTTTATGTAGCACGGCTTTTTAATTTCCCTCCCTAACAGAAGCGATTGTTTATGTTGTAAATGCCACATTAGTCGCTGTGAAATGGAGATGGAATTGATTTTCATTTCAGAGATTTCACAGCTTGCCCCAGAACTTTTCTGCTTGATTGCCGGTGCTCAGAGAGGCACGGGGCTCTGAGAGTCAGAAACGGCGTGTGCAATGTGGTATATAAAAATACGAGATCCCCCCGCTTCGTTTGCCTGTAGTCTGACGGCCGTCTCAAAGACTTTGCATCTTCAACTCTGCCATCCTGCTCCCCTTTGCAAGCGCCAGGTCAGTCCGGGGCTGTCACTGAGCTTTCAGGACTCGTTATCCCACCAGCGGGCAGGTTGAGAGGTCAAGGAGCTGCCTGGTGATTTCTTTGTTCCCGAGGGGATGCTTGGATCAATGTCTCCCTTCCCAGCTGGGAAAATTAGGGTGAGGTGAGCCCAAGTCAGCCCATCCACATGACAACCAGTTCTGGGTGATGCTCACTTAGACCAAGCCCTCGGTCCTGGTCGTTCCACCTTCTAGGTGGGTAAGTCTCAAGGAGGAGAATTCTTTTTTTTTTTTTTTTTTGGCGGTGGTGTGATGGAAACTCCTGTTTCCTTCCAGCCCAGCTTGGAGGATCAGGACAAGCTTTGAGGAAAAGGAAGCTGTCGTGTGGTCTCCTTCCTGCCAGGTATCGTCCGAACGTACCATACAGATGGCATCATCGCTCCCCATCATTTAGCTCGTGTCACCAAGGCTTGTGAAGGCGTCTTGCAAGATCCTTGGGGAGATGGAAGTCACCCATGCAGGGAGCAGAAGGAGCGCTACCTGATCTACAGGGCTGCAAACCCACCTTTCCCTCTCGTTCAGTAGCCAGAGCAGTGGGGGTTGTGCGAGGTCGTGGGTGTTTTCTGCTCCCCGAGCTGCGTGGAAGCTCCTCTCCGTCTGCTGCCGTAGCTCTTTCTCCTAATGAACACTCATGTTTAATCACTCCGAGCCCGTGTATCAAAGGCAAACTCGTTTTGTGAAGGGAACGCGTGTGCCCTCAGCGATATCGCAGTGAATCATTTGCGAGCAACCCAAAGGCTGAAATATGTTTGCGTCAACCATTTCTCAACGAATGCTACATAAAGAATCAGTTCATAAATAACGAGGCTTGAGCGCCCAAAGTTCATAAACATCACAGCCTGTTGAACAATTTGCTGCCAATAATGCATTCTTGTGGGGTTTTGTAGAGGGCAAAGGGGAAAAAAAAATGCAGAATTCTCCTCCCTATCACCTTATAAATGAATTAAAAGAAGCTGGCGAATAATCTGTCCTCTTCCCAAAACGTATTTTTGGAGCAGACTTCCTCAATTCCCGTGCAAATAGGAACTCCCCTCCGGGCGATGGAGCGGGATAGAGCTACGTGCGCGCAGAAGGGAGGCAGAGGAGAATTGCGAGTAAGTGGCACGAAGACAATTTGCTTGGACCGGGGAGGAAGATGCGCTCTGACAAGGATAGATGGAATGAGGCTGTTGCCAGAGAAAATCTCGAGGAATTGCGAGCCAAGTTGGGGGTGGGGGGGAGCCTTGGGTGCAGCGAGCATGCAAATCTCCTTGTGTTTTTTGGTTTTGAAGCGGTAGAAGAGCAGGGGAGGAGGGGGGGAGAGAAATCCAAAGAAGCTTTGTCAAGTCTGACATTCCTTTTGCATCCAAAAGTGGGTATTGATTTTCCACCCATGACTGCTATAAATGAGAATTTCTGTGTCGCGGCTGAGGCCTGCGCTGGTTGTGTTTCTTATCTCTTTAAATATGATTACCTGCACTTCATGGTTTCATGGTTAAAATCGTAATGAACTTTGCCAGCCAAGTCAGTCCATCGTCTCGGGCGCGTTTGTGTGCGTGATCAAACGAATTCTCTCGCCGGTTCCTCGCAGCTCTATCTCCAGGCTACAGGTTTATTGACTTACCGCTAATTTTCTTGTCAGGATAATTCTCCCAATCAAGATTTAAAACAAACTGGGAGGTTACTGAAGTGCCGAAGATTAAAGGCCTAATGCTTTTTGATTTGATTAAGATACCTCTGAGCGTGGGTATTTATTTTAGGGGGGCAGGAGAGGGAAGTGGACGGGGAGGGGGGGGCGTACTTGGTTTTGGTTTGGTGCAGAGCTTTTCTTGGAGGGACTGGGTTGTTTGTTTAGAGCAAATCCCTTCTTCCATGCCAACATCTGCTGCTCTGTATTTGCTCGCAGGGGAAACTTAAAAAAAAAAAAAAGGAAGAAAAAGAAAGAAAGAAATAGATTATTCCCACTGCATCAACCTACAGGCGGCTGCTGGCTGCAATTTTCTTCAATTTCTTGCCGTGAAAAGCAAGACCGTTCATTTTGTAAGTGCTGCTTTTGTGTGTGACCTATATTTTGAAAACCGATGGGGTCACCACCTCCCTCCTTCCAACCTGTTGAACCAGAGGGTGTTTGAGATCTGTCCTAGATTGTATTTATCTCGAAGATTATTTAAAAAGCAAGGTAGCAGTTACTAATAAGACAGTGTTCTTCTGGTGGGTTTTGATTTTGATTTTTATTTTTTTCCCCTCCCCTTTACTCTGCTTTGGAAATGAAAACCCTAGCCTGGCTCCACCTGACCAAGAAAGTGCTTTCCTCCATGTCTCTGTCCTTCAAAGCTGATTTAGAAAGCACGTAATCTTTCTCCATTCATCATCTTCTGACCTTTTTTTTTTATTTTATTTTTTTTGGTTGCTATTAGGCTGGCTGGCAAGTTTAAGAAGATGTCGTAGCTCGTCAGGTAGTTTTGAAGACATCGTATTTGTGCGTATGGATACACGCAGTTTCAGCGCTCGGGTTGTTTAATGCCACGTCTCATTCCCATTTGATTGGAGGTTGAAACCAGTGCAGGCAGAGCCAGGTGAGATTCAGCAGCCCGCATTCATCCACGTTCAGCACTTCTTTCGGGCTTTATCAAGTTTGGGGTCTTTTTTCCCCCATCAGAAATTCCTTTTTTTTTTTTTTTTCCCCCCCTCCTTCCCCTTTAATCTCTCTTTCTATTAAAAGTCTTCCCAGAGCTAATGTAATAAATTTAGATCCAAAGCCAGATGCATAGCAAAACTTTTGGCAGAGAATACTCTATCAGAAGACATTGCAAATGAAATATGCTTTCCCTTGGGGATTATTCTACAGTTTAATTTAATTTGATATTTCAAATTAAATTAATTCAAATGGTTATGCAGTTTCCAGGGAAAACAGACTTCATTTATGATGTTCTGCCACCAAATTGTTTTGCTTCTATCATGTATCTTATATTGTTAACCAGGAATGATAAGTAGTGACAATGTAGGATTTTTTCGTGCCCTTTGTTTTGCAGTTCCCGTCCTAAAAGGAATGGAGACATTTCCTCGTGCAGGGCCTTCTCTGCATGGTTAGTCCAACGTTTCCACTGAAACCTTTTTTGGCTGAAAATTAGATTTTCATCAAAATGTGGTTTCTAAAAATACAATGCATTTGCTTTGAGAAGGGTTTGTTTTTATGGAACTCCTACTTCTTGCTGGTTTTCAGTTTGCAGATAAAAAATTGCGATACTTTGTTGGCGGCTAGGCTTTGAATATACTAGGCTTTATAGTACGAGGAGGACAGGCATCAATAAATAAATACAGTTGGGGCTGGTTTGCTGGCTAATGCTTTTGGTTTGGGATTCTCAGTTTTTCAGCAAGAAGTAATTTTTCTTTTGCAAGGGCGCAGGTGGGAAAATTTCTGCCCTTTCCAAGCAGATACAGCTTTAGGCATATGCAGAATGGAGGGGGCTGTGTTCATCGGGAGGGGGGGGCGTTACCTTTCATCCTTAATCTGCAGGAGGGAACCTGCTATTAAAAAAACCCCACCAAAAACCCCCTCAAAACCTGAATAGTTCTGCTTCTGGTGTTCCCCCGTTGCATGGGATTACTGATGTTGTAACAGCCCTAAGCCAGCTGCTTCCCAAGACCTGGGTGGACTCCCATGGAATTTCTTAATCGTCATCATCTACCGCTTCTGAAGTGATTGATTTATTTAGCGTGGCTGTTATCCACTGGCTCTGATTATCCGGAGTCATCAAGGAACTTGCACCAAACTCTGAAGTACATTAAGACAAGGTAATTCAGGGAAGTGTTTGCATCTAGAAATATATGTAAGCACTTTCCTATCTGCTGGCCTGTAGAAAAGCCATTATTCTCGACAGGGGAAAAAAAATATTGGTAATATCACAAGAGGCTTTGGAAGAGAACATAAAACTAGTTTCATTTTCCAGTCAACTGAGATCTAATATTTCCTATACAAGATGTTTAGATGTTTTAGAGAAAGGAGCAATGTTTATTTGTCTAAAGCGACGCACACACAAAAGTTCTATATTGTGCTTGTGGCTTTTTTCCATTGTAAATGGTTTTGTAGGGAGAAATCTCTTTCTCATCCATCACAGGCAGTAGATGAGAGAAATATAAATATCACCTAAAGAGAATGGAGCTGAGTCTTACTAACGAATGCATGGGAGAAAAATGAGAAATGTAGCATCCCTCCCGAAGGGGAAGGCTGAGGGCTGAGTCAGAGATAACCTTGTGGGTTCCCCAGCTGCTGGGGATTTATTTGCTTAGACTATCCTGGGACGAGGGTCCCCGTGTGATATTTCTTCTCAGGCGCGTGTTTTGGGCCAGTCCAAAACCATTTTGTTGAAGTAGGCTGTCAGCAGAAGATTTGTCAAAACATGTTTTGGGGTTTTTTTTTTTTCCCCTTTTCCCCTGGAAACGCATTGGGGTTTTTTTTCAGAATATTTTTCTGGTCCAGCAAGGAATTGTTCCAGAATAACATGTAGCCCTGAAGCATTCCAGGGAGCGTGAGATTTAGATGCCCCCACGGTCTTATTCACAGCCAGGAGCCTGGCAGCTGCAAGCTTCTGCCTTCAGAGCCGTGGCCGTTCCCCAACTAGTTTTCGGTGTGATGGGAGGCAAGTCTTTGCCCCGGAGAGCTCAGGGCTGGACAGACCGTACGTGCGATGGGCACGGAACACGCAGTTACGGGGCCAGGGCTCGGAGTAAGAGTTGAACCTCCCCCATCCGTTTCGCAGGCTCGTCCCCGTCGCTGGGAGCGTTGGCACATCTGACTGCACTTTGAAGGTTTTCAGCGTCGGGAATTCTCATTTTTATCCCTTTTTTAACTCCTCTTTTTTTTTTTTTTTAATTATTATTATTATTTGAGAGCAGTTTCCTCCTGGGCGCTTCCCCGGCAGTGAGGAAGGCAGCCAGGAATTCTTAACCTTGAAGCTTCAGTGCTCGGGTTTGATCGCGCGCCGCCACTGGTTTTGGTGCGGAAACCCTGTAAGAGCTGAAGTGGCTCTTTGGGCGTAATCAGGGAAGCAAACCCCAGCTGAATTAGCACAAGGTTTAATGGCGTACGGAGCACGCCGCAGCTCGCGACGCTCTGGTGCATCTCGCCGCTCCTCGCACAGAGACCGAGCCCGCCTCCCAGCACGGATTTTGCCCTTCTCATCTCACGTCGGTGATGTACCGTGCAATCCATCTTCCCTCCCTCCGAAACCTCTCCGTCCCCCGTAGCACACCCGGGGGGCTAAGCGCATCCTCGTCGGCGCAACGGGCTGAGCGTGCGCAGGGGGAGAGGACCGGGCGGCCGTGGAAAGCCTCTCCGACGGGCGATGGTGGCCGTCTGTTGGCTTGGTTTCCTCTCTTTCCAAACCCTCTCTCCGGGAATAAGGTCCCGCGCAGGTCTGTGGTCTCATGGGCCGCGTTCGCGGGGTCAGGCCTTAGGAAAGGGATTGCTGTAAGGGGTCCCGGTTTCCCAGAGCTCACGCTGTGAGCAGATGTGCCCATCGCCTGTTCTGCTGCCGCGCACCGGAAAAAACAGGTGCTGGAAATTCAAAAGTGCGAGTGACCGCGGGAAGATGTCCTTCTTCCGCCTGGCCCGATCCTGCAACCCGGCCGTTTCCTTTTGCCCCTCTTCAGAAACTTTCTCAGGACACAGCATGCTCTACGACATCCTTACTTTTATTTTTTTTATATCTTTCTCTACGGCAATGTTTGGTCTCTCAGCAAAGTCAGCGTGTCAGAAAAAGAGATTGCTTGGGCCTGATTCTGCTTTTGGCTGGTTTGTTTTCCCCGTGCGCATCCGCAAGCAGCCGGCGGCGAGGGGCCGGAGCCCTCCCCGGGTCACGGCGCTGGTGCGGCGGTGAGCAGCGGGCTCGGAAGAGCTGATGCTCGTGAACAAAGCGGAACAGATGAGGGGGGGTTGATAGATGGGAAATTGAGTCACGGGCCACCGGAGGTTGTTCTCAAGGTCATGCAGACATGCTGGCTGGACGCAAGGCAAGGGGAGATAGTGGTTGTCTGGAAATTCCCGCAGAAAAGCTGTATCGTGGGCTGGGTTTCCTAGGGATACGCATCTCCGCTCCTGGGGGTGGGCTGGAGTGGGTGTCCCTGGGGACCGGCCGTTTGGGTACGGGTATCGCTCTCCCTCTCTTCCCCTCTCAGTAGCCGTACGGACTTCCCCTCCTTGCTCTTGGGGTGAATTTATCGTGCGTTGCTGGGGGTGCCCGCTTTGCTCCTGACCCAGCTGTTTGCAGCCGAGGTTAATGACCGCTGAAGGAAAAGCCTTCAGCCCAGGGCGATGAAGAGTATTTATCCTGAGCATCTTTAGCGAGACGCAACCAAGGGGAAAGGCACTCGGGTGCCACTGGAGACGGTGGAGCTGCCGCGTGGGTGGCTGTGGGGATCTCGCGTGCTGCAGGAAACCCTGCCCCGAGCGGGTCCCGTTGCCCTGACCTCAGCACCATCAGCCCCTTTGGCTTCACCGCACCAGCGCAGCTAAAACCTGCGATCCAGGAGGCCGTTTCAAAAAGCCCTTGGAGGACGAGGCTGCCGCCCTTAAGATAGTTTAGGAGTTATTGATGGAACAGCCTGTGGGGACCAAGTCTCGCCTTTCACAGAGGCGAGGGAGAAATTGTTGTTTAAATAACCCCTTGGGGACAGGAACTGGTGCTGACCCAGAAACAGTTTGGGGTTTTTTTTTTTATTGCTTTCCATACCTTCCTCAGGCTAAAGCTGTCTCTGGTGAAGGAAACCCAGGTTGTTACTGGGGGAGTGAGCAAATTAGCAGACGAGGGCAAAAGCTTAAAAGGGTCGAGCACCCGGGAGCTGCGCAGCACTTGCGCCCATCTCTCTGCTTTTAATGTCCCACCGATGTAAAGCCCCTTTCCCAAATAATACGTTTATTGTTTAATTTTTCAGACTGTTGTTTCAGTAACTCGGGGTAAAAACAGATGTTGACTCTCCGCCGGATGGCAACTCTCGTTTCAGCCGATGCGGTACTCGTTAAAGCCGAACTCATTTCCTCATCCACTGAAGGATGTTATCGAGAGCTTTATTATTCTTTATCATTTTAGCCACCGTGTGGTTGCTCGCTGGCCAGGCAGGTATGTCCCAGCCCAGGTACCATCTAATGCTGGGAAGTGCCGGAGGTAGGAGTGACAAGGGATAGGTATGGTCTTATTTTCTTGTCCCTTCACCTAAAACCGTCACCGTCTCTAATTATTGCAGGGTTGAATTTGGGGTTGCGGGCATCAATGCGTCCGTTAGTCTCTGCACCAAGATCTTCATACTTGTTTTGTGGGAACTGCTCCTCATCCGTGGGACGTACCGACCCCCGTGGCAGCTTGGCCAGCACCAAGGGGTTTGTTCACTTGTTTTGCTAATTGGATTTTGCGCCAAAGGGCGCCGTTTCGGCTCCGCGTAACTGCCCTTCCCCGGCCAAAATCGTCAGCGTGGAGTCGACCCCGGGCCATCAGTACTAAAAGCCCAATCCGTAGCTCGGCGGGCTCCAGGAGAAACCGTGTCATGTCCTATCAGTATGAGCCCTCTCTCTCCTGAGCACCAGCCACGAGCAGAAAACGTGACCGGTGCCGGAGCAGCGCGGATGTAGAGTATAAACAAGCCTTTGCCCACGTTGTTGGATTGCTAATGAGGAGAGACCTCATCAACCGCCCAGCCATCTAATTTCTCTTGGCTACCATTGCAGTTGGTCAGGAATCACACGAGGCACGGCATTTTCTGGCACAAAACAGTTCTGGGAGGGAGACATTTCTGATGGGAAAACGGCCAGTTCTCCCTTTCCCCCCTGCTTTGATACTGGAAATCTGCTTTGGCCCACGCATTTTCTGGTGGAAGACAAAAGCAGAATCCCGACGGCTCGCCTCGAGCGAGCTCCTGAATTTCCCAGCACCTCCCGTGGCTGCGGCGCTGCGTGCCTCCTGCAGCGTGCCAAGCTTCCATGGGATGGGAAGCGGGAGAGACTAAATCCTCACCCTGCGGCCCTCATTTCAAGCACTGCACGATCAAGCCCAGTGCATTTGAGGTTGGGTGTTTTTGTTGTTTTTGTTTTTTTCACAGTGACCTCTCCTCCGTCTAAGCGGAGTTGTCTTGGAGTTCGGCCACGGAGCCGAATTCGCCGCTGCCCCTTCCAAAACTCAAACGACAGCTCCGTCCTCCTGCCAGGAGTTTTCCTCCTCGCTCCGCTGCCTCACAAAATTAGAGGTGTCCCGTTCTGCGAACTGGCCCCCATGGCTTTGCACGTGCTCCCGGCACCGGTCATGTCGCACGGAGATCTATTGCTCGCCCAGCGGTGTCTCGACTCACAAACTAATTAAAGTTCATGTCACACCGGGAAGATGCAAAATGCTCTCCGAGTGCTAGATGTTATTATTTTAAGCTTCCCTTCTTTTTTCCTGAGGCGCAGCAAGTCCCCGAATCCCAGCTGGCACACCACATCCAGCCACAAAACACCGCTAATTGGGTGTTTCTCCTGTTGACCTCATTTCTCAGGCAGACTTTGGCTGGGTTTATTTCCGTGGGGGTTTTTTGGGTTGGGGTTTTTTTTTCCTCTTTTTTTTTGCCAAGAGGGCTCAGAAACTAGATAAACAGAAACCAGCCTCTTGATGAGTGTCGTGGCCAATCCGTGGTCGTATCTGCCGTGTTTCGGGGTACAATAATGCTGCTCTTCCCCCATCATCATCCATTTTACACATCCAAGGAAACAAGGGGTAGAGGGAGATGGGGAAGAAGGGGTCAAGCGTGGAGTGATGTTTTTGGAAGAGGTTTCATTTGGAAGAGGTCTCAGGCAGGACCTAGGCTGTTGCTCCTTCCCATCAGCAAGGCGTTATCACATCTGCTGTCCTCAAGACATTTTACTGGAACAAGGTTTGGATACTGAAAGGCGTCTTTGGTCCATCTCCGGAAGAGAAGGTCTCTTCTGCTTTGAACGCTCCGAAGCTCGGCCAGCCTCTCCTGGTGCAGCTCCCGCTGCCTGCCGAACGGGAGGGACTTCACCAGCGCTGGCTTTGTTCAAGTCTCCCTGCACTGGTTCAGCTCCCGAAGAATCGAGGAGCACCCCATGAATTCCTGGCGTCACTGGGAAGGTGCCTCCTCCAGCAAAGGCTCCGCGTCACCTTGCGGAGGTGGGAGGTGGAAACCTCTCCCTGATGTTCTCGAGGTGGCTCCTTTTCTTCCTTTGCACTCATGTTTATGAAAACATATTTTATTCCGTGCCTTGGATTCTGCCCCATCTGCCTTCCCCGGCATTAATCAATTGTGCTGTTTCTCCCGTAGCGTTCATTACCTCCTTAAAAATGAATGCAGAGAGAAAACACAATTAGATGCTGCTTTGGTTAAATAATACCTTGAAAAAAACCCAGAACAATGGCTTTAAAAATAAGGAGAGAGTGAATATCGCATAGTTTGAATTAATGATGGAAATTACCTCGGGTTAAGTTGGATTTTAAATCAGAGGTTTGGGGGATTTTATTTTTTTCTTTTCTTTCCAGTGAATTATGACAAATATAGAGGCCTGCTGGATGGATGATTAGATTTTTTTTTTCTCTCCCATCCGCATTGAAAAATGAAATATTTCTGTAATATTAAATCCGTCAAATTGATCAAAGTGCGGTGTCAAAAAACGTTGTAAGCGCTTCTTCTCATCCAATCCCCTCAGCGACTGCGAACCAGAGACCTTTTCATATCCCTTCCTGGGGGCGGCTGGAGGTTACCTCTACCGAAAGAGCCTGGGCGAGAAACGAGTCTGCACTTCTCCATCTCGCTCCCGCGGTAGGGATTTACAAAGGGCTGCTGATTTGGCACAGGAACCTACAATACGCGGTCCTCAGCCTTGTGGGTTGGTCTCTGCGGATGTCCGTAACCTGTCCTAATACCGTCTTTTTCCTCCTGCCCAATGGTGGGGTCAGGATTGGGGTGGGTATGGCCAGAAAAAGGGGCGAAAAGGGGAAACTTCTACTCCTCTGGTTCAGCTTTATGAGGAAATGCTGGGAGCTTTATTGGTATTTCCCCCCCCCCCTTTTGTTTTTCTTTCCCCGAACAAGAAAACCAAACAAACCAGAAACCCCAAATATTTGGGAATTGTTTGAGGAAGCTTAGAGTGTATTCAAACATTTGGAGAGGTGGTAAGCTGGGGCGTCTCACGGCAGGATAAATGCAAAGCGTGTCCAGAAAAGAAGGATTATTAATTTTTTTTAAAGTTGTCAAGGAGGAGAAGCTGAGAGGGTTGGGGATTGCTAAGTCTGGAAAATAAGGGATGTTCTGTTTCAAGGTAAGATGCTGAACAGTTGTCTTTCATTCAGGGCAGAGAGACGACAAGAAATCAGCTTGGTTTCAGCAAGAAAGATTTACGTTGGCTATAAAATGGGAGAAAGAAACCCTTCTGCTGGGGTGGTGGAGCATGGGAACGGGTAATTTGGGCTGTGACGGACTCTGCTTCGTTGGCAGCTTCGTTAAGAACAGGTTAAATATCTGTTGGAGGTTCTGACGGGTCCCTGGTGCTGTCCCGGGGGGTGTGGGGTAGAGACTGGCCTGACGTCCCTTTCACTTCTACAGAGCCGCGTCCACAAGCGCGCGCCAGCTCCTTCTGTCTGCATCAGCTCTGCTGTGCCGTTGGACGCGAAACTCGGGTTGTCTTCGAAGGAAAACGCTGGGAAATAAAAGGACGCGGCTTTTGCGTGTGCTTGCGTATGGGGGAAGCGTGTTTTGCTCGCTCTAGGATGTCTGTCTTTCTGTGGCTGTGTGGAGACGCGCTCTGAGCTTCCATAAAACGCGCAAAGAGCAGCAAGTTTTGCTTCATCTCTCGACGAACAGGCGGCGTTTTCTGCGTGCAAAGCAAGGAGTGAAAGGCTCCTGGTCTCTTCCAGAGTTGTCGTCCCGCTTTGTGCCTCGGTGTCCCTCAGCTTCCCCTGTACGTGCGTTTGAGATCAAAAGATGAAAACGTCCCCTCTCCCAGAGGCTGATCGCTTTGCTTTAGGAGCTCTTTGTGCTGTCACCTAACCCTCGCAAGGAAAACTCAGCATTTTCCTTAGTTGCACAAGTGGGGAAACAGGGGTAAAAGAGATGAAGTCGTTTTTCAGAAAGGCGCCGACAGAAATGAGAGAAAGTCGGAGCCCTCCGTCCCTGGCGCAGCCTCTGAGCAGTGTCGGTATGTTCTGGCTAACCCCGAGGAGGGGCTCAAACAACCCTACGGAAATGCAGCGCAGAGAGGGATTGCTGCAACTCTGCTGCTTACCAAATTAGAAACAATTTAAGGATTTAAGGATTAAGTACCATTAATTACTGCCCAACAAATGCTGAACTACAATGGAGCACTTGTGGAAATGGAGAAGTTCTGCGTGAATACTAAATGGCTTCATTAATGCTCGGTGCAATTTCATTGAGTGATAAATTAATTCGCTTGATGCTCCAAGAATTACTGAGCGGACCGCGGGCACGTGTGGTGAAGGCAGAGCGGGAGCCCAGCTTCCCCCTGCCTCTGCAGAGCAAGTCTCGCAGGCATGGGACGCTCCGGGGCAAGGTAAGGGGAACCCTTGAGTAAGGAAAAAATGAGGAAATTGGTTCACAGAGTGAGGAAAAACCCAAAACGCTGCTCTGCCCTCATCTGGAAAACGCCAGAGGTTTTGGAGGTCAGGATGAGAGCAGGGGGGTTGAGGTCGTTATTGCCCGGCAGCAATTTCCCCCAGAAGAAGCGGAGAAGGAGGAGGGAGCAGCATCCAGCAAGGATGTCTTGCCGTGAGTAATTCCGGTTTCTCCTCTGGCTGTCGTGGTATGACAGCTGCCCGGGCAGAGCCTCGCCGCCTCCCTTTAGTGCATGTTACCTGGAGTTCAGCATCGGTTTTCTGTCCCTCAAGACTTTTTAGCCTTCCATTGCATTGCAGCGTTATTGATTGCTCACCTGGCCGTGGCCTGGAGCCTGTATTAGGTGTGAACAAAGCACTGGCCCCAACAGGCCTGCGATACAGGGCAGGATGCTCCGAGGTTCCTTTCGCCATCAGTCTTTTTTTAGCTCTTTTCCGCGTTGCCCTTTGGCCGCCTCCTCTGCCTTGCACCGCGCCTTGCTCTTCCCGAGCAAATTTACGGCGACCGTAGAGGTGGGGTGGTTTCGTGGCTCAGCACGGCTCCCCTTTGCCCCGTGGTTTAATGCCCCTCGGCTCGTTCGGTTTGCGGTCCCCCTGCTGAAGAAAAAGAGTGGGAAACGGCAGAGAGAGACTTTGCTCCCTCCCTGCCACGGGGAGCTTTGACGGTGAGGGTACGTGTTTCTCCCCACGTACCACACCGCGGCTCTCTGCGTCTTTCCTCTCCCCGCTCCTGCAAGACAGCCCGTCTTGAGCGCACCAGGGCTTGTCTCCTGCTGTGTCACGAGGCGTTGGGACCCTTGTGCTCTGCCCTCCTCTGGAAAGCGCCAGAGGTTGTGGAGGTCAGGATGAGAGCAGGGGGGTCGAGGTCATTTTCTGCCTCTTGCGTCTGCTGCCGATGGTTGGACATTGGCCCCGATTTGCCGGAATGTCCCTTGTATTTCTGTAGCCGTGGAGCCACTTCTGTCTGGCAAGCGTCCTGCGCCACGTCAGCTTGGTGCTCTGCCTCAGCACCCGGCACGGTCCCGCGTGGCTCCCGGTCCAGCCCTGGCTCGCGTCCTGGCAGCTGGGGAAGGAGCGGAGACGCTTGCATTGCCCCTCACCCATGGCGACGTGATCTAGATGGCCGTTAAAGAACGGAGAAAGAGTACCTAATTAACAACCCTAACACCAGCAGCGTGCGGAACCCAGACCAAAATTTGCCTAGCGTAATGAGCTGGTATAAAAGCAGCCAGAGGGAGACATCGTCGGCTTTATTGGGCTGGCAAACCCAGGCAATATAGCTGCGCATTCTTGAGTGCCATCTTCTGGCACCTTGTGTGTCAACCAGTTGCACGTCTGCGTGGCTGGAGCAACCTGGGACCGCAGAGCTGCTGCCAGCCGCGAGGAGCAAAGCGAATTTCCTGCATTTTCCAATGCGTCCTTGAAAGATGCCTTGGGGTTTTTTAACATCCTACTGTCCCTTTGGCGGTTGAGTACCTGCATCTGCCAGTCGGCCTCTGCACGTAGTTGGTATCGGCTCCCCGTGCCAGCTTGGGGAGCATCTGATTACTGATTTATTCATCCCCTCTGCCATCACCGCGGGAGGATAATCTCAGTGACATGCCACATCTCGTTTACAGCCGGCCCCTGAAAAGTTAGAAGTGCAAGTCGCGGGGTGGGGAGGAGGCGGGGGAAGACGTGGAGTCGCACACACTGGGGACAGAAAGGGGAGTTGGGGAGATGTGTAAAATATTAAACGACATCGTGGCGAGACACAGACAGGGGTAGAACAATAATTAAAGTAAACAGTGCATCAAAAGCCTGGCTAAAACTCGCATTTAAATTGCAAGTCAATGCAGGAGCAGCTCATGTAGCCATGTATAAATGTGTTTCCAGGAACCTTTTAAGAATATTAACGGTGATGGAAACAGAACAACAATGATTCAGACTTCATGGTATGTGACAATCCAGGAGGCCACCAGACTCATGCTTGGCGGTTGGCGTAAGGAAGCTGATGAGAGCTTGGTTCTTGGAGAAGAGCAGGTTTCTTTCCAGGGAGACTTCAGGAGAGGAGGGATCCTGAAGCGAGCAAGGACAGAGCCTCTTCTCGTGCCAGGGGTGCGCACGGTTTTCCTTCAGCCCCGTGGTGGGGCTGCACCCCTATAAATGAGCAGGGTCCGCCGTGATTTTTGTTCCCTACAGCCGGAGGTCGTATCCCGCTCTCTGCTTCCCCAAGCTTTGCCCTAATGAGTTTTAGATCACCCAGGTCAGGTTCTGGTGTGTTCTCGCTTGCGATCCTCCACCGCGTGCCATCGCCAGCGCTGCTCTCTTGAGCTCCCCTGTGCTCGCAGCCGCCCGTTGCTCCTGGCGATGCCTGCCGCTCCATTTCTAGTGTGGAGCACGCTCGCTGCCCACGTGCAATCGCCACGCTACCGCCTGAATATAGCAGGGCACCCACCACCTAATTGGAAAACTCGGGTCAGGACCGAGGCCGTGCAAAACGCGCCGAACAGCAGCGTCGTGGGCGCCTCACTCCTTCTCCGAGATGGGAGATGACACAGCACCGTCTCCCCTCCCCGGCTCCGCTCGCCGTCAGCGGAACAGCACCGTTTGAATTAAGGGCCAGAAATCAGTGTCAGATTTGTCTTGACTCCTGCGCTGAACACCTTTGGGCTATAGAGCAAATCTCTTAATTATTCCCTGTGCCATTTGCCCTCGCCCGTGCAAGGACTACAATAGCTCTGTCCTTGGGGAGGATGAATTCTCCTTAGTCCTGATAATACTGTGATTTACAGAGGATTTCCCCGACTAGCCTTCAGGGCACGGTGTTACCTAATGGAAGCAATTAAAAAGCAGTGGGAAGTGACCCCCGGAAAGTTCAGCCAGCTGTGGATGAAATAGGGGAATTAAGAGGCAGACTGACAGGGGCTTTATATATGGGGAAACTGAGGCACAACACGGGGGGAACAAGCCTAAAGGGGACAGTCCCCAAGCCCAGGGTCTCCTGGGCTGGGCAGGGGGTCCTGCTGCTTTCTCAGCAGGCAAGAAGCACCCTGGGCGCAGGGGCTTTACCCATGAAATATCGATTTAGTGCTCCTTCCCAGGGCAGTCGAGAGCAGCCAGCAGTCAGAGAGCTCCGTCTGCAGCGCGGGACGGACAGCCCTAACGATTTCCAAGCGCAATTGCCTTCACCATATTCCAGTCACTCCGGGGCGATTTGCAGCCTTGGCAGCCCGATGATGATATTTCGTCCCTGTCGAAGTGATGACGGCTGTGCCAGAGTCGAGGGCCACCGTGGCAGGGTCTGACCTTCCGCTCGGGACACCGTCCATCAGCAGCCACGTCGAGCGACCCAAGTTCAAGGGCAGGTGGTCCCACGTCCCAAGGACAAATGTTACCTGGACCAAAGACCTCTCCCCATCGCTGCACGTGTGTCACCCCAGCAAGAGCAGCATTTCAAATGCAACTAGGATCCTCAGTGACGGGCTGGACCCACGCACGAGTTATCTCGAAATATCGCTGGTGCAAATGTCGGGGGGGGAGCTGCAGACCTGCTCCCTCTCCCGCTTCAGCTGGAGGGGCAGAGGGTTGAGGCTGAGAGCTGGGGGCTTTCTGGGGTGACCACACTTCGTAGCAGTCAGGAAAGCAGGAGAGCAAATTTTTCCTTTCTTAGCCAAACTCTTTGCCTCTCAATAGAGAAAAGCATAATTTTATTTTGGAAATGGCTAGCTCTAAATACAGTCAATTTTCTTTGGTGCCTAGGTGAAAATTCAATACCACGTGAAGCCCTTTCTCAAAGCAATCGTAGGTTTAGCAAGGACAGGATTTCCCGTTTTCCCCCCTTGCAAACTGCGTGGCTGAAAGCCTGCTGCCAGGATTTTCCCGGCATGCAGACGTTGTTTTGACCTAGATGCTTAAGCATTCGTTTACTGCTGAAGTTTTGCGTTTAGAGGTCTTAAGAGTTTGTATCTGGAAAGCTCCAAAAGGGAAAAAAATACCGAGGGCAGCTCACGAGTTGCGAAGGAAAACCGATTTGACGTTATTATGCCTCCGTTTATTGGCAGCCCACAATGAGATGTAAAGAAATGTCAGAAAATCCCATGTGCACATTGGTTCGGTTCAGGAAAAAAATTGCTGTTTGCCTCTGCCCGGAGGCTACGAGTCACTGTGCTAATGCAGAAGGCACTAAAATGACCCCTTTGTTTTTCTTATGATCACTTCTGATAGCACGCTCTGCCAGAGATATCATATCTTTGATCTCTCAGTGCTGCTGTTAAGTCTCTCTTGAGTTCAGTACCATCTCCTTGAGATTAATACTTCATGGCATTCTCAGCACCAAGCTGTCCTAACCCATACATCACAAGATGTCACGCTTCGCACTCGCCTCCTGCCTCAATGACTTCACGCTGGCACAATAAATAACCCTTGGCCAGCTCCTCTCTCCCCCGTTCGTCGTGTACACAGAGTTTTAACGAGGAGCGCAGAAACTCTCTCTGGAAGCGAGGATGAAGGGATGCTCCCACGGCCGGAGCGGACGCGAGCACGGCCCTGCTTCCCTCTCCGGAGGGAGGAGGCTGCCGAAATTTTGCGAGGGTTATTCCTGTTCCCTCTCCTGGGCGGAGGGAGGGAAGATGCGCGGCGGTTTCTCTGCGATGCCTTATAGGGAGCGACAACCTGGCGTACCCCTAGGGTACCCATCTGCCAGCTAGCTCCTTTTGCATCTTGTCCGTTAGGCGAACGAGTTAGGAAAATCACTCTCTGCTTTGGCTTTTGCTTTGGTGCCTGCATCTTCACTTCCTTGCTTGTTTTCCAAGGGCTGGGCGAGCAGACCAGGCTCCTTCGGCAGGACGGGCTAGGTGTAAAAATACCTTCGCTCTTCCTTTGTGGGGTGAGTGAAGCAGGCTGTCAAACCACGGTGCTGCAGCCCCGGAGAACCACAAAATTCAGATGGGGCTGACTGTCGGAGCCCTCTGAAACCCTCTGCATCACCCCGAGCCAGCGGGCTGCTGCTGGGTGCGAAGCCCCCACCCTGCCCGGGGCAAAAAAGGAGTTTTAAGGAAACTTAAAACCCCACTATGTCCACCAGAGGTTGGGTTTCTGCAGGTGGACATCCACACTCATCAATCACTGTTTAATCTTGAAATGTCCGGTGTTGAGCGGGTACCGGCAATGCAGAGCAGGGTCGGGGCTGCCGTGGCCGTGACGCCCTCGGGACTGAAGCAAGGTCGTGTCCGTGCTGCAGCTGGGGAGCGCTGGGAGCCCGAGTCTTGGAGGTGCTCGAATGTCAGCTCTGGGTGATGTACCCAGGGGATGCGATCTGCTGTTGTCTGCGCAGTTTGGAGTGAGGTGGGCTTTGCAAGGTATTTTTTCCTTTAGTCCGGTGTCCATCGCTTACGTCTTGAGCATTTATGTGGTTTTGCTGGTGCTGCTGAAGTATAAGGTGCCGTTTGGTGACGGGGGAGGCGAGCCTCGTACAGCGTCGCAGAACCCCTCGGGCTTCGCATCGTCTCCCTCAGAGGCACTCTGTGAACTCGCACCCTCGCAGCCCTCCTCCCCTCCCTTGGGGCGTTTGGCGTGGGGGGAACGAACCTGCAGGAGTTACCCGAGCGCTGCGTCAGCGCCTGCCTGGGAGCGCTGCGGGCGAGGACCGAGGGGCCGGCCGGCCTTGAGTCCCCAGCCCGAGAAAGGGGTCGGTGTCGGTTTTGCACAGCGTGGGGTTACTGCCGAAAAAAAGCTTCGCTACTGATTTTCCAGAGATAATTGAAAGGAAAAGTTAAAGTCTCGGGGGAAGCAGTGAAAACCCCGGTGCTAGACTGTGCTACGGTGCGGCGTCCTGCAGCCTGCGCCCCTCCTGCTCACAGGCGGATGGGCTGGGCATCCCCTCCCGCCACTCCGGATCCCTCCAAGGTGCCCGTCGCAGCTGCCCTCTTGACAACGGAGCTGTTTCCTCTAATTTCTGCTATCCTCTCCTCTTTTAAAGCACATTTAAGGCTCAGAGCATCAGCTGCTCAGAGCTAAAAGGTACCTGGCCCAAAGAGCACCCACCAAATGGATGCAAGAAGGGATGCTTTCCCAAAATAAGAGGTGATGAGGACGTGCCGCAAGGCTTTCTCTCCAAAAAAAAATAATAATAAAGGCCATATGGGATGGGTTCAATTCGCTACTGGCTGGATTGGCCATTTCTGCATCAAAATTCAGGTGCAAAGCAGACTGTGCTGAATCCCCATCTAATACTAACCCACCAATACCCTTGCGCTGAAAAACCTGCCTCTAATTAGAGCGTGATGCTAATGGGGTGCAGCAGGCTCGGGAGCGCAGGTAAAGCCTGCGCGTCGCGGGCTGGGTGGCTGGTAACGAGAAGGGACGATGCAATTAGAGAAACCCCCCTTCTTTTCTTTTTTTTTTTTTTTTCCTTTTTTTTTTCCCCCACCGGCCTCTGGGAAAAAGGGTTTCGATTCTTTAAGTTCTGTCACAACAGGTTAGAGTATTAGCAATCATGGTTCACTGCCATCTGTATTTGTTCCATTTGTGGCATTTATGATGGTTATCCACATTAATTATTTCGCTGCTGAAGTCCCTTCTAATTTCAGAACACTGTTATTTCTAAGAAAGATGGATATTAAATATGCCACACATCAGCACGGGGTGGCATTACACCATGCTATTAAGTTCTGATGCGAAGGCTTGGCAAAAAATAACTTTGCTATTTGTAATCACCGTGAAGTGTTTTAGTGTTGCAGCTCGGAATAAGAAATAAAGATGATGACAGGAACTGATTTCTTATTAGGATGCGGTGCAGGAGTTTCCATAAATCAGGAAGGAAACAAGACGGTAACCCGTGGCTGGCCAAATCCACGCGGCACCTGGTTGTCGGGGTCTGACGGGGAACGGGCTCAGGACAAAGCGTTCGGGGGTGCGCTTTAAATACAGCTTGATCCACAAAGCAGCAAACCCTCTGTTATCCCGCCGGGGAGGGGGGGAGGAGGCAACGCACCCACGTTTGCGGCAGCGCTGGTGAACCCCCGGGGAATTCGGTGTCAACCAGACGAGGCGTGGATCGAAGGCCATGGGCATGGGCAGCTGGGAAGGGGGAAGAGGAGTCGCGTGAGTAACTGCTTTGTGGGTTGCTAGAGGTTGTAGCAATAACTGGGGATGGGGTTAGGGAACGGTTTGCTTTGGGTTGAGCCTAAGGAAAATTCTTTGTGATTTTCAGCAAATCAGTCAAAAAAAAAAAAAAAAAGAAAGAGGTTGAGATCAAATGCAACGTTTTGCTCAACTCCCGGGTGAAATGTTCCCTCTTAGCAACGAGTGTTTGTGTACAGGTTTCACTAAGAGTGAGGGATAATTTGAAATGAAAAGTAAACTAAAGTGGGAAAAAGCCCCCCTGTTATTTTTTTCAAGTGTCAAAACAAATCTCCATAATTCCTTGAAGTATTTTGATCATTTAGTTTTGGCTGCTGTGGTTTTAGTTCCTCAAGAAAATTTGGTGGGGCTACAACGAGGCTTCCCAGCATCTCCAGAGTTGTCTGTTCCTCGGAGAGGTGCCGCAGAGTGCAAAAATTTCAGCTGCATCCACTCGGGCATCTCAGGTCCCGGCTGGGAACCCGCGGGGTGCTTCAGACCATCCTCCTGCCCGGGGCTGAGCAGCACTAGCGGGTGCTCAGCAGCTTGCGGACCGAGGCGTTGGATGCAAGTCTCTCCGCCGCAGACAGGTCCTCAGGTCCCGGTTTGCGTCGTGTCTCAGCCCCCAGGCAGCTTGTGTTCAATGCGTAAGGATACACCAACCTTTCTCAGCTGTTATTGTCTATTAATTAAATGCTAATTAATTATTAAAAGGGTATTTATTGAGATTTAACAAGTCTGCAGCTAAAAAAGAAGAAAAAAAACCTGGCGGTGACAGGTGTTACACTCCAGTAATGAGGTTCTTAATAATCAATTGGCATTTGTTTGACTTAGAATAACATTCTTATTAAATCTAAATCAACTCTTTACTTGAGACACTTAATTACATGTGGGCTATTTTTTTTTCCCCGCCGCCTTTCCTTGGCACGGTGGGAGTTCCCAGCCCGCATCCCCAGGCGTAGACGGAGGAGGCTGTGCCTTAATAAATATGAAAGGTGATGGTTATTCATCGAGAGAGCCACTTAAGGAATGATTTTCCCCGAGCTCCTGTTCGCGCCCATGCTAACGGGAGCTTTAAGGGCTCGTTCACCTTTCGTTGGGAAAGCTGGCGCGCTGGGGAGAGCTGTTTGCTCGCCGTGTCCATCCCAGGGCAGCCCGCCACCGAGCATCCTCCTCCCCCGAGTTGGGGAGGGAATCACCAGCCTCCTCGCCTTTCGCTCGATTATTTATTAGAAATCATGTTTGGCATTGGGAAAAGTTGCTGGCACGGTGCTGGAAACCCACTGGAGGGGGAAAATGAAAATCCCTCCGAGTGTCTGCGTGACCGCGGTACCCTGCGGAGAAGCAAGAGCTTTGCAAAAAGCCACGGCAATTGCTCTGGCTGAAGTTTCGTGTTGCTGATGGGAAGGTGAAAGGCTCCCTGCGCCATTACCCAGACAGTTCGGTTCCTCCGGGGTCAGCGTTGTCTTTTAAAACGCCGTCGCTGGGTACATTTGTGCCTTGCAAGGAAATGGGAGGCCAGGCAGGGGAGCGACTGCTGGCTTTAATCGAAATTTAATTGCTTCCCCTTTTAATGCGGCTTTTAAAAAGGAAACAAGGATCCCAACCGGGTGCTCTTTTAGCACAAACAACAACAGGGGGAAGAAAAGAAAAAAAAAAGAGAAAAAGTAACCGACAGCAACAAACAATCTGTGCTATTAGAGGATCATTATTCTGATACTATTTATTTCAGACTTTTTGATACTCTCCAATGCTTGACTTCACAGGCTCATTTAGTTCCTTTGAAAAGCGAGGCAGCGCTGCAGTTTGCCAGGAGAAAATGTGATAAACATTATCAAGGGGGAAGGAAAAAACCAGGCGACTGTAGGGATAAACATACATATATATATATATATGTACGGGCAGGGGAGACGTGTGGGTGTGCGGAGGGTGTAGTTGACGGCTGCAGAGCCGCGCGCACCACCCCGGGCAGAGGATCCAGGGTTTCCAGCGATGGGCCTTTCACCTGCCTTTCAGATTTCCGAGCGTTCCTCGCATCTTGCCTGGGAAGAAGGTGGCAGGCGGGAATATTTTCCTCCATCTCCTTTGACGTATTTGCAGTCACGAAACCCTGGCATCGGCAGGATGCAAGCGGGATGCGAGCTCTCGGGGTGCTGCCAAGGGGGGAGGAAGTGCCGCAATCCCAATTTCTCCAGCCCAAGGGGAAATATTACCTGTTACCCTGGTGTAAAATACGCTTTATTCCCAGCCGAGGCGCTGCGCGTTACTGGTTACACAGGGATTGCTCCAGGGGGCTGAAAACACGCACCTGTAATTTATATCTCGGAGGCTGTTTGGTTTTGCACGAGCGGCGTTGTGGAGCGGCAGAGGGATGCTAAAGCCCATCCAGGCAGCCGCAGGTCAACGGGCCCCCTCCGACCCTGCCGAGAGGCGGGAGGTAGATGATGTTTTGTGAAATTATCCAAAAATGAGAGAGCTGGGCTCTATCCCAGCTTCACGGGAGCACGAATCAAGGGGAGGAATAAGCTGTCATCTCTGGAAAGAGTCTTGAGCATCCCAGAAACTTTGGGAGCTCCTGGGCGTTGCTGCCAGCCGGCGTTAGATCACGGTGCCATCGGATCACTAGGCTCTGCCTGGGCTGTTACTGATAGTCCGTGAGAGCTGCTGCATCCAATTAGTTGTATGGATTAAGAGAATTCCTTCTGAAGTTTGCTATCCCAGAAAAAAAAAAAAAAAAAAGAAAAAAAAGATTGGATAAACTGGTTGGGATGAAAAGAAAGCCCTCAAAAAGCCCAGACAAAGGGGACTCTGTCAAGTCATCGTGTCGATGCAGCCTTGACAGGACTGCAGTCACCTTCGAGGTTAAAATGAGCGGATTCTGGAAAGTTTCTATCAAAGTTGGTAAAAATTGCGTTTTCTTCCGGTCCTGTTCTTTTCCTGGACATCTTGGAACCGCCTTATTGCCACGCTTCATTCCCCACTTGCAACACAGCGGCCAGAATATTATTTCATTGCATTTTTGGGGGGTAAAAAGAGACCAGCTCGTGGCACCAACCTCAGACTGCAGAGCCCCGGCAGGAGATGCTCCTGCCCGCTGGGAAGGTGATGCTCGGGTACCGCTGCTCAGCTCGTGCTTTCCCAAACCTCTCCGTGCATGTGGAGCAATCCACCCTCTTCATCACCCCGCAGGTTTGCTCAGAGTAATGAGCGGTTTTGGGGGCACAGCCTAATATCTAGCGAAATTTTCTTCCCGGCGTGCTGGCGTATTGCAACGTGACGTTTTGGTGTTTGGGGTGGCTAGGCGGACGGATAGCCTCTGACACGCCTCAGCCAGAAATGCCTCTGGAAAGGGAGTCTAAGGAAAAAAACCCCACCGCAAATCAGGCAATTCATTTAGCGTCAAAAGGACCATGATATTGAAAAATGAGCCTTGATGTTGCAAAATGATTGAAATGCGTGGAGATAATTTAACTATAGCTACCTTGCTCAAACAGCCCTTTTATCCTCCGTGCAGTGCCAGTTTATAAATACGTATGTATTTTTCATATATATATATATATTTTTTTTTGCGAAGAGACACACCGCCGCTTTCAAAGGCTGTTTTGGGATGAATGTGGCCTTTGTTGGGTTATCTCTAACTGCGGTGGACCTGAACCCTCCCTGCTGGGATTTGTCTGAAGTTTGTGGGTGTCAAAGCTTCGTCGAGCCCCACAGTTTCCCACCTCACCTGGGATTCCCGTGGGAAGGGGCTGGAGAAAAGCCCACGGTGCCAAACATCCCCGGTTGGAGCATCCTCACCTGCTCGTTGTCGGAAAGGGGCAGGAGAAGGGGGGGAAAATAAACCGGATCTGTAAACCAGCCCCCCGGGACTCTCTCCCTTACACCTGTAGAGCTCGGGCACTCCCGTGGGTGTTTTCATCCCGGCTCACGCAACAGCCAGTGGCGCGTAGCTGGTGTAGAGAGGCCAAATTTACTGGGAGTGAATTAAAAAAGGAAGATTTCCTAAAGAAAAAAACCAAACCCACACACAACAACAACCCTAAAGCAACAGCAAACTGCTGAAAACAAACCAGCCCCCTCGGCCCCTCCTGCTTTGGCACCGGAACGGAGCTCGTAGCCATTATACGACTTTTTTTTTTTTTTTTTTTTTAATAGAGTCTTAGCCGGCCTCGGAGACAGATTTGCTCTCCCCAGAGCCTTGTCTTTGGGACGCGCGTCAGAAGCATCCTTAAATCTTCGAGGGAAAAAAACCACAACAACCCAACCCAAACCCCAACCACCCTTGTCTGGCTGCGAGGATGAGAGCCCGGCTGCCGTAAGGAGCTGTAAAAAACCTGCTGATAGACAGATGGAGCGCTGTAATTATACGCGGGGAGGGGTGGGGGGGGGAAACGCTCGCTGAAATTATTAGTGTGGGCAGACAATTAGAGGCTTTTCCAGAAGATTACCCTCTCCCTCCCATCTGCGCTCCATGGAGGAGTTTTTACGCTGGCGATGCTGTTTCCATCCTCAGCCGTTTCGTCCGAATTATGGTTTCCCGTTTGTTCGGACTTTACCAGTGTCGTTAAAAAGTCCCCTGAATTTTAGGAGGAGGGAAAGATGCCGATGGGGCTTTCGCAGGGGGTTTGTCTGGGGGGGCAGGTCGTGTCCCCCCCCCCCGGCACGGGTGGGGATACCCCGGGGTGCCATTGCAGGATTTCCCTGGGAGATCGGCCCTCGGGGGGCTGTTTTAGGGTGAGATTTGGCAATTTCTGGGTTTCTCCAGCTCGCCGGGGACATTTTCAAGCACGTTCGGTAGCAGCGAGGAGCAGGGGGGGCTGGCAGCCCCCCAGGCCGGCAGCAACAGAGGTGGGCTAATTGCAACCCAGTTTCAACCAAAATCATTATTTTCATGTTGATTGGGTTTTTATTTTCAATATTTGATGTGCTGAGGAGTTAAACTGGAATTATTCTGAATGGCTCACACCTTTTTTTTCTCTCCTTTTTTTTAAAAAAAAAAAAACAATTTAGCACATTTCATTTCGGCATTGAGGGGTTATTTCTCAACAGTTTATTTTTCACGTTACAGTCGCTTCATTTTGAAAACATTGCCACTGGCCATTTGTTGAGTTTTCTGAATTAGGAAAAAAAAAATATATATATCTGAAAACAGAGTACTCTGATGATTCACGAAGTCCCGCGTCAGCTTTTCTTTCCCTTGGAAAGAAGATGATAAATTGGGTGAAAACTTTCAGCCGGCTCCCACGACAACACTGGGGATGGCGGTGAGGAGGGGTGAGCACCAGCCAGACGGAACCCGCAGCCGAATATTTCCCGCGGCATCGCATCCTCCTTTCTCTCTGCCTGGCTCTTTCTTTCCCAAACTCGCAGCAAGGTGGGATGGCAGCACCTTTTGAGTGAAAACCACTTCGGCCGCACAAGCCTGGGAGCGATAAATAATTCAGGGAGGAAAATACGTCGTTTATGAACTTGGCTTGATGAAGTTGCCTGTAGGTGGACCAAAACGTGGCTTTTCAGGGTGGGTTTTGCTATCGGGAGATGCTCGGGCTCCTGGGGGTCGGAGTGTCTCTGCTTGTGTGGTGGCACCAAAAATTGACATCTCTCCGTTGGCGTCCTCCGGTTTGTTCTCCAGCTTCTTGGTTGGGAAACTCCCGTGCGAGGGTAGCTGCCCGCGAATCCCCTGGGTGCAAAACCCCACGGCCCTGCCCCATGCTGTGGGGGATGCCCTGAGCATCGTGGGGCTGGCGGTGGAAGAAACACCCAGGGTTTAACCGACCCCGTCTCCTCAGCTGGGTTCCTTAGGTGCTGCCACCGTTGGCAGCTCACAGCCGTCCTCCTGCGCCTGCCAAAGGGACGGGAAGGACGCGCGGGAGAACGCAGCGGTCGATGCCCTCGGCGCTTTGCCGTCAGTGCCGGGGTTGCAAAGGCGAGGTGGGTGGCTGCAAGGCAGCAGCTCGGCCTCCCTAAACCTCTCGCATCCTCCCTGGCCTGCTCTGACGGGGCGGTTAGACACATTGGCATCATTTTGAGGCCGCGATGAGCGTGCGCCGACATACGTCTGATATTTTGGGGGCAACAGCGTGGACGCGGGCGGCTCTCAGACCTCGCAGAGCTGTTCGCGTCTCCTCTCCTCGCGAAAGGTGCCCTCAAAGCGAGCGGAGAAATGGCCATCCGGATCTTTTTTTCAGACAAGGCTTGTTTCGGCGCGGTTCGCTCTGGCACCGTTCGGCTCCCGTTCCCGTCCAAGCCGTGCAGAGGGAGCGTGGGAGGGTGCGTTTGTTTATTTGCCGTACGCGGCAGATTGCGGCGCCCGCTGCCGCGTGCCAGGAAGGAGATGTTCATGCACCAACCCCGATGCTCTTTACGCGGTCATTGATGGAAACAAGCTCCGGAGGCTGCGACGGCGGGTTTAGCCGTGCTTCCCCCCGCCCCTCCTCTCGCCGCTGGGAGCCCTGGCGGGATTTCCCCCGGCAGCGATCTCCTCTCACCTCCCTGCTCCGGCCTCCTGGTGCCGATGTGGGGCTCGTCCCCCCACCCCTCGCCTCCCCCCGGGCTGCTGACATTTCTGCTTCTTTCTTTCAGGGCCGGCTTACAACCTCTCTCTGCAATTTAATTGAGATTAGGTGCTGGAGTGGTGCTGCCAGATAAGGGTAGAGAGGCAGTCAAGGATGTGTTTGCCCCGCCGATCGTTTCAAACACAATTTGGGGATTTTTTTTCCTCTTATTTAATTTTTTTCTTCCTTTCTGTTTTTTTTTCCCCCCGCTCTGGTTCATTTGCTTGTTGTCATTTCCCCCAGTTCCACCATAAATGAGCTGTTGACAGCAGGAGAAGGATCCCCACAACGTTGCTACTTCCAGTCGGATAAATCCATGTCTCTCTGTTTTCCTTCCGACTGTATTTCCCTCCCTCCCCCTTGGCCCTGGCTCCTCTCCATCCTCTTTTTTTCCCCGTTTTCCTCATTCCACCTGAGTATTGCCAACCTTTAACGGTCGATACCCTTTATGTCACGTCACATTAGAAGCGGGAAAAGGAGAATATATTGCCAGTCTTTAAACGGGGTGAGGGATTTTCTCTGAGAAGGAAAAAGCGCAGCTCGCAGCTTGAGTTTGGAAGAAGTTTGACAAGGCAGCTCAGAAGGCGGAGAGGGGAGGATGAAACGATCTGTCCCCGCTCCCCTAATTTACGGCTCTGACAATACGATGCCGTTGGAGCGCATCTATCTTCGTGTATAAGGGGGGAAAAACCCATCAAAATAATAAAAAAAAAATCATTACGTGCCTTTCAGCATTGACCAGCCTGAGGAGACGGGAGTTATTCTTAAGAAAGCCATGTATCTTCTTTACTTTGGCATCAACATAAATAAAATTATTTATCTCTCAAATTCAAATGCTCTGCACCTTTAGCAGGCAATAAATTCTTCTCTCTTGTCCCTTTATGTATTTATTTCTCACTCCATCCTTCACCGCTGAATATGAAACCGCAGCTTCCCGCTGCGTTCAGGGCAAGGGGAGGACCCCGAAGTTTCCTCCATCCTTCCCACGCGCATTAGCCTCAGGGAAGGACGAGCGGTGCCGCAGCGATGCGCGGTCCTTCCCCGCATCCAGCCGTGCCTTTCCCGACAGCCCCGAGCCCCGCCGGCGCTGGCAGCGCCGCTAATTTCCCCGTGCGATGGGTCAGCCCCGACATCTCATCATTCGGGTATTTAATTGCCGCTCGGGATGGCAGCTGACGGCGTGCGACGCCCGGGCTGGGGTTGGCCCCTACTGATGCCGTGGATGCTCCGGGTCTGCCCTCAGCACTTTTCTCTTGCCTGACGTCTTTAATCAAAAGGGTTGTCGGCGTGCCGGGGTTGACAGCGGAGAGGCGTGGGAAGCCAGGAGCACACACGCGAAAAGACAGACCTCATAAACATCGCATCCTGTCTTGCTTTCCGCTTCTCCCTCTCTTCGGCGCCTTATCTGACACGGTCAACTTCTGCTTCACTTTGCTTTCCCTCCTGGATTTAAAAGGGAGATAAAATAGTAATAATAATCATCGTCTTGCAAATCAACGTGTATTCTTGCAATGGCGAAATCATAAAGATTTTAATAGCAACCTCGATGTTACTGTCTGTCTCGTGCAACAAATTATGATGGCTGTTACGTGCCTGTCGCCCAAGCGGGCTCACGGTCGGAGGTGAGATGGCAGGATGGGTTCCCTGCTTGGATCTGCAAGACCTTGGGCAGTGTCAAGCGACTCTAGGCGGGACATGAGACCTGTGTTCTTCTGGACGTCGTGATGGGCCAGCACGGGGATGGCTGAGATGAGCCCTAACCCAAGCTTACTAGGCGCGACGTGGCTAGTTACTCTTTGGATCCGATTTGTGCCGCAGGCTGATGCCAGCTGTTGTGTCGAGCTCTTTGTAGACGTGGCCTTCACGCCCTTGGCTGGGTCTACAGCGCTGCAGGCGAAAGAGGTGGTGGAGGGCTCAGAAAGCTGGATGGACGCGGGCACCACGGGGAGGCCTTGGAGGAGCCCCAGGGGTGCCCAGTCATAGTTTTGGGGGAGAACGTCCAAGATGGTGCTTCAAGGTGGGACAAGGTGAAGTTGTTTCCACAGGAACTGCCCAGGAGGAGCTCAGGTCTGCAGCAAGAGCGGGCAAGCAGTGTATCCATATGGGGCATCCCATCGGCATCCCCCTGGCAAAATAAATCCAGCTGGGAACCCCACGTTTGCCCCAGAAGAAACTTGAAGCAGAAGAGTCTTAGTCCCAGGACGCCTTTTGGTGGGAAGAGTTTTGCTCTTGCTGTGGGAAATCTGAAGGGGTTTGGGCTGAGTGGTTTTGTCTCAGAACCACATGTAGCAACGCAACAGGAAACAGTCCCTTCACCCTGGCCTTATTTTTTTTTTAATTTAGAGCCCATGTTTCTCAAAGCCTTCTCTCTCTTCCCCCAAACAAAAATAACCTATCAGCAGTGACATTTTAATAGGAAATGAAATGAAAACATTTGTTTTGAATTGACATTTTGACTTGAAATGTTGATTTGTTCTGGATTTTTTAAGCCAGAGAGCAGCAACGCACTGTTGTCACAAATGAGAAAAAATGAGATTGTCTTGAAAAATAGCCATAGACTCTCGGGGCACGGCGGGGACAGAGTGGGGTCACGTTGATTCTGGGGAGTCCCGAGGTCTCTGCATCAGCTCAGTGGGGAGGACCGCAGGAGCCGGCTACTCAGCTTCTGCAAACCCTTTGTATCTTGTTAATAACAAGCAAAAATGGGCAGGTTTCGGTTTTCATGAGAAAGTGAGAAATTTTCATGAGGCAGGGAGAGGGGGAATGAATTTTTCCCATCAGCCGTTCTTCACCGCCGTTAGGAGGACGATACTGTAGATGCGTTGAGCTTTCACCTTCTTTAAATATCACTGGTATTTATTTTCATTACTCGCTCTTAATTGTAATGAAGCTGAAGTCTCCTCTGTGCCTTCATGGGGAATTTATCCCAAAAAGCATCTAGAAATGTTCAGTTTCTTGGTCTGCAAACATCCTTTCATCAGCATCCCATCTGTCTGTCTAGCTTCTCCTCCGCCGCATCCTTCCTCTTCCTTGTGATCACAGCCACCAAGACCTGTTAAATGAACATTTCCACAAACTCTTCTTTTGCATTTCAAATGAGACAAAAGGCACAGGAGAAAAAAAAAAAAGTAAAAAAAAAAACAAAAAAACAACTTTGCTTTCCCGGTTCCTCCCCGTTTTTCACATCTGAAGAGATTATTAAACTCGTCCAAGGTAAAAATCTCGACCCTTCCCCACGCGCCTCCGATGGAAATCATTTCCCTGGGATGTTCGCTCCCCCCCATCCTCTTTTGGTGTGGGTTGGGTTGGTTATTTTAATGTTATGATGAATTTATGCGATGTTGCCCTCTAATGGAAAACTGTGAGACCTGCCCAGGAAATCTTCCTTTATTATTCCCTGGGAGAAATGGGGATTTTTTGGGAGATGAAGGGTCAGGGGAGGTTGCTCCGCACCCAGCGGAGGTGAATGAGAAAGGCTTGCTGCGCTCTTGCAGTGCTGCCTCTCCAAACCCCTTGTCCTTCATCCCTCCAACCCCTAAGTAGAAATGACCAAAATTAAGTATTTGGGACGGCATTTTTTCCCCCAAAAAGCCCTCTTGGCTGCCTCCACCCTGCAGGAGATGCCTTGAGGACCTCCCCAGTGTCGCAGCTCTGCAGAGGGGAGCTCCTCCAGTCATTTATTTTTTGAACGAGTGAAAACATTTTGACTTGAACTTTCATACATAATGATGAGGGTTAGTTACTAAAATCCACACATTTTCTTTAGTCGTTTTCATTTACTACTGTTTTAAATTATTTCACAGCCTTGCAAATCTCCTTCTGACAGCCGGAGCCCAGGCAGGGAAAGCAAGAGAGAGAGAAAAAAACCTACTAAGTGTTCATTTTTCACATAATATATTCCAATCCTGTTAGGTCGTGCTGGTGAAGGTAATATTTCTGGCATTCATTTAATGAAATTGACAGTGATGAATGGTTAATTATACAAATTACATTCTTATTAAATCCCCTGGAATCACTGCCTTAGAAAGTCTTAGCTATGGACTTCTCGTGCTATATACATATTTTTTTTAGAAGCATCTTTACTGCTGGCTGCTGCAAAACCGTCTTCCAAAAAACCTTGAAAAGCATTAAAAATCCCCTAGTTAAGTCAATTACCGCAGATAAGTTAATCTTAATGGGATGCTTAACCCCCTGTCCTTGCATAAGTTTACTTTTCATCCCTCTCTCGGCTCTGGAGGCGCTGGAGAGAAAAGTTTTCCGGCTGTTGTTGTGACAAATGGATTAAGAGTGGGTAAGTAGGGCTGGATGCAAAATTTCCATTGAAAATGGAATTTTCTCCCTCAGCTTGTGCAGAAATTTCCCAGTTTGGGGGGGGGGAGCAGCAGGAAAAGCCCGTGTCCTGCGTGCCGCACGGATCGGTCGCAATGCCCCGGGGAAGCGTGGTCCCATTACATCGTAGCTCCAGACTCCCGCTGCGACTTGATCCCTCCATGAAGGGCAAAACCAAACCCAGCGATGGAGGAATCTCATTTTCCAAGCAGCGCTGTTGGGAAGGGGAAGCGCCGCATGGTGCCTCGTAGCCCCAGCCTTTAACCTCTGCTTGTTCCCGGGGTGTTAAACCCCGCTGCCGACCGTGCCGGGTCCTCCTGGTGCAAACACGTTGCAGCGGTTTTAATTGCACGGCGTGGGATGAACCGGCGGATATTAGCGGGGCCATGTACGCTCGGGGAATAAATGTAATAAATAGACTATTAAGTTAAGCAAGTTTTCAGCTTCAGCAGTGAAAGTGCCCATCTATCTTGCGTGGCTTTCTGCATGCTTCATTACCGCATGTAACCACATTGAAAAAATATGCTTTATCCTTTATAATTAGATGATAAGTTCCCTAAGATATACGTTAGCGCTGCCAACCACCTGACACTCCGCAGCGGCGCAGAGTCGCCCGCTTCCAGCAGCTTCTAATGAAATTTATTACCGAGCCTCATATTAGACTAAGTTAACATCACTTAATCTTCTTACTTGACAGAGTTATGTATGAGGCACTCCAGGATCTGTTGGCCGGGATTTAGGGAGTGTGAAGGGAGTGAGCCGTGCCGAGGGGATAGAGGTGGGTGCGGGGGGGCGTGATGCTGCAGGATCCGCCTGCCCTTATTTCCCCATTCCCTTATTTCTGCGGGTACCCCGAGGGGACGGAGCATCTTCTGCAGGTTGTCTTCTTTTTTTTTTTTTTTTTTTTAAAAACTAAACTGCAGCCTGGCTTTGCCTTGCTTAATGCAGATAACAGCAGCAGTTAATAATTAAGAAATGAGCCATGACCTCTTTGGAGAGGGGGGAGGGCGTGCAGCATTACTTGATACAGGCAGAGTGTCACCAAACAAAATCAAAAATACTTTCCTCTAATGATGTAGGCTGCAGAAAAGTGTCCGCCAAGTCCGAAAATTGTCACCGCGTCGCCATCCGGTCACAGCATCTCTGTGCCGCGGTCCCGGTGTGGTCCGAAGTGCTCCAAATCCTTCAGCAAAGGGAAACGGGGGGATTTGTTTTCATCCACATTTTTCTTCTGATTTCCGAGGGAGGCTGGAGATGCGCAGAGGTTGTGGGAGTTTTCACGAATGAACGACTTGTTTGGCTTCGGATTTGGGCTTCATCCATCTCCCCCCTCCCTTGTCCCAAGCTTCTTTGTCTCGACAGCAAATTGTTGAACCCCTGGTGCCTGCTAGAGCCTCGAATAAGCCAAAGGCAGGAGAAATGATAAAGCTGCCGTCGCGTCTCCCTCTTTTTACTCAATAAGCTTCATAATCTCTGTATAACTACCTATATCACAAAAAGACAGGAGGAGCAGGGGGAACTTTATGAGCTGGTTAGAGCAGGCAACTCCATCACCAGCTGTGACTATTATTATAAAATATTCTGGAAGTTAACTCAATAAAAAAACTAATAATGAGAGGAACCATCTCTGCCTTTGTTTATAGCTTCTTTAAGTGTATAAATGAGCACGAGGTGATTAATGAGGGTGATCGGAGAGAGGAAGATTTGCATGCACACTGTTTGAATTATTTCCTTATTGCATGTGCTTCCCGGTCCCTCTGTTTATTGTGCTGCTCGACGCTATTTAATACAGAATGACTAAAGTTATGAGATCCTATTTATTCCACCTGACATTGTCCCCTCTGCCAGCTCAGCCCCTGGGACAGATAGCGCATGCACGATGAATTCA
Organism: Grus americana; assembly: GCF_028858705.1. NCBI lineage: Eukaryota > Metazoa > Chordata > Aves > Gruiformes > Gruidae > Grus > Grus americana. The sequence goes on from NC_072875.1 coordinate 7,502,519, forward strand.
GAAAATATATTAAAAAGCAATTATAAACTCCCTGCCTTCGGTGTCCTGGCCTTATTCTTCACAGCGCTCCCTGAGAATTAGCATAATGTCTACAGGCTCTCATGGAGTTATCAAAACACGATGAGGATCTTATTTTCAAGAGCCGGTGGGTTTAGGACCAAAAGGTTGCCAAAGGTGCGTTCGTATCCTCCTCCTCCGTGCCCTGGTAGATGTACCCGGTGCCAGTAGCGTATTTCCCTCACCACCAGCCGCCCCAGGAGGTGGTGGCAGCCTGAATTCTGCCGGCTCAGCACATGTTTCTTGCATTAAGCAATGTCCTTTGCTCTTCCCACCACGGCAGCTCCGGTATTAGAATTTCATTATGTTCCTGGGCTGCTTTCCCCATCGTCTTCTGGTTTATAGACTTCTGAAAACCTCTTTGAGGGACAGGAAGGGCATCAGAGCGAGCCATTTCGTATACGATGGGTAATTTTTCTTGCCTCTCAGTCGTTGCAGGGTAAGATCCCATTGACTGTGAGCTGGATTTCATCATTTCTGTTCTCTCGCTCCTTCTCCGGAGCTCTGAAACCAGACGTTGGAAGTGCTCTCAGCAGTGGGAGCATCCTACGCGCCCGGAGCCGCTGGACCACCACACCAAGGCACGACCCCACTGGCTCTTTGACACCATTTACCCTGGTCAGTCCTGCAAGGGTGACAGCAAACAAATGGGCAGATGGGGGAAAAAAACCCCACGATTTAGGGGCTTTTTGAAATTGCAACAGCGCCTCGGGTAATTTAAGTGTATTTTTTTGTTAAAATGAAGATGAAGACGGGGTGTTTCACCACTTCGTAACTGGAGGAAACCAGCAAAGCCACAGCAAAATCAATGCAACTTTGCCAGGCTGCACTGGAAAACTTCTTACCTGGATATAACACTGTTTTATTATTAATGTCTTCTCTTACGCGTACTAATACATATATACGTTGCAAACCCGAGGTAGCGTTGAACCAGCTGGCACCGCGGGTCTCCATCTAATTATATACGGTCTTTTGGGTTTCGTTCCTGCTCCGCCATAATTCTCTCCTGCAAACCTCGCGCAGGATTTTAACTCACTCCCGACACGAAACGCTTCATCTCCGTTAAAAGCGAGGGCGTGCACAAATATATTAGCATTTCAGGAAGTACTTGAAGGCTTTCATAGCCTGTCTTTACCCAGAAACTGTTTATCAAGCATCTTAATACAGACCAATTTGTATACCTCAAAAATACATTTATTCTGTAAATTGTTTATAGAAAGCCAACCGAAGGAAATGGGCTTTGCTGCTATCGAATTCATTAGTAGCAGGCTGCCTGATTGTTTTTATTCCTTTTAACCTCCTATTGTATATTTTATTCGCTCGGAATATTTTATATACCTCGGCGCTGTGCTGAGCTGCACGGATCCTGTGCTGGAGAGTTCAGGGGCATCGGGGGGGAGTTAAATCAGCCCCAAACGGAGAGGAATCCGACGGCGTCGCAGCTTTTTACCCCACACGCTGGTTTTGTTCAGATAGGCAAGAGAAGATAGTGGCAAATTAAATTATCTCGTTTACCTTGGGCTGCTCTGAGCGGTCGCAGAAGACGACTTATGATTCCCCCAGGCTTTCCACGTAAGGGCTGGAGTCCTGGTTGCCTTAAAACGCAGTGCTCGAGGGCTGTCAGTCACCTCTCGGTGATGGACCCGGGGTTTCTAGGGGTGACTTTTCTCCTTTCTTCCATAGGAAGACGCATATTGGGAAACATTAGAGCCCCATGCGCGCTCCAGCTGACGAGCGCTGCTGTTTTATTGCAATCTTCCCCTCCTGCAAAGCGCTGCCGCGTCCCCGAGCCGCCCCGGCTGGTTTGCCGGTGTGGGTCACCGCAGCAAGGCTTGTGGTCGGCGCTGCGGTGGGGACGAGCCAGGGACGGGCGGCAGGACCCTTTCTTGGTGATGGAGCTCTTGTGTCACTGTAGGTTTGCCTCGTGGAGCGCTCCTAAAATCCCTTAATCCTGCCTCGCTGCTCAGACTTCTATCGCTTCTTCAGAAAGGGGGAAAGAAAGCCCTAAGAAAAAAACTCCCAAAACCCTGGCTGAGGGCTTTGCTGAGTATCCTCAGCCCGGTTAATCCCCACCCCATCTCCTTGTCTTGCACACACACAAAGCGGCACTTGCAGAATACCTTTGAGCAGAAATCCCGTGGTTTTACCCACTTCTGTCGGCCGCGGCGGGTGCTGTGGCTGGGTGCCTTGCCCATCTCTGCCCAAAGTCCCCCAGTCCTGGTCTTAAATGTTGTGGTCGCCTTCTCTCCAGAGCAGTCACCGTGCAAGCAGCCTGTTCTGGAGAGTGGTTCGACATCTAAGCGCTGCTCTTGGCTACCAGTGCGTGGTATTTATAGGATATATACAGTTTATATATGCTTATGTGTTGCATACTGTTAAATTGTGCTGAGTAGTCGGTGTTAGGGTTTGCCGGCTGATTAGGATGCGTTACCTCCAGGGTGTAAGAAGTCAAAGCTCCCTACAGCTTTGTTGGTGTGAGTCCCTGGAGTCTTGTTCTGCTGTCTTGTATTGGGGAATGTAAGGAAGAGATGAGCATACCTGAGATCCTGGGCTGGAAATAAGCCCGAAACCCCCTTTTGCGTGATTCTGTAGGAATCCTGGTCCCACAAAAGAGTAAGTACAGGATCCACTTGGACCCAGGAGCCGCTCCATCCCTCCTGTGTGCCGGAGCATCTCTGTTCTCGCTTCGTGCCTCTGCCGTGCCGTGCTGGATGGCATCCCCCCGTGAAACCTGCGTCGCTCACCCCACGCTGCTGGGCTCGTGGTTTTTAACGCCGTAGACAGGCGCGCTCTTTTTGATCACGGCGATGCGCGTCTTTCATCACGTGCGGCAGCGCCTACCTCTCCTGCGCGTGCAAAGGCAGAGCTCTAAGAGGAGATCGATGGCTTTGAGTCTGAGAGTCAAAAGGGAGGCTTTCACCCCACGCAAAGCACCTGGAAAGCCGATCAATCGATCGGTTACTTGCATTTCCCCCTTCCCTTCACCGTACGCTTCTCTCTCATTTCTTTCTCCTCCGAGGCAGTAGGCTCGGACTTTAGAGTGTGAGTGAATAAAATATATACGTTCGCATCATGTCGAAGGGATGCGGGACAGGGGCAGTGTGTCCCTGGGCGGGTAGCACCGGGCACCTGGCGATTTCCCAATGCAGAGGAGCAGACAGAGCTCCCGAAGGTCAGCGGTGCTTCACCCCAAAACAGCCAAGGGACCCTTGGCCGAGGAGATCGGGGTCCCACCAGCAGCGCGACTCTCCCGAGCAGCTTCCGTCGGACGCAGAAACCTTTCCTTGAAACGGGAGCTGCTTCCCCGAGTTCCTGATGGTCCTTTTAGCTTCTTTCTGCAACGTGCTTGTCTTTTGCTGCCGCGGCTTCGGGTTTGACAGAGGAGAAATGGCACAGGGTGAGTTTTCACCGGACAGGAAACAGCCGGGAGCCACGGTCGAGGGGAGGATGTCGGCTACGGGATGACGTCACTGGTGCAAGTTTAACGTAACGGAGCAGGATGGCGGGGGGCTGGAGGGGTGGCACTGCTCAGCGAGTCAAAGCCTGCATGAAAACGGACAGAGCGTTTGCAGCCCGCGAGTGCCCAGCGAAGGCAGGCGTTTAGCTCTTTGGCAGGACTCATCTGAAACCTCCGTCCGATCCGCTGCGGAGAGCAGCAGCCAGGACGAGGGGGTTTTCCCCCCTTTGAATGGAAGTAAACAGGAGAATGAAAATGAAAAGAGAAGAAAGAGGGACCCTTCACTGGGAGGGAGTTTTGACACTGGGAAAGAGTTATCTTCCTGAAAGGGACCAATCCTCTATTTTTTTAATTCCCTCCTATCAGGAAAACCTCCTCGTCCCCGCCCAACCTTCTCGGCTCCAAAGCGGGATTCGGGCAGGGTGTTTGCACCTGCCTGATGGTATGCTGTTCTGCCTCCACCCCTCCTGCACGCCGGCTGACAAAAATGCAGGTTTGTCTTCTCCTCCCTCTTCATGCAAATCCTGAAATCCTCCTGGGGGTCTGGGGCGTTTGCTGGGGGCGAGCAGGAGAGCCGGGGTGCGAGCAAACCCCTTCGTTCATCGTCCCTCTGGGCAGGGCAAGGCGTACTTATATTTTGCAGCCCTACCCAGCAGCGAGTGGAACAGCTGAAGGATGTAGGCATGGTTGTGGGTTTTTTTCCTCTATACCCCCTTTTCTTCACCTTTTGTGTGCTGGGGGCGGCGGGGAGACTCGGCAAAGAAAAAGGGTGGATCCGCCCTAAAGCTGTGGTCTTGTTTTCCGTCAGAGAGAGACAAAACTTTCTGCTGAGCTCGACTTCAAAGGCAAGCGTCGAGCCTTAAGATATTCATGTTGGTAATTCATGTACAGCTGCATTAGTTAGGGGATTCACAATGTTTTATCCACTTGTCACGATTAGACATTATTATTATTACTGAAAACAGAGATGGCTGGGAGATAATAATTCTTTATGAACCTCCCGTCACAATTAATGTAGGCTCCATACTTGCCCATTTACTGAGTTTTAAGCTAATCATTCCTTATATGTGTTTCAAGCCTTTAGTGAAGTACAAATAATTTGAACTAATTAGCTTATTAAAAGAAGGGAATGAAAACAAATGGCACATGAATGAATTGTGGGATTTCGTATGGAATTAATATCTCACTAATACATGTGGATTTGGTAAATTCATTATGCATTCATAATCAGACCTGATGAATCACCTAGCTAATTCAGGAGTAATTAGGCATGAACTACTGACACTTATTTTAAAGTGCGACCAAACTAGTTGGCTTTATCCTCAGGACTCAATTATGGTCTCCGAAGCACAGGGAACCACTGTCGTACGCCTTGTAAAATCAGCCAGCGTTAAACAGGGCTGCGGCGGGACCCGCTATGATTTATGACCATGCTTAAGGAGATCAGAAGTGAGGGTGTCCACGCTTCCAGCCCGGCGGGATGCTGACGAGCCATCGCACCCCGGCCTTGGGAACAGCAGCCTTGCAAGGCTGCTCGCACCGGGAGATCCCTCGTAGGAGATATCTGTGGACCCCCTTCCAGAATTAACGAGTGCCACTGCTACCCCGGTGGCTGGCTAATTTTTCACCGCTCGGCAGCTCGGGTGCATTAATAATTCTCGTCATTATTTATTTTTGTATTATTACCATCGTGGCTCACGCAGCACCGCGTCCTCCTGGTCCGGCATCCCGCTGGAGAAGTGTGGTGCTGATGCAAAAATAAAGCAGCCCGCTGGCCCAAACAGCTTCTGAGGGAGGATGCAGACAGGAAAACACGAGGATTGAAAGAGGCAACGTGGGGGGGGATAGTCCCAGCTACCCGGCAGGTTTTGGAGGTGTGGAGGCATAAGGGAGAGGCGGAGGAGGCTTTGCTGCGATAGACGGGGGTGGGAGGGATGGAAGAAAGCACCAAGGTGCGTGTGCAAGGGTGTAACAGGAGGGTGGTGGAAAGCGCAGCCTCAGCTGGCGCAAGGGGCAGGAGGAACTGGACGTGCGTCGCGAGGAGGGCAGAGCGCGGTGCGACGGTGACCTTTGGGTAGGATTTGGGGCGGCCGCGAGCAAGGGGAGTTTGCGTTTGCAAAGGACGTTGGGGTGACAAGGGAGGAAAGGCTGAGAGCCTGGGCGAGCGCGGGGAGGACAGGGGCGACGGAGGGAGAGGATGGTGCAGAAAGGCTTTGCGGGGAGAGGACCAGGATGAGGAAGATGCCTGGGTTGCGGTGGGGTCACGCTGCACGTGTGGATGGAGGAGTGGTCCAAATGAGCTCTATAGCAGCCGGGTTGGGCTTCACCTGATGGCGAGACGTCTCCGAGGAGAGGCTGGACACCAGCTGGGGCTTCTGCTGGGCCAGGCGGGAAGGTCCCCACCGTTCCTTCTGCGCCTCGGATCTCCCCATCTCTAAACTGAACCTCTGCTGCAGATCCGTGACTCATCTGCCTCCAGGTAACGAATTTGTGTTTGCAGATAAGATTATCCGGGGATTAATTGTAGAGGGAGAAGAGAAATGTAGATGAGTCATCCCTTGAGAACAGACATAGATCAACAGCATTTAGAATTACCTTTGGGTGTTTAACAGCCACGGATCACCAGAGTACCTGAACACCTACCATGTAAAATCAACAGTCTCGTTAATTATGAAAAATAATTCATGTCACACCAGTCTAAACCCGCTAAAATCTCTGCATTCGTTCCAGAGGCAGCTGTATCACTCCTGCGCTCGCCCTGGGGCTGGGGGCCAGCAGAAAGTCTTTTTCCTGTTTCTTCCCATGCCTTCTCCAAAAAGCTGGGCTGGGAAGGTCTGGGAGGCAGCAGATGCCCCCTGCTCATATCTCCCACGTGTTCCCGTGGTTCCTTTTCAGTAACCGCTGCTGCCGAGAGCACCAACAGCTTGCAGAGCCAGCAACGTGCCTTGGGGAACCGTCTTTGATACCTTCACCGATGCATTTACCTGCAGCCAACTTCCCTCTGCGCAACAGAGCGGCCGCTGGTCCTGCTGCAGCGAGGGAGGCTGGATTTGCCCCCCAAATGGGTGTATTTCTGATGCTCAGCCCCTAGAGATGGACCAGAGCTCTGATTCATCCCTGTGTTAACGCATAACAGAATTCAGGGACCGGGCTCCATAAATTGGGAGCTTTGGTTACGCTTCCCAGGGCACGTGTGTGACAATGCAATCTTTCCTAACCATGTGTCGAAGGAGCCTAAAAGAAGAAAAACAAAGCAGGCTATCACATTCTGTGCACACCGAGAGCTCGAGCTCGCTGCCTGGATCCACCAAGCAGTAGGGCTGGGACCCGCTCCGCTCTTCGCTAGGTACTTGCGATGCTGCGCGCGGATCCAAAGTGCATTGCAATCACAGAGAATAAACAGTAGCAACTACTTAATACTTCATGGTGATGGAGTATTGAAAATTAGCACCGGAGTTAAGCACTAATAAGACGCGTAACACTCCGTAAGCCTGCAGAATTTTATATAGTAGAATTGAGAGTAAATAAAATTACAATTTAAACAAAGCCAGATAATTTAATTACCTTGTAGGCACAGTGCTAAAATTTGGAGTGATTGGCTAATCAATACACTGTTACAAAACGCAAGAATGCAACCCGCCCGCGAGGCTGTAGGAAACGGGGACTTGGGGCTGATATGGCGAGTGTCTGGATTTGGGTAGTGGGAGCCGACAGCGCGGGTCCTGGGCAGGTCGCTCTGGCAGGGCGGTCTGGAGGAGCATCCGTAGCAGTCAAACGGAGTTTGTCGCAGCAGAGGTGAGAACCAGACTCCAGAGGCTCGGAGTTGCAGAAGGAAGTAATGTTGGGGGCTTTCACCGTTCCCTTCACGTGGTTTTCTGACTCTCAACGTTTCGCTGCTTTGTCCTTGAAATTGGATTTTCTGGAAATTAGTAAAATGAGGGAAATGGGCCCTGCTTTAAGAGCAGCGAAGGAACTGCCACCTACAAATACATGTGTAAAACCCTTCCCCAGTGCAGCAACTCGGCCTCGGTGCAGGAGCCCGTGCAGCCCGTGTCTATCCATGCAAAACTGCCCAGAAAGGTCAAATGCCGACCTCCACGATCAAAACTTTTGCAAGATATTTGGAGCTCTCAAGTCTGTCCCCTGCCTTGGGTGGCCTTCCAGATTAGGGGCCAAGTCATGTTTTCTCTAGCTGTGTCTTCGTATTAAGCCTTGAGGTCTGTTCTCCATCCCTGACATCTTCCAGGGGTGACGAGGAAGTGCCGCTTTTTTCAAGGCCATCTGACCTCACAACCCTTTTACCTTTTGCACCCGGAGATGTCAGCCCCTGAAGCTCCCAAATACCTTTCCATATACGAGATAAACGGAGAAGCAGGGCAGCGTTGTTCCCTCCCAGGGACGCATCTCCCCCATTAGCAATTTGCACGATAAATGCTTCACCAGCCGGATCCTCAGCTGGCACGAGCCGGCATCACCGTGCCGGTGGTGGGGGGCTCGTGCCAAATTACACCACCTGAGGATGTGGCCGCTGCACGGAGCCGACTGAGATTTGTGACGAGCAATAGTCTGCTGCATCCCAGCGTGAAATGCCCTCCTTTGGTTCCACACCGATGCCAATCTTCTAAGGGAGAGCAGATCTTCTTTCCAGCCCATTGTATTTCGCTAATTTAATTCCATTCTGTATGTCAAATCGCATTATATATTCACACCAACGGAAGATCTATTTTTTTTCTTTATTAATATTAAGACATTTATTTGTCATTTTTTAACGAAATTGAAAAGGAATCAAAACCTCATTTTCTGGAAAAGCGGCGTTCTTGGCGTGTGTGCGCGACTGCAGCTGTCTCTCTGTGTGCTGGCTCAGATTTTTCTGCAATTTTTTCCCCTCCCGTTTCCAAAAGCCAGCTTTGGCACGTAACTCCCCTTCCCCCCACCGCGCTTCCACGGGACTTCGCGTAGCAAAACCCCCTCCTCGGAGGGACCAGCGAGGAGTGCGCTGGGCAGCTGGGGTGCAAACCTTGCTTTCTGATGCCAGCCCCGGCGCCGGTGGGAGGACATCCTCTCATCCCATGCCACGGAGGTCTTTAGCAATGAGGGATGACGCTGGGATGCCAGGCGGAACGATTAGCAGTCTCAGGACGGAGTTTGGGTTGTCCTGTGAAAATAATCAGGTTGCAAATCAGGTTGCTCCCTCCTGCAGCTCAGCTGCAGGCAACTACGGCGCTTGGTGCTGGTGCAGCCCCAAGATGTAAGTCCCACCTCTCACGAGGATGTGAGATCCTACCTTTTCTTCTGTAACTTGCCCTCCTAGACATTACACTCCAGGCTGTAGGAAGAAGGGTTTGGAGCAGGCGGTGGGAGCCCGGGGGTCCTGTCAGCCTCTGCAGCGCTGAGCTTGTGGTCAGGATTGTCCCTGGGATTCAGTTAATGGGAGCAGGAGATGGGCTGGGTATGCAACGAGGTGGTGGGCCCTGCATGTGGAAATACCACTTTGTGAAAGGCGTTGTGCTCCAGCAAGACCCGAGTTACAGGGAATATACCACACTCCTCGTATTCCTTCTACTGAGAGGAGCCCAAGACACTCAGTATGAAAATATCTTTCGGTGACCTTGGTGGGAAGCAGATGACTTCTCTAGGTGCTGTAATACAATTTGAGTGGTGTGTTTCGGGGAGAGGATTACGGTTTGAGCCACCGAACAACTAAGAAACTCTCGTATTTTGTTGAAGACTCCATTTTCCCATAAAAGCCCTTTGATCGGCAGCTGGGGAAATGAAGTGAGAAGTGGTAGCAGCCATCTGAAGTGCTTGGGAGCCAGAGCTGGGAGCGTTATCCCTCCAGCTGCCTGCCCGGTGCTTTGTCCCCCTTTGCCCAAGCAGCATTGTCCCCAACATCTCTGTTTTTCTCCTACCTTTGCAGCTGAACTTACGCAGGTCATCGGTTTGGGGAGGGAGTTCGGAAGCGTGATTATTCCATGCTGTGGCGAGCTCATCATGGTGTGCAAGGCGCTGAGCTCCTCTTTCTACACTGGCAACTGAGAGTTGTGTGATTTGGGTTTGGGTTTTTTTTCCTTTCTGTTTTGAAGCTTTTTGAGGGCAGGATCTTTGGAGAATGAAATCACTGGAAAAAACTTTGTTAAGCTCAGGCTGTCATGGACCCGAGCTGTGGATTTGTCACTTACCCTCCAACACGAGCGTTGATGGAATTAAGCACATGAACCGGAATTACAGTGGGTGTGGAGGGGACATGCTTGCCCTGTCCATGCAGGTTCACAGAATCCCAGCCTAGTTTGGGTGGGAAGGGACCTCCCAGCCCATCCAGTTCCACCCCTGTGGCATGGGCAGGGACCCCCTCCACTAGCCCAGGTTGCCCAAAGCCCCATCCAACCTGGCCTTGAACACTGCCAGGGAGCCAGGGGCAGCCACAGCTTCTCGGGGCACCCTGTGCCAGGGCCTCAGCACCCTCACAGGGAAGAATTTCTGCCTCACATCCCATCTCCATCTCCCCTCCTGCAGCTTCAGGCCATTCCCCTTGGCCTGTCGCTACGTGCCCTTTTAAACAGTCCCTCTCCAGCTTTCAGGTTCATATGCCGTGGTGGCTGGCCATAAAAAGGTTGGGTGAGTTTATGGCGTCTTCAGCTAATGAAGCATATATCTGCATTGCAGTAATTGCAGTGAGGGGTGGAGATATCAGAGAAAGCTTTGCAGGGAGCGGTAGCGGTGCTGAGGCTGAAGAGGGAGCATCACGGGGACGCTTGCTGTGCTGCGTAGGTTGAGTCTGTTGGACATGAGCTGGTCGAATGCCAGCACCACTCAAAGATGCTCAACTTGTGTGTGATCCCGGAGGGCTTGCGCTTGGCTCCCCTGAGCATCTCAGCTGATAAACCTTCGTGACCCCCAAGGCTTGCTTCCCTCTTGCAAGACTGATAGTGCCAGCGAGGTGCCGCCGTCCCCTGTCTCATGCCATCATCTCCACCAGTTCTTCTCCACTCTTCCTGCTTGTTGGTGGACCAGCCCATGAGCTGTGCCTGCCGGTGAGATGCCACAACTTGTCTTGTTCCTGGAGCTCGGTCAACCAGCCAGAGCAAGGTGGCAACCGGCATTTGTTTTTCTATGGAATACTCCAACACAGCGCAGTTCACCTGATGCGCAAGGAAAGCTGGCATTTCTTGCAAAAACAAATGTTTTTTAGAAGAAAGGGAAAAAGCCACCAATCCTACAGTTCCTTTCTTGCTGTATCAACATAACCTGATGGAAACCCATTGCTTTGATGAGGTCTGCGTGTTTCCTTTCTGGTTTATGGTATTATATGATTATAAAGTTGGAACAATAAAAGCAAATCAAAGCCCTTTGATACCATGAAAATGAAACGTTTGGGGTTTGGCTAAAATGAAATATATTGCTGAAGCTGCATTGAAGTGCTTGGATTTTAAGGATTGTCTTGTGGTGCTTTCTGAAAAAAAGCTTTACATTAAATTTAGGTAAATTTTAAAACAAACCATCATTTCAAACAAGAAAAAAAGTCCCAGTGTTTTGCTTTGAGAAAGCAGAGACAAATACCTCCCAAATTTCCCTAATTTTCCCATAGAAAAAGAGTGAGTATTTCCAATTAGAAGTGTTTCAAGCCGGGTGTCAACAATTTTGGGGCATTACCTGACTCTTCAGTTTTCAGCAGATGAGGTTTCTGATTGGAAAGAACTCACCCGTCTGTAGGAGAGTGTCCTATATACAGGACTAATAATGTTGGCATGAATAATTCATCGATCTTTATTACATGGAAAGGTATGTGTGGTGTGATGCATACACAGTTTCATCAAAGAAAAGCATATTCAGTTAAAAAATAATCACTTTTACTGTAAATTTTAGAGTGCTTGCCTTAGACTCCATCTTTGCAGATTAACTCGTGTCCAGCAAATCAGCCTCCAAACTCGACTTTTGTTTGTCTCTCCCCGATCTGTAGGGAGATTATTAATATCATGTAACATTCAGTTAATAGGTCAGATGTGAGACCTTATTACAGATCTAGGATAAATTGCCTCTCCGGTAGCATATAGCTTGACCTTCACGGACTTCAGAGTTCAATATTCAGCCTTCATCCATTCAGCCGTAATTACTGTGTGCACGAGCATTAGCACCGCCACGAAAGGTCCAAGTGCATTTAGCCAGGACCTTTGCATCGTCTCTTTGCACGTCACCAGGCCACGGAAGGACACGGCAAAGTCTTTTTCAGGGGACAGGTTTAGACCCGGGGTCTTGTTCATATCTAGTCCCTCTTGTAGCTGTTTTTCACCCAGAAGTTGGACCTGGGGTCTGTGGGATTGAGGCAGTAGGGCAGCTAGCTGCCTTGTTGACCTGGATTTTGGGGATGCATTTGCAGGGTCTTTTCTTGGCGCTCCCCGAGCACCCAGGAGCAGGTCCTCAGCTCTGCAGAGCAGCAATGGCACAAGACAACTGTAAAGGCAGAGCTGGTTTCCCTTGAAAGCCCAGCAAAGCTGGGGGAGCATCGTGGATTTGGGCTTTTCCTTCTCCTAGGAGCAGCTGGGATTGTTTGTGGTGGTGTCTCTGATTGAGGATGGGTGAGAATGAGGACGGTTGTTGGGCGAGAAATGTGGGCATGGAGACAGGTTTGATGATCCAACCTGTGTCCATCCCTGGCCTAGAGGTGTGAATGGAGAGCAGCCAGCGTGGTCACCCCAAGGAGAAGCCCCAGAGGGTCCTCGGGGAGACCTTCCCTGGAAATGCACCTTTTCAGTTTTACTAAATTCCACTCGTTTCGCCGGGGGGAAAGTCGATGGCCTTCATTACGAGTCAGAGCAGGCGACATAATTCTCCTTCTGCGCTTTCGAATCTATGAACACACGAACTTAATATTAGCAACACAGATACAAATAGCATTTTAACGCAGTATTTATCACCGTGCTTTCTCGGGAGAAAATCTATCAAAGCTTTAAATCTAAAACTCTCCCATTCTTCTCGAGCAACAAGATCAATTCATTAATATTTGGAAAGCTCTCAGTGTTATTAATCATCTGTTATTATTTTATTTATGTACCTCTTAGTAAGAAAAAGCGGACGAACCAAGGCCAGTCTCACTGGTTGCATTTTTTAACTTGGGGGAATAGGGAGGGAAAAGGACAGGAAAAATTTTATTGGGTGAAAAAATGTCCTTTGTGCTTGCGTTTTCATGGCAGAGGTAATAAAAGCTGCTGCAAGTCATGTAAAGGCTGAGAAGGGTAGCAGGTTAATTGTCTTATCATTATGAATTCGCTTCGTATTTGTGGTCACAGCACAGAGCATAACGAATTTATTTAGTATTCATGCGGACGTCGTAGCGCCTTCCTTCCATGGGTGGTGCGTTGCAATATAATAAACACCTGTATCAGCGGGACGGCGGTTCGGGGGATGCTCTGAGCCCGGGCTGGAGTGGACGGACCAGAGGAGTTATTAAACCGTCTTGCCGAACAGCTAGGCAGAGAGGTCACCCCCCTAAATGAGTTTAGCTCCTTCTCTAGGTCTATCTCATAAGAGTACCCACGGCTCGAAAATAAGTTTGTGATTGACTGATCCAGACAGATGAGTTTGGGAAGAGGTGATTGATGTCAGCAATATATTTGAACGCAATCAGCCTGGCCAAGAATACTAATTTTACAGCCTTTAGCAGCACAGACCTGCTGCTCAAACGCACTTTGGGTGAGCAGATCAGGCTGCCGGTGTCCAACCCCAGCTATTGCCCCGGGCGTTCACTTCTTTATGCCTCGTGAAGCGGGATCGGGAATTGCAAAGTCCGTTGTGTTTTATTGGCACTAAGCCCCGGGTTGCTCTTAAGGTCTAGATGCCCCCGAGCTTTTCAGCACGTGCTTACGAGTAGTGTGGCTGATCCTGGGAGGTGTAATCCGCCCCGAAATGTCAGGAACGTGTGAGAACTGTGCTAAATCAAGGCGGATGCAGGCCTGGGAAGTTAAGCGCGCACTGGGAAGCTGGAGGCACTGGGGCCTGCAGGCTTAAGGGATTTAAATAGACTTGTGCAGAATAACAGCCTCCTGCACACTTTGGTCCTGGGAAGCCTTTTGCTAAGCTGCACACTTAAATGTCAGAGAGACAAACTCCAGGATTGTCACCGAGGTCATTATCGATGGCAGGACATGGATTGTCGATGGCTTTCCATGAAATGGGGCTGCAAGCAGTGACCTCTTGGTCACCGGGGTGGCATCCAACCAGGCTGAGCTTCTGGCCCCCCGCTGGCCCCCATGGGGCTGCCACCCTCCCCAGGTCACAGCATCTTCACCGGGCTTGGGGAAAGGTCTGGGAAGTCAAGGTGGGTCAACTAAAGCGAAGCCTCCTGCTCCCTGGTGACCAGAAATGGGTGAATGGCAATGGTAAGATGGATAAAGGGGAAAAATCCATGTTTCACCACTCTTGTGCTTTCCATAACCACAGCAATAACTCAGACAAAATCACAGTTTAGTTGCTTTTCTGCAAGACCAAAATTAAGCGCTGGCGATTCTTCACCTTGAGGAGCAGCGTAAAGGAGCCTTTTCCCTTTATATTTTCTGGATAATTAGATTAATGGGGCACTCTGGGTGAGTTTTAATGTACGAAGGTTATGTTAGATCACTGTAATTCGTGCTCAGAGCCTGGGATGTGCGTGGGTAAGTTCAGGGCTACAGCCCGTCTCCCTTGAACAAAGGCGCAAAGGTCTCTGTGCAGCGATCGCTGGAAGATGCATAGTTGCCACAGGCAACACCTACACGAGCTCCCTCGGCAGGACAAAGCCCACCCGGCTCAAACGTGGCCAAGGGGGTTTATTGCCCCGTGACACGCAGTGCGGCGGCACAGTGACAAAACGCGCCGTTTGGGGGTTCAGCGTGGACCCTGAGATGGAGGCATCACTTAAGCCCTCATTTTTGCTTTTCTTCTTGTACAAAACTAAGCGGTAACGCCTCCGTGGTGGAGTGGGGATTTTCAGAGTTAACTGCTCGCTTCCTGTTAAAACTGGTACTAAACCCCTTGCTCCGTTTGGGAAGTCTCTGCCCCTGATGGCATCCAGTCGGAATGCCAACCAGGGCATGCCAGCGGCCAGGGATCTTCGCCGGTTGCCATCTGGTGGGGGGCAAACTCCGTGGTGCTGTTCAGGTCCCTGTGCTTGCTCAAATCACAGTTAATTTTTGGATAGTTTCCCACTCATGGCCAATGGAAACAATCGCGGCTTTTCCCCCAGAGCGTGTGTTGTTTGGGAACGCCTTATTTCTCTGCGTTGTCCTGCAAAAGACCCGCAGGAGCGGCAGAAAGCAGGAACGGCTCCGCAGGGACGATTGCAGGGTGTCGAGGTACGGGGGGACGGAGTTTCCCCTCCCTTCCCCAGCCTGTTGCAATTGCAGAGTCGCATCTCGCCTCTCCCTCGCCAAGCGCCCGGCTGATGTGCCTGAGTGATGAGCGGTGTTGCGCTGAGCTGCCTTCATCTGTCCGCCACCCGAAAATGCCGGTTTTATGGCTCCGTTGCCCGTGGTAATGGCCTTGCTGAGCAGCATCAATCGGTGCGACGGCTGTCACGGGAGATGAGCATTTTTATTTCTTTATCAACTGCTTCGTTGCTAACCTTCGGCTGACACGAGGTCTTTGAATCGTGCGTGGGTAATGCCTGTATCGCTGTCGTCTCGTTTCTTCTCCTGCATGTCCTACCTTTGGGTTGGGATCTCCCTGGGACGACAGGCACAACCTGTTGGGCGTTGTTAGCGACATGACCAGGCACACGCTTTTCCATCGGCGATGTGTTTTGTCGGCGAGCTGACCTTTCCTGGGGATGATTACCGATCCAGATGCCGGGGGCATTTTCCTTCCCCTGCCCTCTTGCTCCTCCTCAGCTCGGCAGCCGGGACGGGTCCCTCCTGCCTGTCCTGCCCGCTCCGAGCTCTCAAATGCTCTGCAACGTTTGCAGTCCCTCCAAGCCTATCTCCACCTAAAGGGGCTGGTGCTACCTTCGTCTCTCTTTACTTCTTCTCTTTTTATGCCTTGTCTTCCTCGCTGGCAGGATATGAAAAACCCACAGAAATCGAATCCCATTTAAAGGCATCTGCCGAGAAAGGATTTTTTTTTTTTTTTTAATCCTCCTTCCCCTTCTCTCCTCCTTGAAATGAAGTTTCTTACACTGCTCATTAGATGATAAGTGAATATAGAAAAACCTTTGAGCGAAGGTAATTCCTGGCGTGCGGAAGAGGGCTGTGGTGCTGGCTGCACATTTATGAATGCAAACGAGTCCGGGTGTCCTGTGGGGATGCTTTGTCAGTCCTTTTATCTCCAAAACCAAAGTTCAAACCAACTTCCTGAGTCAAGAACCATAAAATTATTCTGCTGAAAGAATTCTCAAATGCCATCTGTGGAGGGGGGAGACCTGCATTTATCAGCCTCTGAACTGGTCTGTGCATGCGCGGGGGAAATGAAAGAGCCCCTCATTACCAGGGTCCTATTCAGCTTCGTGCTGCTCTCCTATAATTGATGGAATATATTATGCTCCAGCAGGGAAGGTCCTGGTGACTCAAATGGAAATCCGTAAGAATAATAAAAACCCAGCGTACTTCTGTAGCCCATTTCATCTCCCGATCTCAAAGTACATTTGAGACAATTAACCAAGACCCACAGAAATCCTTGTGAAACCGGGAAGCCTTTAACACGAAATTTGCCTTTATTGTAAATCAAATGTGAGTCGTAACTTGAGGGCTGTCCCTTCATCTGAGCACCGTCAGCACCCCAAATCCGTGTCGCGTGGGAACACGTGTAGCTCTTATAGATCGGTCTGTTTGAGCATATAGGCTGAAATTCAAGTGAGCGGCTTGTCTTAGATGCCAACACGACCACGGGCACGGGCTCAGGCAGCCCAGGTGCCTGGCCACATTTGTCTGGGGTATTTTGGGGATCGTTTCCAGGATCTGCCATCAAAGAGCTGCGGATGTGTAAGATTGGGGCACATGCGTGTGATTTCTGGAGCAGTTAATCTCTGGGCTGAACCTGGAGCACCGACCCTGTGCACGGGGATGAGTTTCCTTCGGGGTACGGGCACCCCAAAAGCGGTTAAACCCGCCGCGTCGGAGATAAACCCTTTATACAGGTTGCGCGTTTCGGCTGGGAAGGGCAGTGCGGTGTAAAAACGCACGCACAGAAATGCCAAAACCCAGGTAAATAAAACAGAGGACCACGTGGCAGGGAGATGACAGCAGCGAAGGAGAAATACAACTGGTGCGATTGCCAACACATCTGTCCCGGTTACTTCCCACCAAGGAGAAACGACAGCGCCACATTGCTGACACCTGCCTTGCTACGAGTCACTGCCAAACAGCGTGAACGTCCTGGGCGTTATTAATTGTGGCCCCAATTAATAGTGCGGTTTACAGGCAGTTTGCTGGCTTGTTTGGGTTTTTTTTTTTGCGCGCGTTTTAAATTTTGTCACTTTTTTAGTAGCTCTTCCTGCAGAGGCAAGTTGCTGTGGTGGTGTTGGAGACCAGAACAGCTGTGTGTGCCGTACGCCTGGTGCCTGTTTAGCTGAGTACCAGCATGGCAAGGACACCTTTGCCCGCGCAGATCAGTTGTGATCTCAATCCCACCGGTGTCGATGCAATGCTCAAGCCCAGCTCCCAAATATGGCTCACCTGGGGCAGGTGGAAACCTTCTGAAAGGAGAGCTCAGGCTCTGTTCCCCTTTAATCTTTGGCTATTTGTATTGCCAAGCAGGATGTGGCCAGGATAGGGGATTGGGCGATCCAAGACGAAGCTGAGGTCCACGTTGCTTCGACAGCTACATGGGGAGCGAGAACCGGAGGATGCTGCTCTTCCCATCCAACCCTCCCTCCAGCCGGTCTCTTCCACCATCTCCCAGCACTGCCTAAAGGTGGAGGACCCCATTTAATTAAGTAATGAGAATTGAATATGATAGCTACAAGCATCAGCTAATTAAAAGGAGGGAAACTGCAAATGAGAAGTGCCGTGAATTCAGTAAAAATCAATCAAATTAGAGCGACTCATCATCTCTTCACATGGGCTTGATCTTTTCCCTCCTTCTCGCTGCTTAACCCTTTGTACCACCAGATTTTGCCCGGCGTTAGGGGAGGATGCTGAAGAGCGTCGCGATGGGGGAGAAAGCGGCGTTTGGCACTCCAAAGGCACACGGCCATCCTGGGGCTTTCATCTTCCCACGAGCACGGCTGGCCCCGTGTTTTCCTCTCCTCTCTGCAGGTACTCGCCTGACTACTGGCAGGGCCCCTTCTTCCTTTAAATCTCCACCGAAGAGCACGATGGCGGCACCCACCAGAAGGGGAGAAAGAAAAATCCCACTTAATCAAAGAGAATATTAAAGCTGAGCTTTTTGTACAGCAACGGGCCTCAGATTGAGAAATCCCCTCCGTCGGTGCGAGGAGGAACAAGGGAGAGGGAAGGAGATAAAAAGGCATCAGAGTTTTAATTAAAAAGCCGCATCCCACCTTCGATTTCAGCTTGTTTCCGGATCCCTTCATTAGTCTTCACCCTTTAAATGCTCGTTATCAAAGATGTACAAGCTTTTGCTGGAAAAAGCCCCGTTTGGCTGCGGGTTTGGATTCCCGGTGCGGGTGGGACGGCGGCTGCTCGCCGGGCCGGCAGCAGAAGGAAGAAGCAGAAATTGTTGTCTCGGAGGGAAAAGCATCCCGACCCCGGTAATTTTCTTCCATTGGTTTCCCTGCCGGACCGCGTGACGGCCTCTCAAACTGCAACGATGCACGCTGCAGCAAAGCGATCTCCGCGTGGGGCTGCTTGTGAGCTTGCACGAGGCCAAATGGTACAACAAGGTGTGTGATCATGAAATGCACGTTCGTTGGAGAGAGCTAATTTGGCTACTCGAGGCTTACTAGGGCGTATCAGGGACTGCAGCTCCTGTCTGACCCCAGCGTTTCCACTGAAGGTGCTGAGTTTTTGCTGAGCCCGCGAGCACCCTGCCGTGAAGATCCTCGCCCGTGCTGCTGGCGCTGCAGGGAGCTCCGCGCCTGATCCCTGCAAAGTGCGGCAGAGCGGGGTTTGGCCAGTGCCGCGGTCCCCAAAGCCTCTTCGTACGAGGAGTGCCACAGGACCTTTCACGGCCACCGGTCCGTGCCTCAGTTTCAATTAAAGTGCTAATGAGCCCTTCCAAATTGGGCTGCATAGAAACGTACTGTTTTCACCCCAAGGAAACCAGATGCACTTTAGGATCCAGAATAAAAAGAGAGGCTATAATGTGGGTGAAAAAAATCCCTCATTCCCTGCGTTTCCTCCCTTTTGGCTGCTTTTTGCAGGGCTCTGGCTGCGATGCTGGGCTGGGGAGGGGTACGTGGCAGCTCAAGCAGGGGGGCAGCAGCCGGGACACGTACAGCCGTGCTCCCCAGCAGCGTTAGATGGCTAATCCCGAGAAGAGCCGAGAGGCCAGGACACCTGGGTTCGATGCTCGTGCTTGCCAAGCTGTCTTGCCTAATAATTAGCGGAGCGGCAGGAGTCGGGGCGTGCAGGTTCGGTTCCGGAATGCCTCAAGCCTGTTTCCTTCCGTGCCCGATGCCAGGGACCAAAAACTCAGAGCCTCCGGGGCGGTGGGTGACCTTGAGCCAGAGTCTTCTTTGCATCTTGGAGAAGCTCTCTCCATCCTTCGTGCAGGGCTGCTGGGGGACCTAAACTCATTTCTGTTTGCCAAGCACTTGACTGCCCCTGCTCTGAGAGCGCATTACTCTGAAGCCCAGCTGCCGAAGGAGCGCAGGATGCCGCTTTCGGCTCCTTGCAAGGCGAGGGTGAGATGGCAGAACTTGCCTTCCTCTTTCCGCCCAGCCCTCATGCTCGGAGCCCAGGTGGCCGCCGGGGTCAAAGCCACCGTCACCTTGCAATCCTGAATTTAGGACCTCTCTCTGCCCTTTTTTCCTTAAATAAAATCTTCAATATAGCAACCTTCCGCCTAACCAGGCGGCCCCGGTCCCTTCGCTGGGTCCCAGTGACAGCTGCTGGAAGCGTGTTACTGCAGCCAACTGCCGGACCTGACAAGATGTGTTAATTAGGGTGTGATGTACCACGATATGACACATCTAAAGCGCAGCAGAATTGGCAGCGTCAGTCAGAGCCAAGAGAGGGGGGCACGCACGCCGCTTTTAATTAAAGGCAAGTGTGCACTGACAATGAGGTGTCAGCGCCAGCGCCCTGCGCACGCCAGCAAGGGTCTGGCTTGTTCAAGGTCCGCGGCTGTTGTCCCCAGGCTGGTCCAGAGGGACCTTCCCTGCCTGGGAGCAAACTCAGACATCAGGTTTCTGCCTTCTGTCTTTCCCGAAGGAAGGACGAAGCCAAGACACCGGCTTACAGGGCATCCCTTGGCAGGGTGGATGCCCTCAACCCGAGCTGTGAGTGTCCTACAGGGCATGAAGAGCTGGGGCAGGAGAGCTGTGAGGACTGCTTGCTGCTCCATACTAGTGGTTTTGGGTGGGTCACCTCGTTACTCACAGCCTCATCAAGATTAATGGGACTAGTAAAGCTTTTAGGGTGATTTAATTAACATCTTCAGTAGTTTATCTTTGGGGAAAGCTACTGCCTTAGCCCTGGACACGGGGCTCCTTTGCCTGATTTCAAGCCAGGTTGTTTCTGGCTCTACACCAGAAATATCTTCATCTTTGGTGTAACCGCACCCAAGTAAATTGGGGAAGAATCTGGCTCATTTTTGGCGCAGCTATGAAACCCTGGGTCTGGTCCCGACGCAATATTTGTCTCTGTGACTCCCGGTAGCAATACGCTTCCGAATCGATGGAAGTTATTTCCCAGTACTCCCCAGACTATACACACGGGCCCAGTTACACAGGTGAATGGTATAGCTTGCACGTTGTTGTTGTACTATAATTGTCATTGCTCTACGAGGAGCTTCAGATGTATCTCAAGTGGAAATAATAACCCTAGTTTTATAGGAATGTAGAAATATGTACCCAGGCCTAATTCCATACGAGGGCAGAGCCGCCTCCCCCACCTATCACATACGTGATTGCTTTTTCCAGCTCCAAGGGAGCTTTTCGTGAACAAACGATGCCTATTCCCATTTCCGTGCAACGGGCTTCAGGGAAAAGGCAAAAGAAAGACCCAGGTTTTCGTGAGTCATCAGCGAAGCCTCTCCAGGAGAAATCTCTCCAAGATGTAGTGCTGGCTCTGTCTTCACGTGTCGAGTGTTGGCTCTCCAGAGCCATCAGGTCCCTGGAAGGTGTACTCAAGAGAGGGACCTGGTTCTCGGTATCATCCATGTTTTTATGGAAGACCCCAAAAGGGACGAGCACCATGCCTTGGGTCAGAAACTGTGCACGTCCACGTGAAAACACAGGGTCAGCTTTACAGAGTTAGTGATCCTTAGAGAAAACCCTGTCTCAAGCAGTTTGGAGATGCTCCCCCGGAGAGATTAGTCGTTCAACCATGTGTTGGATCCACGTTTGGAAGAGCGAAGGAGGAGGTTTCTCCTGGAGAGGCTGTCCCGTGCTTTACCCCAAGCCCTGTCCATCTTGGCTCAATGTCCCCACTCCGATCGGTGGCGTGTGGGCTCCACTTTGTGTGCGTTGCCCTCGGACTCCCCTGATCCCTTGGATTTCTTCCCAAAATGCAAGGTGGTGTTTGGGGCTTTGGAACCTGGTGTGTCCTTGTCCCTTTGGACTTCACTGAGTTTCTTACAGCTTCTGGTCTTCATGCAGGCTTATGCCCATCACCAATCGAAATATTTACTGGCTTCGGTGTCAACTCTGTCCTCCATTTCACTTCTCGCCTCATCCTTTGGCCAACCACAGTCTCTTTCACATCCTACAAATCTCCCCTTTCCCTACCTCTCCACCCCAAGATTCATGGACCATCCTCCGTCAAATGAAAGCAGAGGATGGTGGTAGCTTGGGCTTCCTTCTTTTGTTGCCAACGGATTTAAAAATAATAATAATAATAAAAAAAAAAGACCCTTGTGATTTGGACTAGGAAATAAAATGTTGGGGGGAGAGAAAAAAAGTATTTCTCAACATAATGAAAACACAAATGGACAAGATAATTATCTTCATAAGGGCTTGGATCCATGACAATACATCTCATTTTATAAAGCCCATTAGAGTTGGAATTTTATGCAAAACACTAAAAGAAATCTAAAAATATAAGGCAATAGAGTCAAAGCAATGGGGATTATTAAAGTGGGGGGAGTGTTATATTGGAGGCAATAAACCCTGGAAGAACCAGGAAAACAATGTTCTAGTAAAACCGTAATAAATGGCTGTGGTTTAATCACTTGGTAAATAACTAAGATATTTCTGCAGGTTTTATAGTGTCACTAAAAAAAAATAAAAATCCCAAACCCTCGTACATTAAGGATTCAGCCAAGATGATTTTTCTGGAGACAGAATCGCAGAAGAGTGTCATTTTAGCAATTTACTTTTTTAAATAATAGTATATTATTTTCTGCATGGATCTACTTTTTCAACCTCTCTCATGCTTTTAAGATATCATTTACCATTAGCTGGTTTTTTCCCTTTCCCCACTCAGCATACTCTTGAGTCTTTGAACACACAAAATTATATTATTCCGAGCAATCTTCCCCACCACAGCAAAAAGCAAACACTTAGGGAAACTCCTGGAGGGTCTCAATTTTAATAATGATCTTTCATGTGCTTGGACCCTAATTGCAAGATATTATATGTGTGGTTTAGAAAATATAAGCACATTTTGCATGACTTTCTTTTTACCTATTAAGTAGCTGAAATCAAAAGGATGCTTATTCTTCCCCCCCCCCCCCAAGTTATGGTGCATTATATTAAAATGAAGCGCTTTAATATCCTTTCCTTTCTTCTGAATTGCTCCTGTGCAGCTGAATGAAACCCAGCTCTCAATTTAATTTTTAAGAGGCGGGTTAAGTGCGGGGAGGAGGTGCCGCAACACGTGCCTGCTCCTATCGTCGGCGTGCTGCCCGCCAGCCCTGCCTGCTGATCCCGGTCCAGGGCAAAATCTCCCTCTTCACCGCAGCAAATGCCTCGCTCACGATCTCATGAGCTTTATCCTAAAGGTCTTTGTTGCTGCAGCACCGAACGTGGGGACCTGATGTGAAACCCTCCCCGGCAGCGGGGGGACATCCGCCCTCTGCGGTGACAGGCGCTGCGCGATGCCGGGATGCCTGAGCCGACGTGGGGCTTTGGCCTTCGAACATCTGGTTTCCCTTCCCGACGTCTTTAGGGGCTAACCTTCATGCTGGAGTCTCTTTAATTCCTCTGGAATATTTCCTCAGCCTTCAACGCTCAAGCCTTTGCACGGAGAGCTGTGATCGAAAGTCTCCCGCCGCATTTTCTGAACAGCCTGTTACTGCAGTAAAACTGTGACGGGGCATCGCTGTGTTCATCGGGAAAACCAGCCACGCGTTTTTACTGCCTCTAACTCGCTGAAGGTCTCTCATGGAGCAGACCCCTGTGCTGTGCGTGGTTTTAATCCTGGCGACGTCGGTGCTCTCGGGACACGCTTGCCGGCTCCGTCGGCGTGCCTGGGAGTTGCAATACGGGAGCTCGTGCAATGCAGATAGATTGATAAACCAACCAGCAGGTCACCCCAAGTCCTGTTGCCAAGTGAACAGGATGATTATTTGGTGTAAACCAAGTAGCTTTTTGCTGCAAACATCTATTTGTGGTTATTATTAAGCGTGGAGCTAAATGCAGCCAAGATACGGCGCTGCTTTGCTGTGCCGACTACCACCGTGACGGGGCTTTGCTAAGATCGCTGCTGGGGGAGCCTGAATTTAAATCACAACACATGTGTGGATCAGACTCGAGTCTGATGCGGCTCCTACGCGGCCCCAGGGAGATATGCATCAGGCTAGAGGTGTGACTGCAAAAGCTTTGAGCGTCTCCACGCCTAAATTCCTCCTGTGCGCTCAGTTTAGCTGGAGGAACCCGTTCCTGCACTGCCTGTTTGGGGGAGAGCTTTGCTCTGAGCTGTGGGACCCCCCTCCGTCCTGCCCCGGAGCTGGCTGCGCTTCCACGCTGCTCGAGAAGCTGTAGCCCGTCTCCCACGGAGCTTCAGCTTGTATCTGTGCAAATAAAAAGAGCTTGTTTGCCTGGAAGAGGCATGCTAGAGGGCGATTTATGAACACCCCAGGCCTCGTGGCTTTTGCGTCCTCCTTAAATATTAATTCCGCTGCGGGCAGCTGTTAATCTTGCTGGGGGTTTGGAGCCAGGGCGACTGTAGACAGGAGCAGGCACAGAGGTGGCATTAGGGCAGGGACTCGCTGGGCTTCTCCGTGTGACCCCACATCTGCCACGTCCCCTCTGTAAAACGAAGCATTTGGACCAATGTTTTGGTCGGTCCCCAAGGGAGACCTGGTCCACACCTCCAGGAGATGGGGTTGACCTGCGTCTTCCCATCAGTGGAGCCACCTTTCCCCATCGGAGGGGGGAAAAGCCCCCTCGCCCCACGCCTGCCATCACCTGAAAATCCCTGGAGCCGTGGAAATAAAAGGGATAAGCACCATCTTTTAAAGTTTCGGTCTCCTGCAGTTGCAGAGAGAAAGCTTTAAAATATGACCCTTTAAAAGCTCAAGGCTCGGAAGGGAAATAGAAAGAAAACACTAAAATTTACTTGTTTTAAAACTGTGATTTTTTTTTTTTATCTGGTCCCATGAGGTGGGGACATAAATCATGGTTTTATTTGAACGCTTGGATTGGGAAATGCATCTCTCTCCTTTTCCTTGGAGCCGGAGAGCAATGGATGCTTAAAGCTTGTGAAGTCCCTTAAAATGTACTTCTCCATCTAACACAGTGCTGCTCGTAGAGCCCGGATGCGAGCAGCCCTTGCAGGAGTCCGGCCGTTGCCTAAATTCCCATAATTTTCTCTTTTTTCTGAGCAGCTCGGGCCCCTCGGAGCCAGCCCCTCCATTTCCAGCAGCAGGACACGCTCTGTTTCCCATGCGGATCTTATTCTGCAAAAAAGGATCTGTGCCGTAAATCAAAAGCTGAAAGCAATTCTTAAAACCAAATTTAAAGTCCCAAACACAGGGCTTTAAAATAAATAAAAAAATAAACCCCATTAGGTTTAGTCCCTAGCTGGCAGGGAAGGGAAATAAATATATAAAGGCTTGAATTAAAATTCCAGGGAAGTCATCCAAAATAAATACGCAATATTTTCCTGCAAAAGACGATAATATTATTTTTATTTTTCGCTCCCAATATGATCAGACTACTTTACATTTTAATAAATGCATAGTTTTGAGGGGGGAAAATAGTATTGCTTTGATATGGCAAAGATTATTTGATCAAATAACGTATTAGAACTTTTCAGGACTGCATTATGGAGGGAAAATGTTTGTTTCTTTGCAGCATTCGTCTATCTAATAGGCAATGATTGCAAACAAATAATTATATGCTGGAACAAATGGGGAAAAATTAAGGTTATCTGGCATGGAACAGCACAAAAAAAAATCCAGGAAGATAACAATAAGGGAGTAATGTATATCTAAGTGTTCTGGAGATAATTGCGTATCAATTGGCTGATTGCGGAGCGGGTTGAAAAATTAAGACTGCTGATTGCACGGCAGAGGAGGTCTCTGTCCTCTCACTTGCCTGACGAAAACATCACCCACCACGTCCTGCCGGGCGGCTTCTCCTCCTCCAAAGCAGCCCAAAATCCGCAGGAGGAGCTCCCGCTTGCAGTCGTGGCCTCACCATCCCAAATCGTCCCCCGCGGTCCCACTCCCCACTTAGGAACCGGGCTGCGGCGATGCGGAGAGGATGGGTATTTTGTGTATTCGATGTCATCCTCTAGTCATCGAGTTCCCGGGGATGCTCAGCCTCGGTTTATCCTGTCAGATACATGAAGCGAGAAGATTGGCAAAGCCACGGTGAGCGTCCCTTGGAGATGCCTTGGCTGAACTCCTTGGCCACTGCTGAGGGTCACAGGCAGGTACAGGCTCCGGGTTCTTAATGAATATCGGGTGTAATGAATCTCTGCTGCTTTAGTGAGGAGTGAAAGAACAAAACTAATTATTGCAATTGTTCTTTGCCTGCTTTTCCAAAGTGTGCCCAGGCGGTTATGAGCGCCGGGCTCGGTGTGAACCCAGCTCTTGTAAAGAGCTGATGAAACTGCCGGGTTCACAGCTCCTCCAGGGCAGGCAGGGAAGGGGAAATGGCCAGGATGGCATCCCAAAATCATTAAAAGCACACGCACTGAAATATATGGAGGCAAGATCCAGAGTAATAACCGGCATTCGGCCCAGCGGCGGGGGAGGTCACCCCAGGCGGGCTGCGGGGCTCTCTCTCCCTTTGGAAACGATCCGCATTCGCTCAGAGCAGATTTTTTTTTATCGCTTCATCTCCCTGGTCACGTCACTGACGGCCTGAGGGCAGGGGACGGGTCGGGTTCCCTTTCTCCTGTCTTTGTGCATGCACCCGGGAGGAAGCATCACAAGCACCACAACAACTTGATGCCGCTGTTTGTCGCTGCCGACAGCTCTGTGTGTGTGTGTGTGTGTGTGCGTGTGTGTGTGTGCGCGTGCAGGGCTGTGCACGAGATCAAGGCTCCTTCTAGCTGGGAACCGGAGGAAAAGCAACCCAGCAAGCGCTCGGCAGGTACCTGGGCTCCTTCTCATCACCAGGCAGAGGCGCAAAGAGCTGGACGAAGACGAAAGCAGGAACAGCGTTGCTGATTTTAATGAGCTCACCCGTGGGTTGATAGCCACGAGCCAGTTGGAAAAAGTGCCTGTACTTTGGGGAAAAGGAGAGAAAAACCCTGTGTGCTTTTAAAGGTCTGATTTCCCCGCTTTTTGCTGGTCCTGGATGAAAATACAACACGTCTCCTCACAGGGTACCATGGAAATGACTCTGGTGGGTTTGACTGTGCTGATTTTAGGCTCCCATCAGTGAACCTGGTGCATCCTCATGGACTTTACTACCAGGCTGAGCTTTATCCCATCTAAATTTTGCTGTCCGTCTGTCATGGGTAGGATGCGTCACCTGGCAGAGGTACTGATCTGTCTGTGCTGTGGAGAAAGAGCCTGGCCAAGCCCATGAGGTGTAGACAGCCGCCTATTCAGCAGCTGAGAAGATATGGAGCGATGCGCATCCACAGCGTACTTATTCTGCCACCCGATGCTCGTCTTTCCCACCATCCGTCCCCCCTTTCACATGCTGTGTGTGAATAGCCCTTTCCTGCACGGCACAGAGCAATTCTCGCTTTCCCTTTGCAGCCTGCCTTCCATAATCCACTTAGAATTTGCGGCTTTTTTCTTTTTTGTAAGCCTCCCTTTAAAGTCTTGATGTAGCTCTTTTTCCATCTGTTTCTGCCTATGCATCTTTTCTGCGCTCTGCCTAATGACTTACTCTCGCTAGGAAGAGACTGTATATTAATATTATCATTATAATTCTTCTTTCCACCACTTCAGATCTTGTGAGGAATGTAATTGCTAAAGCAGATTTTAAGTTACATCATGATAACCGAGCAAGTTACGGGGGAGGTTAGACTATCGCTTTGCTCAGTAGTTTCAATTTCCCTTCAGCGTTGCTTTCTGAAGCCCCGATTGCACAGTGAAGGCAAATCCCACGCTAACGAATTCATTATTAACATTGTTGTTACCGACATTATTAAGTTAGTGCCTGGCAGTCCCAATTCTGGGCTGAGATCCTGTTGTGCTAGGGGGCTTGTTTCCCATATAACTCCTCTTCCATCAGTTGCAGGTCCGTTATCTTTGGCTAATTCTGCACCCCAGAATTTCTCTCTTGCCTCAGTCCACGTGTTCCCAGGGAGAGCGTTTTCCTCTGCCTCTTGCTCTGTCCCCAGAGGACCGAGGGATGAGGTTCCCATGCAGATAATGCGCCCTGAGATGTTTATTCCACTCCATTGCAATGGAGTTAATAGTCTCTGTGGGTTTAATACCTGCCTGAAATTAATCTTCATTTTGCGCTAGGGTGAGGAAACCAAGGGAAGTGGCTTCGCTTTCACCCTCAGAGCAGGTTCCCACAGGTTCGAAGTTAATGGGGCATGAACGAGGCAGCACAACGGTGCAGGGCTTTGCACCATCCCAGCCTCCAGCAGGAGCTTCTCCGACACCGACCATTCCCTACTCTCTCCGTACCTGCCGTAGCAGGGCTCCTGTCTTCCCAAGGACCACAGTCACAGCGGGGACACGTGTAAATAATACGAGTAATCACGCTGTTGGTGGACTTGGTGATTACTCTGTGGAGACTGGGGTTAATTTGGAAATGTAGAGGAGGGAAGGATGCTCTCATGGCAAACCATCTCGTGGTTTACCTCCAGGCTGCTAATGGATCTGTCCCCTTGGCTGCCTTTACGCTAACAAGCTTCCCTGATGCTGACGGGGTCAGCTCCATCGGAGAGCTAAGCCTGCCCGAAACACCCCGCGTTAGGTAGATTGATGGCTTGAGAATGCATTGTACTTATTAAGCGGAACAGACTTTTTTCATTAAGATATGCTGACATTATTAAGGCCAGTTAAACGTCTCCCGGAGATGGCGTGCCCAGTGTGTGTGCTCGGTACAGCGTGTTCTCCAGTTTGGCTGGGACACCCGAAATTCATCCATCAGCCCTCGACTCATTTCTGCCCGTTATCCCTCAGCCGCTGAGTTTCATTTGGACAGTCGTCCTCTCTTCCTCCTTTAATGCAGTTCCAGGGACTCAGGTGGATTGAGAGCTGGGGACTGAGAGACTTTCATTATTCACATTGCGTGCACCTGAAAATTGCATTGCCTGCTGGCTTCCAAATTGAGTACATTAAATACAATGCATTAAACCTCCGAAATATGGAAATATCCAGGGAGGGCCTCAGATTTAAGACATTACCCAGTGGAGTCCCAATTTTAGAGACTAGCGAGTTCAGTTAATAGACGGGCGCATTGTTGGTGCGGAGCCAGGGAGGAGAGGGGGGAAGCTGGCTGCAGCGGGGTGGAAGAAGGCGAGCCAGATGGGGTCCCGGTCAAAGAGGAGATGCTGCGTGGGATCCTGGCAAAGAGGAAGAGTTGGGCTGGATTAAAATGCGGCAAAAACCAGGCTTCATCCCCTGCCCTGCCATATGTTCTGTCGGCTTTCGTGTTGGGCATCATCTGTGACGGTAGATGTGTCTGAGAGTGGGCTGGGGGGGTACGAGCCGTGCAAAGTCCTCGGCTAACCCTGGGCATCAGAGCTGGCGGTGAGGCGTTGGGCTGGGCTTGCAAAAAACCCGCTTTTAGTCCTCTGGTCTGCTTGGGCACCACATGAAGTTTCTATGTGGCTTAGTCACCCCTCGTGAAAAGTGGAGCTCGTCGCTCTGCACGGGATGGGGTTTCTCTGGCTGGGGAGCGCTGAACACTGTCCCTCTGGCCCCACGTGGTGCCGATGAAAGGGCTTCACCGTCACTCAGCAATCAAATGTTGGCGATGGGAGGTTGTTGCTCTTTTGTAGGTGGGGAAACTGAGGCAGAGCAAGGAAAATAACTCCTTGTCCGAGGTCAGGAGCCTCAGTAGCAGAGCATGGAGCAAAACCCAGGTGTCTTGCGTTCCCCGTATGGAAGTCAGGTTGGGCTTTGTACTCGCCACTCGTCTGACCCAGTTATCTCAGCATTATTCACTCTGTTACTTTTAATGACGTGCCAGTATCTCCCTGAAACACATATTTTTTCATTAAAGACAGCAAAACCGAAGCAGGAGCACTGCCATTCAGATAAGATGTTCAAACTGCCTTTGGATTTATGTAGCCCATTTCACCGCTCACTTGTGATGGATCTCTCTGTGCCTCACAAGCTTCACGAATGGATTTCACCACCACCGTGCACACCGACCCACGTGCAGAGCCCTCCCCACACCCCACACTGCAGCTTTCTCCGGATCACATCGTACAATGGCACAGCCGTGCAGACCAGGAGGTGAATAAGATGAAAATACTGAGTTTCAACTGGGAATTTAATAAATCGGGATTTGATTTAGATAGTGGATTTCCACTTCTGTGATTAGAAAAGCACGGCGGGGTCTTTGGGAACCAGTAGTGATCGATGCTTCAGTTCAAGGTTTCATCTTGAGAGAGGAGCATAATTTAGCAGCCCTTAGCAAGAGGCACCAGTGGCTCAGAAGAGGACAGCAGTTTCCAGCAGCACTGAGAGGGGCTCCCATAGAAAAAATAATGGCTAACCTCTGTCTTGTTGGCAAAACCTGTCCGCTTCTTGCTTGACCTCCACCACAGGGCCCCTAAGCAAAGCAGAAAGGCGCCTCAGCTTCTAACCAGACCCCTTAAAAACCTCCTGTCCCCAAGACTTCTGGTTTAGAGAGAGGCCAAGTCCAAATCCAGGTTTCCTCCTTATCTCCAGGTTGTTCCAGTCTTGGGTTTTGCTTTCGCTCCATCCCTGGCTGAGCTGCCAAGTTTCACCTCGTTAAAGCCAGTCCCGGTCAGCATG
Source organism: Grus americana (assembly GCF_028858705.1). NCBI lineage: Eukaryota > Metazoa > Chordata > Aves > Gruiformes > Gruidae > Grus > Grus americana. The sequence continues at coordinate 7,532,415 of NC_072875.1, forward strand.
TTTCCCATCTCCTGGCTGGAAGAGCATCCCGCAGCGCCACCTCCCGCTCCCCCACGCCGCCCTGGGCTCCCACGTTAATTGAACAGTATATTTTAATGCCAGACTTGGCAGCTTGCTCTAAGTGATTGTAAACAGGGAGTCTTGCATAAAAGGAGAGACTCAAACATAAAATTTTATGGCTCAATACTAGCAATTAGAGGGGGACATGGGTATATTTTGGAGCAAAGGTTCCTGCTCCCTCTCTTTAGATGGTCTGCTTTATTTGCACGGTATTTCTGGGTGCCTCCCCTCCCTCGGCAGAGTTATCCCCCCCTCCTCGCACGCCTGGATCCGGCCCTGGGGATGCCCGGGGCAGCGCAGGTGGCGACGGCCGGGCACACCTGGCTGCGAGGGAAGGCGAGCCCGGCGCGCGGCGGCTGCCGGGAGCTTGGCAGGAGGAGGCGAGCGGCAGCAGATGCGGACTGTCAAATGGAGCAGATGCCTCATTAGCCACAGCGCCGCGCAGCAGCAGCCCAGCAACAGCCCAGCTGTGCGGAGGGGGGCAGCCGGCAGCCCTCGTTCGCAAAATGAAGCTGTTGAGCGCTTGCTCTTGCTCGCGTCTGTCCGCTTTTCCCCGTGTCCTTCTCCTCCCCTGTCCTCAGCTTGTGCAACAGCTCCCTGCACCCTTCCCGTTGCAACCATCCCGATTTACCCCCATAGCATCGCCCCTCATTGCGTGGAGGGGGAGACGCGAGGAGAAGAGGGCTGGGAGCCAAATAGTGATCGATTCCTGCCAGCACCCAAGAAAGTGGGTCCCCGTGGGAGGGGGAGCAGCTTTTTGGGAGCGGTATTGGGTGGCCAGGGGGTTTGGTGCTGAGCTTGTCATCTCCAACCTTATTTCACCGCGAGCTGGATACTGGAGTGAGAGCCATCGCTCATCGGCTTAAACAAAGTGTAGTACAAGACAATTCAATTAACTGCGAGCGGAAGTCAATAGCGCAGCTCGGTTTGCACGGTGCTTCCCGAGCCAGGGGAAATCAAACCGCTGCGCCGGCCCCTGTCGGCCAAGGGCCACGATCCCAGTGTTGGAGAAAGGGGTACTGGAGAGAAAACCATCTCCTGGAGCATCCCCTGCAGTGGAGCCTGGGTTTCTCCATAGCCACCCACACCCCACGCCATCTCCTGGGGTAGAAGGAAGGGAAGGGGAAGATCTGAACGATGTATTAATGAGGGAGAGCCTGGTGGAGCGTCAAAGCTATTTCTGATGAAGATAGGTAGGAGAGATGGTGGCACTGGTGTTTTCTGGACAAATGGCCCCTCATTTCCGGAGAGCAGGCCTGGGACAGATCCTTTCGGAGATGGGATTATCCACTGGGACCTCGCAGTCCTGGCAGCTGGCACTGCTCTCCATTTCTGCTCTTCACCCCATGCCAGCCAGCCAGCAGCCTGGGGCTCTCCACGCTTTGTCCACCTCGCTTTTGAGTCTGCCTTCTCTCTCTGTAGCCCCGCTTCTCTTATCAAACCACTGGAAACCCGCAAAGATGCTCTGATTTCATGTCTCCGTCCTGTGCCCATCCTTGTATTCTCCTGCCTCTCCCCTGAGCTTCGCCAACGATTCCCCCTCCAATGTACTTGTAATGCTATTCCCGTGTTTCCTGGGGTTTGCTTGTGTTTGACGAAAAGACCTCATCATTCCAGATTTGTCTTGCGTGAGCTATCACAAGATTAGCGAACTGGAAATCTTTCAGAGTTTTCTTTCAGAAGCTAGTCCCTTGGGAGCGTCGCTTTAGTAAGTGATTTTTCTTTTCTAGCCCAAGGAATTGGATCCGCATCCGGTAGCCAAATTGAATTCATTCGGGCAAGGTTAAGAGCCATTTGATACAGTTTTAGATTAGGTGAAGGCAGCCATATATATTTCATATTCTGCACTAACTGCCGCAGAGTTACCAGGGATGGGCCGGCATAGTGCTTATTGACTGCTCCCCAGTGATCCCGCTGTTACAAATGGATGTTGCTAAACAAGGGAATGGATCCTAAATCTTTCCCTGCTGAAAGGTAATGGAAATAAGACAGAGCAATAGGCAAAGGGAATGGCTTGACACTTAATAAAAGGTTGGGGTGGTTGTGGGCAGCCGGCGAGAGCTTTCCTGTCGGGTGAGGGGAGTCTCTTTGCATTTGTCCCGTCGGCTTGTGCTCTTTCCAAGAGCTATGCAGGATTGCGTGGGACCCTTCTAGAAAAGTACCGCCATAGTCAACAGCGTGGTACCAAGCATCGCTGCTGTGTTACCGTAGTAACACGGTGGTGTTTGGGATCCTCCATGCGGTACACTCACCTTCCTGGGCTTGCAAATAGTAAACCGAGGTGGGTTGGTATATGCCGATGAAGGAAGGCTGCTTTGTGTCAGCCGAGAATATAGACATGGATTTGAAGAGTAGGACAAATGAGTTTCTCTGTTTTCTTAAGGTGAGCCCATCCATAATCACAGTGATGCCTGAAATGCTTATGTGCAATCGCCATCTGCTCCCCGCTGGAACGATCCCAAGAGCGGTCTCCCCTGGGGCTGGAGCCCTTCTTCTGTGCACTTGGCCCGTTGCAGGAAAAAAAAAAGGGAAAAAAAATTGCTCCGAGGTCTGCAGAGAGCTACTGCTCAGGCTGTGAGCCGTGTACGAAGGCGCAGGGGGTCTCTCTGCGTCCATTTACAGCCGGGGGAGAAATCTTTCTCGTCAGTGCAGGAGAGTTTATATACAGCAGTGCCCGGTGCACGGGTTGCAGCACGAACCTGGCTGGCACTGAGCCTGGCTGATGAAAAAGGACTTTGAAAAATCAGCGAGTTATATTTCGGATAACTGAAAGTCCCTTTTGAAGGATCCTAAGGCAAAGGACAGTCAAGGCCCATAAAATTCTGTACTTACACATCGTGCCAATACTGAAGAGCATCAGTCCCGTGATGATTATTGCTTTTCTAAAGGCCCCAGCTCCTGGAGTGGTGACATGAAATGAGGAATTCAGCTTTTCTTGCCTTTTGACTGTTTGGTCTGTACTGTAGCAGGGAAAATTTGGAAAACATAACCTTTATGTTCCACAGAGCCAGGGAGCAAATAAAAAGGACATAGCAGTAGTTTGCTGTTTATTTCTATTTCGGAAAAATCTCATGGTTTCTTTTTTTGAAAACACCTCGGTCTGTCATGCCTTTTTTAACTGCTTGGAGTGGCGGTGTGTAAATAATGATAGGGTTTAGGCCTTTTTGTGCATCCTCGGAGCTGCTCCTTAAACTGCTAGAAACGAGGCGAACAAGAACCAGGGAAAGAAGGAGATGCCTAGAGATCTGGCGGAGCACGAGATGAGCACAGGTCCTCTCCTAGGAGCGCGGGGAAGAGGCGCAGAGTGCGAATGCTTGAACCTTGTGTCACAGGAAGAGAGCTCTTCAAAGCAGGAGATGGCGGAGGAGTGCTCTTCAGCTTTGTGGCAGCAGAAGCGGCTCTAGAAATGGCGGTCGGTGTCAATTCCCACTTCGCGTTGTCCGTAGGACGTTTGTCAAGGCTGTTCTGGGCGGTTTTGTTAGCGAGAGTCGCAGATCTGTGACTGCGTGAAGCCGGCATCAAGAGACGTCTCCCAGACAAAGCGGGGGATGAGAGGGGCAGGTCGTGGCGGCAGGAGGATGCAGGCATTGCCGCAAGTGGCTGCGGATTGCCACGGGAGGTGATGTGACATCTGAGCCCCTCTTTATCTGTCTTTTGTCAGTAGAAGCCTTCCTCCTCCTCTTCCTCCACCTGTGTTCATCACCCACTGGGAAATTTAGGGTTTCTTTGATGCTTCCTCTGTGACTAGCATCACCTCACAGGCTTTGCTGTGCCTCCCCTTCCCTGTGATGCCTCCTCCCACGAGGCTTTTGCATCTCGTTTTCCTGGCCATAAACCTGTTTTTCCATTTATTTACCCATGTGTTAAAATAGCCAGAGGACTGGTGGAGAAAATGGACGGTCTTGTTCTTGTTTGAACCAGGGAAAAAGCATTCTCCCTATTCATAATCCCTCCTCAAAAAATTCCTCTGTCGTCGTTAGGTTTGTTTTTTTAATAAAATGGTTCAAAGCTACAAGTTGGGCTTTTTTTTATTTTATTTTGGTTAGAAATGAGTACAATCCAGGTAGAAATGTTTCAGCTTGGGGGATTTTCCAACCTAAAAAGAAAAAAATAGAGAAGGAAGCGTGGAGGAAACAAAGCTCAAATAACACAGCGCTATGAATCCCACTGAACTGGGAATTAAACACCATTCCTTCTCAATTGTTTCCTCGGAGAAGACCAGCCGCTGTGAACAGCGATGACAAATGTGTTTATATTGTTTGATGGAAATCTTCTAGTCAGTACTAAAATATAATATTGCAGGGCAGGATGGGGAGGGGAAGCTGTACATTTATCTGTCCTGAAAGCAAATAGCACACGTTAGGATTTACACGGATACAGGCAGATCAGGACTTATTGGACAGTAGCCGTAGGTCTTTAATTTAGGGTATTTGATGGCCGTGTACCCAGCAGTGTAAATGCAAGGGAGAGCATTTCCCTGTTGGCATCTGCATAGACCACAGCGATAAATTCAGGATGAAACATCACGCTCGTCACTGCGGTGCCCTGAAGGGACAGCTGGGCACGGAGATGGAGAACGATGTCTCACCGGGCAGGGCCGTGCGCTTCTCACCCCTGCCTTCAGCAGCGGAGGCACGGGCAGGAGCCAAGCCTGGCAGGAGCCTGCCTTCCTCCCAGAGCCGACCTGGACTCGGAAAAACCCCATTTTTGCTACTCTTTCAGAATTCATCCTTTTTTCCAGGGTCCCAATTTTGCATCATTTTGAGGAGGAGGCAGGCTTTGGTGCTGACTCTGGATGTCTCCCTAGGCCAGCTTCAGAGGAGTCTGTGTCATCTCCAACCTTTCAAGGAACCCACAAGGGCTTAATTAAAAACTAAACTCGGGCACCGTTATTCAGATGAGACCGTCGGCTCCTCTGCTGACGGCAGCTCAAACTTGTCACTTTGCTCGTGCTGCGGATCCGTGCTGTAAGGTAGGAAATTTCAGCTGAGAGACAAGCCCCGGGCTGGTGTGGGCTGAACCCTTCTGCCGTGATCCTCAAGCTGGCAAGAGAGGGCTGGGGTGACAGCAGCCCTCCCTGTAAGGACAGGGAGCAATCAATCAATGAGACTTCATTAAAAGAAGCATTGAAAGGAGTTGCTTGACAGAGCCAGTCTGCAGAGGTGACACAGACCTGACTCCAATCACTAGTTCTTCAGGGAGAAGAAAAAAAATCTGCATTTTCTAATCACGTTGGTTTGGTCAGAAGTCTCTTGTTTTCAGCTCCATTCAGGGCATTTGCATGCTCGGAAAGAAAAATGTAATATTAACCGTTGCCTCCCATCACTGAGGAGTCAGCAGTGACATAAAAAGGAGCATCTACAGAGAGAGATGGTTTTGGGGGGATGTGAGAGACCAGAGGAATGTGAAGTCAGAGAATGGCTTAAAAGCAGTGCGGAAAATACAACACGTTCATGCAATAATACCTTGTGATTCCCAGCAAAAACAGAAACCAGGTACTGAAAAAAGGGGTGTATTGGTGAAATATGCTTATTCTTGTGTGTACAGCTACATGCAGTGTACGGGGGGACGGGCAGTGTGAGTATATCATACCCACTTTGTGTCTGTGCAGAGAGGCTGGTAGGTGTGTTCACAGAGGTACCACGCCTGTATGATCCTCTGCATCGTGTGTGCACGCCGGGAACACGCGCAGGACATATATCCACGTGCGTGTTTGCATCCAGGTGGATGGCAGCCTGCAGGCCTGGCGTGTTCGTGTCTGTGTCTGTACGTGGTACGGTGGCGATGGTACGCCCTCTCGCAGGCACGGGGACAGGCATGTGGCATACATCTGTCCTCTTGCTGCACCCAGAGGGCACGGCTGTTGGCACAGCAGAAGTTATCCCATGGAAGCGGTGGTTGTTGCCCATCTCCAGGAAGAGGGACTATGATCCCAACGATAGCCACCATTCCAGAGAGCACGGAGAGGTTGTAGAGAGCGTGGTGAGGTTGGTCCATGTCTTGGCCCCTGGATCTTCTTTGCGGAAGGGTCCTTGTTCCCAGGAGTGTGTAAGCAGCACTGTCTGCACCAGCAAGGCTTTTATTGGCCAACTTTGGAACCCATAGAGCAATGGGCAAAAGGCACTGAGCTAAGTGTAAAGTGACGGCTAAATTTAGACTGTCTGGGGGAGGAAACAAGGAAAAAAAACCAAAAACACCACCAAAAAATGAGGCGCAAAAGCCTTTGTAAAAAAATGCCATTCTTAAAAAATGAGAGCAAGTGAGAGAAGAAAGGCCAAGAAAGAGATGAAACAGCTAAGGCAGAGAAAATAAAGTGAGAGTTTTATTTACTCCCTCAAAGAACTGAGACCTGCCAGAGGAGCTGTTGGGTTACTGATCTCAATTTTTCTGTTCTGCGGCTGCCTGAACCCGTGCTCATAGCCAGAGCTCAGTGCCACACTGTCCTGAGGCACCCATGGGTGATGCTGGCACCGACACTGAGCTTGGCAAGGGACGAAGGGCTTTGTGGGGCTATGTGAGACCCCCTCCATGGGCAAACTTGTTCCAGGCTGAATTAGGACCAGGAAGGTGGATGCTGCGGCAGGTTGCAGATCAGGAATCTCCCATAAATGCAGGATGGAGGCATGGCGCTGGTGTACTGCTTCTGCTGGGGTCCTCAGGAGACACTGTAGGAGCTGGTCTCATCAAAAGACATCAAGTTCCCGCATCCCTCTGATTTCCAACCTGCAGCTCCCCTGTGCCAAGCAAATCCCACAGCCACTTGCACAGGGTAGTAGCCATAGGGAGGTATTTTCTATGTTATTTATTGCTCAAATGGTGGAAACTAGGTTAAACCTTGCTCAGGTGCTTCCAGAACAAGCATGAGACAGGACATCCATTACCACGTCCTGGTGAAGGTGACGATGGACACCCGGAGCAGGAAAGTTAGCAGTCCTCCCTTGGTGGGTCCTGTGCAGGGTGATGCTGTGTGTGTGCACATCCTCGCCCCTGCAGCCCGCTGCTCCTGCATCTTTCTCCAAGGAGAGCCCAGCTGCTCTCAGCACTCCATCTGCAGCCTTCAAACTGCCGCTGCAGGGCGGGGAATAAAAATTAAAAATTGAGTTCAGAGGGGGAAGAGGAAGAATCAAAAAATTATTTTTTAAAAAAATCAGCTCTTCTGGCACCCCCTAAATCTCAGTTTATTTGTCCCTTTCTGTTTACACAAGTGTGAAGGGAAGCAAAGCCTCCCTGCCTCTGCTGAGGGTGGTGGGGTGGGGGGAGCCCCCCCAGCAGCCCTCTAATGTGGGCAGGGGGGGAATTCAAGACAAAATACCTTCAAGTATTCAGCTGCCTGCAGCAAGGGGAAGGGCATGTGCTGAATTTAATTTAATTTTTTTCCTCAGGTGTTTTTGTGGTGGTGTTATTCAGAGGTGATTTTTGCCCCAGGGTTGGAAAGTGCTGGAATGTGCCCAGTGGGTGTGAGGTGCTTGTTAGCCCCAAGTGCCAGCACTTCAGCTAATTAGGGCCCTGAGGTAGCTCCTCCTGCCATTTCCCACTGCTCTGCTGAGGGAGAAGTTGCTTGGGGTGGTTTTGGTCATGTTGGGGTGATGTTTCAGTGAAGTGAGGAGATAAGATGGGGGCTATGGTGAGGAAACAAGATGGCTGCTGTAGTAGCCCATGATCTGTGTGATGGAGGACAGGTACTGCTCTCCTGCCCTGCTGCAAAATACTGCGTGGAAATAGTGAGTGTCCTCTTTAGAAGCCCTCAAGGAAGGGCATTAATGTGTATTTTGCTGCAAAAGCTGTGTGGTCTCTCTGGCTTCTGCAGTCCTGAGGTGTGGTGGTTGAGTGATGCGGCCTCATGGCTGCCTTTCCTCAGGGTGGGCTGCTGGATGTGTCTCCCATGCACAAGGTGATGATGATAGCCTGGTAACTTTTCCCTGGTTAGGACTGTTTGACTCTTTCTCTCTTTTCCCACAGCATTTCATTTTTCCTGGGCTAGGACATTTGCAACTTGTGAGTGGTAGTACAGTGGTAATTATGCTCTCCATCGCTTTCCCATCACAAAATAAATGGAAGAAAATCACACCCCAAAGTACCAGCACTGACCCTCATTCCAGAAGGTTAGTCACAGTCAGCTGGGCTATAATCTAGCCCTAAATTTCCCTGAGACCTTGCTGTTCCCTGGGGCTTATTATGTGCTGCAGTGTGGGGCTTCCCAGGCTGAAAGGGGAAGTGCAAGTGCTATGGGAGCCATTTTCTGTAGGAGAAGGTGTCTGTGTGAGGAGATGCTCAAGGTGGCTTTCTGGGGACCTGGGGGGAAGCAGCACATCAGCCGCACAGATGGTACTAGCCTGTGTGCTTCACTCTGTTAGTGGCTTAGGGAGCAGGAAGGTATTGGGGTCCCCCTGAGGTCAGACATTTAAAGTTCATTAAACCTGCTCTCTTCCGTGGCCCAGCAGAGCTGTGACACTGCCTGTATCTCCCTGAAATGTCATCTTTACCCTACGTGGATTGATAAATTTATTTCCTAAGACTTTCCCTAAGGTGTGATGCTTGATGCTGCTTTAAAAGAATATGAAAGACCCTGCCTTGATCCACATTCCTGTGCCTCAGCTACCCTAACACAGATGCGGGGTGAGAACTGGATCCTGGCATCTTTATTCTTCTCTGCGCCTCCCATTTGCTGTCTTGCGAAAGGGGGGGGGGGGGGGGAATAGATGGCAATAAGAGTTGTGTTCAGCTATTTTATTTAAGTCATAATCATTTCTAATCTAAATGTGCAGGAGCTGTATTACATAGCCTTAATCAGTCACATATATTGTACTGTGTTTTCAGTTTAGTGAAAAGTAAAAGCCATCTAGAAGGCAGAAATATGTTAAATGAGCATCTCTGAGGCTGTGCACCTTTTTAATGGCTAGAACAGCCCTGGTATCTTCGCTTCGGTGGCCTGTGCGAACCAGTCCTATGGGATAGGGATGCATCCCTGGGACACAAGTGGTGGCAGGAATGACTGGTCTATGGAGTAAGGACGTGCTCGTGGGCAGCCTTCCATCCTTACTGCAGGCGGGGGGTGACAGTACAGTCCCCCATGGGGCCCTCAGGCAGCAAGCGTGTCTCGGACAAGGGTATTTTATGTGGGCAGATTGCAATGGGGGGGTGTGGGTGAAGAGCTGCTCTTCTCTTCCCATGTGAGCCCCACGGCAGCTCAAGGTGCAGCAGTGTCAGTGGGACCCGTTCCTCAGCGTTTAGAGCAGGGCTGAAGAAATTGGGGAGGCAGGTTGTCCGCTTGTGCCCTTGAGTCTCTGCGTGCCTGTCGTGCTTTTGTACAGATTGCTGTCTCTCTTCCACCCCGGGAGGGCTGAGTCCCCTGAGTGAGGGGATTTGCACGCCCAAAGAGTGTGACGGGGGCGTGGAGGGGTGAGTGGCCCCTTCTCCTGTGGGAAGTCCCTGAGCTGGTGATAGGGAGGGATGCTCTTAGGAAAGCTGGAATCCCTCCAGCTTCTCTGATCGTATCGTGTTTGTTCCCTCCGTGTTTGCCAAAAGCACCCTTATTTATCTCATCAGCTAAATGCTGAAAACCAGATGCCCGACTTCCATCAAGGCATTTAATGATGATGATCATTGCTTCCTCTAATGCAGTGTCTTCTAGTGAGGGACGATGCCAAAGCAGCACACAGCTGTTGACCAATGGGTGCCTGTCTGTTTTTGCCAGTATTTTAGGGTACTTATCTATTTTTATGCTTTATCCTTTTTCTTTTTTTTTTTTTTTTTTTTTTTTTTTTTGCTGAGTTGCAGGAAGTTCTGAGGTGGAACGTGGCAGCTGTTTAATAGCGCGCAGGAGCCTGGTGAGGCAGATGAGCTCAGGGACCGAGGAGAGCCTCCTGCTCTTGTGTAGTGCTTCAGAATGCCTCGTGTGTGCTAAAAACGTGGTCCCTGTGTCCTCTCAGAAGCAGAAAAAGGATGCTGCTGCTCTTTTCCAGCTAAGCTATGAGTAAATAACACAGATGAGGCTGCAAGAGGAGTTTTTGGCAGAGCCAGGAGGAAAGATGTTTGCATTAGAGGTTTGTTTATGAAGCAGACGTGTGCTCTTCCTTTTCTTGAAATGGAAGCACCGGGTCGAGCTTGAGAGGGCGCTAGGTAGGGCATGCAGGTTGGGAAGGGCCCAGGTGTTGGGTGTGTTGGGATAACCCGACACGGGAAAGCTGCTCAGACCTTGTATTTACCTGAATGTTATTCTGAGCTGCTCCACTGATTAAGAATATGGATCAAGAACTTGGCTTGTTCGTTCAACTCACTTCATTTTTGTCTGGTGGCTTCACCTGGAAGGTGGGAGCAGGGGCACGTCCTCACATCCCGAGGTGTTTCAGTACAAACATGGTGCAGGCTGTTGTCAAGACAGACACAGGAGCTTTGGTAATGCTGTTCTGAAAGATGTCGGAGACCTTTCAGCTGTCGCCATCCTATGGAAAACATATGTGATTGTTAGATTTACCTGTGGTGCCGCTTTCTTTCTGGGAAGTGCTGTGTAGCTTCTGGAGGTAGGTGTGTTAAGATCTCTTGAGAAACAATTAAGAATTTCAGTATTGCTTTGATATTTGTTGAACAAAATGTTGACACGACACACCAGGTTACTCAGATTTGTTTTAACTTGCAGTTTAGACTTCAAAAAATAGTATGAAATGAATTAGCAAATTATTTTGATTGCTTTGTTCATTTTTCCAGCAAGAAAGCTATCCACCTGGAAAATACTGACTGGCTGCAGGCAGGAGCAGAATTTATTACCTGAGATAAATGGATCTGGGATAAAAGTCCTCTTTATTTTTTCATTTTAGCCACAAAGGATGATATGCGTCTGTTCTGCTCTTTGTGCTGAAGATCAAATAAGAAGGAACTTTGCATAGGTGTGCCAGTGCCTTTCAAGGAAAAGTTTCTTCCCCCACCCCAACCTCTTCCTCCTCAAAGCAGCACCTTGGGCTTGAGATGAGAGCAATATTTAACATTCCTTTCACAATAATACTGGTGTGACTCTGAATCCCGGTGCTAGCACTCTTATTCTGTTTCCTGTTCCACGCACACAGGCTCTCTCTGATCTCTCTACCTTGGCCTTGTTTTATTCTTTTTTCCCCCCTTTCTTTCCCCATTTCTCTCACGAAGATGGCTTTGTGGAAGAAGCAATCATTTCATTTTCCCGAAGGTCCTGAGAGGGCGGCTGGCAGATCTCATATGCAGGCTGTCAGCTACATTAAATGAACGCACTCAGATCACTGTAAATCCCTATTTACACATAATAAACATGAAGATCTAAAACATAGAGGAAATAATACATTATTGATTACAACGATGGTGTGTAATGTCCTTTGAAAGGCAGGTGGTGCATGCCCATCCATCAGCACTCCTAGTGCACATCTTCTTGCTCTTTGGAAATGCAAGGCGATTGTGTTCCGCCCAGCGTGGGGAGAGGAGGGGCAGACCCCCATGACTGGTGAAAGCTGGATTAAAGCCTGGTGTTATTAGAAGATGTTTGGAGATGGAATAGCAAAGTGGGCTCCTTCTCTGGGTGACCTGAAGCCCTACCTGTTGGGCATGTTTGGATTTGTGTTTAGCAATGCCTCACAAGAAATTCCTCCTACAAGTGGAGCCAGAGTATCCGAATCTCATTGGCTTTCCGTCTAAGCATAGGTCAATCTGTCCCTTGGGCCACACCAAAAGGAGGGGTTTGTACGCAGGATCCCCTGGTCACATGTAGGAGCAGAACTAAAGCATGGTGCTTTGTTGGGTTTTTTTTAAAACGGTGATCTTAAATGCTTGCCATCTGAGGTGCCTTACTGGCAATGCGGGCCTGGTACTTGTGTTGCAGCGACGAAGAACAATGTTTTTGATGGTTGCTGAACTCGTAGCTGATGATTTCTTCTCTTTCTCAACAGCTGGCACCATCCCTAATCTCCCATGCAATACATGAAATTCATTCCCTTGTTTTATCTCTGGCTGAGGTTGCAGGAAAGTGAGGTCCCTGAGGCTTGACAGGCAATTGGAATAGGTTTTGTTTGGATTAAATGAGTTGAGAGTTCAAACCCAGACAGGGGGGTTCTCCTCCCCTTGTTCACTTTTAGGGGGTTGCAGACCTTGCTGCTCCTCGCAGCGTTGGCTTGAAGGCCAGCTGCCTGGGTCATCAGAATTTCAAGCTACAGCCGGGCTAATGGAAAGAGCGTCTTTGTAAAAAACAGGTAACTTTAATCAGCACATGAGGAAAGCTTCCCCCCCCTCAAGCTGCCCCTGACCTCGGATCTGAGCTGTTTGCTCACTCGTGTGAACTCTGCAGTGAAAACATATTAAAGTTCCCTTTTCCTGCGGCTTTTTTCCTCCAGGTATTTAATCTTAGTTTACAGATGAAATGTGCAGTGGAGAAAAAGATGCTAATCACACAGTTGCTGCACTCTGCTCCAGCCACTGAAAAATTTATTACCATCTGTCCTGGATTGGACAGGGCTGTGAGCATCGAGACGTTAACATCTTTGAAGCAGCAGCAGATAGGCTCGGCATTGCAACAGGGCATGCAACAGAGTCCGCGGAGGCCGTGCAAAGAGCTTGCAGGGGTTTGGTACAACCATGGCGTGCTCTGTAGCCGTCTCTTTGCTAAGGTCAGAGGCAAGAAAAGTCCGTGTTGTGCATAAAACTTCCAGCACTTGGCTGTAAGTGTCATCTCAGCAACTTTCTGATGTTTTATGGTGGGGGGGAGATTTTGCATTTTGTCAACCATTTAACTAGTCGGCTCTTCCCACTTTTTCTTTCTGCCAGGTATTGAGGTGAGTGTTGTTATTTCACTCTTCTGCATATGTCGTTATGTACATCCCTAACGAGTCCCTTCCCTCACTGTAAGGGGAGCACGTGGCTTTATACAGTCAAGTTCTGCCAGGTTTTTATGAAACCAGAGCAGAAGGCGAGGTCAAAAACCAGACCAGAAATGAGATTTCTCAAGCTCCCAGGAAAAGGTGTTTGGCCGTGTGGCTTTCTGAGCATATCGTAATATCAAACTGTCTTGGAAGCAAAGCGATTTGATTTTTGGCCTGTCTCTGCCCTCAGTGTGGTGTTGGACTTACAGTTCAGAAGTAGTTAAACTACAGCTCCCGTGGTGCATCTTAGATATATGATTTGCACTTGGCTTTTTGCAAGAGCCCTGTTTCTCCCTGGCTAGCTCTTCCTGGAACAGTATTTTCCCTCCAGCACCAGCAAGACCACCTGAATCTTGGAGCATGCAGCAGTTTCATGAAGTACCTCCCCTGTGGCTGTGTTTGCATGTGTTTCTTCTTTTAAAAAAAAAAAAGGACTTAAACTATTTTGGTAAAACCTCACACCTTGAAAAACCCAGATTTGCTGAGCAAGGAAATAATTGTCAGCGGCGCAAGGAGTACTCGTTTCTCTCCTGCAGCAATTAGCAAACCTAAACACAGGGCTTGGCTGTCTTTCCAATTAAACTCTGGCAAGCTGGAATACATGATGTGATAATGAAGCAGAGAGTTTTGGAGCTACTCTGCTTGCTATTTTGAGGATATGGGAGCTTCAGGCTGTCTGGCTGAAACTAAGCCATTGAAAGTAATGGGCTGGACAATCTCACCCCATTACTTTTAATGGGATTGAGAGAGTGCGCGCTCGGGAGCAGCGCACTGACGCTGGGGGAAGCAGGGGAGCTGTTTTCACAGAGCATTCAAGTTATGGCCAACACTGGGAAAATGGGCCCCTGGCAGTGGAAGCCAAGCTGCTCGCAATAAGTTATAGGATTTGGCAGCAGACACGAGGAGTCGTAGCAGGGAAGGTGCGTAAAGGCATACATTGGCATCGTCTGTGAGCTGGGGCTTGATTTGGTCAAGGCACGTCACGAGGAGTATATCAGAGATCCCTGCTGCTTGTGCACGCGTTGCACTGCGTAAGGGCACGAGCAAGGTGCTAAGTCCGTCCCCTGCTCATCTTCCCTGCTTTACCTTCCTACCCCTCGCCTGTGATAATTGCATCTGTAGGGGTGGAGGAAGTATTGTAACCTGGTGTGAACTACTAGCCCTTTTTTTGCTGAAGCTGGTGAGTACCGCTAGTGTGAAGATCCAGCCAGCAGGACCAGTTGCAGAAATTGTGAGTTTTCAGGTCAATCAAGAAAGTGATAATGCTCTAAAAGGGGAGAGGGGATCGTCAGGAGTCAAACTAAATGTTGCAGGCTTAGAGATTTGGGCTGAATGCTGCAACCCGCAGCTGGTGCTGTGGATGCTCAGTGTCTTCTCTGGACCCAGACAAGGTGACTGGTGCCGATTCAAACAGAAGTAGCGCAGCCTGCGGCTGCTGTTGTACCAGAATGTCCGCGTGGCCTAACAAAATCTGGGTGATGGATTTGTTTCTCGTGGTGGAACCAAATCTGCTGCTGCTGGGACGTTGAAGGAACATGGTCCAGACAGGACAGCAATCAGCCTCCCACGGCCTGAAATTTGCCCGCTCACTTTCCTTTCTCCTACTGCTGAGCATGGCCAAAGCCCTCCCTGCCAGCACACTGTAAAGCTTCAATACCCCAATCAAAGCAATCTTCCTGCAGAAAGGGGTGGAAATGCAGTGATTAGATAATCCCTTAAATCTTGTGGCTTTCTCTCCTTGCCTGTAATTGGTGCCTTGTTGGTTGGCGGAGGGTAGGGACCTGCTTTCCTGCTGCCCCTTCCATCTTAGCGCTGCACGCTCGTCGAGCAAGCTTTAACAGAAGGGCAAGAGCAGGGGCCGCGGCACCTCCAACGGGGATTAATCTCCGATTGCTGCTCCCTTCGCCAAGTTACTGATCCATGATGGTTTAGTAACACCACCATAAGCAAGATTCCTCATGCTATTTAAGCACTTCAGCTCCCATTCAATTTGCTGGCAGGTTTGAATAGCAAAGGAGGGAATTGGGGTTCACCTGCGGATGAGGGTCGGACCAAGGTGACTTGTTCACATCACTGGTCTCCTTCACCAGGACCGGTGGGTGGCCCAGCAGGAGCTGGCACTGCACAGCAGGTCTCCTACCCCCTTCTCACATTGCAAGCAGAAAGGTGGCCTAAAGAGCTTTCTGAAATTGCTGAGAGTTGGCAAGGAGGGGAAAAATAAAATAGAAGCTGAAGATCAGAAATTTAAAAAAAAAAAAAAAAGCCTCCTCAGATGCAAAAGAATTGCAGCCGTGCTGTGAGGTAACCGGCAAATACAATTTAATTATAAGATACACAGAAGTAATGGTGTTTGCGAGGCTGGAGCATGATTTCCCAGTAATAGAAGGACCACAGGGTTCCCTGCCTCTGACTGTCGTGTCATCTTCAAATGAGAGTGCGGCTGTGCTTCAGCATTTTCCCTGCCTTCAGAGGGGATTAAGGCCGCAGTGCTCGGTCTCGGAGGTGCCAGGGCAGGTGTCAGGGGTGTCTGTCACGTGAAGGATCTGGAGCAACTGGGTGATGGGCTTTGCAGGATTTGAGGCAGGAGGAGCTGATGGATCTGGGACCGGTGGGGTTTGAAGGCAGTGACCGTGATTTCCTAGGTCAGGCAGAGGATAGCCACGTTTGTGGGATGTTTCCAAGGGTGGTTTGTGCTTTCCTGTGCTGTCCTCTGCCCTTCTAGACTTGTAAAATGGATGGCTTAACCAGAAGCACTTTCAAGGCAGGAGGTGTGAGAAGCCGTTGCTGTTGATCCAGAGCACTACAATAGATGTGACCTTTACAGTGCTGTGGTTTTATTTTTATTATTTTTCTCTCTAGTGTGTCCACAATCTGTCAGAGCAGCATGGGGACTTCCAGGGCTTATTGCAAAGTGGTTCCATTGCCACGTTCTCCTCGTAGTTGAGCAAAGATGTTACGGGGCAGTCTGGGTGGGGTGTGAGGTTGGAACACCTCCTGCTTCATGCAGATCTCGAGACCTGCATGTAAATGTGGTGCTCTGTGTGCCAGGGGAGCACGAAATGTGTTATTTATTCCAATGTGAGATGCTCCCAGCAGGCTTCAGGATAATGTCGTGCTGTTTGCATGGCTAATGTTGCTTGGATTGCGATGGGATGTGCAGGGGTCCTACAGCAGGAGCGAGGAGCAGTGCAGTGGCTTTCGATGAAATGAGAAACCAGAGCGTTTGGTGATGAAATCAGGTCTTTAGAGAAAACACTGTTTTTAAGGAATCAAAATATGTGGATCTTGTATTTTTTTTCCTGGCAGCTTTGTTCTGAGATTTTTCATTCAGATTTTAGGCCATCTTGGTGACTAACAACCCCTCCCGGTATGGAAGAAGCACACCCTCATGCCGGTGCAATCGCAAAAGCCTCCCCGTTTCACGCGGACCCCTTGTGCTGCAGTGTCTGGGGCTTTTCCAGTCTCTGGGCCATGTCCTCGTAAAGGCATTTTGATTCCTTGGAGAGCTTGTTTCATCAACAGAAGAAGTGCTCAGAAAGGCACAATGGGTTTCATACGTGTCTTTCACCCTTTTGTCCTGGTGTGACGCTTATTTTTCTGCTATATGGAGTTGAATACGCAGCTCCTGGTTTTGGGAGGGGAGGGAGGGGAAGATGGCTGGACAGGCAGGAACAAGTAATGCCGTGTCAGTGCCACCACAGACCTTGTCAAGCAGCTCCCCAGGTGACTGCAAGTTCAGGTCTGAGCTGCCAAGCAGAGCGTGGGGACGGGTGACAGACAGCCTGGGGCCAACTGAGCTATCGGCTTGCGAGAGGGAACCCCTGGGGGAGGCAGAGTGGACAGCAGGGACAAGGCTCGAACTGCCCGTTAGCCTCGCCTGCCCCCACTGTTCATGCCCCAGAGATGTGAGGAGCTCTGTAGAGCACGTGTATGCTGTGTTGGCTGGTGCAATGCACTGGAGCATGACCGAGACAGATGTGCCCATCACCCGGCTGTCCTCTGATGGCCCCCGCTGACTCCTTGGGGTCTGCGAATGTGGTCTCAGTGGTACATGTCCCCTCGTGGGGGAATGGTGGGGATGGTGACGTGTCATGGTTTCGGGGGCTGACCTGGGGAAGCGTCGAGGAGAGACTGGGGGATGTGTGGGGATGTACTTGCATATTGCTTAGATTTCTCTCCAAGTCTTCTTCCTGACTTCTCTTGCTGCCTTGAAACAAGAGTTGTATTTTCTGGCTTGAATGGAGTGGCAGGTACAATGGGCTGCGGTCAAAAGCAGATTAAATCCCCGGGAGGCCCTTGAAGTGCAGGTCAAATCCACCAGCAAGGTGAATTGGCCATAGCCCCACCAAACAATACAGCTGTCTTCCCAGGGAGAGTCCAAGCTCCCGGGCTGTAGCAAGGCAAGGAGCTCCAGAGGATCTGAGCTAAGCGAGATGAAGGTGGCAAAGGGATAGCAGCTCTTGCAAAATACTGTAGAAATCATGTGAATTGGGGAGAAATGCTTAAGCTACGCCTGCATGCTGTGAGATTGTAAAATGAAAGGTTGACTCCACAGGGGTGGAGAGGGCCTGAAGGCATTGCTGTGGACAGTTGGTTGGGCACCTCTCCTCGGTGGAGCCTTCAGAAGTAGGGTGTGGAGGGAGCAAGTGGTAACCTGAAGTTGCTGGTGACTCTTTCTTGCCAATACTGGCCAAGGACTTGTGATTGTGGGTAGCCCCGCCAGTCTTTTCCAGTGCCTGTGTTGGTTATCTGACCAGCAGAGCTCTCGGTAGTGCAAACAGGAGTTGATCTGTTATTGGTAGTGGTGAAGTAAACAGGCCTTTTTTTCTACATAACCTTTTATTTGCTTTTCTTTTGAATAAAACAAATACTGTGTGAAAGTTATAACTTCTACAACAGGAAATACAGGGAAAATATCTTTGCCCGCACGTGAGGCGTAGTTAAAACTGTAGAACTTGCTGCTATAAGACCTTATCAAAGGAAGGCGTTTCAGATTATTTGATTAGCGCAAACATGTACGTGTGCATACAAAGGTATGAAAGCTGTTTACACAAGAAGGTTCAAGTACTGAAGGCCACCTTACTCTGGGGTAAATTGTTTTTTCCTGCAGCAGCTCCGTCAGGCTTCTTTACTTTGGGGGAATGAAGAAGTGCTACGAATGACTGGATTTGAGGTGTGTGAAGCTGCTTTTTCACTTGCGCGATGCTCCCGATATAGGATATGTTTGTAAGAGCTTCAGAAAAGGAGCACCAGTCTTGGAGGGCTGGGAGAAGCGTGGGGAATGCAGACAGATTCAGTGTACTGAACTTTAGGGACCAAAGGCTCTGTGTTGCCACCAGAGGGAAGAAAAAGCTCTTCAAAACACTTCAGTGCTGAGTAACAACCTGGAGGGGTCTCATTTTATTTTTTTTTTCCCCCTCCTTTCAATTAGCCAGGAAACACAGGGACATAATTCTCTTTGCCCAGCAGTGTGAATCCCTCTTCTATCTTTCCTTTCCTGCCAGTTGTCTTTCCTGCTAAGAATCAACTTTTAATTGTCTGGTACCAGGGCAGAGCTCGTTCCTGGGGAGAGCTGCTTACTGCGTGGCTTCTCTGGCCTTCCCCTTGAAGCTCTCGGTCCCGATGTCTTTGAAGGCAGCTTGGGTAGCTGGATGCTAGTGTACTATGATACCTGCTGCCAAGCTGCAGATACGTGCCTCTCCAGCGTTGTTTAAGGCAAATTTAGGTCTTAACAGAGGTACTTCGCAAGGTTTCAGTTTTGGGGAATTTTCCTTTGCCGTGCAACGTTGAAACGTCCTCCCCAAGGTGGTCTTCACCTCCGTGCTGTGGCAAGAGACGAGACTTTGCCACGCTAAAGTCTTCGACCAGAACCAGCTCCCGAACGGGGGCCTGGTTTCTGCAAGCTCTGCTGTATGTGCCTTCCCTCTTTTAACACGAACAGAACTTCCAGGTCTGTGGACTGTTAGAAACTAGCCCTTCTGCACGGTTGCGTTTTACATCTCAGAGCAATGAGCTGGCAAACACCTCTGCTCCATCTGTTTTCCTTCATTGATGGATTCTTTAAAGTCAGATTGTGGTCCCACAGGGACACACTCAACTAATCCTCTGCTTTTAAGATTTTATTTGTGCAATAAATGGATGACAAGGTGGTTTGCAAGTACATAACACAATAAATGGGTTTATAAATGCAACTTTTCTGCAGAGCACTATAGAATAAAATACAATATCACTACAGCATTTAACGCTGATCTCTGGTTCATTCATATTTCAAACAGTAATGTGCCCATTTTCTCATCTGGGAAGCCTCTTAGGTTTTTTAATACATTTTTATAAATTAACCGGGCACAGATTTAATAATAACTTGCATTTGTATAGCTTTTTTCATCTCCGAGGATCTTGGATTGCTCTGCAGACTTAACGGTGTAATATAGAAATTACGTGCCGAAGGATCCATTAGCTCTCTGCTGAAATGCGGCAGTAGTTTGGATTGCTCAGCAACGCTTGTGGATGCAAACACCGTCGAGGGAGGAAGGTTGAATCCTTCGCTCGCGGCAGAAGGAGAACTTGGAGGGGAAGGATGCAGCTTGCTTTATGGGTGTCCAGAGCAAAGTCCTCTGAAGAAGAGGTCACGAGGATGGTCAGCAAATGTGCACAACACAAGGTTACTGAGCCTGGAAACCAGCATGCTGGAAAACAAGGAAGAAACTGCTCCTTCACACATTTCTTCTAACTTTTGGGACGCATCGGTGAAGCCAAGAACATGGAAAGACTTGGGAGATTGGGTTTTTCTGTTCATAATGCGTTTCTTTAGCAAGATATCCAACAGCAACCTTATCCATCAGGATGGGAAACTTCTAAGCAGGAACATAAGGTTTCTCAACCAAAGTGATTTTAAGTGATCCAAAACTCTTGGATTTGGTGACATAGTATCTTCTCATATCACCCTTGTTGGCCAACTTAGAAACAAAGAGGAAGGTATCAAGCTTCTTCCTTGGAGACTTGCGTGCTCTTTCAAAAGCTCCCGCCCAAGTTCTTTGCTTCTTAGATACCCAGGTGAGACGGGGCTTTTCCAGCCCTCTGTCTTTCCTAGTCACCGTGCTTTGATGTCGCTGATGCTAGGATATCTCTCATAGAAGTTGTCCATTCCCTATCCTGAAAAGAAAAAGTTCAGAATGAAACTCATGCATATAACATGCGACTGGAAAAATATTTACAGATAGCAAATTGCCATCTCTGTAGAAGGAAAACATGAGAAAATGGAAACGTGATATTTATGTTAATACAAAGTTTTTAAAATTTAATTTAAGAGACCAGCTGTTTCTGCTTCTCTTATAAGAGCTTAATTGGTATATAATAGCATAGTTAATTAAATACAAATCAATAGTTTAAAACAGCTAATTGATATTTAATATGTATGGGAAATATAACTTAGTTGTAATATAATTAACTCAATATTAAATAAGCAATGGAATTGCAATTATGCCTTTACAACGATTATAAAGTTTATCGTTCTTTAATAAACTTGCAATTAGACAGGACGAGCTGAAAAATTATTAAACAGGTATTATTGGGCTATTAAACATTTATTATCATTCCTGGTGGAATACAGCTACACAATAGTACACATTATGATGCTGCTAATAAACCTTTATTACTGCTTTGCAGCTTTAGCCTCTACTGCACCGGTTGATCAGAAACTTCATTCCTCCTCTGAGTTGTGGGTGGAGGAATTGCCTTGAAATTGAGTAAGGAAATCCCAAATGATGGGAGAATGAGGAAAAAGCAGAAGGATTCTGTAGTTTGGGCCAGCACAGAGAGATCTTTCTTCCAAAACCTTTGTCTCCTCTATTGTCCAGGCTGTGCATAAAGATCCCTTTCTAGAAGACCCTGAACTCATTTCTTTTCATTGTCCACTGGCCACCCCTAACGCTGGCAACGTGTGATTTGAACTTGCTTGAGCTTTGTCTGAGTGACTCTTCTGCAAGTTTTGAGGTGAATTAATGCAGGTACTTTTGAGCAAGTCAAAACCATGGTTCTGCCACGTATTTCCCAAACAAGATACGTGAAGTCACACTTCTTCAAAGCGCCTGGGATGATAAACTTCAACTGTAACTGGTTTAGCTCTGCTAGGAAAAATCAATTCCCACTGCAAGGAAATGGATGGGATTTATTTTGGGGGTGGAGGACACGCATGGGTTAAAACTTTGTGTTTTCAGTGGTATCTCGGCAGGCCCCCTAAAGCCAAAACATTTAAAATGCTGGGCATCTGCTTAACTGTTTTAGCTTTAGGTAGCCACTAAAAGCCATGGAGTGGTGAGACATCCTTAGGCATCAGAGTCATCTTGAAGTATTTTACCTTTTAAAGGCACTCTCAAGTATGTAAAGGTGCCTTTAGCTATAAAGATTTTTGCATGTTCTCACAAATTTATGGTATGAATTATTATAATGCAGTCCTCTTGTATAGCTCCTTTCATCATGGGATATCAAAGTGTTTTATAAGCATTAATTATAGCACCCCTCAGGGAGGCAAATGGAAGATAGCCACCTATACGGTGTGTGCTGATCTAGGCTCCAGACAGGTAGTAACCCTGGTTTCATCTGGATCCAGCCCTGGCAATCCCTCCATCCTCCAAGGGCCAAGTTGTAACTGGGACCTCTGGGGTCACAGCCCCTGCCACAGCCTCTAAAACACGATCTTGGGGGAGTGTTGGGAGACTGGAAAATGAGAGCTGGACATTGTGGTAGGATATTCAGCTCCCAAGTGTGCTGCAGCTATTGCTGCCTCTGTCACTGCTCCCTCCTCTCTGCTTTGGTTCAGGATGCTCTTGTGGATGTTTGTGGATGGAGGATGTGACCGCCCTGTTCATGCCAGGTCTGTGTGTCCAGGAAAAACCCAGCTGGCATCCACAAACAGGCCCACATGTGCATGCCGGGATGTATGATGCACATCTGAATTAGTAAGATAGGAATGCTGTCTTGCTCAACTCCGCTGTGGGCTGTGCTGCCTTGTGTGACGCTAATCTAATTGTGTTGTTTTAATTACGCTTTGATACCTTGGTGCTTGTTGAAGGCTCAATAGGAATCGATGCAGTTTTGCTTTCCTATCAATAAAGACATGAACGCCTCTTGCCTGCTTTGCAGGCTCGGCGTAAGCAGCCCCAGAGGCTTGTCGGCAGGCTCGCAGCCATCTGGCCACGTGCACGTGGGATGTCTGTTTTCACAGGCGTCATGCAACCCTTGTGGAAACCCTACTCAAACTTCAGCAAGGTCTTATAGATTCTAGTTATCAGACAGTGCTAAGGGAGGCAACCTGTGCTGGATGTCCTTCAGCTAAACCAGTGGTCAGGACTATTAGAGGAATCTGGTGCTCTGCAAGTCAAGAAAGTCTACTTTCTTAAAGTATTTGCAGTTGTGTACTTTGTGCAGGTCACGGTAATGTTGCCTCTGTACTGTGGAGCAAGAGGTCTGGTTTCCACCTCTGCATCCAAGATGGGAGATGGTTGGTGTTTACCTCTTCCTGTTAATTAGGACTCAGATTCAAGAAACAGCTGAGGATGCAGATAGCTGATTCATCTGCCCTGATTTGCCTAATCTTTAGACACCTACATCTGAGTTAGTCACCACCTTTTAATGCCAATCAGAGAGTTACAAGCACCCCCAAAGTCATCCCAGCTAGGTGAAGTGAATCGCTTTCTGGAGACACCTATTCCTCTCCAGGACACTGCCTTAGGTGGTAATGTGGATTTAGGGGGGCAATTAGATTTCAGTTTACTCTAAGCATCTCAAAAGACTTACTTTTGTCCGAGCATCGACTTCAGTGGGATTACACATGTGATTTATTTTGGTTAGATGCTTATGTCCTCCCTGATGGGAGCCTTAGAACCAGGAGCCGTTGGTCCTTAGCCTCTTGCAAGGTGGAGCCCTGATTAGTGTTAGAGAAAGTACTTTAACTAGTCTTGCTTGTACCCTGAGTGTTCTGGGGTCAAAAGAAGTTTGTTTTTTCTGGTTCTGCCTCGTACTATGCGCAAGAGGAGGATGCTAACCCCTCGGCTGGAATGCCATGGCAGCTAGCAATATTAGGGAGGGATGTTGTATATATGGGTGTATGCCCATATAAATCTGGGCGTCTTCCCTGCACGCTGCAGTGAGTGACTTTCCTCTTCCTCTGGACACAGTCTAGATCTGCAATTCAAACCCAAGTTTGCATCGTGTCACTTAAAGCAGAGGCTGCCAGGCAGCTCTCACTCTGCTCTAAAGCTCTCGCTGCGCTCTCAACCCTCCTGCTTCACTGCCTTCCCCTCTTGCAAGCGGCACAACTTCGTGACACTCCCGAGCACTCCTTCCTCAGCAGAGGGGGGCTCTAAAGAGACCACAGCCACATTAAGTAAACATCAAAGGGGCTTTGATCAGCAGGGCTCTGCAGAGCACAGAAGCCCCCGAGGAGCTCTGCAGGTCCACAGGCAGGCAGCATCGGGGACATGGTACCTTAATTTTCTCCACTGTGACACGGGAGAATTTGTTTGAAGAACTAGAGATTTTTGTCGCTGTGAGATGCGCATGGGGAGAGCACGCATGCACACAGCCTACTTCTGGAAAAACCCGTGCTCAGATCGCTCTGTTACCGATAGCCAGAAAGCCCCATTAAGAAATCAAGGCATCAAAGGCATGTGCCTTCTCAGACTCTGGCACTTTGCTGCTTGTATGGTCACTTGCTTGCTTCTAAGGAGCAGCGTGCCTCAAGCCAGACTTATCTTCCCTTCTGAGGGCCATTTCCCGTTTTACTCTGCTGCCTGCATATTGTTGCAACATGCTGATGTGGAGGAAGATGCGGCTCGTTCCCTTTGCTTAGTGTAGAGGAGCACTTAAGAAATGGCAAGGGAGGGGATGGTGACCCACCTGCCTCTGAATATACATGGCTAAGTGGAGCAGCAGCAGCTGGAAGCAGTTGGTTGGAGACCCCCAGCAAAGTTCAGCTCTGTGAGGCTGACCAAAGACTTCAGTTACATGCCTGCCTCGCTGGTGCTGTTCCTGAACGGTGTAACCGGCAGGATTTGCTCCCTGCAGCATCCCTGTGTGCTTGCTCTTGTCCCCAGCCTAGTCTTCTAACATCACCTCTCTCTTCTCTTGCAGAACTGGGGCTCCCAGGAAGAGGATGCTGCCTAGTACTGGGGTTCATGTACAAGGAGAAGTACCGCAGGATGACTGAAGGTGAGCAGTTCCCTCACCTTCCGTTCTTCCTTCCTCTTTAGCAATCTCATTGCAAGGGCTGTCAATGCGCTACTGCTAGGAATGTGCTAGGTTCTTGTTTGCACTGAGGAGAAAATCCTGCCTCTCCTTCGATCTCTGAAACATCTTAGTGGGCATGGACGTGGGAAGCCTCCTGCATGAAGCTGCAAGAGAAGAACAGGAGCTTATTAGCTCCATACATCCAAAATTCACTGTCTTTTCCTATGGAAAGGATTTGTTACATAGGAAGCTCTTCCAGCAGTTGCTGCATCTGGTCTGTTTATTCTAGCTGGGTGGTAGTGCCTCACTGTGACACCTTCAGAGGGCCACTTTTCAGTGCCTCTGCACCTCTCGGAGGTGCCATTCCGTTGCTCATCAAACCCCTGCACTCTGGCAGAGATCTCGCTAAAATTTCCCTAGTTTATATTCTAGTCATCCCCCAAGTACTTTATGAGCATTGATTAATCCATAGAAATATCATAAATAATTATGAAGCATAATAACTAAACAAAAACTATTTATGCTCGGAAGAATTGGTATCCTTGCTTCTGGTAGCTTCGTTGCTTGGCTTCTTTTTCTGGAGCCAACTAGTGCAGCACCGTCTCTGATTAATGCTGGATGAGAGAAAGATTAAAGATCCCAGAGCCCTGCGAGATGGGACGGTCTCGAGGGTGTCTCAAGGAGAGTTTGGCTGCTTTGAGGTTACTCTGGGGACTGCAAACTTGATCCAAACGTGGATTTAATCCTTTTTAGGGGGCTTTGATTGGAAATTATTTGGACAAAGGGGGCGATCGCTTGCCCCTCTGCTCTTCCTTTGCTTGCGTGGGATGGTGTATTGCCAGCAGTTAGCCGCAGAGGTGCCTACCCTTGCAGGAAGCCTTGACTTCACGAGAGTAAAAGGTGCATTAGCTTTCATGGGGTAGAACTCTCGTGGAGGCAAGTTTATGGCTCAAATATCAGTTAGAAGATCAAAGGTTCCTTCAGTTTCCCAGGAGCCCTGATACTGAGCTGATAACACGGGGAAAGTACTTCACAAGGCTTCACCTCGTGCTTGTTAATTACCACATGCTTTTTAAACATTGATTAGAGTATGTTTTTAATGGGAAGGGGCTGCCCCTTGGGAGAATGGATGGCAGTCTCGTCCGAGTGCTGTGAGAAGGTGGAATGTCTCTCTCAATACCTTCCTGTCCCTCAAACCTCTCAGAGAGGCTGTGCTCAGCCGAGCAGGAGCACCCTGGGGATGTTCACAGGGTGTCAGAGAGCCGGCAGGACTGTGGGCACACTGGGCATCCTACCGATCCCAAAGGATCGTTCGCAGAAGCTCCTGTCCCCAGTGGATTCAAAGCCTGCGTCCACCTACAAAGCGAGTCTCTCTTTCAGGCTGAACATGGCTTTGTGTGGAGAGAACAAAGAAAGATGAAAGGCCAAAAGTAAAGCCTTTGTGTGGGAACAGGAACAAAGTGTGCCTGCCAGTTTCTGGTCCCCGCAGACTCCAGCACCATTACATTTAAAGGGGTACAATCTGCCAAAAACAAAGTCAGGGGACTTCCATGGCTACAAAGACCGCCTAGGACTTGTGTTTTCACTAGAGGCGGTTCTGGATGACAATGCAGGCCTCAAACCTCCTGGGTTTTTGGTGGATTTCAGTGCAGATACACACTATTATGGCGTGGGCTGAGCTCTGACGTGAGCCAAGGGGGTTTTCAGATGTCTGGTCATCTACAGAGGTACAGCGAAGGTATTTCCTGCCCAAAGTTCCTGAGCCAGGCTCAGATAATTATGATGTGTGGGGTCTCCATCGTAGCGGAAATGGGTAATTACAGGGATCATTAGAACCTTGCTGTCACTTGATGGCAACATCTACAAAATGCGCTTGTAGGAGCACTTAGCTGGAGACCTTGTCAGCATGGAGGAATCGCTTCTTGGTGGAGAAGCACTTCATGGGGACTTGGCTGTCCCCATGGAGAAGATCCAGGCTGGGCACTTGCAGACCAGTGTGACAACCTCTCCCAGCAGGGTCGAGTGCTCTGTGGCCATGCCCAGCGAGGGTCTCTGGTACCTTTACGTTGTTTGTTTACCAGCTGACAAGGGATGGATGTCCATTAACACAACAGATTGCAGATGCGGGCTCTTCTGGCTGAGCTGTCCTCCAGGGCAAGAAGCCAAAACAAGTGTCCAAGAACTCGCCTCTGTTAGTTAACACACACCGGTTCCTCATATTGACACATGTGTCATGAAAAAAACAGGTCTGGGTGAGGTGATGGTGTCTGTCCCAGCTGTAAAGCAACAGCATAGCCTGGGCTGCAAGGCAGAAATTATTTCAGTGCTGTCCCCTCAGCTGGCGTTGCTGCACTGCATCGGTGCCTCTTGCTTTATTGCCACTGCGAAGCCCACATCAGGAAAGGTGCTGGGTTTGGGCACGATTCAAGAGCACGTATGGGACGAGGAGCGGGAAGGTGCTGCTCCAGCGTGGCTTTTATATGCCTGTCCCTTTGCTGTGATTGACGATTGCCTTGTCTGCATGCTGGGACCGCTGTTTGGTGCACGGCTGTGAGTTGTAGGGTGAAATTAAGCTGGTGACAGTTGTAGACAGAGGGAGAGAGAGGTAGAGCTGTCTGTAATGATGGCCTTGCAATAAAGACGCTTTAGAGTTAATCCTCCACCATCTGTCTTCATTCTGCTAATAACCCACTCAATCAGATGCTGCCGACTGTTTGTTAACATTCAGAAACAGATACATAATCGGGAGGAGCGTGCTGTTTGCTCACGAGGGGCTGGATTCCTCCTTGGGAACAGCTCGCCCCTGGCCACGGCGGTGGTTCGGTGGGAGCCACGGCTTGGGGACCAGGTGTCCCGAGGCATGTGCCATGCAGCAGAGGTGATGCTGAGGCTGGTGGCGAGCTGAGTTACCCTGCTTTCCCCAGGGCTGGTGCCATCCTGGCTCAGGGTGATTTTGGAGGTGGGTCACCTTAGTCCGCCAAGAACAAGGATCTTGAACTGACCTGAAAACTGGGGCTTGTTTTTCTATTCCCTCCTCCCTTTCACATTCTGTTCTCGTCCCAAGGGAAGGCAAGGGATGTGCTGTAAAATCTCTCCCTGCTCACCTGTTGTGCTTGGGCCCTGCCTGTCCAGAGCCTGCAGGTCCCAAGCTGGGCTTGCTCCGCTCTCCTCTGTGGTGGTCAAAGGCAGGTATTCAGCTGTCGATCCTGCTCCTGCTATTTTTCTTCTTCTCTCCTGCCTTTGACTTCTTGCCAGATCTAACTCGAGTCATTAGCAAGCGTCACTGCAGCAATTATGGCACTTTTTGGCTGCCATTCATAAAGCTACTAACGGGAACGATTAAGCACTGAGAGGTGTCAGCCTTCTCCTTCACCACCTGTTCCCACCAGCCGTCGACTGCTGGAAGGTGCCTACAACCATCTCTCCGTGCAGAGGCGAGCGGGGCAGGGCAGCTCCCTTCCCTCCTCTCGCCTCCTTTCTGAGGTGCTTCGCTGGCTCTCATGTCCTGCTGTGGGATGGACCCAGTGCTGGGGTTTGTCACCGTGTGGAGGGGAAGGGTGGGCTTCATCGCCTCTGTCCAAGGTCGGGTGGTGAAAGCAGACATGGCTGGGAAAAGGGACAGAAGAGGGACTTGGTGCAGCAGCATCCTCCTGGACCAGCTAATGGTTAATGATCTGAGCTCAAGGAAGGACAAACTCCCCCGCTTCGGCTCCCTGCCTGGCTTATAGCCCTGCTTTCTGCTTTGCTCGCATCCACACCATCGGTTAGGGACAGGCACGAGGCTCAAATCCGTACCTTAATCCACAGGCAGTCTCCTCGGTATCGGCCGCTGTAGATGCAAACGCTGACTGGTGTGCCAGGAGAGGGACTTGTGCGGAGTTATCTCTGGCAGCAGCCCCCTCCATTTGCATCATGGCTGGAAGCAGAACCTGGTCTCTCTAGTTTTCTGCATTCAAGGTGTCTCCATTCGTTATACAAAGCACAGCAATACCAGCAGCCATTACTGCAGAGCTGCAGCTCCACGTAGAAACGAGCGCTGCTCTGTGTTTAATTGGGAGAGGGTGGTGTTTAGCAAATCATATTTGCTGGGTAATGACTGCAGAGATCTGCTCAGGTAAGGGCTGTCTGAATCCAAGGCAGGAGATTGTGCTCTAAAGGCCATGTGGATGTTGTGGGGCTGTTGGTCAGCATAAGACAAACCTCAAGTTTTGGGAGTGTAGATGGTGAGAACTTAAAAGTTTTGCAGTCTGAGCTGCAAACCTCACCTTGACTCTTTTGTTCAGAAGGTTTGGGACCTTATTTAAACGTGTTGGGACTAAGGCAGAGCTCTGATGTCTCTTGCTGGGGGAAGATGGAGGTCCCGCAAGGGGACCATCCCTGTGCCTCAGAGCTGGGACACGGGTCAGACCCAGAGGGGCGATGACGATGGTGACCAGAGTTGAAGGAGACACACTAGCTCTCCATGTGACAGGTCGTGCATCCATGCAGCCCTCGCAGGCTGCAACTGGTAGGGATGATTCAGCTCAGCCCCTGCCTGCCTGCCAGAACTGGGCAGCTGCCTGTTTCTGGCTTTGTGCTTGTGAACTGCAAGCCACGTAGCTCTGGACGGGTTGGGGGTTTTTTTGTCTTCAACTTCAGCATATCTCTAGTCTGCAGATAGGTTTTGGTTCTGCTAGACATGGGGAGAGAATTGTGTATGCATATGAAAGCTGTTTTTATGGCTTATAATTATCTCATACCCATCCTTAGAATAATTATAGCTCCTCCATTATTAATAATTGGAATTCCAGTCCTTGTCATAGATCACAAAATGGAGAGGAAGCTCAACCCAGGGTTTGCATAATGTACCTTGGTCTAAATTGAATAATTGGTAAAATTGTGAAAATCGTTAGTTTTTTCCCCCATTCCTTGGTGCTGGAATTAGTGAGATATTAGTGCAATTAGCCAGTGCTTCCATTTGAGGCTGCAATCATTTGGTTTGTAATTTAGAATAAATGTAAAAGCCCACTTGTGCTTCTGAACAGATTATTTGTCCTGTTTAAAAGTATCTAATGGGGTGGCTGTCATCTAAGCAAGATACATTTGACCCATTTCAATTTGTTTCCTTTTTAATCTGCTATCTGTTTTCCTGGATCTTTTTTTAATAAAAACATAAAGAAGAAGTGGGCGAGAGAGACCAAAGAGGGAGAGAATAGAAGCGTTATAGATCTGGAGTTTATCATAAGCCAAAGTAACTTGAAATCAAGGCTGTTAAACTGCAGAAAGCAATAAAAAGAAAACACTATTTGGAGATCGTTTAAAGGGCCGAGTGACTTGTCAATGAAAGGTTGCTCTATTCGACTGCTGCTTAATAGCTTCTCAAAGGGAATCTGCAGCTCTTGCAAGAAGGAAGGCTGCAGGTACTTTTGCAGCAGCTCCCTGCTGTGAGAGGGAGCGTTTAGGTTAGCAGGGTGCTGGGGTGCTGTGGCAGCAATGCCGAGACAGCTAAAATCCAATGCCAGAGAGCAGAGGAGGAAAGGAGATGGATTTAAACCCAAAACTGGGTTTAGGCTTTAAAACATATCCTAAATATTGAAGCCCTGGATATCCTGGTAGACACAGAAGCTGGATGCGTCACTCTTCTTTGAGCTGTAGGCAGATATGTGCCCAGTTCGGTCCCACCGTGCCTTCCTGCTTCTCCAGCAGAGAACAGAGGGACTCTGCCTTTCCCTCCCGAAGGCTGAGCGTCCTTTCTACGATGGTCTGCTTCAAGGCTCCTCTCTCTGTCGGGCCCCATCTTACTGCCTGGAGAGAAACCAGCTGGGACTCTGGGATGGAGTCCCTGCTGTTTTGGGGAAAAATGGCTTGTTCAGAGAAGCTGACTGTGCCTCTGATCCAAATGTCTCTCTGCTTGAACGCCCCTTCTGCTGCCTGCTGTAGTTCAAAGTGGGTTCAGTGAATGCTTCCTGCCAGGAAAACGTCCTATTAGAGCATGGCACTGAGACGCAGTGACGTATTCATGCCACCCATTAGCAGCCCAGCAAGGCAGTTGCTGCCTCAGAATTGCTTGGATTTATGGGGACGCTTAATCTGGATCTTGCAAGTGACTTTTACATCTGCAGCAGCACAGGCTGAGCATGAATCTTCCTCGGTCTCAAGGATAAAGCAGAGCAGCCCTTCTTATCCCTGTAAAAAGTGACTTTTCTCCTCTGCCAGCTGCCAAGAGCCTCTGCGCTGCTGGGGAAGCTCAGACTTCACTCAGTTCTCTGGCCCGGTGGGGGAAAGGGTCTGTCCTTTGGGACCAGACCTGTAACACATTACTTGGTTTAGCCCAAGCAGCGTTGGCTCTGCTCAGCCTTCTTTTGCACACAGTGGAGCTCAACAACTTGAGCGTCTTCTTGAACATCCCAGCATCTTCTCACACTTTGCCCTCTGAGGCAACCAGCAGGACTCATTGGCATCAATCTGCAGCCTGGGAATGGGATTCCCTGCAAAGCTTTGCTAAAAGCTACAGGATCCCCAGTGCAAAATCTGCTGGGATCCACTCTAGCGGTGGGTGTGTTATTAGCTGATCTCCAAAGCTCCCCGAGAGCCGCAGTGTGAACTTTGCATTGCTAACTCTGCTGTCATCGCCGATAAAGCGTTGTCACTCGTGTCTCCCTGCAAAGACACAATCACAATTGATTAAGGAAAGCATCTCCCGTATAAGCTGCATTGAGCCTGTTGTTCTTTATCTGACAAAGGCATTTGAGAAGGAAGAGGTGAGTGGATGGAGAAGTTGTTAAAGATGCATTGTTATCAGCAGAGGTCTCATTGATATTTCTGCAATGCTTTGTGTGTCTGTTAGCTAAACAAGGCAGGGATGTAAGTGAAACCTGAGGAAAAACCAGCAAACAAGCTGTCTTTTTGTCTAGTGGCAAGGGGACACTTTGCCTGGGTTGGGTCAGCTGGAAAATGGCATAAAATGCAGGACCTCATCAGAGAGGGATGCGCTGCTGTGAGTCAAGTCCTTGCTGGTGAAATCCATCATGCATGTTTACAAGGACGCTGCTGAGGGAAGGATCCCATGTGCTCTGCACCGCTCTGTTCAGGCAGGATAGGGAACACCTCCCCATATTCCTGCTGCTGTCTGCCGCTCTGGAGAGGAGGAGCAGACTTTCATCCGTGATGCTCCAGTTGTCTACAGCAGTTGCAGTGCAGCTGAGCAGCTCTACTGGTTATAAATTTGATACAAAGCTCCTGAGTTTTATGTTAACGGTGTTGTTGTAGCAGTTAATGGTCTAAGGGTATAATTTTATCTATTGATTTGAGTAGCGGTCCCCTGTGGAAAGCTGTTGCTGCATGGTCTTAAATAAATGAATACAATACTTCCTTGCTCCCCAAGTACTGGCATAAGATAATTCAGGAGCTGCTTCTCTTGCTGTTCAGCCGGCAGGTGTGTATGGGAGAACGTGGGATCACTGGAATCTGTGTGCCATCCCTTTGCTGGAGGGCTTGCTAAAGACACTTCAGGAATCTTGGGCGTTAATAAGCATGGATCAATATCTAGGGGGAATTTAGAATATCCTGGCTACTTGAATTCTTTTGCCCTTGTGCTCCCCTTTAGGTCCTTAATGGCATTAGGAATGCGATGTCCACTTAAGGAACACAGCAAGCTCTTGGGGAAAACTTGTCCTGTAAAATGTCTCTGAAAAGGGGCAGAGATAAGACTGTGTACTTCACCTTACCCTGGCTGTTACTGTCTTTGTTGGATTTGGGGTGGTTTATTTTTAAAGCCTATCGGGAGGCAAGGGGAGCAGGAATTAAAGGAGATGCAAGGCTTCTCTCTGAAGACGGTGACTGACTTTCTTATCTCTGCGCTGCCTCTAGGCTACCCTCAGAGTTTACCTTCTAGCGTGCGTATCTGTTGATAATTTTTCCCCTCTCTGCAGAACTGTTGCTGCGGCCTGGGGGTCTGTCATTTAGCTTTCCTCTCTCAGTGTCCACGGGGACCCTGGCGGAGAGGTTGCTGGCAGGCAGTATTTCATTAGCAGTACAGGTCACACTGTTGACATGGTGTCCACCAGATCAGAACCTGGACATGCAGGTCTGGCTGTGCCATCAAGTTGGATTCTGATGATGCCATAAATCCTTCCAGCATGGGCACGATAGCATGATTGTGTGGAAGCCTCCAGCTTCTTCTCAAAGTATCTGGAGGCTGTTGCACCCAAGAAAATGATCTGGACTTAGATTCAGGAAGGGAGCAGGAGGGTGACAGTATATCCCTACCGAGAAAGAGCATCTCTTCTGCCATTTTTGGGAGCCCTCCTGGGGCACAGCACTGCAATACAACGTTGCTTTCTACGAGGCACCGCTGCAAGGAAACACATGGTTTGTTCCTGCCTGGTCCAGATCGCTAACCTCCCTCTCCTGGGCACAGACATGTGTGCTTTCTGCAGGCAAAGCTAGGGTTGGACCTTCACGGACTGGAGCAATGAAGCTGTACCAACTTACAATCATTTACAATATCAATTAAAACCACTGCAGACATACCTGTATTGATGAACAGCCAGGCTTGCTGTTAAAATGGCTCTCAAGCCAGGAGAAGTAAATCTGCTGTGCAATTGTGAGCAGAAACCTGCCGTGGCTAGGGTACTTCCAACCTAAAGCCAGGCTATGGGGTTGGAGCTGAGTAAGATTGTTGTGAAGACGAAACCCTTCTGGTGTTACAAAGCCTGTGGCTTTGGTAGGCTGTGAAAAGGCTTAAATAAATAACTTTGAAGCACTGTTTCCCACTGGTTTCGCCGCGTGTCGTTAGGTCACATAACGTCATCGCTGCTCTGCAGTCCCAGCCTGTACGATGAGCGGGAGTGGTGCAAGACAGCTGTATTTCACAGCTATAATGACAAATGGGAAGAAATTGTGTGTTTCAGGCCAACACAATGAACCTGTTCCCATTTCTCAGTGCACTGGGACTTTGTTGGATTTGACTGAAAGGTACTGCAAAGCACCCAGCAAACTAATTTGCTTTGTTTGGGCTGGTTCATGGGGGTTTTGGGGGGTTTTTTTATACCATTCTAAAAATCCATTCTTATCATAGGGAAATAGTGAAATATTGTTGTAAAGGATCAAGTAGAATGCTGCAAGTCCTGTTCTTTTTCTTCCTAAGCTATTTGCTGTATCTGGCTGAACCCTGCCATCTGTATTCACTAAATAAAACTGAAGTCCATTAGCAGCCTTCAGGTTGAGGTTGATGAAGACAGAAGGAACAGGCATGGTCAAAAACCCAAAGGATAGGTAGGGAGTGTGTGAGGGGAGCACGAGTGGCATTCCCCTTGGCCAGGCAGCCAACGCGACGGTTATTTAGTGCTGTGATCCTTCCCAAAGCAATGAACTTCAACCACAAACCTTAACAATTACCTCCACAGCAGCGGCAATCTTGGGACCTGTATATACAATATTCTTTTATGCCCAGTATTTGCTTGCAAAGGTATTTACTCAATCTATAAACGTATTAATGGGGCTAATCTTAAAATGCGTCCAGAGATATAACTTGAGATGGGTTTTTTCCCTTTAACAAAGATGAAGGTTTTATATAGACAGGCGAAAGAGAAGGGAAGTGAAATGTTCAGTGACTAATGATCCTCATCAATATTCATGAGAGATGGTATGCATTTCGAGATTTAAAATAAAGGAAGGAAGAAAGAGAGAAAGGAATTGACTTCTTTAGAAGCTAAATGAAATATTTAGGTTGACCTGGAGATAAGTATGCCGGGTCTTTGTTGCCATCAGCTTAGACCAGCATTCAATCAAGGAGTTTTCAAAGAGAAGCAGGGGCAGCCGAGTTGCCGGTGGAGGTTTCTGGAGATGGCATGGCCAGGAGGTACAAGGGTGCTGGCTCATGCTCAGGAGAAGTCCTCAGCTGAGGGTGAAGTCCGCGTTGTGTTAGGTGCCATACAAAGGGGAAGGGAAGCAATTTCCACCCCAGGAACCTGCATCTGAAGCCGACTCAAGCTGGGGTATGGAATAGCAGCAAGGGGGGGTTGTCCCCAGCCAGTGGTGAGGCTGTGGTCAGGCTTGGGCTGTCCGAGGCGAGTCTTTGTGTGCACCATCCTTGGAAGAGCTCCGGTCAGGACTAAGCTGTCTGGCAAGAACTGTCCCTGGCTCTATCTACAAATGTCTGTTGATAGTGGAGGAGTGGATTTGTTTTTTCTCTCTATCCATTGTGCTGTTCCTACCAGAGTGTTTTCTTCCTTTCTCTTCCTTTCTCCCTGCCCCTGTCTTTGCTACAGCAGAAAATCACCCCCAGTGTACCTAACTTGAAGGTGAACTTTAAAGCCCCCCAAGTACTTGACAATGGATGGGAGATCCTTGATCCTTCCTCATTTCAATCTTTCATTAGCTGGGGTGGGGAGGAAAAGGAAAGCCTCTGCAGAGAAAGTACCTGAAATATGGTTTTGTCAGAATGTTGCTCCAGATGTACAGCAGAGGACAGAAAGATCACAAGGATCTTAATAACCAGATTTAATTGCTGAAAGAGCACATCGGGCCTGGAAGAAAGGCTTCCCCCCAGCCTTCTGCATTTCTCCTCTTTTAAATCTTTTTTCCTTTCTTCTTCTGCAAGTTGCCCTTGTCTCCTTCTGCTTCCAAGGCTGCTCCTTTTCATTTTCGTGCCATCCCTTCCCTCCTCCGAGTGACAGCTGTCCCACCCCCACCAAGGTCGTTTGCCCTTGAGACCATCTTTGATCTGTGCCCTGATAGAAGGGCCCAGTATTGACTTTGGCTTCAGCTTCATTAAGAGGCAGCCTCATTTGTCAACTTGTTTGTTTCGATAGCTGCTTGGGAGACGACGGGGCCCGCAACCCCTCCTCGCCAAGCCGCGGCATTATTTCAGAATTAACTCCCTTTTCAAGGGTTTGCAGGCAAGGTCATTGCAGGTGGCCCTGCACAGTTCTCTCCTCATTAATCGATGTCACGGAGGTTTTTAAGCAAGGTTAGATCCAGTCAGTTTGCGGACAGGAGACTTCTGCCAAGGCTCTGGGTGCTGCGAGGAGCTGTGTGCAGGTGAATTGATCCACAGTGCTCCCAGCTGGAAACACAAGCTGTTGCACAGGGGTCCTCTGAGGGAACTCGGAGATGAGGTCTCGGACGAGCTCGTGTGGCAAGATCTTTGCAGGAGGTTCTCTGGGGCTGGTTGCATAAGGATTGCAAGTAATGAAGATTAATTTCTCTTGTCAGTTGTCATCAGGTAACATGTCTGCCAATAACAGCTTCTGGTTTTAATCCAGATGGTCAGATGAGGTTAATCAAATAACTTACCCAGGCTTTTTTTCCTTTCCTGTTGGTCAGTGAATAATGCAGTGACAGGCATTTGCTTGCAGTGTTTGACCTCTGTAGGAATTACCTCCCTGTGCTGCACGTCCCCAGGGCTGGGACCTTGGTTGTCATGGGGCACAGAGACGGCCAAGCAACAGATGCTGTTCCTCAGAGTATTTTGGTGGAAACAGTCTTTTCCTGAAGTCCCGTGAAATGACCAAAACTCTAGCCATCAGCATCCCCAGGGTTGTTTAGGGATTTGGAGTGGGTCAGCACAACAGCCTTGGGAGGCAGAGAGGCTCATGGCGAGGCAGGGGGAATCTCTCTGCTTTGCTCGGGTTTGGAGCCAAAGGAAGGAGGAGGACAGACGTTGCTGAGGACAGATGGCTGCAGCACAGGGCACTTCCAGACCTGTCTGACCTTGCACCAGGGAAGCAGGTGAAGACAAAAAACCAAACTTCACTGAACTGACAGCTGGGGTCCAGTTTTCTGGAGACCTTAAAGTCTCGCTGCCCAGTGGGGAAGAGGCTAGCGATGCTATCTCTTTACTCCTGAGAAATGCAGGAGTGTGTACTGAGCCTTTGATGGCCAGAAGGCGTGGAAGCACGAGCCTGGCCCCGCAGTGCCCACGTTAAGAGAGGCGGCTCAAAAACCAGAGGCGCTTCAGGGGTTAAAGCTGCTTTTGGTGCTGGCTGTCCTGGGTACTTCCAGTCCTGACATGGAGGAAGGAGCTTAGGGAAAGATGTTCCTGGCTGTTGCCAGGGGCATTTTGCTTCAGCAGATCCCAAGGTAATAAGGCATCAGTAATTGCGCAGCTCCGTGCAGGCTGTGATGTGGCTGGCACCGGAGCGTTGTGTGCAGCGCTGGTCCCCGCAGCCCCGGGAGTGTGGAGCAAAGCTGGGGAGAATGCTGACTGCAGTGGCAGGAATGGCCCAGGGATTAGAGAGCAGGTTGTAAGAGGAGAGACTGGAGGAGGGAAATTTATATAGTCTGGAGGAGGCTCAAGGGGAGACACGACCAGAGTCTATAAATACATGCAGCAATAGAAAGCAAGAGAGGAAATTAGTCAGAGGAAGGGAGGACAAGGAGCAGTACCTGAAGCAAAGGCAAGAAGAGTTTATGCTGGGCCTTGCACGGAAGGAGAACGGCCTTCAGCATCGGGCATCTGGCTGAGGTGGGGTACCACCACCGCCCGGTCACCCTGCTGCCCCTCGGCTCTCCCCATCCCCTCTGGAAGCCTCACAAAGTGGGTTTCTCTCTTTCCCACCCAGCTCTGCTTCGTTTTACAGCAGCCCCACCTCGTTTCTCCCCTGCCAGCCTTGCACCGAGCTGCCCCAGCATGCCTGCGAAGGTTTAATAAAACCAATTGAGATGCGTTTGGGCTTATGGCTTGACAACTAGTTCCCCTTAGACAGGAACATTTGCCTTCGCTGGGTGACAATGCTTTGAGTCCGTAGCCTTAGGCGCTGTGGCTCATTGCTAGTCATCTCTCCAATGAATAATACACAGGCCTGAATATCTGTCTGCATACATCTTCCTTTCCTATAGGGTAATTTAATGTTATCTCTGGGCCTCCTGCTCCTGAGATGAAGAGATTACTTCAAACCTGCAGCCCACAACCACAGCCATTGGTTTCAAACGTCATTAAGTTTCATTATAACAAATAAACACTGCAATGACATTTATAAGTTACCAGAGAGCACAGAAACACAAATATGAAGCAGATAAACTGCATTTGATCCAAATAATTACTGCAGGCAATATCGAGCTTAGGCTGAGCTGGCAGCCGGGTGCCGAGTAATTTATAGGAGTCCGTAAGGCACTGTGTTGCACATTGCTTCTTAAAAATTATGATGATGGTTATGTGTCTCTCTCCAAAGCCTTAAACAGGTTACGTTCCTGCCTCGCTGAAGGCAGGAAGCTTTTCCTCAAGTCAGAAATGGAGGTGGAACTGGCTGTTACTAGCTTGGGGACTTTTTCTATCCCCATTCCTCAGAATTTTAGCCTGAGAAGGGACCTGCATTTGAGGTTTGCTGTGGTTGAAACTGTAAAAGAGGCACTTTTATATATATATATATATATATGTATAATTTCCCCCCCCCCGGAGGTTTTCCATCCCCAGCTGTGGACTCATAAGGTTTCAAGAGGGGGGAATCCTTGGAGAGACATTTCCACTGTAAGGGAGTGTAATATTATAATAATAAAGTTCCTTTCATTTTGACTCCCAGCTTTACAACCTGCTCTTAACCCTGGGGAAGGAATCCCCTATCAGCAAACCAGATGGAAAAGCATCTCCACCAGCCCCCCCCCCCCCCAAAAAAAAAAAACCAACCCTGAATGAAAAGGGGTTTTGTTGCTGTGCTGGTTGTGTGAACTCTCACAAAGCTTTGCTCCCTGCGTAGGGCCAGGGGTTTGTCTGCTCTGGGGTGGCACATCATCTTCTAAGTGAGCCACGTGGAGCTTGTCACGGGATGGAAAGCTTCCTCTGTCCTGCAGGCATGGAGGCTCAACCCAGGAGGGGGTTCCAAAACAGCTGGGTTTATTGATGAGCATCTCTCATTACCTGCTAATTAACTCAGCAGGCTGGAATGTGCTAATCTCTTGGACTGGGGTTTTGCACGAGCAAGCCATTGACTCTGCAGTGGGGACCATTGAGAAGGAGCTAGTAACAACACAAACAGTGAACTCTTGTGTTTAAATACGTTTGAGTCCCCTTCTGACGCAGTCCCTTCTCCAGCAATGAAGCAGCCACTTCCCTGTGGCTTCTCCTAAGGGTGCGCAAGGGCTGATAAAGCCATTTTGGGGCTATAAATATTGACTGAATCCATGTTTCCTCTCTTTTTTTTCTTTTTTTTTCTTTTTTTTTTTATGGCTCTGGGCTTTATTGGGTATATCCCAGTCAAAAAGCAGGAGCCGGTTGTTGTAGGTCGCTGGCCTCCTCCACGATGCCTGAGCAATGGATAAATGCACTTTCTAAGGCCTTTCCCAGGGTCTATGGATAGCATAGCAGCAATGGCTTTCAGGAGAGCGGAGCTTTTATTAGGTCTTCATGTATGGATAGAAAAGTATGTGAGGTTTTTAAGCGCCTTCCTCGGATAACAAGGATGGGCACATGCCTGAAATGTTTCCTGCTCAACCAATGATCTGCTCCCTGTCTGTTCACCTTAGCATCTCTTTACCTCCTCCTGTCTTTTCCCTGTCGCTTTTTTTTTGTGTATTGCATGTGCTTAACTTTAGGCTGTTCTTCAGAATAATTTGTTGTAACTCTAAATATGAATCTTGCATGTGAAAAAAAGAAAGTGCATGTATTTACAATCATTTCCGCTTGGAAAAATCCAAACAAACAATAATTACAGCAGAAACCTGCTAATTCTCATTCCACTTCATCTTTAGACTTGATAATTCACGCAACACAACCTGAAGCAGTCTCACCCTGCTTTTCGGCTCAGCTAAATGGCAGGGAGCTGGAGCGAGTCCTCAGCACGGTCTCAGTGCATCTGTGATATCACATCGTTAATCTGGCCGGGAGCCCCCCTAGAAGCAACACGGTCGATGTTTCATGCAGACAGTGGCCTCTCAACATTTCGGGGCAACCGTAGGACTTGTTCTTGCATTTTTTCTGCCTCGCCGCGTGCAGTTTGGTACCCTGCCCATGCGTTTCTGGTTCGGGGAAGGTATCTGTTGGAGAGTGTCCTGCGCAGTGGCAATTCGAGCACCTGCAAAAATGGAAACAAAGTCCTGTAGAAAAACTTGGCTGACCACTCCTTGCATGAATTCCCAAATCTGTACGGTGAGCATAAGGTCTCTCCAACCTGTGGTGAGATTTCTTATGCTCACGTTTATTTTAGAGAAGGATGTGGATGTATATCTAGAGATTAAAGTTTGAGTTATTTTCTGATGAGCTTTGGCAGAACCATGCTTAAAGTAGTGGAAGATAAGGGGGACAGAATAAAGGCTCGTTGTGCAATGGGGTTTTCACTGGGAGTTTGGCTAGAAGGTGGAAGACAGGAGCAGAATCTTTCAGTAGTTTTAGTATTAAATATCTGCATTGTCTGTTCTGAAATGAATCTTCATTTTGATTTCTCTCTGACTCAAAGCGTGCAATAACAGATTTTGAAAAACGAGGATGGAAGTGAAACATGGTGCGACCCAGGGCAAGCTCTTTGGTCTAATTTTCCACCCTGTAGACTGCAGAACTTCCAGTTTCTACTCTTCCTGGGAGCAGAGCCAGACTTTGAAATCTCCAAATCGTTTGCGAAATGGATTATTCATCCTTCTCATTTTCCTATGGATGAGTGTCCTGTGTGCCCTCTAACTCAAAGATGAGCTGAGATTTATTGGACTATATTTCAAAAGAGCAGCCCTGATCTGGGAACAAAGGGTGGGCTAAGGGACGCACCTGGATTTAATATAATCCAGGGCTGTGGGGAATCACCTCAGAGATTTCAGAAGGTCACAAGGGATAAAAATCCTTAAAGGTTTTAGCCGGGAGACTTTAGCGGGGGGGCTGACTGCTGCCCACCAGTTTGAGCATCAGCTATTATTTTAGAAGGAAAAGTTCCTTTTCCTCCTTTGTGAAGTGGGTGGTTTAAGGTCCCAGGAGTGTCTACGCAAGGCTCCTGCAGCTGAGGACCCGCTGCCCCCTTTGCAAGCGCCATTTGTTAGCTACAAATAGTTAGCATCAGAAAAGCATCTGCAGTTGCTACGCAGAAAGCTGCCTTGGTCGGTATTACCGGAGCATCCCCTCGTCTTCTC
Organism: Grus americana; assembly: GCF_028858705.1. Lineage (NCBI taxonomy): Eukaryota > Metazoa > Chordata > Aves > Gruiformes > Gruidae > Grus > Grus americana. The sequence continues at coordinate 7,572,602 of NC_072875.1, forward strand.
TCAGCTCCCTCGCGAGCCCGTCAGTCTGGCAGCTGTGGAGCCGTGCCAGGACATCTACTCCCTGACAGAAGAGCAAATGGTAATTTATTATTCTGTGACAGGTTCCTCAGGAGCGTTGATAACAAAATATTTCTTAGAGCCTTTGGCAATTTTCAGTGGGACCTGGGGCCTCCAGGTGGATCAATGTGAGGAAATCTCTTCCCTTCTGCCCACGAGAGCAAAGCATCTCCTGTCTCAAGCAAGGGATGCTGATCAGCACCGTGACCAGGGTTTCCAGCGCCTTTGAAATAGCTTGTGGTGCTGTTGCCTTTGTTTCTAGCAAGAACGGGCATCACCCCTGTACCCCAAGCAGCCTCGGCAGGAGGCTCAGAGCTTACAGCTCCCCTTGGCCCTGATCGCAGGGTAACTGCGGCAGCCCAGGCATTGGGACGAGGCCCTGGCCTCTTCTGTCTGCCATTAGCTTTAGTAATGAGCTTTGCCTCCTGCCAACCCCTCCGTTCTGCCACTGTGCCCCCCTGTGAAGCCTCGCTCGCTTCTCTGCTGCCGGAGCAAACCCTCGTGTGCTGGCCCCCGTGGCAAAGTGTCACCTCAATTCAGTTTGCTTCTTCTATCTCCAGCCCAGGAAAAGTCCTGCGTGCCCCAAAGCTCATCTGGTTATTTTTTTTCTGCCTCTGTCAGCTCGTCTGGTAGAAGATAACGCGGCTTCCTATGAGCCCAGCTTTATCTGGGCAGCAAGTACACATGAGGTTGTTAAAGCTGAATGGCCAGGAGACGTCGGTTGAGACCAAATATTCAGTGCAATCCAGTCTGTAAGGTCACTTGAACACCACTTTTTGGGGACATCTTATTTTTGATCCCGTGATGCAGTACATGTTAGTTTGTTTTCTATCGGCGCAGCTACTGCGAGCAGGCGTTTAATCTCACAAGAGGTGATTCTCGAAGCTGGTGCTGGGAGGAGGTTGCTAATAAATATCCCACGGTAAGTATACTCTTACACCTTTCCCAATAGGTAGCTAATAACAGAGCAGACGATGACATTTAAGCCCTTTCTGCATGGCTGATCAAACTACTCACAGTGACTTTGAAAGCAGTGCTGGGATTTCATGTGGGTATCAAAGCAAGTGAAATACTCGATAGTTCAGATCTCTTGCCTGTGTGACTAATAGAAAAAAAAAGATTTCTAAAAGGTCTAATATCTTATTCAAAATTTCTCTGTCTCCTGTTTGAAGCTACTTAGTGGACACAGTGGGATGCTGATGTTTCTTCTCTAAGCAGCATTAGGAAAATAGCTGACATCACTGCGGGATGAGCTCAGGCGTGTGCACAGGCTACGCAGGCTGCATTTCTTGGGGTGGTCCCTGCACCCAGAATCATTTTGGCTTTGACTTCACCTAAATGTAGCCCACTTCTTCCTCTCCATAGCTGGACTTGATGGGGACTGCCAGGCTTTGCTTGTTGGGTGCTTCAAGGGGAAAAAGGGTCCCGTGTCCCTTGATGTTTGTGGGTGAACAAAGTACAAGCTCAGGTCCCTGCTTCACACTAGGAGAGGGCACACATCTGAGCTGGGTCACACAGCTAGCTGGTCAGGGAGAAATAGGCTGCTGCTTGCCTTTCTGTACAGCTGATTCATTCCTTGACTGAAGGGTGTTGTGCTTTTTTTTTCTTTCAATTTGAATAATTCAGCAGCATCAAGCGTACAGAAGCCACGTGAGCTGGACTTGCGTAGTCAAACTAAAAAAAGGCCAAACTGACATTTTAGTTCAAACAGATTTTTTTTTTCCCCCCCAAGGAAGCAAAATAAAATAATTGGAAGCTTATGCAAGGGACAAACTCAAGCTATCTTTCTTATTTTCTTCTGTGAAGCAAGACCTGGCTCTGGCCATCACCAGCACGTAACCCTCCCTTGGGGAAGCTGCTCCACATGTCCTTACCATGGACAACATCACTTTTGCAATTCATCTGCTCCTGTCTGGGGAGCCGGAGGCTTTTTGCTCCTCAGAAGGTGCAAGAAAACCTCATCCCTGTCCTTGTCTGGGGAAATCCTTGCTCTGCCCCTGGGGACATTTGGCTGGCCCTTTCCTTTCTGCTCCATGGGTGCTGAGCCCAGCCAGAGCTTGCACAAGACCTTGAGGTTGGGAGGCGGGTAATGAGCGGCTGTGCCACCCGCACGGCTCTTCCCTGCTCTCCCTGTTTGTACTGTGCTTCCTCATGACTGACAACTCCAGAGAGCTTTGTAAATAATGTAATGCTTTTGTCTGCTTGCTTTTCCTAGTCATCTAAAAATCAATGCGGGCGTGTGTTTTCAAGTGCGATGGGCCTTATGCGGGGAGCTCATTGTCCTTGGCTCGGAGAAGAGGACCCATCTGAATGAGCACTGAGAACCAGCCCATTTGTCATGGGATCGATAGCAGGAGCTGCGCAGGGTGGTGCGGAGACAAGCCCTCATCTGTCGGGAAACTGTGGGCACACAGCCATCTCCACCTCCTTTCCCAGTTCTCTCCATGGTCAAGAGATGGCTCCATCTCTAGGCGTCATGGAACGAGAAACCAACTCTGAGCTGGGCTGAAATGCCGTGACTTTACGCTTGGTGGTGGATCTGCTCAGTCTGAAGAGGGACCCTTCTAGGACGGTGCCGTAGGCTTAGGTTAGTTGTCACTCCGCAGCCCCTTGATCATCTTCCTACCACGCATCGTGCCGGCTCTGAGTCGAGGGAAGGATTAGCTCTCCACACTGAGGGACAAGGAAAATGTCCCACCACTCTTAATCATTGGGCCTTTCATTTCTGAACAGTAATATTTTTACGAGGAGCTTCATAGTCCTCCTTCGCCACTTCTATCCTCTCCTCCACAAAGAGGACTAATTCTTTTCAGAACACAATGGAAATTCAAAGCTCCACTTACATAAAAGGAGCCATGGTGTCTCCATTTCTAATGAGTCATTGTTCCCTCTGTAAGTCCCTTGCTTCTTACTACAATACTCGCTTCTCTTGGGTAATGAAAATTTAACTATCTGCTGTTCCCGGTTGCCTCTTCTTGCAGCAAGTTGTCTGCAGGCAGGCTGGTTTTTACACAGGAGGCTGCAAGCTGAAATAATTCAGACAAGAACTGGTGCAAACAGATTTCAGTCTTCAGAGAGCTTAGAAAGCCAGTCACTGATTCAGGCTTCAGTGATGGAAGGAGCTTCAAGGTCCTGCTGTGTCGCAGACGCCCTACATGACCTTGGCAACGTTGTCGTGTAGGTGCTTCCCTCCATTTCCTGGGTTGTAAAATGGGATTTTTGGTCCTTTTCACCATGCGTGGGTGTTGGGACTTCTCTGAAAAGGAATGCTACGGCGCTGGCAGCGTGATTTCCCTTGGAAGTCACAAACATAGCAGAGTCTCAGCCTTTGTTTGAAAGAACAAGGCAACATTACAGAGAAACACTGAAAAACAGGAGCCACAGGTGCAAAATCCATTAAGGAAATATAAAGAGTTCTAAAGTGGTTCTCTCTTTTTTTCCTCTTCTTTTTTCTTATGCTTTTATGACATGCTTGTGACTTCATAAGGATCCTGCCTGTGATTTTTGAAAGCAGGGTTAGCGTTATTGCCTGCTCGCCGTTCACAGTGGGTCCTTTATTCTCCCATTTTTGTTCCTGCTGTTCAGGATTTCAGAAGCCGCCAGAAGTGCCCCCCGCTTTTGTTTTAGAGAGACTTCCTCCAGAAGGCAGGAGATCACAGGGCCAGAAAACAGGTCACGCAGTCGTCTGGCAGTGTAAATAGCTCCTGAGGGAGCAAAGCAAAGCCAGCAACCAGGAGAAGATGAGGCTTTGGGATCAAGAGCCTCTTGCGCCTTCTCCGACACCAAAGCCCCCACCTACAACAGCAGGTCGACCCGCGGCTGACAACCTGCGTTCAGCAGAAGGGCAGTTTGAAAGTGCAGACAGGACTTTGCCATCGTGCTGGAACGCAGTCGAGAGGCATGGTTAGCATCTCATTTACATACCCATTTGCTTTTTTGGAAGAAAAAAAAATCAACAATGAATTCAGAGTCCTAATATTTGCTCCTGCTTGGTGCGTCTCGTCTGCTGGATGAATAGCAGAAGATGCTCACGTGGATGCTCTTGGGGGGGCAGAGTCGGTGACGAGCGGCTCCCAGCGACGCTTGCAGGAAGCCAAGCGTCAATTGGGGTATTTCTTTCTTTGAAAGGATGCCAAGTCTTTACACTTGAAGAGAGGAAAAATGGGGTGCGGAAGTCAAAGAGGACTGATCCTGGGGGGAGGATGACGTTGCTGCATCTCCCCGCTGTTTGCTTTTGCTGCCACAGGGCAGAGGAGTGCTTCCCAAAACCAGAACCTGGGTTCCCTTTGTGCGGCAGGAAGGTGCCGTAGGAGGTGGTGGATGGTAATGGCTGGTTGTACGTGCCTTGCCTGGGTTCATGTGGTCTGAAAGCCAATCTCTGCAAGGATTTGGAAGCCAGGTTAGAGTTAAAACCAGATTTTTTTGGCTAATACCCTATTTAGTGGAAGGGGAGAGAGTAGGAAACTTCTGGTTGACCGACAGCATCTTGTGCAATCGTCAAAGTGCTTGTTTTGTTTTGTCTTTGGAGTCCAACCACCCTGCTTTGAAACCAAAGCACCATTTTGTACTAATGTTGTAAACATTTACGGGAGAAGTACCCGACTGAGGTGTTTCAGCCCATTTTCTTATAGCTGAAACTGCTCAACCTGCATTTGTAAATCACCCTCTCCCAATCTCCCCATTTTCAGTTATTTTCTGTCAAGTACCTTATCTCCCTTAAAACTTCTCTGCAAATTACTTGTTCCTTTGACATTAAGACATAAGACAGCTGAAAGCTGTAACGTGGACGGGCCTCTGATCTTCCAAACCCAGTTAAACCCAGTAATCAGACTTTAAGCTGATTTGAAAGCTGGTTGAGCTCTGCCTTCAGTGCTTTTTTAGGGGTTTTTTTTTGCTTCTTTTTCATCTGTGATTTAGGGAGAGATGATCCTGCCGTGGAGCAGGGACTGGGCCAGGTAATGCTCTTAAGGTCCTTACTCCTGTCTTTCCTCTCCTGTGACTGAGCCTGAGCTGTTTGTAGCTGAGCTGGAGCTTTGGACGTAAAAAAAATTGGTTTCAAGTGACAATTTTTCACACTGAACAAACAGAGGGAAGGAAAAGACAGGAGACATATGCCATGTTTCTGCTCTGATTTTCCATGGCCATCAGCTGCTCCCTAAAACAAATCAAGAAACAACAACAACAAAAAAAAAAACCCTAAAAAGGGCTTCATTTCCAACAGCAATTACCAAATGAAGCCTCTGCTTAATGGACATTTTCAGAGGGCATGGACACCACTTTGTGCTTCTGCTTTCTCATTATGACTCTTGCAGCTCCCAGCTGACAACCTGATAATTCTCGCCGATAAAACAATCTTTTTGGGTTATTGCCGCGTTCCAGCGCTGTCCCCGCTTGCCCAACATTGCCTTAAAAATTGTCAAGATTACAGAGTGAGCCGTGAAAACATAGTTAGCGGTGGAAAAAAGCATATATATGTATTTAAAAAAAAAAAAAACAAAGCAAAATGCTCACTTTTTTCTGCTTCCTTTCCTAATTTTCTCTCTCATCCCCACTTCTCTGTATTATGCTAGTCGTGCTTGTCCTTTATGAGTCTGAATAAAATACAGAGCTGATTAATATTCCCTATGAAATCAGATGTCTACATCTTCATTCGTTATAGCAAGGGTTTCTGCTGGTAGCGGAGGCCACCGTGACTTCCAGCGAGTCTCTCCCAGCAGACAGAGCTGGAATCTCCTCTGGATTAAACCCAGCAGCAATCTAGAAAGGCTAGCTCTGCTCTTCCCCACGCATCTTTAGATGGTTAAGAGCAAGTTTAAGTTAAGCTACAGTAAATTCAATTGAAATATAAACGTTCACGTGGGGGCACGCTTTGGTTTAACCACAGAAGTGAGAAAATGATTGAGCTTTGTGGCTTTGCCCCGTAGGCAACGCCCAACAACTCATTTGGAAACAAGTTTAGTTGTGAGAACTTGGTGTCACACTTAACCTTGGTTTAGGATTAATCATCAGTCAATGATTAAATTGAGTTAATGTAAATTAGGATTGAATTGATTTAGGGTGGTTCACATGGAGACTGTCCTGGTTTAACAAATTGATTTTAAAGAGAAGCTTTTTCTCCAGCCCGGTACGATTCTGTGTCTTGGACTGACGTTCAGCCAAGGGGTGTGGGCTTTTAATTCCGCGCCTCTTGCAGGGCAGTAATTCACACGCAGCAAGGCTCCTGATCTTTCAAACCCCTCAGGTAATACAATGTCCAGTTGTTCTGCTTTCCTCCAACTTCTCTCTTTTTCCCATCTCCCCTATATCCAGAGTAAGAGCGAGACTTTAAGCACTGCAAAGCAATGGTGCTATTCGGGTGCTCCACAAATAACAGGAAGGACCGTGCTCCCAAGGTGCCCACGTTTCAGCAGATCAGCCTGGAGTGGTGTTATACTTAGGACCTTCCACCACTAGACGCGGGTGCTATGTCCATGTGCTGGCTTGTTGCACAATGAGCCATCTCCCTAAGACGTCCCAGAGGTACAGTTGGTTTAGGGGTGCTTCATCAGCGTTTGGTCTTGCTTTTAGTATTTTCTTTACAGAAAAGAAGGGAGTGGGCTAGCCCTGTGCTGCTACACGCCCCCATCTCTTTTGAACCACGGGGATGTGCTGTATGGGCATCCCAGATCCTCACCTTGCCTGACTGAAAACCAAGAGCACTCATTTCAGAAAGAAAGAACCAGGAGTTAACACTTTGAATGTTTTTCAGGCATGGCAAAGCCAAAGAGCGATGATGTATTTCAAAGAGTGAAAATAAAACGTAATGCCAGTGCTTAGCAAACCCTGCTGTGAAAGAGGTTATGCTGCATTGTGCTTTGTGTTGAAAATGAGAAGTTTCACCTTGCAGCTGAGGCATGAGACATCTCGCCCTGGCAGGAGATGACCCCAGGGCTTTCAATAGTTACTGCAGCCTTCGGGGTGGGGAAGGGTGAGGAGAGAGATGATAAACCACCACGCTTAGTCCACCTGTATCAGCTGAGGCAGTAGGTGTCATGCTTGAGCTTGGCTCGTTAGGGTGGGATGGTTTGTGAGTCTGACAATGAAACTTTGGCAAAAGGCAGTGCTGAACCAGGACTGTTGCTTCTTTTCATCCTCAGATGTGCGTAAAGCTCCCTACAGGTAGGTTACGCTCCAGGAAAAGAGAGGACAGCAGCAGTCAGCGCTTCTCCTGCGTGTTTCGTAGCAGGTTCTTAACCGCGCATCCTGATTTACAGAGAGGTGGGAGTGAGACTCAGAGGCAGAGGACCAACGTCCTCTTGTATTAGGTGTAATACAAAATATTACTGCTTCCCGAAAGCCTGCTGCTTCTCTTGTCTGTAGTCACGATGGCTAAAACACTAGCACCACAGTTTGGAATAAAATAGAGGAAATGCCTGGCACCTCTTTGCTCTATTATTTTATTTATTATTTATTTATTATTATTTATTTGTATTATTTATTTATTATTTTATTTATTATTATTCCTCAGGGAGGAAAAACACTGCAAATTTTTGTCTGAGTGTATAGAAGGGCAATAAGTAATCACATAATTAAAAGCTGCAGAATTCAGCCTCGGGTTTGTGCTGTGGTGTCTTGGGCTGTTGCATCCCAAGGCTCTGCGTGGCGTGGAAAACCGCCTGAGAACTGACGGCCTCCTCTTTCTCTCTCGTTCCCCGCTCCAGGTCAAGCGTCCTCCTTCACGCAGCAGCCCCAGGACCAGGTGGTGATCGCCGGGCAGCCCGTGACACTGCTCTGCGCCATCCCCGAGTACAATGGCATTGTGCTGTGGATCAAAGACGGGCTCGCCCTTGGAGTCGGACGGGATCTCTCAAGTAAGTCATGCTACTGCCCTGCCCAAAGGAGGGAAACAGGAGCTCTCCCTGCCCAACAGTGCCGGTGCAGCCACTGTATTTATTTTGAGAATAATGTTTTCATTTCAAAACCTTCCAGCCAGCTCAAACATAAGCATTGAAACTTGGAAAAACAACAACTTTTTTCACTCTGACTTGAAACAAAGCAGTTGGTTTCCCACAGGTGTGACCTGACCCTTTGGAAAAGCCTTGCTTTGGTTTGGGTTGACTTTTGGAAACAAATGTCATGTTTCCAAAAGGCAGGCTGAAATGTTTTGTAGATGTTGAAAGTGCCTGTTTTGACATTCTCAAAAAAAAAAACCAACCCCGAAAGTCTCTGTTTACTTTGGATAAATGTGTTTATTGCAATCCAGCGGAGCCCACAAGTACTTGTGGCTTCCTTAAGCTGTGCTTTTGGCAAATTATAGTTTGGTAACAAAATTCCCCAGACTTGTCGTTACTTAATCCCACGCATGCATTGTGATTGAGGGTTTATTGCAACTGGTGAAGCCTCTGGAACAATAGTGGAGAAGCTGTACAGTTTATTCTATATATCTTGCTGGAAAACGCTAGGGTTTTTTGGTGAAATGTTTCACAAGGGAGAGTTTTTGCTTGAAAGCTGGAAACCTTGGAGGGCACCAAGCCCTTCCAGGAGCTGCAGCCTTGTCCCCCCCCGCCGAGCACAGAGGAAGTTGGACGCTGTGACGTTGCCTCTGCTCAACTTCTGCGGAGCACAGGAGACCCGAGAGGGTTTTTTTCCAAGTCAAGCAGCGGCATTCAGAAATCAGAGGAGGATTTGTGTTTCTTGGTCTCCAGGGACCCCGCTCTTCTCTAAAGTGCAATGCCTGCTTTTTCTTTTCCTCTGGTTTTTTGTAATACATATGATTACTAATTTCTCAGACTTGTCTGAGTGAGCAGTCCCCTCTTCAACTGTTTTTCAAAGCTCCATGCCGCAACTTTTACATATATTAGAGAGCTGAGTTTTCCGTACAAGACCTTGCAACGCGAATGGGTAACAACAGCTCCACTGAAGTATGTAGCTTATGTGAATGACTTCCACAATTAACGGAGCTGGAGCTGCTTTAAGCAAGAGGAACTGCCAGTTCGCATGTTACCAGCTCAGCCAGTCATCTAATTAGCTAAATACAAACAAACCCATCATTTGTATTTCTTGCGGTTCAGGAGAGCAAATCCTGCTGTTGATAGCTTGCGAAACAACGAAAACACACGAGTGTGCCAGGCCGCCTGCATTACAGAGCGCATTAATCACCAGCACAGGGAAGGCTGGGGTGATGGCAGCCTTCCTCCCGGGGTGCTTCGGATGTCTCAAAATGCAGGGCAGGCTGATCAGGGCTGTCGTTACCCCCGCAGACCCCTGCCCAACCGTTACACAGACTGAATAGTGGAAGTGTTCCAGGGTTTCATCACAAGCATGTGAACAGCTGGCTGAAGGAGCTAAGGAAATCCCATGACAGGGCTCGGAGGAGCCGGAGGCGGTGGGTTTCCTGGTGGAAGGGCTCATCCCTTTTCCTAGGGATTTCAGTTAACGCTCCTTCATCAACACTTCTTTTCTGAACTCTTAGGATAAAACCTGCAGTCTCTTCCCCGAGTCTGGAAGGGCTCACTCTCGCTTTTTGAGCTGGCTGCCAAGGAGGAGAAGCAGCTGCCTGGTTCCTGGGCGTTTGCCGTGGGTGGCCAGGGCTCCGGGCCCACGCTCGGTACTCTTTCATCCTTGAGCTTGGCGGTCCAGCTGCCTCCTGACTCGCGCTTTGTGTTCTGCAGGTTACCCACGCTATCTGGTCGTAGGAGACCATCTGTCTGGAGAGCATCACTTGAAAATCCTCAGAGCTGATCTCCAAGATGACGCCGTCTATGAATGTCAGGCTATTCAAGCAGCCATCCGATCCAGACCTGCCCGGCTGACTGTTCTCGGTAAGTCCCGTATCCTCCATCATGTTGGAGGTCATTTGCTTTTTTATTTTTGTCTTTGCGGTCACACAGAGTGGCTTTTTGACAATTAATGGAAATTAATCCATCATGAGAGCGATGAGAGTGCATCTTGATCCTGAGAACGGTAGCAAAGGAAGCTCTTGAGGGAGTAAGGCAATTCTGGGATGAGTAACACAGGCACAAAATGTTTGGTACTTCAGCTCTACAAATATACATGCCAACTGAAGAGCGTATGTGCATAAATTCAAGGATATGGAGAGCGTCAGTGCCATCAGTGCAATACACGTTACCCTTGCTGCAAAGCTCTTCCGCAGCAGGACCAGGAGGACTCTACCGCTTGAGGAAAGGCTGGTTTTCAAACTATCTTCATACTCTCTATTTTCATACATATGTTTTATCATCGTGCATTTCTCAGTAATTAATCTTACTCATGAGCAACACAGGAGGATGTTGCATGGGATTGCGAATAGCAGAAAGCCCCCAGCGTCTTGTAAAGACCCTTTTTGGGTGGGAGATGGGAGTGTAGCGCTGGCAAAAAGTGGGTTTGGGTGCTTGATCGGGAGCGCTGGGAAAAGTCAGACTGCATCAGAGAGACCTCCCAGAATGGATTTGGCTTCAGAGAAGTTAATGAAAATGGTGTTTTTCTTGAAAAGCTTGGGCAAAATCCAGTCTGTATTGCTCCCAGATACATCCTGATTATTCAGCCACCAAAGTGAAACTATTTACGTATTTAAGTTTGCTTAAATGGAAGTTTGGATTTGTTTTTTCCTTGTTGGGTTTTTTCCTGGTTAATTCTTTAAAAAAGGATCCAAGCCAAGAGTTTTAGTGCTTTTAGTCAGATCAATGCTAATTAGTCTTAAGCAACCAAAACAAGTGAATTAAGGTACCAGTTCTGGTTGAAGGTGTGCCTTATCAGAGTCTGCGCACCACTGCGAAAACGAGTTCTAATTTCTGGTTTGTAATTTCCCCTGCATTTGTTTTTCTCTCTCCGCAACCCTACAAAGTACCCTACCCCCAAACTTACACAACTGCCGTCTCTTCCTTCCCTGACCCCGAAGATAATGAAGATTTTCTTTTGATCCATCCTTCTGCTCAATCAACCCTTTGCAGCAGCTCAGAGCTCCGACGTGTGCCCATACATGAAAGAAGCCCGCAAATGAATCGGAAAGCAGAACACGGCTGTCGGGGGGGCTTTCTCGCTTACCGACAACCTCTGCAAGCTGTGTCGCCTTCCCCTCCTTCGCCGGGGCTCCCTCCTTCTGTTGTGAAGGCAGAATACGTTGCTTGACTCAGACAAAAGAAATAATGTTATTTAATTAGAGCTAAAGATTTCAAAACTAATTTAGTCCCAGGGCGCACGGGCGTACGTCAGAGCTCAGCTTCTGCAAAGCGTTGATTGAGCAGAGATTTTTTTTTTATGGATCAAAAGGAAATCGTTATTATCTTTGGGGTTATGGAATGTGTTGAATAGATGGTAGTTAATGTTTGTGTGAATATACATGGTAGTTGCTAATTGGTACATTTACCTAAGATGTTCAGTGACTTATATTTGCAGAGTGTTTTCCTTTTAAGAAAATGAAAGTTAAAGCGCATTCAACTTAAACCAAATCGATAAGAAAATGGGGCTTTGCAACCTGTCGGTAGCACGTCTTTCACTTTAGATGTATTTATGCAGATGTTCCGGCAAAATTTAAGGCTGGTTGGGGAGGTACGAGTGATAATCCACACCTTCGGAAAGGGACTGGGAGGTCGTTAGCACTCAGCAGCTCGCACTTTGATGTCTTTACTGTAGGATGGTGCATCCTGCTGCGCCGGCAGCAAAGGGGCACGTTGCCGGGGGTGGTCTGTGTTTTAGCCAGCCCCGTGGAGGGGAATAGAAATGGCACGTTAAGAGTCGGTGCCTCCAACACCCCGTGTGTTAAGAGCTAGCTCTCTGACAGCCGGTTACAGCATGCGGCGCGGCAAGCTAAACTTACTGTACTTTAGGGAGCCAAAGCGTGTGTTTGTACAGGAAAATAGAGAGACGTTTTCGGTGGTTACAGATGTGTAATGCCACCAGCTGTGCAGACGTTTCTCCTCTTTGGATCCGGTGCGTGTTGACTCGGCAAGTCGTGAGGTAAGCAGCCATCTCCGGAGGGACATGCATCTCCCAAATTTCATCCTTCTGGGTTATGAAGGGATGTGACAGGCTACCTGAGCCACCTCATTTGGAGAACTCGCTTGTGGGGCGTTCCTTTTAGCTTTTTATTGCCATCAGGAGTGATTTGCAAATTTAGGAGAGATTACTTGTAAATGAATTGTAAAAGTCCTCTGCCTAAAACCTAGCCTGACTTAGGGAGGCTCTCAGGAGGCTTGGGCTGCCTTCTCTGGAGAGGGGAGCTGGGCTCCCTCAGTCATGACCAAGAGTGAGAATTCAAACACTCGGATACTGCTCACACCTCCGGCTTTCTGACAGGTAGGGCGATGGTGACCTCCCATCCTGCAGGCTTTCTGACTCGTCTTTGACATTCCACCAAAGCCTACATCATCCCAGTCTGCCCAGCTTTGCCTGAGGCTGCAGGCATCACCGAGGCAGGAGAGGATCCCCAAGCCATCCCCAAATCTGCGTGCAAACCTCGTGGCCCTCAAGGAAACACTTTGTCACAGCGAGAGCAGAGCTGAGAGGCTCTCGTGGCTGGGAGCCCGTCATGCTGCTGGGTTTGCCAACGACTCAAGCGGCTCATCAGCTGGCCAGGGATGATGGAGGCAGTTCTGGGAACCCACTCTATCCCACCCCAGCCTTGTCTCTGGAAAATACCTTGCCTGTTTTTTATGCATGGATTGGTGCTGCCTTGTCTGTTCTTGCCAGCTTTTCCACTTCCTTGGTATCAAGAAATCCCCTAATGCCTCCCAATTCAGTTTCCAACTGCTGTCATTCATGTCTGACAACAGCTTTACGGGGCTGATGTCTCCTACTTCCCTGCTCAGATGCAGAGCTACACCATACTTCAATTAAATATTTAAGGTTTTGTCACATTGTTTTCAAATCTACATGGTTAAATGTAGTGGAACAGATCATTCCATAGCCTTGGAAGTCCAAACATTCAAACAGATGAGCCTATTAGTGTCATCAGCATCGGGGAAAGTCTTTTATTTGTAGAGTCTCAGGGACAAATATTGCTGGGGAAGCCAGCTAACCCATCCCAAACCTGCAGGACCCCCCTTCTTCAGGTCTCCCTCACCTTCCTTCCTACCATTGCCCAAATTGTCCAGGGAAGGAGCCGCTGCTCTCTCTCCTAGAGATATCAGCCCCAGCGGGGAAGGCAGCGGCTGATAAAGCTGATGAGATGGGATTTGGGAGATCCAGAGTGTTTTCTGCAAGCAAAGGATGTCAGGGCAGCAGTTTGGCAGGGGAGCCCAAGCCAGGCAGGCTTTGGGAAGCCACTGGAGGGCTGTTTGCTACCTGGTACATTTTTTTAATGGCGGGGCTTCTTAATTTATGATCTATTTAACTAAGCCGGGGTATTAATTAAATAAAGTAAGAGGCTGATTAGGACTTGAAGAAATTTAAAAATAAAATCAGACAGCAATCGAGCGAAATTGCAAAGCAAACACTTTGGCTGTAACCACTGGAGAGTTCCCTCCGGTCTTCCATCAAAGCTTGGAGCAGGGAGGGCAAATACAAGAGATTATATAGCCAACAGATGTGTGTTGTTAAAATATGCATCTGCCAGCCGTGTAGTTTAAGGAGCCAGAGGGCTAGCTTGTGGATCCTTCTGCACTCGGGGGACCGTGAATGAATTTGAGGCTCCGCCAGCCGAGCTGGGATTTGCAGACACGTTAATTAGTGTTGAGTTCCCAGATCTCGAAGGCAGCCAAGCGAGGAGGAACTTTGAAGAGAGCATTGGCTTCCCCAGGAGGGAGGAGAGGGGAGGGGAAGAGGGGAGCCCCAGCTCGCTGTGCCGATCTGGCAGCATGAAGCCTCTGCCTGCGATGGCCAGGAGTAGGCAGGACCCCCGGCGCCAGGAGAGCGGGCAGGCAAAGCAGATGAATGGCGAGCTGGATGGTAGCGTGGTTGCTCTCTTTCACTGGTGTCTTGGCGGGAACATCCCAAGCCTGTCCTGGTCTGTGGTCCTCCCCGGCACAAGATGCAATGCCTCCAGCCTTGTACCACGGGATGTCCTTGGTGGCTCCGGGACACCGTGAGCTCTGCAGCTCGGAACTTGGTGACAACCAGGACAAGAGGACCGTGGGGGTGTGAGGAGGGAGACAGAGGAGCTACTTCCAGAGGCTTGGGGTGAATAATTGATAGGCAATTAACTTGTACATTCACCTTTTATAGTCTAATTCCCTGTCTCCTCCCCCTCCACAGCCTCTTCTAATATTAACTCTGCCTTCATGTGTGTCCCATTAGAAATAAAGCTTTCTTAAATCAACATGAATTATTTAACGCTACAGATTAAGTTAATTTGAAGTGAGAGCTCCTGTCTCTTAAGATGGCACGAGCCAGGGACAGGAGAAGAAGAGGGTCATCTAGGTGTCAAGTGCATTCACGTTCAATCACAACTCTTTTCCTCTTTTTATTTTATTTTTTATTTTATTCCAATCCTCTTTCTAGCTGAGTCTTTTCAGTCCTCCCCTGCAGAGCAGAGTAAGCTATTTCCATTACCAAAATTATTGCTGGCAGCTTGAGATATCTGCATTTCCCAGCTTTCCTGCTCTTTAGTGGAGTTTGATCGGAAAATAAAGAGGCTATGGCCTGGGAAAGGCCATTTTTCAATATTTGTTTGTAATGCTGAGCTGCAATGAGAAAATGTGGACTAGGTGATGTTTCAAATCCTGAAACAGTTCAGCTTGGAACTCTCTCAAGTGTTTTTCCATACGTTTTAACAGAATTCAATTCTCTGAATGCAAAATTCAGCCTAAGCCAGCATGTAGAGTCAGGATGTCAATTCAGAACAAAAAAAGAAGTGATGAAAATGTGATCATTTTCTTCCAGACAGTCTCTTCTCCTTCAAAAAGTTTGGGTCTTCACAAAGCTGTATTTTCTGCTGGGAATATTTTCAGTGGCAAAATAGCAACTGGGTCTACTGAGAACGAAACAGAAACATCAAACAATTGAGCACAAATCCCAAATAACCTAAATATTTGATGTCCTGTCTGAGCAGCTTAAGTTTACAGCGCTCTGAGCTGACTTCTTTTGATAGCAGAGGGTGGACGGGTTTCCTTGCTAGCATCCCTGCGTGGTTCCTGGGGCGGGAAGGTATCTCCATGGGCTTGACCGTAACCAGCCAGGCAAACCCAGCGTCTCAGAGGGGGTTGGTGCTGTACAAATCCAGGGTGAAAGGCTAAAAATTCAGCTCTAGAGATGGGTCTTCCCAAGCTGGGTTTCACCTAAGGGTGTTGGAAGTGCTCCTCTTCCCCAATTTCGGAGGAGTTTGCACCCTGCCTGTCTGGAGGAGGAGGAAGGCAAGGCAGCATCCACATGAGCTCTGCTCTCCTTACTTTGAAGGCGACAAGCAGAATTGATTCACTACATCCCCATTAAGCACATCAGCTAGGATGAAGAGCTGCATGGGACGTGTCCAGTGGCCTCGGGCTCTGCTGACCTCGTTGCTGTAGAATAATCTTTCTGATTACACAGATATGGGGAGGGGAAAGCTAAGGAAGGGTTTTGTTTCACAGCACAGATACACCCGCTGTTGTAGAGCTGCAGAGACAGGGAACAGCTCAGTGTGCCCAGTCGCCATGAAAATGTGAAAAGTCCTTTCCCTAAGGATACCGGAGGGAGTTTCCCAGTAGTCACTGGGAAACCTGGAGCTTTTGCAAAGACAGCCCAGTTTGCACACTGCTTGTGAGAGCACCCTGATGGGCTTCGAGCCTGTCCCAGTCCAATAGACAGAGTTAATACGCCACTGCGTGACCAGGAAATTTTAAAATAAATATATATATATTCATTAAATGCATTAAAAAATATATGGCTTCCCAACAGGCTGGGGCTGTATCTGAGCAGTGGTTGGTGTTTAATTGAGCAGAGGGAAGTTCATCTGGGCCAGGCCAGCACTAAGCAGATGCTGCCTCTGCTCCCTCAAACCCTGGTCCAGTGTTACCAGCTCACACCGTTTTCTGAGTAGTCTCACAAAATGTGTGTTTTCTTAAACCCCTGGGCACTGGGGTTAGGGGGTACCATGAAAGTCGTCTTGTTCTGTACCTCAATTAATGGCTAGCCTTCGGCGCCGCAGAGCCAGGCTTGAATACTGACGGAAGATTTGTGTGCCTGGAAGCCCGTCTGTTTTCTTTGAACTGTATCACTTGCTCTACCAGCAGATACCACCTCTCCCATCAAACTTCCCCCGGCTTATATCCTCCGAGCTGCAACGGCATTCCTGCCTGAATGTTGAAGACCGAAGGACCACAGAGTAAACGGGAAGAGACACGGTCAGAAATGATTAATGTTAGGCTTCTTGCGCCGATCTGTGATTTCTTGTCTTGATGCGGGGAGGGCCTGACCTGGGTTTTTATCGAACACGAAGCATTTGGCTTCTCTACGCAGTCTGCTGGTTTGTACCAAACTGATGGATGCAAAGCACACAGAGGTGATACAAAGCCTTCCTGATTCTCTGTCATCCCTCTCCCTTCGGATGCAGTGGTGGCTGCATCCCTTTACCCTCTTCCTAGCCCCTCTTGCTGGTTCTGCCCACCTCCCTGCCGCGAGCAATTGCTCCCGGCTATGATGGCTGGGACGTTGCCATGAAATGACCTGGGGGTGCTTGCCATGTGTCAAAATGCCTCTGTCCTGCCGTGCTCATCGCTTGTACTGCTGTGGCTGTGCCGCCTCCTGCTCTGGGCACAAACCTCTCTGCATCTCGCCCCCAAATCCTCCCCGGTTTGCGTAAGATATCCAGGAGCCAGTGCTCCCTCCGCATCACACGAGCCACCCCCTTTGCGTCGTATACTGCACCAAACGGCTCCTGCACCGCGCAGTGCCTGTGGACAGGGGAGATTATTCGGCTTGATGCCCTTTCGGATTGCTGACACCTTGCATTCTGCAGCACACAAACAAACCCCACGCACGTGCAAATCTCTCTTTGCTTTGCACGCCTACGCGCATTTCTCTCTTGCCAATCAAGACAAAACTCCCCCATCTGTATCCTACCCGTGCTCCTCTGTATCTGCATTATCCGCACACACAGCAGCTCCTTTTGTGCCTCTCGCATGCACACACGGATGTGATATAGATTGCAGCGCTATGCATTCAGTGGCTGCTCAGCCGGGGATCTGTCACCGCTGGGAGCTTGGTGGGTTGTTAGTGACCTGACAAAAGTATCGACTCCCTCTCCCCTTGTCAGCTGGCGGAGAAGAATGAGGCCCTTGAAGCGTGACATCACCTGAGCGACAGCCCCCGCTTTCTCATCGATCCCCCCCCAATGAAAAATGAACCCGAGGCGCGGCAGGGGCAGGAAAGATGAGAAAACGCTTTGGGAGAGGATGTGTAAAGCGGCTGTTGAGGTGTTCCTGCTGGAGGATGCCTGCGTGTCCCAGCTCTCTGCTTGTGGCCAGTGTGGGGGGATGGGTTTTCTTGGGTCTGAGAGCTTTGCCAGCCCTCTCCTGGGTTGCTGTTCACGTCTTGCGTTTCCCGTCCTCCTCTAAGCGTTGTCCAGCCTTGTTGTCCAGCCTTGTGATTCACCAAAGGGTTGGTGAATCCTGTGCAATAAATCTCTCTTCTTGTTACAAATGCATCGCGATGCTATCCTGACTTTTCCGAGCAGCGTTTGCATTTGAAGCGTGTGTCAGCATGTCTGGCGGATGTCAGCTTCCCATCCGATGCCAGGACAGGGATGGCTTTGGGGCTGTGGTGTTCCTTTTAGCTCAACTTGAGCTTCAAAACTGGATAGCCGTGTCTTAATGACTGACCTGTGGGTGTCCTTTGTAACTGATGGGCAAAAAACCTCCCCTGTCCCAGGATATTCATCTCCTGCTAAGGTCGAGTTGGAGAAACGGCCCTCTGGAAGGGTCTATTACTCTTTTTTGATGTTAAAAGATGCCTGGTGTGCTCAAATTAGGAGCTGACCGTGTAGACATCTCAAGTGCAAACCACCCTGCTTCTTCCCAAGAGCTGCCTTCGGCCGGTGCTTCCTTACCGAGGTGTGCAAAGAGTTTTGGGTGCAGGCTCCGTGCGATCTGTGCCAAGGCTGGTGTTAGAAGCTGCTGTGACATGAGTAGTTTCATAATTTAGTAGTAGGTGGCTTGGTTTTGCAGTACTGGGCGACGATGTGGGTGCTGAGCTGCAGCAGGGTATAGGAGGCAGTACCTAAAGGGTGATAAACCACAAACGAGGGACCACTTTAGGTGGCATAGAGAGGTGAGCAAGCACGGATGTGGCATTGGATGACCCATCCAGGACCCCTCTCTCCAGCCTTTTCCCTTGGGAATTAGGCTGAGGCTTTCCCCCCAGGAGGCAGGCATGAAGCCGCGCTATCAGATTCCTCTAACGTGCTCAACTCTGACCTCCGTGGAGAGAGACAAGGGATTCACAGCGAGTTATGGATTTAACACCTATGATGATTCTCCATTACAGCATGAAATGAGAAAGGAAAATGTAGCTAAATGGAAGATTTCCCCTGGGCAGCAGGAGGCTGCAACTTATGAGAGGCAGGGGAAAATAGGAAAAAAAAATCAGGAACTATGAAAAATCTTGTTCCTTTAACTAAATATTGCAAAACCTTTGAAAGCCATGACTTGCAGGTTAGTAGGGACATAGATTAAAGGCCAGGGCTCAGACCCATGATACTCTATCCCTTCTGCTTGTCATGAGAAAAGGAGATGAAATATTGTTGATTAGTGGCCCCTTGGGTGCTCAGGACAGCTGGTCCCAGGTCCTGCCGAGTGTAGCCTGGCCCTTCATCAGTCATCTCCCTTTGGGAAACACCAACGGAGCATCATTCCCCAGCAAGCGCCCTGATGCCTTTCAGCTCCTGACTCGCAAACACAGGGCTCCTGGGGTTCCCTCCATCGTAGCGTCCACCTCTTGCTGCTTCCATAGCATTCATCCTTCTCCTGGGGCATCAGTGCATCCGGCTCTCAGGCAGCGGCAGTGACCCGAGAAATGATGGATATTTCCGAGGCTCCTGTTGAGCTGGGTGTGGGAAGCAGAAACTGGAGTGGAAGCATCACTGGGTGATAATGCAGCTGGAGATGAATTTCCCCAGGGAGGAGCTGTCAGTATCTGGCAGCCGGGTGGCTTTGCTGGAGATGCAGGAAGGAAGACGGGCTTTTAGCACCAAGATATGGGCTTAGCACTGGTGGGAAAACCAGGGAAGGGGCACCCAGTGTGCTGCCTGCTCGGCTTGTCCTCCTGGCTGTATGGGCGGAAAGGGAATCTGGTGATTTATGGCCTGGATGGCAAGACACGAGTCCCAGGTTCATTTCTGTGCTGCCAAAGCCTCCATGCATGACCTTGAGCGAGTTCTTCAGGCTCAGTTCCCTTTCTTAAAGCGAGGAAAAAAGGACGGGGGTGAAGCAGAAACAGGAAACTTTGGGTTATAAAGATGATCTGCCTTGTACTCTGTGTTCTCTGCGGTTACGGCTGCGCCGTGGTGACATCTAGGAGGTTTTCTGGGCTTGGGCAGCAGCCGAGCAGAAATGCTGCAGAGTCATAGTTTTGGACACAAGTGTCTGTATTCTCCTTTGAGTCGTAAATCATGTACGAATTGAACTCTCCTTCCTGTGACCCAGCAGCACACGAGGGATCCTTTTACGTCCGTAACTCATGGCAATGCTGGTGGGACAGTGTGCGATGGGTTCGGATAATCCGGGGAGCGTCTGCACACCCGAGGTGGCTGTTTCTTATTCAGGTTGTTGCTAGGGAAGTCTGCAGAGATTTCTCATAGTGGGTGAGAAGTGACTTTCAAATCAGAGGCAGCATGAAAAATTGCAAGGGGAAAATAAAGTCTTTCGTGATATCACATTTAATTGCTAACAAAGACAAAAATCACACCTCTCGCATTTGGTTCACCAGCGAAAGCCCAGATACCAGCTGCCCCGTATGTATTTGATTCCAACTGGTAGGTTTAAAAGATGCAGAAGGTATTTAATGATAATGATAATGATTTACATTTATATAGTGCCTTGTATCCACTGGGATCACAAAGTGCTTTATATATCTATGGATAAAAATATACTGGATAACAAGCACTCCATCCATCACCAAATCACAGCCACTTCTCCAGCGAGGCAGCAAGCTGTTCAGGAAAGACTTGCTGCATTTCCAGAGCCGCTCTCCCTCCTCGCTGCTGTGGCACTTGGGGTGCCGTACGGTAATTTTGTAATAAAACCAGGTGATAAAAACACTTTAAAAACAACAATGTCATAAAAAGGAGAACCCTCGCTATCATAAAACTGCACACAGCAGAACAGGAGGGGAAACTTGAAAGGGAGAAGGTTATAAATAGGGACCGTCGCCATCATGGCAATCAGCGCTGGAGGAGAGATGTCCTACAGCTACTCTGTGTGAGACGGTGAGGAGCTTGGCCAACAGCCACATCTCCAAAGGGCAGGTACCATCAGAGCTGGGGAGAGAGGGACCTCCCAAGCTTAGTTTGGGGGCAGCGATGCAGGGAAAAATCCCACCACCTGAGGCTTGAAATGATGCTTCTACCTCCCCGCCCTGCTGTGGTCTCTCCTGGGTTGGGTGCAATCCAGCCACCTTCCTCCTCCAGCTCCCTGAGCAAGAGAGCTCTGTCAGCAGCACCGCGCTTTGCTGGCTGAACACCCGTGTCTCTCCTAGGAGGCACCGAGCCTCACTAGCCCAACATCCACCCCCCTGAAAGAGTCGAGACCCTTCGGTGGCAGCATCTTGCTCAGCTGGGTCCAGGAGGCAGGCGACGGGAGGAAGGAAGGGAGAGAGAAATTGAGGCTCTTAGAGATATTCATTCAAAATTCATAGGCGCAAAATTGCAGTCTGCATGGATTTGTTTCCTTTTGGAAATTACAGGAAACTACAGGCACCAACAACTGTTATTCAAATAGCCACTTTAGATGATTAGGATGGCAGGAGGCTGTACTTACACATGCAGACCCAATATAATCAGACACGAGGCAGGGTGGGAAGGCAAGGCTGGGCAAAGGGAAGCTGAAGGAGCTTATAAGCGTAAGCAGGCAGCGGGGCAGCTCTGCGGGAAGAGGCACAGGACTGAATCCAGCCCCGACATCGTGGCCTGAAGCAGGAGCATCCTGTTAGCTTCCCCTGGGTTGGAGAGCCGGCAGGTTTGGGGTGATAAGGGAGAGCACGGAGCAGGGCGGCGATGCCTGGAGGAGGTCTCTCGCCCCTCATGAGCTGGCAGGCTGTGGGCAGGTAGTGCACAGGTACAAGCACCCTTCCCTCCTGCCTGCAAGCACGGGCTCTCCTCTCCCTTGTACGTGCATCACGGCCCAGAAATGCACGCTCCTTATCCCCTACCCTCTTGCTTTCTTGCACGAGCATGCATGATCACTCCTCAGCCCGTTACAAATCAAGAAAGAGGGAAAGTTTTTACCCAACCTGCATTTATTAAAAAAAAAAAAAAAAAAGAAGAAAAAAAGCCACACACGCGCACACAAAACCCTGAGCAAATATTGTTCTGAGGATTGGCCTGAGGGTCAGCAACGAAATGCAGGCAAAACATCTGAGCCACTGAAGGGTGGAAATTGTATAATAAAAATAGACTCTGCAGTACAAGTGGAGAGGAGGAGAGACTCCCAGCTTTTTATCTGGTGAGCGGTCTCTTTTACTTTTAAAATGTTTCTCTGGGGTACCAGTGGTGTCGTGCGGTGCAGAGCGACCACAAGCATCTCATCCTTTCCTTTGCTGCTCATGGCAGCGTCTCCCGCTGAACCAAACCCTCTCTCCATGCCGCCGAGCCTCCTTCCTGCGGATGGACAGCTTCCAGCAACCTGCCGCGTCTTCGCGAGTCGCTCAAGGTGTTTGTAAATGTTTGCACGCAGGCGAGCATCCCATCTGCGGGTGTGTTGGGCACGCGTTGGCAGCCGCGAACACGTGGCTTGGCAAGGTTTTTAGCTGGAAGCGCCTGCAGCGAGCGGCAGACGTGCGGCATCCAGCACTTCGCTGCGGGGTTGGACCCGAATACGAACCCTCCGGGGCCCTTAGCTTGCCAGACCCACGTCCTCAGCGATGCACGAGCCCTTCTCCGTACCTAGCTCCTTTCCCTGGCTGCATGGTCACGGAGGACTTTATGTACTATTAAGCTCTTCTCCTGGCTCGTCCTGGCAAGTGAGCCTTGTCCTGAGTCCCCTGGGTGATGGGCAAAGCTGGATATGCACGTCTTGGAAGGGAAGGAGACCTAAAAGGGCAGAGCAGGAGGTCTTGAAGGGGCTTAACTTTTGAGTGCAGCCAGCTCAGAAGCTTTGACACCTTGAATGGGTAAGGAGGCCTTCCCAAAACCTCCAGGCTCTCCTTAGACTCAGGCAGCAATCAGCTAGACCCTGGCTTCCCCCTCCATGGTGCTTTTTGGGGTGACCTTGGGCGTGTGTTGGCCGGATATGGATGCTGACGAGCTGCTTTGCACGCTCTGGCTTCCCTTTCTTGTCTTTACAAGTGCTTTTCTCTTATCCAGTAGTACTTTGCAAACCGTCACAAGCTTTTAGTGGCAAGACTTTCACTAAGAGGCTGTTGATAAATCTGGAGTAGACGGCAGGAAGGCTTTAGTGCCATATTCTCTTCCTTTCTATTGGAAAAAGCGGCTTATCTGCTTCGGAGAATACAGGTTCTTCCTCCTTATCCGCACTGAAATCTTATCTAAACTGGTTCAGGTGGCGGAGCTGAGAGAAGGAAATAATTAAGCAAGAGACAGGTGAAATGCTGACATTATTATACTTAAATGGCCCAAACCTTTTACCTCATGTATTTTATTTTTTTTAATTTTACTTTTTTTTACTGCTGGTGACACATAACAAGGAAGAAATGGGTTTTCCCAAGTTATCTTACCCATCCACACACACACAACTTGGCCCCCCTCCTCCTCTCCCATATATAAATCTAGTTTAACTGGTTCTGTTGGCAAGACAGAGAAATAATTAAGGCGAAGGTGGCTGAAATGTTGATGTTATTACTGTAATGCAGCAGCCTGTTTAGTTTCTTTGCCGATGAAATGCAACCAGGGGAAAATCAGTTTTAAAGATTACCTCCCAGAGATGCAAATTGAGGAGCGGAAACCATGTAGTCAGGAAGAAATGGTCTCAAACTAGGAAACATTTCAAAGTCTGTGACAGTCTCTTAGGGGCTTTTAAGACCACAATTTACCTTTTGACTGCATTCTATTTTCTCTGAAATCCTTTATTTCCCTCTTATTTATTGACTGGAGAGACAGCACAAAAACGAGAAAGTGATTCTCCAGCCGCTGGTCTTAAAAATCCATAGAAGAAAATTATTCTCGCGAGGGCGGGTTTTTTTGTTGTTGTTGGGTTCTTTTTTTTTCCTTCCCTCCCCCCTTCTTTTTTTAGCACTCTCTGTGAACCAGGGCTTAATTGAATCACTTTTTGCCACAGAGGGGCCTCGAACTGGAAGCTACCAAGGTCAGTGCCGTCTCAGGGCAAGAAGCCCTGATTAGAGAGGTGGGAACCGTAGCAAGAACGCGGCGGGATGCGGAGTGCATCGAAGGCGATGTGTCTCTCTCCATCCGCACACAACGAACGTCTCGGGAGCTGGCGGCTGGATGGCAGTGATGTCCTCTGGATGGGCTCGCTCTCGTTTGGGGGATGGCACTCCAGATTAAGAAAATGTGCATCTGTGATGCTTGGATTGGCATCACGCTCTTGGATTGGCATCACACCCTCGGATTAGCATCATGCTCTTGGATTAGCATCTCTCTCTCGCAGCAGCAGTAGGAGATTGATGAGCCTCCGTGCCTTGTTTTGCGATTCGTGCTGTTAACGTGCACTCCCCTTCCTCCCGTACACATCTCGGGGTAGTGATTGAGTCGCTCACTTGCTGCCGGAGCAAGCAAGCCCTCTGTTTGCAGCAGAGACATAGGGGCTGCTTCCAGCCACACGCTTCGCCGTGGGACGGGGCGCCGGGCTGGCCGGTGCGTGGTCCCTCCCAGCAGGTCAGCTCTCCCAGTTCAGGAAGGGATGCTCACCAACCAACAGTCCCGCTCCCACCCCTTCCCAAGTCTCTCCAAAGCCTCAGGCTTCCTCCTAGGAGCACGTGCCTCTCCATCCTTGTCTCCGTTCCAACTGGCTTTAGCTACAAGCCCAGAGCCTGGTCCCAGCATCGCATCCCCTTGGCCTTGCCCCTGCCCCGGTGACATCCTGCTCCCTCTTGCTCCTCACGCAGCCATTTCACCCCACCATGCACGCACATGTGTCGTGCACACGTTTCTGTCTGCGGGTGTTCCCTGCCGGGAGCGATACTGAGATGCGCAGAGACAAAAAAAAAAATTATAGAGAAGTCCCGCAGTGCTGGCCTAGTTAGACCGTACCCAGCTGTGAGCTAACTCTGCTGCCCAAGCGAGCCCCCCCCGGAGACAGCTCTGCTTGGGAGGAAATAACTAGATTAAAAAATAGTGCATCAGCTTAGGCTAATATTTCCCACAATCGGTGCAGCCCAGTAATTGCAGCCTAGATCTTAGAGATTAAATCCTTTTAGGCCATCCAGTCTGTCTTTCAGCTAGCTGTGTTTAATTACTCCTAGCTCCTCCTTTGTAGAAAGGACCGCGTTAGGACATCTCCCACTCCTTCATCACTAAGGTCGCCTGCTTGTCGATACTTTTCTGCTTAGTTTCTGAGGTTGCACCAAAAAAGATCTGGGCAGATCTGCAGAAAAGTCATGCCTGACGATGCTGCAGAGCTCAAGCTGTGCGTCTCCTTCTTCCTTTCTCCGAATCACGTTGGATGGTACCAGGGCTTCAGTCCTCAACAGGCAGCACACGGATGTCCAAGGTGCGGTGGGGAGGACAGGGAGCACCCGCTGCTCTGGGTGACACCTCTGGGAGAGCTGCAAGAGGGGTTACAAGGTTCAGGAACCCCTCTGTTAGATCCGGAGCAAGGATTTCTGTGCGCAGGCTCCTCAGATCAGGCTGCTCCATTTTCTGGCTCTGTGGCTTTCTGTCTCTGCTCCCCAGGCAGAACTCAGAGGTACTTTGCTTCCTAGTGCTGTTCAAAGGTACCTCTGACTGGTGCAATGGCAGCAAGAGGGATGGAGGAGTAGAATTGCAGATGTTTGAAAAGTTTCCCTTTAGGATTGAAGGATTTTGCTACAATTGAACTGAAAAAAAGACTGGTTTGGGAAAGATCTCCATGAAACCATTTCTTTCAAGCCCACCTGCCTTGAAAACTGCCACCCTGGGTGTGCACGTCCCAATTTGCCTCCCTGGACTTGGACATCTCCCGTGCTGCAGCGTGGCGTCTCCCGTGATGTGGCTGTGGTGTGTTTTGGTGGCTGGGAGCCCCGGGCTGGCTCCCTCCCAGAGGCAGGAGCTGTGCTGTGTCACAGGAGAGCTTTGGGAGGGTTGTGTCTATTAACACGACTGAATAATGAAATCGGAGCCATTACCACCCATCTCCCAGCTTTCTGTGTAGCCTGTCTCCTATTCTCCCTATCTCCTCTGCGCCTTCTCTGATTTCTTCTGCCTTTGCAAATTCTGGGAGGAAGAGCATCCCTGGGGATGTGGGTTGAGGCAGCAGGACCCCTCACCCTGCGAGTTCCCCAGGCTTCATGCCTCCATTGCTGCAGCGAGAGCACCCTCTCCTGTCTCAGCTTGCCTCACTGCATTTTTTCTCTGCTCCCTCCTTCCCTCACACAGAAACCAGCGCTGAGGCTCTCCATCACGTACTGGGGTGAGGACGCGGGTCCAGGGACCCGGCAGCCCTGGAGCCACACTCGGCACCCGCGTCTCGTCCCGGCACGGTGACGTCGTGCGACCCGGTGTACTCCTGAGAGCAGCACTGAAGTTTGATAGGAGAACTGGGGGAATATTTAAGTAAAAAACAATTTCTAGGAGAGGTCTGTTATAATTACTAATTAGATCTGGTTATAATTATCTCTCTTTTCAGTCCCATACCTGCCGCAGAATAGCTCCAGTTCCTCCTAACAATTAACAGAGAAAGTCTTTTATGATACACTGGGTGATTACATTGCAATTGCAGCCTCTGTGGCGAATTCTGACTTATTAAAGAAGGGCCGATATTTACAGAAGAACATTGTGATCAAATTAGGCTAAAATTAACTGGAGTAAATTAAGAATACCAGTTTTTTTCATCTGCTTCCCTTTCTTTTCTGCCACAAAGTCGCCTCTGGGTTTGTTCATAAAGCTCTGTGTTGATTGCGGTACTTGACTGGGCAAGAAGATACAGAAAGCGGCACCAAACCATTTCTCTGGTTTGCCTCTGTGTGCAATCTGCAGTCGCATCTCCCTCTCGCTCATCCGCCTCCTCTACAGGGCAGGACCCAAACCTCGGGCGTTTGCAGCCCCCCCCTTCCAGCTGGAATAAGCTTGCTAAAGGCTCTGCCTGCAAATCTCTGCTGCGCGGAGAGCCGGCTCCAAGCACTCATCGCATGCTTCCTGTTCAGGGCATGAGTTTTCTCAAAGCAATAGCAAGAGGGGTAGATTTCCCCCCGGCGATGCTAAACTCGCTCGCACTTAAGACGTGCCTTAATAAGTCCGAAGTGAAGGCTGGTGCTCAGCGTTAGGATGAATCACACAAGGAGGAGGGTTTTTTAACAGCAATGGGCCAAACAAAATGATCATCAAATGGTTTGGGGCCGGGGGGGGTTTCAGCACAAACGGAATTACTGGCGAGTGGAGTGTGATTTCTGGGAGGGTTGACTCTTCTCTGCACGTACCCAGAAAGTAGGTGATGCAGACAGACTTCTGGCAGTGACAGTGTGGGTTATGTGGACTGTTGCTTTGCTTCTCCCAAGTAGGAGGCTGAATCATCCTAAATAATAGAGTAGCAGAGGATGGTGGAGGTAATGAATAATATAGTTTCTGGCCCAAGCCTCTGGATAAATTATCCTTCCAGTTAAAATTCATGAATTTGACAGGCTTTGCAAATTGCATCTTATTATGGAGTCACCAACTTCTCCACCTTTACTTGATTGACTCATCCCTAATCTGCCAGATCAAAGTCGTGCTGAATGTGGGGTCCCTTATTGCCTCTTTAGCAACTCCTGGTCCTTCTCCTAATCCGGGAACTCCACCCTAGTTCTGGCTTAATGCTACCTAGGTAGTGCCTGCAGGCTTAACCTGCGTCCTGGCAGCTCCACTTACTTTGAACTTTAATTCCCAGTTGGCCCCTAAAATGTGTAAGAACAGGCCAAGCGCAGTGACTGGTGGTACTTCTGCAGGGACTAAGGATGCTGTTAATCTAGACCGTGCCGTCAGCATTTAAGGGAGGTGGATGCAGGGCATACTTCAGGTGGGCTTTGGGAAGAGGCTTCCTAAAGATGTAGAGGGTGGATGAAAGCTTTTGCAGCAGACAGGCCAAGACATTCTCTTTTTCCTCCTTTGTTTCAGTAGAAGAAGCTCGCGAAAGTCCTTGATGAGGTTTTAGGTTTTATCCTCTTCTTTCACCCCTTTCCTCCAGAGAGGAAGGAAGAAGAGCAGTAAGTAAATCAAAATGAGGGGGAAAACATTCCTTTTGTCAGTTTTTTTGTCATTGGAAAACTGAAAAACTCTATATTGTCTGCCCAAAATGAGATGTTGGAGTTTATCGTCCTTTCTATGAAAGTGTGATGATTTCCGATAAGCTCTTTTGCCCGATTTTTTCAGTGACCACGGAGCTCACTGGTGCCGGCAGCACAGATCTTTGCCCCATGGTGGCACGTGCGATCCCTCGGTAGGTGCCGGGGTGGAGTACAGATACGAGATCGAGAGGCAAAAGGGCAGAACCACCCTCAAAGGGTGTTCGTTTGTGCTGCTCCCATTCCAGCACCCCAAGCGTTCCACTTCCCATGGCTCCAGCTCTTCAGTCATGTTAGAGGATTTTCCTCCTGCAGGTCCTACCCTGGGGAATCAGAGAAGGAAAGGGAGTGTTCACTCTTCACATCACACCCGAATATTCACGAGAGCTTCAAATTGGCAGCTACGTCATCCAGGCTGGGCTGGGATGACTTTCTGGAGTCCTGCCTCATTCCTCCAGCAGCCTTGGTGCAGCAAAGGGGAAAACTAACAATGCTTTTTGTTTTCAGGACAATTCTTTCATGGGAATTACTTTTGGAATCTGGCAAGTGTTGGGGGGGTTCATTTGTGAAAAGCACGCAGGGGGTTGTTGGGAGGAGGAGGCCATCTCAAGCCAGGTTTCTAAACTCATTTGTACCATCCCAGGGCACCCTGAGGGGTCTAAAAGAGGAGAAATCAAACCCTCTTCAGGCACGGCAGAGCAGAACCCCTGCACAAGGTTTTGTCCCTGCCCTGTTTCTCAGCCTGCCTTTGCGTTAGTGCAGCGCAACAGAGAGTTAATCAAATTGGTAAAAAGAATAAACCCGGAGCAGAAGCAGCAGCATCCTTTTCTCCATTGTAACGAGTCATATGTTTTCTTAACGTACTCCTGCTCCTTTCGCCACTCTCCTGACCTGTCTGCGTTGCTGCATACCCCATTCCTGCTTAGGATCTCCAGCCGGTCTTTGTAGTGCATTGTCAGCCCTAATTGCTTTCTGCTTGGGCCCGTAACACATACAGTTCAATGAGGCTGCGAGAGCGGAGCAGAGGAGGACAGAGGAATCGGTGTATTAATCCCTGGCTTTGCTACGATGCTTGCGGGACTGGGCATCCCTACAGAGTTCAGTGACACCCGGCCAGTCTCTTTCTCTTCGAGGATGCGACACCACAATTCAGTTGGAGGCGAAATCACCGGAGAAATAATTGCAAGCCAATTACTGGCTTGGGTGAGGTGGGGGTGGCAAATCGCAATGTCACGCTGTGGTCCTAATCGGCTCGTGCGAGTTCCCTGGAGAGGGGCTGGCAGGACCCGGCGCAGTCCGGAAACCGCAGGGCGATGCTGGGGGGGGGGCTGCGGACAACTGGCCGGTGGGTGACATGGCAGATGGGAGGACCCGCAGGGGCAACTTCTGTGTCTGGAGGAAAGCTAGAGGCTTAGAAGGATGCTCTTGTGTTTTCCGCGCTGTAAGCTGGCACAGTGCTTGTTTTAGCCGTGGACGGCTGGAGTGTAGCGACCGATATCGGGCGTACGAGAGCAGCTGGCACTGGCCGATGTCTCTTCGGCAGAGGGACACGATGGGGACAGGCTGAGCAGGGACCGTGCAAGCAGCCCCACGTCAGTGATTGCAGTGGGGACATGCCCCAGCCTAGAGCTGGGCATCCCAAAATGCAAAGCTCCTCGGTGGTTTGGTTTTTTCTTTCTTCACAAACAATCTCCAAAACAAGCGCTGACGCAAGCGTGGCTGTTTGCAGATGTGTATAACCCTTTTTATTTGAGGCTAGGGTTTGTTTGTGAACCTGCTGCTTCGAGGCAGCAGGATGAATGCCGTTGCAGGGAGGCTTAGAAACGGCTGTGATGCACAAGAGGCACTCCAGAATCAGATGTCAGGTCCCCAAAGCCTTGAGACTGCATGAAGAAGTGAGGGAATTTCTAGTGAAAATAAAAACGCTTTGCCTCTGTTATTGATGGAGCATCCCAGGGTCATGTTCTGAAGCTCTGCAGTACTGAGGACTAGAAATGTGTTGGTTTTTCTGTGATGAAAGGCTCCGCTCCTCCTCTCTTCGAACGGATTTAGGATCTAGGCTGTAAGGAAAGCGAGAAATGATGTGACAAGCACGGTACAGCTGCTATGGATTTGGTGACAATGAGTTAGCTAGCAGATGTTTGCTGCTCATCCCTTCCGCCCTGCAGAAGCCCAGCAAGATGTTTCCTCTCTCAAAAGCATTCCAAGACTCCTGGGAGCTCTCCTGGACCCCATTTCTGGGAAGGGGGTGACTTCCCAAGTGGGCAGCTGTACCCTTGCGCTCACTGACCCCTCTCTGGGGTGGGAAACGGAGCTCAAGGCGGTGGGACCTGCTTGCTTGAGGTCATTTTGCCCAAACCGCAACGCCCGGTGCCTGCCAGGTACCACCAGCCTGGGACCAGCACAGAGCTCCTGCCCACAGGCAATTCGAGAGCCTGTGGTGAGTCAAACCACCTTCCCCTCGGCGACCCCTTCCTCTCCATCTGTCCTTCCGCGGTCCCCCTCCTCTGGTGTCAACATGAGCTTAATGAAAAAGCAGATGTTCCTTTGATTTCAATTTACTCAAGATTTTAACCTAATGTAAATGGTATTTTGCATCCAGCTGCGATGAGGCAGTCTGGGCTGAGTCCCGGCATCCCTGCTTTCAGATTTCCTACCTGTCTTGCCGACTTGACGGCAGCAACTCGCTTCCGAAAAGCTTCTCCAGGACATTGTCTCTGCCAGGTCTCGGGAGCAGCTCTGCCCTGATTCAGGCCATGCAAAAGGACTCGCAGCAGCTCCTGGTGAGGCGGCGGTGAGATCTGTGAGGGAGCATCGTTCTGGCCTGGGTGGAAATTTTTGTGTGTATTTTGGAGGTTTCTCACGAAATGGAGTAATAATTGAGAAGGAGAGCAGTCAATAGTGAGTAATTCATCTGCCAGATTTAGCTTCGCTTTCCCCTCTAGGATTGCAGCAAGCCAACTGCGATTTCCTGACCTTATCTCCTCTCTGAGTGGATAAACAACAAACAAACTCTTCTGTCACTGCCTGGAGTGGCTTGAAGATATTCACAAGCAGAGACGGTGTGTTTGTCACCAGACGGGAAAGGTGGGGATTTCTCCTCTCCCTTGTGTTTCACCACCTGAATTCCTCCATGTGCCGACACAGCTCCCACAGACTCACGTGCCCGGGTGTTGCTGCTGGGTCTGTGACCACTGTCATCCTCCTAAATCACACGATGCTGTAGTCCCAGCCCATGTTGCAAGCTCGGTAGGCTCTCTGTGTGCAGAGAGCACCCGCAGCTTGCTCCCACCACCAGTTCCCAGGCGAACCCTCCATTGCCACCATCGTTTGCCCAACAGCCCTCCATCTCCTGAAGGACTTTGTGCCATTGCCAGCCCTCGGGACCGAAGATCTTCAGGTATGAGCCTAGGGAAAGCACAGACACGTCTCCTGGTCCTCATCGCTTTCCGTTTCCCTAGGCATGGCAGGAAGGGCAGCCGACCTTTTTTTGCCTGCGTGACATGCTCATGTGCTCTGAAGACCCAAAACTGTCGTTTGGCTCTGCCTGGGCTACTTTTTCAGACCGTTATGATGGTCTGCAGACCAAAAAAGAAACAGCACTCCAGCCTGTACATCGTGCTAGTCCATACATCTCCTTTTTGTGGAGACCCCTACATCGCTCCCACCAGAGTCTTGCAAACCAGTAACGGGATGAGGACAGGCAGGAGGGGAAGGACAATCCTCACTCACTCAAACACACCCTCAAATTACCCCCCAGAGCAAAGCGTGGGAGGAAGAAGCGTGGACGGCGTGGAGCCCATCGGTAATCTCAGCCTCTCCGACACTCAGCCTCATTACAAACGATGATCCCCTGACACGGAGCAGCAATTTACAGGCACCATTAGCCTACGCCGGAGACAGAGAGACGGCAAGAATGTCCTATTTTCCGCACCTCCTGTATGCCACACAATTCACGAAGGCTAAAAATAATTAGCCAGAGTGTCTCAAGGATGATTGGCAAGTACCCAGGGGCTGGGAGTTCCCCCGATGTGCCGTCCTCGCCTCCAACGCTTGGAAAGCAAAGGAGAAAACTTTGCTGAAAGGCCGGCTCTGAGCTGCCGGCTCCATGGGAGCAGGCTGGGCAGAAGGGAGCTCTGCCCATCACCCCTGCCGAGGAGCTCGCTGGGCATTCGCGTGGGGCTGACTGCGTCTGCGGGGCTGTTGTGGGATGCTGCCCCTCAATCTGCTGCTGCCCCGGCAGGTGGATCACGCGGGGACCAGCCGGGCTCTGGGTCTCTCCTCTTGCAGCAGGTAGGAGTCGGCTTTCGCCGTCTCTTCCCTCTCTCATCCACCTCTGAGCAGCCTCTCTCTGCTTTTGAACGTCATGAATTTTTCAGCTAATTATTAGGCTTGCTAAATTGCACCGTCAGGCTGTCATTACTAATGGGTGGGGTTCAGGGACGGGGCTGGGAAGCGCCTGCTGGGCGGCAGTGCGATGGTACGGGGACGAGTGGGGAGTGAAGGAAGGAGCTTTGCATCACTCCCCTGCCTCCCAAGCCCATGCACCCAGCCAGGACCTCATCCTTCCCAGCCGGTTTCCCCACCAGCCACCACTCGGGTCCCCCTTTTCCCAGCTTTCTGCCTCTTCTTGCTGGTTCTCCCCCATTTAACCCTCTGCCTCCAGGCCAACATGCCCTGCCTGTCTCTCTGCTCATTAAGGCATAGCTAGTCTCAAAATGAGAGCTCCTAAAGTGATGGAGCCGGTGGCTTCCCAGCACAGCCCTCTTTGGGTCCACACTGGGAGATATTTGTTGTGTGAGTCAAAACTGGCAAAGTATTTTTTGGCCAGGCAAGGGCGGCAGAAGGATTTGAGTTCCTGAAAGCGGCCAGAGATTTCACGTGAGCCTTTCCGAAATGAAAGGTTAGGCATGGGAAAACCCAAACATTCCCTTTTGTGCTAACTCAGCACTTCTTGTTTAACAAAACTGGCCTAAATTCCCAAGAAGCATTCCCTTCCCGTTCAGCACAGCCTGAGCTTCTCTCCTGCCTTCCCTGGGACAAAATGACTTTGTGCTTTCTCATCTCTCTTCCCTTTCCTTTCTCCCCGTCATCTGATGGCAGCCAGGACCCGAATGATTAAAACCTCAGAAGGCAGGAGGGGGACTTTGATGGATGCTTTTGGTAATGCTGGTAGCATCTCTATCTGTACATCCCGCCGGGGAAATCCATCTTCCGCCACACAAGAGCTATTGCAGTGTAACACGGGGGCTCCCGGCAGCCCTCAGCACGTGTCCGGCCGTAAGAGGGCTGGTGCCAATGGGACATGCCGAGCATTTTAAGTGGCCTCCCCGCTGCGGTGGGAGGCAGATTTGACGCTCTTCATGGCAATCACGTACTGGGACAGCTCGTGTCCCGTCCCACGGGAGCAGTGTGTACTGGGGATGTCCAACTGCATCCCAACCCCTCTGGCTCTGCTACCAGAAAAAATAGCTGTGGCCAAAGATGGCCCAGCAGCACCTACATCTTTGGCTCTGTTAGGAAGAGATCAAAAAAAAAAGCGAGGCTGTAGCATCCCGTGAGCATTGCCTTGGGGCTCCGGGCCAGGGGTCCGGTGCTTGTCTTTATTTTTCTGTTAGCATTTATGGTTTTATTATATGGTTTTATTATATGGTTTTTAGTATTTGGTTTCATGATATACTTTTATTAATACCTTTGGGATCCATTTGTGGTTCAAACTGAATGGGAGCTCCTCATGCACTCGGTGGTTTTGGACAGTGGGAATAATGTGAAAGGTCTGGTAGAGCCCCAAAACCAGGTCCCTACCCAAGAAAAAAGGCTGATTATTAACATCATTAACAAAAATAGCATCGCTTCCCAGCTTCTTCTGTGTCCTCTGAGACTTCTTTGCTGTGGCTGACCGGGGTCAGTTTTGCTGGGACCTGTGATAAAACTGAGCCCAGGCTTAGTGAGAAGATCCCTTGTATGATGGGAGTTGAGATGTAGTAGCACTGTCCTGGCCACATTGCTTGGGGCAGGCGGTATCAGGGGATAAGGAGGAGAGCAGACTTAGGGGAGTTGCTGCTTTCAGCCCCTGATGTTTCTGAGATGTTAGATGGAGGAAGACTATCTAGAACTGCAAGAAAATGTAAAAAAAAAAAAAAAAGAAAAGAAACTAGAAAATCAGAAGGAAATGCAACTATTTCTGCTGCAGTAACTCCTGGGAGTTGTCGCTCAGACACCTTGCGCTTGCTGCTCTTCTCTTTCCTCGCCTCGTTTCCCAGGTCAGGCCAAATCTGCTCGGATGCACCGTCACCCTCTCCCTCCAAGAGGAACGAGAGTCTCTGACTGAAATGTTTCCCCTGTTACCATGTTTTTGCCTTTTTTGCTATTGATTTCTTAATTAAAAAAAGAATAAAATTCCACTGAAGCAGACATTTCTCTGAAACACTCCATTAGTCAAAAAAAAAAAAAGGGGGAAAAAAGAAATCAATATCCTATTTAGAAAAAAACCCATTTGGGAGCAGATTTTGGAGCAGCCCTAGGTAGTACCTCCCCAAGAGTAACGGCGAAGAAAGGAAACACCATGTCCTGCAGCAAGCGGCGGAGGGCTCCGGCACCTCATGAATTATACACATCCTCACCCCAGCGAGCCTACGAGCACCTCCCGCATCTCGCTCTTTCACTATTAACGGTTGCTGAGATGTAAACCACTCGTAAAGCAAAGCATCTTTCAAAATCAATTTATCAGGGGATGGGAGGAAACCTTAACATACCATTTTCTTCTGTGAGCGTCAGGGTCCGGCTGGCAGGATGGGCTGGGAGGAGACGGCGTGCTGCCAGGAAGATGCAATTACCTCAACTTGTTTTGTTAGCTCTTTATTCCCACGCTGCCTTTCTTTCATCTGGTCTTCTCCCCCTAAACCCAACCATTTCTATTAAGGTTGTTGGTGTTTTTAGAGGGCTGAAGCCCAGGGAACCTACCCATTGCCTTACAGGGTGCCGTATGCATGCACCCCCATCCCTAAGGATGGAGCGACGGTTGGATCTTTGGGCTCATCTCAGAGAAACCCTCATGAACAACACCGAGACATAGCAAAACCAAAGCCAGGATCCTTCTGTCATGGCTTTAAGCAGACACCAGGAAGGATTCCTGCCATCGCAACCTGATTTTTCTACTACTGCTGTGCAATTTGCAGGCTATCGGGGCAAGCTGCGTTAATGGGTCTGGCTCTGTGGGGATGCCTTCAAAGAGGGGACCTGAGAGTGAACAGCAGCCCTGGGGAATTCCCTCTGAACAGAGGTTTAAAGACTTGGGTGATTTATCTTAAAAAGGGGATCTGCTAACGGTTTATGTAAGGATGAATGATCTCGGGAAAGGCTGCAGGACAGGAGGGCAGACAAGGGCATTCAAAGTTTGCACCTCCGAGGCTGAACCTTTTCTGTACGGCGTGCGACGGAGCTGTGCTGCTGCCTGATAACCACCCTCAGCCCGAACCCAGACATATGTCAATGCTGGGAACTCTGTGATTGATCGTGCTCCCTCCGGGAGGGGCCGGTTTTGGTTTCCTTCACAACATCTGGCCCTGGCCAGTGTCGGAGATAAGGCATTGCAGCGCATCGATCAAACCCCATCTGATGGGTACCAGACTCAGCCGTAACGATTTGTTCAGCCCTTATTGCTGCCGCAGCTGAAGGAAAATCTGCAGAGCCCGTGACCTCTGCAATTTAGGGACACGCGTCCGTGGCATTCGGCAAGCACCACATGAGACCCAGTGTCTAGATAACGTCATCGGTGGGTGAGCTTGCTTGATTTTTAAATGCACTGCACTTCAGATCTAGCTGAGGGGGGTGTTTCTTGTTTGTTGGAGCAGGATGTCTGGCCGCAATTACACTTTTGCACAAGGAAAGCCGCACGGGGCTGACTTAGCAGCATGGTGTGCCGCAGGAGTTCTGCTGTCCTGCAGGTGGGAGTGGGGTTAGGACCTTCTCCAGCATGGCAGTGGGAGGATTTGGGGTGCGAGAGGCTGCATAAGAGCCAGTCTTGTCAGGCAAGAAGCGTTTTCTAACCTGCTGGAGCCCCGCGCTGGATGCCACGGTGGGTTTGAGTCCAGCTGCTTTGCGTGGCTGCAGTACCGGGGAGATGGGAGTGAAGAATAGCACTGACAGATCTGGGACATGGCAGGGGATTAGTCTCTTTCCGAGGCCTTCATTTATTATTTCTGATGGTGTCTTTTACCCAGGAGGGTTTGGCCGGTACCCGGATCAAAGCTCTCCGCTCCCAGCTAACCCCTGTGTGCGTTGTCCTTGTCTCGGTGCTACCACAAGGCAACAGCTAAGCACCGTATTTCCATCTCCCCAGTGGGTCTCCCTGGCATGAGCTGCCCTGGATTCCTCCGCAGCAGCACGGCCAAGGATCTGAGTGGGAATCTCCCCTGATGGAGGCTGGGAAGAGCACTGCTGAATGCGATGTGCAGCCCTTTCCCACCTAGGAAGGAGGGATCTCCAAGGACTTCCAGTTGCTGACCTGCAACCAGGAGTATTGCCCTGGAAAGAGAGAGATCAGACATGGCTGTACTTCATTTCCAACAGCCACAGCATAGATACGAGCTGTAGGCAACACCCTGCATCTTCGCCTGATCCCACATTAACTCGTCTCCATCACAGCCAGCCATGCTTCAGGTCCTGGAAGCCCCTCCATTCCTGGAAACTCAGTCTGTGCTGGTCAGGTGCTCAGCATCTCTGCCCAAAGACAGATGGTTGAGTCAACCGAGCTCCTCTCCATCTTCTTGTCATTGCTGCCAAGCTGCAAAGGTGAGATAGGAGCTTTCCCAGCACTTGGTGGGTCTAACCCAACATGTCCATGGAGAGCAGCATGGGCAGCGCTGCCTTCTCAGTGCAGGCAACCGCCTAAAATCCTGCACGCCACCCTTCCTAGTCACCCAAATTAACGGGGGTGATCCTCTCCCTCGGTTTGATTCCTTGCTGTGCCAACAGCCAGGGACAGAGAAACCATGCGAACAAACGAACAGGCGTCGTGCGTCCGTGAAACAGCAGTAACAGCTCGTCTCCTAGGCACGGGCAGCCCTGGGGGGAGTTTTTCCCAGCCTGGCCTGAGATCTTGTCTTTTCTCACCCCATTCCTGCTCCCAGCTTCCTCGGTGACAAATCCCAGCAGCCAGATCCGGGCTTTCTGCAGGAAAAGCAGTAATAGGCAACTGCTTTGGGGGGGTGGGCATGGTTTAAAGGGGAGCATATGATAAAGCTGTGGTCTTTAAGGGAAAGAGGAGAAAAAAGGAGAAAGCATCCTTTCACCTTTAAAAAAATAAATAAAATCAATCCTCCCAGACCCAAAGTAGAAAAAAAAAAAAAACCTCTTCAAATTGCAGACTAGGCATGACAAGACACGCCTGTGATTTCTCAATCAAGTGACAGAGTGCCCAGCATCGGCGGGAGCAGGCAGGGCTCCTCTCTCTCATCCAAGGCCAGCTCAGCCAGCTGAAACCAGGTACCTGCAAATCCCAGCTGGGCAAGGCTGAGAAATGCCACCCGCAGAGGGGAGGGCAGAGAGCCTCTGGGACCAAGCGGCTGCACCAGCACCAGGGCCACGGCAGTGAAAATTAGCTACCGAGCTGGGAACACAAGTGCCTTTTGATATTTTTTTGCCCGTGAAAACCAGGCAGGAGCCCAGAGGGTTGAGACTGGAGATACAGCAAGGCTCAAAAAACAAACCACCCCTCGCTATCCTCACCCTGCAGGGAGTAGGGAAGGGCTGTGCCCATCCCCAGGGCATCTCCCACCCACCATCTTCCCTGGATGCAGGCCGAGATCAGGAAGTGATGCACTCCCTGCTCCCGATACCAGGGGAGAAAGATGAATCCTTTTCTACTCACCACCTTACGCATTTCTTGCTGCTCCCAGCAAAGCTCACCTGAAGGGAAATGCAGGATTCAGCTGTGCTGGGGCTCCTGGCCCTGTAAGGACTCAGCACTTGCCATCAGGGTAGCATGTACCTGTGGCTAATTAACAGAAGAGATGGTGGCTAATGGAGGTCAAGGCACTTGCACCCTCAGGATGGATCCAGATAATCAAGCCCCTAATCTTAAATACTGAGTCCCCAGCTCCTCTTTCTTCCAGCTCTGCATCACAGAATCTTCATGGTTCCTCCTGGGTTCTACAGGACCAACAGCACCCAGGTGCTGGGGACACGTGCCCGGTGAGCACGCAGCAGGCATTTACTTCCAATTTGCTCAAGTGCCAGAAATTTGCACAGAGCACAGCAGGGACCCAGCGCTCCGCAGATGAGCCCTGCTCTCAGTAATAGGCACGCACCCCGCATGCGGGTGGGAAGCGGGCAGCACAGCTCCGATAAAGCTCGGGCCTTTGAACCTCACCAGAGCAGGTAGGATTTCTCCCATCCCATCCCACGGAAGATGAGATCTAAGAGCAGCTCCCACCAGCAGCAGCTGGCTGAAGGAGGGGGCCAGCTCATGGGGTTTGCTCCAGAGCATACTTTCTTCCCTTTTTTCTTTTTATTTTTTTAATGAACAGTAATAATCCTCTTTTTTTAAAAAAAAAACCAATTTAAAAATCTCTGACATACAGAAAAAATAATGAATTCCATTTTTTTTGTCTGCATTCTCTGATCTGTCAGTCTGCACCCAGGAGCCATGCACACAGGGTGGGGGAGGAAGAGACGGGGGTGCTGCCCTACATTGGGTAGATAACAATTCTCCTGCCTATCCCCCCCTCCAAGAGAAGGTCCAGGCACGTTGAGGGAACAGACTGTGCCACCAGTCCCTTTCCTTCACTTCCAGTTTAACAGACCAGCCTATCTCAGTCTGTCCGTGCCTTGGTGTTGGAGATAGCACAGGGAAGTGTGTGGGGTGGGTGTGCAACAAGGGATCATGTTAATGAATTTGATTATTTCAGTGGTAACAAGGCCAGTTGGGCAGATAATTCTCCCTCTGCTCCTATCCCATCCCTCCTGACACATCTGGAAAGCTTTACCCTGACCTTCCTCCATCCCCCAACAGGCAGAATTGGAGCCATTATTCACAATCCACACATCTGCCTGGCTCCTTAATCATCAGCAATACCCTTCAGTTTGAGGGGAGCCAGGGCAACCCACTGTAGACACAAGCAAAGCAAAACAGCTCTGCTCCTGCCAAAAACTTCAGGACCCGAATTAGGGCTGGCAGTAGCTGTTGACATGATCCATCCGAACACCAACTGGATCGAGAGAATTAAATGAGGAACTAGCAAATGCTGGGGTTGTACTTTCTTTTCAACTGGAAGAGGAAATTTTAAGTTTCTTACTCTTCGCAGAGAGAATATTTCAAGTAAGCAATCAATACCCAGCCAGCTACCTGCATGCACAGCATCTGGCTGTTTATTAAGGCTTGGAGGGGTTTGCCAAAACTTCCCCCCCCCTCATAGGAAAAGCTTTTAAGTAGAACACAAATGCTCACTTATCCTGTGTCAGATCTGCTCAGATTTTCTCCAAAAATGGATGCTGCCCAGAGCCAGGTCTCACAAAGGATGAGGCTTTGGGCAATGGGGTCTAGTGGAGGGTGTCCCTGCCTGCAGCAGGGGCATTGGAACTAGATGATCTTTAAGGTCCCTTCCAACCCAAACCATTCTGTGATTCTGTGATTTCAGAACTTTGAAATTTGGTTTAATTCCAATGCAACACAAAAATCAAGTATTTAAAACACTCTCTAGGAAAGAATCTGGGGCCAAACCCCCCCCCCCCAGCTTGAAAAAAAAACCCCAAAGTGTCTTACCAGTGATAGTGTGACCTGGGGAGGGAGGTGGTGGGGGAAGATGAGCCCCTCCTGGGCAGAGAGCAGGAAAGTGGAGCTGAGCTGGGGCATTGAGGCAGAGCTTTGCTGCCATTAAATGAAGCCATCTCTGCAAAGCTGTTCCGGGTTTGAGGAACCAGTGTTCTCCAGCAGGACCATCCCACCAGAGACATCTAGCCTGATAACCCAAAGAAATCTAGAAAGTGTGGGACTTTCAGAGGCTGGATGAAAACAGAGATAAACAGAGGGGGGAAAAAAAGGTTTTGGGAAATATTAGCAGTTTGCTTCCCATGAGTTCTTAATGGGAGGAGGGTCTGTGCATCACCCTCAGCTGCAGAGACAGAAGGGAAACAGGGATGTAGGTCACTTTGAGGCTGAGCTGTCACCCTCCCCTGGCTGCCAGGGCAGCATCACTGTGTGCCCACTTGGGCTGGAGAGGGAGCATCCTTACTGGCAACCCACCCACCCAGACTGAAGTGCCACAAGACAAATAGGACCGAGAAAGAGATGCACTATTTAAACTTTCATCACTGTTTTTCTCCCTGCTCCCCTTGCTTCTTTTGATTTATTTTTTAGCGTGTTTTCCCCAGGCTGTGCTGTTTGCCTGCATCTGTTTCCTCTCCTCCTTCACTCGGCAGCAGCCAGGCACCTTTCCGACAGCACCCGCAGCTGCCCTGCATTTTTCAGGCTGTCCAGGCTCAGCAAGAAGAACAAGGCAGCAGAGCTGGAGCAGCTGAGGTAGATGCTAGCTGGACAGAGGGACAGCAGAGGACTTCTAGACATAACATCCTCCTCTTGCTATCCATCCCTGGCCAAGCAAGGACTCCGGGGCAGTTTAAAATAAGCCCCATCCCATTTGCACCCTTCCTGGGGTGGGTGACCCTGCCAGGGCTCGGCATGGGAGAGATGCAGAAAGGGTGCCAGTCATGTAGGCGTCTTTCAAACACCCAGCCTTCCATCCCACGCCAGTCTGAGCTGGGCCAGGGGCTGGCACGTGTGGCTGTACACTTTGAAGCAATGCCAGCATTGGCACCATAGCTAACACGGACTGAAATTTTTCAGCCTGCCTTATGTAGGGAAAGAGGACACAGGCAGCTTTGCTGACTGTTTTCCTCCACAGAAAAACCAAGTCTCTCCCTGCTGAGCAGCCTGCAGATAGAAATGGTCTCCAGGTTTCAGATGTAGGATGCAAAGGAAAATCTGGTCAGTCATGCTTGGAGGGGGCAATATTACGAGTCAGGACTCCCAGCCCTGCGACTGGCCCCGTTTGCAAACTCAGACCACTTGCTCCGTATTGTCCCTTTTTCCTTACCTGCCAAAGTTCCTCATCTACAAAGAGATTGCAATCCTAATTACATCAGGAAAGGGAGAGGTAGAATGGAGGCATGTCGGGATAGTTGAGGGAAAATGCAATTGCAGTCCAGGATTAGGTTTCCTCCAGGTCACCCAGCCCCACAGACTTGCTGTAAGTCTCCTGTTAGCACTGCCCTGAAAAACATAACCCATGACAGTGCTCAGACACAGCAAAATCTCAGCCTTTAAAGCGTTGGACAAAACCTAAGAGCCTGTTTATATCCTTCCTACCTCTGAAGAGCTGCTGGAAATCTGAATCCTAAATGTGTAAAGTCCTGATAAATGAAAAGCTAAACATTCACGTAGCTGTAAGCTGCTCTGCAGTGGTTTAGGCCCTCACAATTTGTAGCCTTCAGACTTGATAATACAGTGAGACCCTAGGCAGTCTGCTGGAAAACTACGGCCGGAAACAGTCTTTATAAGGGGATTCTCTTATCCAGTGTAGCAGGCTCCATCCTAAAAGCAGTTCTGTTCTCTAGCCCCTGTTCTCCTCTTGGGAAGCTATCCTAGATACTTGATGAAACAGAGAGCCTTCTTCCTTCCCCAGTGCCCAGATTTTACTGCTTTTTCCCTTGTCTTCTCCCAACCTTCCCCCTGTTCTGTCACTGGAACCAGTCTCCTAACCTTCATTTTGCCACATTAAACCAGCCAGTCTCTTCTGTTCTCACCTGGAAGGAAAGCTGCTTTTCTCCTCTGATCGGCTCTGCAGCCTTTCCCTATGCCTATCCCAGAGTTCAACGTCCGTGAGTGTGGCCAACCCGTCCCAAGATCTCAAGAGCATCTTGCAGAGCACCCAAGGCTGGCAGGGAAGGCAAAGAGGAGGCAGTTCCTTGCAGTTATCAAGCAGATAAGAGGATGTGCCAGTCCCAAGTGGAGCACAGAAATGATGCAGCAGCTAATTAGCTCATCATTTTGCCGATTGTTAACACCAAGTCACACCCCATCAGTCGTGCTACTTTGACCCCTCACAAAGGGCAGATGCTGTTCCTTTTTGGAGCAGGACAAGATCTTCCTGGGGAGGTAAGGGGACCACAGAGGCTGCAGGTCAAATCCTGCTCCTTTCACGAGCACCTTGCCAGTCAGCAAACCTGGTTTCAAGACAGCCCAGCATGGAACAGAAATTGGATTTACAAAGGAAAACGCTCTTTGCAGGGTTTGTGTTGCAAAAGCTTCCCCATAACAAGCAGCTGTATGCAGCTCAGGGCAGTGTCTGGGACAGTCACCCAGGGCAAGTGTACTACGATGCCCTCATAAGCTTGACTTGTCTACAAGAGGCAAATGTACCTCTTTGACAAGCCCGCAGTGCGATATCTGAATACACAAACACTTTGCCGCAGCAGAGCAAAGCTTCCAGATCCGTCCTCCTGCATGAGAGGGTCAGCTGAATCCCTCCAGGCCACCCTGCACTTTCCTTACTGTAGAAACAAAAGACAGGAGCAAACATACCTTTGTTCAGCTTGGTTTCATCATCTCCATGGGGCCTCGCGTTCTCACGGAGAGCCAGCTGGCCCACCAAACATTGTTAGTAAACCACTGTAGAGGGCTGGGGATGCTTTTGGTCTGTGCTTAGACTCAGCTTTGGGGCTAGGAAGCACCTTCCAATGCTTTGTAGCACTTTGTGATCACCAAGAGCATCTTCTGGATGCTGTTATTGCCTTAACACATGTGTAAGATGAGCCCAGAGTGCCACAGACCCCGTAGGAAAGATGAGCAATCCATCAGTGATGCCTTACCCAAGGGATCTCATTCCTCAGGGGATGCTTGTGCCGAGTCTCACATCAGCTGAGCATTACTTGCAGATAACATGGCTCACAGCAATCCTCAGGGACTGCTCCATGTCTGCACCTCCAGTCTACCAGCTGGGTGGCCCTTCCCCACCGCTGAGCATTTGGGGTTGAATCTCTTAACACTGTCTGTCCCAAGAAGAGGAGCCTTGTTACACAAACCCAGCAGCAAGGAGGTACCAGCCACAACAATAAAAAAAAGCAGTCAGCATTAATTAGGAAGAAGTGCTGGTGGCTGGAGGGCTTTTTGCTTTCTCCACTTCCAGGAGCAGACTCCTGCCTGGAGTTATCTCAATAAATCTTGCTAATAATTGAGGCTCTGTCTGCTCCCCACAAGACTGTCCAGCTGACGGGAGCGTTTAGACACATCTATGTTATTTCTTAGCCAAAGCTGCAGCGTTAGCCTGGGGTATTAGTTCAGCACTGAATAATTCTGCGTGGTCTCGTTGATAATCATACAGTAAAGTCTTGCAGGGCAGGACTGTATGCAGGAAAGCCTCTAACTAGTCAACTAATTTAAGAGGTTGCTGAATGCACAGCCTAAGAGCAACACTCATTTATTTGTATTTCTTTATGCTGATGTGCTGTAAAACGTGCTTTTCCCAAAGCACTCAAGGGCAAGGAGCAGAGACCCCAAGCTGTCCTTACTCATCCAAGCAGCCCACAGCTATGGAGATCAGCTTCATGCCTGTCCATGGCTGGTTTAAAAAATATTCAAACTCTATGTTTTGACAGAAAAACAGTAGAAGCTTGTCATGGTTTCTTCAGAAAGTTTTGTCTGCAGTGAAGACAAGAACAGTTCTCAGCTGGGGTCCTGAGAGCACTGTGATGAGCAGGAGACCTTCTGCTGGGGTGTTCCACCTCCCACCCCAGAAGGCCTCAGTGCAGTGGCCTTTTGGGATGATCTGTCTGGCCTCCCACTCCATAAGCAGCTGGATGCCTCCATCTCCAGCTTGTTCCTACTCTTGTGGGCCTGAGCCATCATCACACCCTTTGCTAGATTCCTGGATCCCTTCTCTTAAACTTTCCAGGCATGTAGAGGTTAACTCCACTTTCT
Organism: Grus americana; assembly: GCF_028858705.1. NCBI lineage: Eukaryota > Metazoa > Chordata > Aves > Gruiformes > Gruidae > Grus > Grus americana. The sequence continues at coordinate 7,616,109 of NC_072875.1, forward strand.
TTGCTGTCAGGAATAAACCCACACACAACCCCAAACAACTCTTCCTATTTATATCCCTGAATTAATCAGAAAGGCTAGCACTTCCACATCTACATGATTAAAAATTAGGAGACCGGATTCTGTAGTGGTGCCTTATAATAACAACCAATCCTGGGAACACAGTGGATGAATAATGGATCATGGCTCTGTGCTACTGGCTTCTTGCTTTCTTCTTCTCCCCTTTTTATCTTTCATTCTTCTCTTCCTGCTCCTCCTTTCCCAGGCTGGAGTTTTATGTGGCAAAGGAATACATCCATCCTTCATTTTGCAGAAGTTAGAGCTGTTGAGAGACATTGCCAATTCCTATTCATTAGACCCTCTCCTCCCCAGCCAGATCCCCTGGTTAGTGAGCCTGGAGACCATCAATAATTCACAGCCACACCAATAACTGGAGAACAATAACCACTTACTTGGGAAGACATAATCAGGACTCATTCTCTCTCCTTTTCTTCTCATCTCCTTAAGCAGCTCCCCAAGTCTTGCTGCTAATCCAAGAGAGAAACAGGAGCAAAACAGGAGGTTACAAAACAAGATTTTTCTGGCACAGGGAAGGCAAGTGGTTCCATGCATGAGGTTGTCCCTTGTCCCATGATGTCCCCTAGCTTTCATGAGCAGCTAAGACAGGCTGGACTGCTTTGAGGGGTGATGTTAAACCAGCAGCTGCAAAAAAAAGTCTTCAGATGTCAGCCAGTGGGACATGACACCAGTCAGGAATATTAAACCTCCCACCGTAAGAGTCCCTTCATTTAATTCCAAGATGCTCTTCAGAGAAGGGCTTGTGGGTTGGTTTTTTCCCCATGTTCCACAAGAAGAATTGCCAATATTTTACAAGCTGAGGTCAAATTCAATTAATAGCTTCAGTGAGGGGGAAAAAAGCAACTGAAAAGTATCAAGGTTTTTCTTTTTTTTTAAACAGTATAAATTCATCCAATGAAAAGGTTATTTTTTTAAGAAGTCAAAAGAAATACTTCCTTAATAGTTAAATAAGAACAGAATTTTCCACATTTTCATATTTCAGAGGCTGATGCATTTTGAGCAACCCAAACCACAGATTTTCACTTTTTTTTCCCCACTCTTGTAGCCTGAAAAAAATGTACATTTTGGATCCATGTAGAAAAGCTTTTCTTCCCCCAGTCCCTGGGTTCCACCCACTGAGCTGAAAAATCCCATTACTCACAGCATTTGGCAGATGTGTATGTGACCAGCCTTGTGCGCAACCAGCACATCTGCCTTGCCTACAAATCCTGTGCCGATGAGGGCAGCCACCTTTGAGTTGTCAGAGAACATAATCCCTTTCCATCTCCTGAATTCGAGCCCAGCACTGGAGGAGCCAGCAAGGAGTTTAATATTTCTCGGCCAGCTAAAGCACCGGGGCAGCTCAGGAGCAGCAGCAGAGATGTGCTTGGGGATTTCCGAGAGGACTTTACCCAACTTTGATGGTCACTTTGCATGGCTCAGAGGGGGAAGCAGCACTGATCTCACACCACGCTGGGAGTGTTCAGAGATGCCAGGCTTCAAGAGCTAGTCACAAAAGAGGAGACCATGCCCCTCATCTCCTTCCCCATTTCCATCCCTCCTTGTCTCTGGCACGAAGAACACAAGAGATGCCCAGGGGCTGTGCGATACCAGCGAAGCCGCATCCTGTAACGAGGATGCAGCCTCACACAGGCTGTCAGGGTGAGGTGATTTCAAAGGGAAGTTGAGATCTTAAATGTCTCCTTGATATCCCTGGCAAAATCTGCTTTCACAGAGGGAGACGCTTAAAAGACTCACCACAGTGAGGGGGAATCTGACCAAATGAGAGGAGTTTTGCAACCTTTTGTGCGGCGAGACAGCAGCAGAGACGATGAGTGAAAGTGACAGGGAAATCAAAGCAGAGCAAGGGAGTGCTCAGGGGTTCCTCCATCCCTCCGTGACAGAGGGCTGGCAAGGGAGCCCTCTTCAAAGGCAAGCATCTGCAAACTCAGTGCTCTGGATGCCCATAATAAGCTGTTCCCCCCCAGTGCAATGGGTAGCAGTCCAAACCCAGCTGCCTTTCTCCTCCAAATCCCCCTCACCTACCTTCTAATTTGCAGTCAGAGGCTTTGGTCCAACCCTGTTCCTCTCCAAGCCCTGTATCCTGTGTCCAGCAGCAACCAGTTAGAGATGCCTGGGGAGGAAACAGAAGAGCAGGGCCAGCACGCAGGGATATTTCTGTCAAATACTCTCCATCCTCCCACATTTTGTAGCTCAGGAACATCCTGGGCCAGAGGTGCTTTGAGTATTTAGTAACCCTTGGAGGATTTCTCTACCACAGGTTTGATCCTTCATATGACTGCAAAAGCTCAGGCAACCACCTGGCCCTTCTAAACCTTCAGCCAGTTTCTGCTGCTGTAGTTCACATCTGGGGCACAGCTTTGCAGGCAGCAAAAGCCAAGCCAGCTGTGACATGATAAGATGGGCTTGCATGCTGCCAAAGCCAGCTGCAGAGGTTTGAGAGGTCATAGCCCAAACCCCACAGGTAGCACCAGGAAGGTTGGATTAATGCTACCAAGTGACATGGTCCCCTCTCTGCCATTTCCTTGCAGTTCCTCCAGACGATCCTATCATCATGGGGGGACCCATCATCAGCCTGAGAGCAGGAGACCCCCTCAACTTGACCTGCCACGCAGACAATGCCAAGCCAGCGGCCTCCATCATCTGGATGCGGAAAGGAGAAGTCATCAATGGAGCCACCTACTCCAAGGTGAGGCAGAATGGGGCTGGGGACAAAGGCTGTGCTCTTCCCACACCCCAAAACATCTAGGGGAGCACCTTTAGCTCTGCAGAGCTGAGACTCACCTTACATCATCCCCTACAACCTTCCCAACAGAGAGACTGGTAGGAAAACAGTCAGGAGGATGCAGGTGAGAAACTACAAACTGTCACTAAAATTTGGCTGGCTTTTTGTACCCTCTCACAGCTCATAATTGCCACTTTTCCCCCTGAAAATCCCACCTGGGTGTGGGTTAATATTGTGTACAGCACAACACAGCCAGCACTGACCTGGCCTTGGCTGTAGCAGAACCTCTGGATCAAAAGGCAGTTGCAGTGACATATGTCCCCTCCTCCAACTGCAATTTTCCATGAAAAATTGTCAGGGTTGTTGGCATTTTTTAATTTAAACAGAAAGCCTTTATTGGGTCATAAAGGAAAACATCAAAGAGCAATCAACAGTGTACTCAGAATGGGTACCCACATGTTCTCCTGATTATAGATGCCTGGTATCTGGTAAGTGCTAAAGATTCAGTAACACTTGACATTTCTAATGAAAATTTCTAAAGAGCAAAAATTCAAGACGTAAAACGGGTCAGTTTGCAGCCATTTGTAATGCAAGCAAACTTCAAAGTCAGGAGTCAAAGGCATTCCTCTCAAGCTCCTAAAGATCTTTTAATAAACATTTCACCCTCTGCTACCGCTGTGAAGCCTCCACCCAGCAACATCCCGATCTGCTTGGAAAAGCGGAGGAGCCAAACCCCCCCTCCTCCCCGTCGCTCTGCTGAAGCCGAGCTGCTTCCTTGTAGCCAACGGGTGCTAACAGAGGGGGAACTGCCCCATCTCCCTGCATGCAATGCAAGAAGCACTAATTAAAAGCAGAGAGAACTGACCTCTCCCTCTCTCAAATCAAGCGGAATTAATTAAAAATCCATTTTTTTAACAACTGACATGCAGTTGTTTATAACTTATTCTGTTCACCCCAAGCCTTCCTTGCCACTGCAGACTGCTCAGACCTGGCCCTGGGGAGCCAACATTTAAGCCCTTTCCCTTCCAGAGCCACAAGTAGTGGGTAGCAGAGAAGGAAAACTGCCCCTCCTCCTTTATTTTTCTTTAAAATATTTCAAACGAAAAACCCTTGCAAAACAGAACTTTTCAGGCTGCAGCTCCATCTCACACACAGTGCAGAGATTTCCACAGCATTTTAAGCAGCTGTCAGGGATGGTCTGGGAGGAGAGTCCTGTTCTGTATGGAGGAAGCATCTTCCCCTCCTCTTGAGGACAGGAGAACCTCAATTTCTGAGGCCAAACCTCAGGTTCTTCTGACTTACTGGAGGTTTCCATGAAGCCCTGCCATGAGCAGGGAAAGAACAATGCTCCAGGGCCAGGCAGCACCAGCTGCATCAGCGCCTGTCACCTCAAGCATACACATGAGAAACCCAAACTTAACCATTTCTGTGATTGTCTTAACCTTGTGAACAGTTAAAAAAAGAAAGACACCCTTCAGAAAAGCTAACAGCAGATTTCAGCTGTTTTTTGAAGGGGAGGGTTTGAGGTTTTGGGTCTGAGGCCTTTTCCTTTGAGGCTCACTAAGATCATTCCTCAATTTCCCTCTTCCTACTTTTTCAATCCAACTAAAACCCAACTCTGATTTCATTTGATCCAGATATTCCAGTCAACCAAGAAGAAACCCTGTTCAGGTTACCAATTGCCTGAAACCACTTATACTGAGCAATAATTTCTTTGGTTCTCTGAATTTCCAATCCACCAACTGATTAACACACAGCCCCCCTGCAATCACAGCCAGGCAGCTGACTGAACCCCCCCATACTTATCCTGCTCCCTATGGAAGGGGACCAGGAAAGGTCCCTAGAGCCACAGGGGGTTTATAGGATCCTGTAGGGTTTGGAAGCTGACCCAGGGTTCAAGGGCACTGTGGAGGAAGGTCCTGAACAGACTGAGGGTTCACCACATCCTCAGCACCAAAAGGGGGGCTGTTCCCACAAGGGAAGGGTATACAGGGTGACAAGAGAGCTGCCACAGGGCACCATCCTTACCACCAAGGGCACCAGCAGAGCAGAGAAGGTCTGGTGGTCACAGAAGGGTCCACCACAGCAATCTCCAGAAAGTCCATAGCAATGAGGCAGCTCTGGAAAGACAAGCCAGGAAACCCAGATCACATCACCACACCTAAAACAGAGCCTGAGCTAGAGCCAGAGCTTAAATACAGCTCCTGGGCCTATGGGTGAAAAGCTCTGGGGTGGGGTCCCCAGATGAGGTTCATCAGGCACGTTAAGGACTGTTGGGGCACTCGGGCCCTGACGATCAGGTACTAATAGGTCTTGGTCTTGCTTCCGTCCGGCTTCTGAGCTGATTGTGGTGACAGTTTCTCGGTGTCCTTCCTTGTCTGGTGTGTCTGAGAGGCACAAACCTGCACGTGTGAATGCTGTGTCACGATTAACCCAGGCGGTGAAAGCGTTAATCCTGCTGCCATATGTTTATAATTCAATAAAGCACTTGTCTTACATTGTGAGGAGGAAACTTGAAGGATACAGAGTTAGAGAGAAAAACTGCCTGGCGGGGCCCAAAATACATAGTTATGGGATGGGTGTTTACCGCTATTATCAACGGCTGGGAAAAGCTGTGTTTCTGGCATTTCTGGTCCCCAGAGGACGTTGATAAACCAGAGGGAGGTCAGAGGAAAGCCCAGAGAATGATTAAAAGATTGAAAACCACACAACACCTTGAGAGCCTCCAAAGGCTCAATCGGCTTAGTTTTCCAAAGACAGGGCTACAGGGTGATGTGACCACGGTCTGTAAGAACTTGCGGGAGGTTTAGGAGTTTGATAAGGCAGGGCTTGCCGATAAAGGCATGGCAGGGCACCACAGCTGGAAGTCAAAGTCAGATAAGTCTGGGGAAGGAGCAAGGTGCCAAGGCCGAGCTGGTTAAATGCTGCTGTACCATGCTTGAGGTTTTGGATCTCCAGCATCCTCAGGTGTCCACCACGGTGATCACCAGCATGAGGTGAGCCAGAGGGGCGATGATTTACCATGGGCTGGCCTGGACCACTGCGGGGCAGCCAGGAACCCATGGCCAGGGTGCTATGTAAAGTGGCCCAGGCAGCTTTTCGCACTCGCCCAGCAAAGGTGCCGAGGTGACAGCAGGTTCAAGAAGCCAGTTGCCCTATCTGTCCCCTGGCTCCCTCTTTCCTGGGATGATGGGTGACACGTATCTCGCTGGAGCTGTGATTCCCAGGTCCAGGCACAGCAGAGCTGGAGGGAAGCAGATGGGAGCTAAGTGCCCAATTCCCAGGGAAGCGCAGTGAAATTTGTGCTATTCCCCTAAGGCTTCTTGGCAGATTCCAGCCAGAGGAACTGTTATTGCAGAGAGCACTGCTTGGCTGAGAAACTTGTACGAGCGAGGGGTAGCTGTGTGTGTGCAGAGCCTGGTACAACTCTCGGCCAGGGCAAGGTGCCCCTCACCTGTAGGAAACTGCCTTTTCTCATCTGTATTTTTTCCCCTACAGACACTTCTCCGTGACGGCAAGAGGGAGAGTATCATGAGCACCCTTTTCATCGCCCCCTCCGACATAGAGAACGGCGAGAGCATCGTCTGCCGTGCCACCAACAAAGCCATTCCCAGCGGGAAGGAGACCTCCGTCACCATCGATATCCAGCGTGAGTACACGGCTGGCCAAGCTTGCTCTGGGCACTGTGTGATCCCAGCCTCCCTGCTGGGCTGCCCCCACAGGGCTGACTCCAGTCAGGAGCAGGGTGCTGGGGGTTTCCCTTTACTGGGATTTATTGGTACATTAATATGGTGAAGTCAGAGAGAGGAGATCTCATCTCCCTTGAACTCCCTGGGGCACCAGACAGACACGAACACCCATGGGGAGAGGCTGCTTCCCAGCTTTCGCATCTCGTGTCCGTGGTTTTGAGCAAAAGCAGCACCAGCTGCCGTGCTCTGCGTGGCTGGTGTGCGTTGCATTGCACATGGCCCGACTGTGCGCTCTCTGGGGTCTCTGGAGCAGGGATGGATCCCCAGTTGGTTTTGGCTGAGCAAGCAGCATCTCTGGACATGGCCAGTAGCAGAGATAAGGCCCATTAAGATTTCCGGTACAAAACCACATGTTTCCTGTCTTACAGGCTGTGTTCAATGGTAAGTTTTTTGTATTGTCCTCCACTGAGATAGCGTGTTGGGCACCTAAGCGATGGGAAGTCTCCCTCCCGTGAAATACAGCTAGCGTCAGTCACCATCTGATGGGGACAAGAGTGCGTTGAGAGCCATATCATTTACGCTTTACTGTGAATCCATGAAGCAAAATCTTCCTCAAAAATTCACGTTTCACAGATCTCTTCCCTCCTCCTCTTCAATAGCTGATGCTGTCAGGCTCATCCTGACCTCCTCCAGCCTGGTTTCATTTGCACACACAATTCCTGCAGCTGTATTTACCAACAATTTGCAAATGCAGGGTGTTCAATATTAGCATGCCAGCTGCTTTCCAGAGTCCAATTAAAACTAGCTGAACAAACTCAAGCACAGCAGAAAATTCACCATTTAAGACTTCCAGCTTTTGCTGCCGGAAGATTAACAGGCTCTTGGGTCACTGGATAGCATGTCCTGACAGAACCGGCCAGATAAAATGAGATAATAGCATGGGTTATTTCACAGCCGGCAAACAGTTACAATAGCTGGAGATGCACACGCATTCTCACAAACAACGTAAAGCCGGAGACATCATTACACTGCGCTGTACAGTGCGGGGCAGGAGACGTGAGCTGAATCCCCGAGCCTGATGGAATCTGCTTTGGAAAGAGAAAGACCCAATAAAGAACACCAATTTCCACTCCGAGCCATTAAATACTCCATGCTGTGAAAGTAATAATAATAATATCCTATCCAGCTATTAAAAGTATGTTGTTCTTAATGGGCTCTAATGAGGATATCAATTTCCCAGTGCTGGATGGGTGATGGAGGGATAGAAAAATACCAAGATGGATTAACCAGCCTGTGGTGGGCTGGATGTCGTCCCGAATGCAGGAGCGGGCTCTAGCTGCGGTCCGGTCCATTAGGTTTCGCTCCCAACCTGCTAGGCAACTGGCTGCTTTCACTCTGCGAAGAGCTAAAAGGACTTTTCTTAAGCAAAAATGATCTGGGGCACTTGTTTCTCCTGGGGAACTGTCCTGGGCAAGGCTGACTGCAAAGGCAAGGGAGGCTGAAAGGAGATCCTTCCCGTGGGTCGTCTTCCAACAGCTAGCAGAGAAGCAGCACCTTAGGGGGAAAAAAGAAGAGGTTTCTGCAAAGATAAGGAGGCAGGCAGCAGGTTTTGGCTGGTAAGCTTTCCCCAGCCCAGCACAACCTGCTTGCATTTCACCCCAGAGCCTGCACATCTCTGCCTCCACTGTTGACATCATCGCAAACGTTGCCCAGCTGCACGGTTCAAAAGAGGCAGCCTTGCAAAACAATCCCAGGGAACCAAAAATAATCCCTCCCAGGAAGCAGCAGCCTGGTAAATCACTCCTCCTGCTTTCGTTTTCTTTTGCAACTCAAAAGAGCATCAAAAATGCTCACACTCAGCAAAGAAACGCCCGGGCAGGGGTTATTTCCTATGCAGGGTGTACACACGCCATGGGAGAGAATATCCTCTTGCGCCTGATGCAAAGTTGACATTTGGCTCCCGTCAATCTCACGCAGGCGCTACTTGACCATCTTAGCAGCAATGAAATAGCTGAGTCATAAAACCCTCCCCTTCCAAAAAAAAAAAAGAAGCAGGGGGAGAAAAGGGAACTGAAAAAAAAAAAAACAGAGCAGGGTCTGTAATGGAAACACTAAGCGACTCCAGCTGGAACATCTGTTCAATGTGATTTCCGTTCCACCAGCCACATCAAAGTCAGCCTCCTGTGAGTTATGCGCCGAACATCACAAGTGGGATTAAAATCATGTTTAATAGTTTGATATGCCATAAACTATTTATACTGCCAGAGCCCAGTGGCTCTGTGGAAATGCACAGCCAGCGTGCCGGGATGGGGAGGAGCAGGGTTATTGCTTATCCAAAGCCATTTGCTCCGAGCCTCTGCACACACGTGTGCAGTTGCTCATTTTTACACCTTTTTTTTCATGGCAAGAAGGGATTTGACTGCATCTGTATTTTCTGCAGGAGGTGGGAGTAGGAGGAAGAAAGCGGAGAGTCTGTGGACCAGGGCGATGAGCAAACCACAGGCCACGTCGGTGTGTTGGAGGGTGTCCTGCTGTGTAGCACTCAATTATTTTATTCCCTTTCGTGCTTCCCACTGGGGAGTGTGAAAGCCCAGAGCTGAAGAGGCATCTCAGTCTGCTTCCAGCTCCTCGTTCCTGCTCATTTGGCCCACAGGATGCTTTTGGGTTCAGGGTAGAGGTTTGGAAGAGCTTGCCTGGGGGTCTGGGAGCATGGAGAGGGGTCTGCAGGTGCCCAAGAGCCAGCACAGTGCCTGCAGCCCGCGGAGCTCAGCCTGTGACCCCAGCGGTCATTTCCCAGGTGCTGACTTAAAATCCTGGGAGCTGAGGGGTTCGCTCGGTGCCTCACCGGCTGCACGGCTGGCGAGGAGCGGTGCTGGTGTCCCGGTGCGAGCATGCTCACAAGGGTACGTGGTGCCTGGGCATGCGAGCATTTGCATGCATGCTCTCCTCCCGGCCGCCTGTAGGCTGGCTCTATCTGATTCCATCATTCAAATTAATTACAAGAAGCCAGGCAGGAATTATAATTGTAACCGAGTGGAATTACATTCTGACGAGTAACAATTTGTGGGGTTTTTATTTCTTTAAAATACCCCAAAACACACTCGCACACAGAAACCCACGCTATCCGCAGCACCCGCCGCCTTGCGGGGAAGCTACCGCAATATTAGAAAGCCCAATCCCATTTGTGAAAGGCAAGATCAAAGACTTTAATTCATTTCATTTCCTTTTTTTTTCCCCTTTTTAATCTCTCTTTTTTTTTTTTTTTAATTTTATTTTGAGTGCAGGAGGGAGCCGGGCTCATTTTAATACAAAGAGGCTCCTCTGTAAATCGTAGGCACAGCTACTAAACCATCAAACAATGGGAAAGCTACTAAAGAGAAGTGTGATTCATACTTAACAAAGGAAGGTGATTAGCTGTTGTTGTATAACAATAGGGAAGTGTCAGGATGCCTGCAAATGAATTAGGAGCCCACTATATATCTCTGGGCTGTTATGTTAGGGAAGCTCATTTATATTCCCAACTGCACCCATCTTTATTGTCATTTGAATTGCACATTTTAAAATGAGATTAGGGTAAATTGAAAATACCTATAATTTCCCCGTCATAATTTCCCATCAAGGAGGCAGGTGGCTTTGCTCGCAACAAAGCGGGGCTCTGGCTGGGTAAATATCACGGGGCCTAATGAGGTGGGGACGCGGCGGAGGACGAGGAGGAGGAGGAGGCGCTGCAGCGTGCCGGGGTACTGCAGCACGCCGCCGGCACGCTGCCTTTCCCTCTCCCGTCTCGCCCAGGCTGCCGCCCAGCCAAGGTCACTGCCGAGGCCACCTCGGAGACTCCATCTTCATCCCCGGCTGGTGGCCTTCCAGCCAGGGACCATCCCAACCCCAGGAGAGACAGGCTGGAATACCGCGGGGTTGCTTTGGACGCTCTCCTGCTCTCTCGGCACACGGACAGACTTTCTGCTTTCCTCTCCTCCCCTGCAGCTCTGCCAACGCCAACCCTTCCCGTGCCTTTGCAGACAGCGTCGCTTTTTCCTCCTCTGCTCCTCGTACGCGGGAGGATTCCCCTGGGCCAGTGGGTACCGACCAGCTTCGCTTCCCGCAGGTCGGCAGGGTTTGGGTGCTGAGCTCAACTGCAGCTTTTCCCCTTGCTCCAGCTGGGAAGGATGCTGCTGAGATATTTAGGAAGAGGAGAGAGGCAGCGGGTAGAGGCAAATGCGTAGCACGTCCTATTTTAGGATGTATTTTGGCATATGCTGCATCAGACTCCCACCCTTAGCCGGATCGGTGAGCTGGCCTCAGCTCCTCTCTGCAGCTGCAGTGCAGTCTCCAGTGGGACAACTGGTTCTTCAGGCACCTAGAAAACCTCTCCACAAGGCCATTTCTTTCTGCTTTTTCCCCTCAAATGAGGTCTCATCCTTAAAACCTAAATCTGGAGGGCTAACACCCCCTCTCAGACATCATTAAAAATTAAAACGACTCTGGATATTCTTATTCCCCATCTAAACATCGTCCCCTTTTCTTGCTTGCTTTCATCGGTTCTCTCCTAAATTTTGTTTGCCTCTGAAGCGTTTAGATGCTTATCATGTGAAAAGGAGAAGAGAAACCGAGCACCAGTCAGAAGAACCGAAAGGCCTGTGACACCAATAAGGACTTGGCAGAGATGATTAAGCTGATGAAAGAGCAGAAATGCCGCTTTCAAGTCAGCAGATAGACAAAAGATCATCATTACACAGCACGATATTAAATGGGAGCTTTTCAAAGCAGGCAAGTTGATTTCCTCAAACGGGTATCGGAGCCAGCGTTAACATTTTTGAAGTGAAATGCTACATCGAATGGTGTGCGTGGCTCCCTTTTCTGTCTCACTGAAGCCCTCCAAGACAAGAGCTGTGTGCATGACATGAGCCCTAAACATTATATCACAGCACCAAGGGGTCTCGGGGCTTTTGCCATGTTTTCTTATGATCAAATTTTGCTTTCCAGACTCAGAAATCTGGCAGGCAGCGGGCAAGGGGATGCTGCACCGTGCCTTCGGGTCGCTCATGGGCTTGTCTCTATCTCTTGGCAGACCCACCCCTGGTGAACTTGTCTGTGGAGCCGCAGCCGGTCCTGGAGGATAACACTGTGAAGTTCCACTGCTCCGCCAAGGCCAACCCTGCCGTCACCCAGTACAGGTAAGGCAGCCGCCCCGCTCGCTGGCACCACGCGTCTCGCTCCAGCCCTCCACTGAGAGCTTCTCACGTTCCCCACCGTGTAAAGTTACTTCCTCCAGGTGACCCAAGAGCGCTCTGCAGCTCTGGCTGCGGTTTCTGGTGGCTATTCCACTTGCTCCCGTGTTTATCAACTGCTTGGTGGTTGTTCTAGCTCATCCCCTGGCCTCTGCTCTCCTCCAGCTGGGGGATGCGATACCTGGAGCCTGATCCCCGCAGAGCAGCAGAGACCTGCTGTGGCACAGTCCTCTTCCCAGCATCCCCGCTCCGATGGCTCCCCGACGCTGCTCTTGCCTTGATGATGTTGTTACACGTCAAGAGGCTCCAACTGCCTCCGCGTCTGCTACGTTTTGCTGCATGCAGCAAGTCCTCGGTCAGATTCATTGGCGCTTTGGAGTGGATTAAGAGGCCTGGCACTGAGCTGACGGAGCCATCTGTTTGGGGACATAATGAGCAAAGCGCGCCGAGTAAAAAGTCTATTATGGGAAAATTCCTTTTTTTTTTATACTCTTTCATGATTTAAACAATACAACTCCATTGCGGTCTCCGTGTAACCCTTCAGCAACCGCCGTAAGCCTCTCTAACCCCAGCAGTGTGTCTCAACCGGTCTTGTTTGCCGCAGAAGGTGAGCAGATGGCCATGGGCTCTTGGGTACAGGTACGAGGGCTGCTAGCACTAGGAAACACTGCCTTTCTCGAAGGTTTCTCAGTCTACGTTGACAAAAATATGGGTATGGAAGGCAGGGTGGGTTGTAAATACCCTTTGGGAGAGGAGAGCATCGTGCTCAACCTCCCGGCTCCAGCTTGTGGTCAGGAGAGTCTGCGTCTGAGCCAGCACAGAGACGTTTCACAGCAACCAGGTACAGCCCCGTCCCACCGCTGCAATCAGTCGCTCATCACTCCTGCCTTCGAGTTACGAGCGTGCAATCAGTGCTGTTTTTGCAACAGCGTCAGTTGATAATAACAGAGGAGGCACCTCCAGGGACAGGTTCCCATGACCCACCTCCTGTTAGGCTCGTACAGCTTAATTAGTACAATTGAGTTTGCTGGTAGGAACGATTCCTTCCGGCTGGATATCTGCTATCAGCACAACAAAGCAATAATTGCGTTCCTAGTTACACAGAAGAGTTATTAATTTGAGAAGTCAATTAATGTCAAAGATACAAATAGCCCTGTTTTCATATTTACAGTTAGGAGGAAAACGAAGTGCATGACAATCTGGGGAAGGATCTGGGTGAACGTCCCACGTGGGTCTTAGGTCCTGATTGATTCTGGTACAGTCGAAGGCAAAACAAACCGCCTTTGGCCAAGGAACCGAATGGTGGCAAGAGCCTGGTAAGATTTCTGCTCCGAAGAGGGGGCGTCTGGCCCGATCCTGAGCAACAGGGGCTTTCACCTCATCCCCAAACCCACCCTGAGCTGTGCACAGAGCTGCCTTGAAGGCTCCCGTCTGGGTTTTCTCCTTCCTCTTGGGTGTTTCCACTCTCTGGGTACGTGGCTCTCCCTGGCCAAAACAATGCTGGATTGCTTTTCTCCACCAAACAGCAAGTGGACCAGTCACGCTTCTCCCGTCTTTGGTGCCGTCTCGTCAGCGCAGGGATTTTGCTGGCCCTGTAGCCGCAAACGCCGCCCGCAGCCCTCTTCATTCCTTCTCGCCCATCCCAGGGCCACGTGTCTTGTCATCCTTCCTCTTCCTGAGCATCGGGATTCCTGCTTTGCTGCAAAGCGCTTCATGACTCATTTGATGATGGACTTTACTATCAAAACTAATTGTATGGTTTTTTCAGCTTATGCTTTCTCATAAAAAGGAGGTTTAGGGTGGGGGGAAGGAGGCATGAAAAATTCAAGCACTTTGGGTTTCTCATTTCTTAAGTTCCCTTAGCATTTTAACATCACACAAGGCTTTTTCCCTACCACTGTGACAAGCAAACAGGATTCAGCAGCGCTCGGCGGGGCTTCCTTCCACTTAATGGCTCTGATTGATGAGAGGGGGATTAGTTTCCCTTCCAAAAAATCCCAGAGCTCTTCACTAACGATGTAAAGGCAGCAGATGTTTTGGCACCAAAGCTTGGAGTCCTCCGGAGCGGGACATCCGAGCAAGGAGCCCCCTGCACCTCAACGCTGACTAATGGGTGAAGGGGTAGGATGTGTAAAACCCCAGGACTGAGATACTTGGAGGTGAAAAGGCAGAACATGAGCTCAATGTCATCCCCAGGGACCCCATCACTGCTTAAATTAACTTATTCTGCCTTAAAAACAAACAATAGAGAAAGAAAGTGTGGTATTTTTCTCTCCTTAGGGAGACAACCACTCTTATATATCTCCTATGGTTTCCCTCATCCTCAGATAGAGATACTAGGTCTTGGTCTTCAGCCGACATTTATTTTTAATACCTCCCAATATGTTTGTCAGTAAACAGCTCTGAACACAAAGGAAAAAAGTCTAAACAACATAAATCCCCTGTTCTGGGCATAAATCCACAGCCAGCTCCTCAGGGCCATCCCTGCTTCGAATACACGAGCAAGCTGTCACCTTGCTTGAATTTGCAAGAGGTGGTAAGTTTTGCATCGGGTTTGCACCCCGGGTTTTTCTGGCTGGGAAAAGCGAGCGAGGTGGAGCATCTCACCCAAAGATGCTCAGCTGGGAAGCGTCCGTGCTGCTCGTTTAGCAAGAACCACTGAACCATCCCCGTGGTCCTGCCGACCTGGGGGTTTAAGCACAGACCCCTCGCTCTCTTCATTAGGGTTGGAAGGGAAAAGAACCAAAGTTCAATACAATTTCTCAGGAGGCAAAAATTGCCCCTCTGCCCCTACCCAAACCCCCCACAGAGAATATAGTTTGGATGAAATCAAGGCAGCTGCTCTTTCCTTAGGAGGTTTTCTTTGTGCTCTTTTATGTCATACATCACATCCACGTGGGTTTTAATGCAAGGCAAACCTGGTTAGAAAGGAGACCTCGGAGCGATCTGCTCCCAGAGCCAGAGTGGAAAGTTACAGCCTGCACCGCGTCTTCTCTTCCGGGGGGAGTTTAATGACATTTTGTCAAAATTGACAGGCTTCCGTGAAATGCTTGGCCTCAGTGGCATTTTCTAATGGGAGAAAAAGCCAGAACCCCTCTGCCTAAAAATTCACTGGCATCTCTTAATCTTGGGGGGCAGGCAGGGCTGGGGCAGGGTGTCCTTTGCTGGGGACATGGTTCCTCTGCTCCTTTTCTTAGCTGAGGACACCCTGCAGCTGAAGTCCCAATCCTCCTCCCTCGCTGGCAGCAACGCCTGCTTGACAAGGAGCATCTTTTTCCCCAGGGGGGTTTGTTCATCCGCGATGTCACCTGGGCTGTCACTCGCTTTTGGATGCGGGACAGGCCGGTGTCACCAAAAGCAAGTGGGATGAGTCAGGCAGAGGGTTGGCGAGGCGTCGCAGTGATGCGTGAGCGGGGTTGCTTGGCATAGGGATGAATTAACCCTGGCAGCAGAGGGTTTGCTCATTTGCATGTTTTTTCCTCTCACCACACAGAGCAATCTTTGCACAGACATATCCTATGGCCTCTATAGGGTCCTGCACCCCATCTGGCCTGGGTTTATCCCATCTCCGCCTGGAATCGCGTTCCCTTTGCAGCTAAAGAGCGACTCAGCCCACCGAACCGCTGCTCCACAGCTCCTTGCTTCTGCTGGTGCGGCATCTTCTACGCGAGAAAGGCTCAAGGGGACTTGGGCTGCTTGTGTCCCCATCTGCATCCGTGGACATCGAGCTGGAAGCCCGAAGTGGCTCCCCAATGTCCTAACGATGGTGGGGGAACGCTGCCTTTTCCTCTCCCCTTCCCTCGAGCCACTGCCTGCCTCTGCCAGCTCGTTTGTAGGCAGAGCATCATGCAGCGACGGTGCCAGGTTGGAGAAGCAACGGCAGCAAACGGCTCCACCAGGCAGCGAGCATATGCGCGGGCAAATTGCACCGCCTTGTCTTCGTCTAATAATGCACTTCCCACACGCCTCTGCCTCTCGGTGGACAATTCTGGGGTGGGGAGGGGGGAATTTGGGAATTCACTGACTTTCTTTTGCTGCAAGCAAACGGGCAAGAAAGGGAAAGGGAGAGAGAGTAATTAGCTGTCGCCGTTGTTCTGCCACCTGTGATGGCGGGTAAAATTAATGGAAAGCAACAGAAGTCGGGACTACGTGAACCGACTCACAACCAGGCATCCTCTTTGCTCACTTCAGATCTCTCTATTTGCCAATCTTCTCTTGGCTTTTGATGTCTGTTGTGTGTCTGTGGGGTGGGTTTTTTTTTTTTTTTTGCTGTTATTATTTATCACTTGCAGTAAGAAAGAGAATCTTTAAAGTGGCAGAAGAAAATGAGAAAGTTTAATATTGCAAGAGGCAGAGTCCCTCAGCCTTTTGGGCTCCTCAGATGATGATTATTTTTGCGGAGCGATGGGGAGTTGGTACAGGCAGGGCAATAATACATATCTCACTCTCACGCGTTGATACAGTGCTCTCACCCCCAAGGCTAGTAGAGACCTTTGCAAATAATGTTATCTTTGCAGTCACGGAGGTGGGGGGACGTTTGGAGCCACCCTCCAGCATCAGCTGCAGTTCTGGGGACCATTGCACTTCCAAAATAAGGTGTGGGACTGATGGACAGACAAACAGACATAGGTGGAGGGACAGAGCTATCCCTTCCCAGCTGCTGCAAGGCGTCTGGCTCTGGCGTTGAGCACGGCAGCTGGGAACAACGCGCACTACTCTCCGTGAGTGTGGGGGACATCGCAGCTGATGCTGCAGCAGAAACAGAGGTCAGGATTTGCTGGGAAGCATTTATTTAACAGCCACCCGGGGACGGTGCTGCGCCACTTCTTCCCCATCCTGTAGGAGAACGGGGATTGCATTTTGTGCCCCGATTGGGCTGAAGCTGAAGGCGCCGTCTGCCCAAATATTGGTGAAGATCTTCCTGCAGCTCGGTGAACTGCAGGTCAGGGCTTGAGTCACACCATCTTTCCAGATCACTGGGTGCCTGGTCAGGCTGTGCCGGAGCTTGGAGCCAGCCCACAGCATCCCTCTGTCCTCGGCCCCACTGGCATCGCTGACGCACTGCATGGCTCAGCTTGCAGCAGGAGCGTTGTTTGTCTGCTCAGTGGGCTCCGGTCTGTAGAAAAGACCTTCTTGTTTGGTAAACACTGATTTATCTTTGAACCAACGGCATGCTGTCGCTCATCAAATATTAATCCAAACTCCACTGCTTCTTAAAACGGTTTTCTTTAAAGGCACTGGGGCTCGAATGCGCTGATGGGAGATTCTGCCCTGCCTTTGTGCAGGGGAAAACAAAAAGATGTGACTTGTTGCTGTTGCGAAGGGGCAAAACCAGGGAAGAGATCCAGTGCCGGGCCCGTTCCTCCAGCCTGCTCCACAGGGTCTTGGCTCTGGTTGGGATGCAGGGTGGGCATCTCCCACCCAGCCTCGGGGAGAGGTGTGGATGAAGAGCCCAGCACCTTCGGCAAACCTGCTGTCTCCAAGGACCATATGGCATGCCCAAGTACAGGTCTGTGAGTATTTTGGCCACTGGTTTGGGGGAGAAAGTGGCAGGTTTGTTGGGGTTCAGGTAGATATGGAAAAATTGCACCTGATATCAAGGAGCTCTGAGAAGAGAAGGAGAAAATAATGATACACATCAACTGTGCTTTGGCCTGCCTGTCTTACACTGTGCCATCTCAGAGGTATTCATTCCATGGAGACGCATTCCCACATTTTGTTTTAACAAACCCCAAGGAGAAGTTCAAACTCCACAGAGCATTGCTGCTTTTTTTAGTTTGGGTCTCATCTGCACAGTTCTGGGACCTGCTGGCATCTTCCCAGACTTATTCATGAGATGCTTCGGGCTGCCACAGAGAACTCAAGTTCTCCGAGAGCACGTGCCCCGTGTCCTGCTGGAAACAGCACCGCCGCGGCTTGAAAGTTGGCTCAAATGCTTGAACCAGCTCCCTCGTGGCTTGGCGTTGCTTTGCGTCACGGCAGAGCCAGTCAATAAGGGTGTGTGCTGCTGGGTGACATTGGGTGGAAGAGAAGCAAAGCCAGGAGCATTACAAGATGGAGAACAGAGGAAGGGATGAGCAGATGGCCAGCCCTTGCTTGGCCAGGGTGAATCGTTGGACCTTGTCTTCCCCAGTAAGCGTGGCTGGCACGCTGTGGCTGGGCTGGTAACCCGTCCATCAGCACTTAGCCACTCGTGGGCTCAACACATAGATCCAACTTCTCCAAAACAGATCCCCAAGGCAAGGCAGAAGAGGCAGCCCCTGCCCTAGGCGTGTGGTTACAGCAGAGGAGGAAGGTCAGAGTGAAGGTCAGCGAGTCATCGATTTGCGTGTGGAACTTGGGAATTCCCATCCCAAGTTCCTCCTGCTCATTCCTCAGGGATCAGACCTGTTCGGATGGGGTCCCCCATGTCCAGGCAGAGAGGACACCTGGGCTGATAGATGGATGCATCCTATTTCAGCTGACCATGATGAAGCCACATGCTTCATCTATAGATCCAAGGAATTCAGGTCTTAGGGAAGGAAGAGTCTTGGGAATGGTTACCTGCTGCCAGGACCATTGAGCAGAAGGAGAAATCACCCCAGGCACTGGGAGAAGATGTCTCCCTCCCAACTAGCTCTCCACAGCTCCTTCACTCAGTCAGCTGGGCTTCTGGATGTGCACAATATCTCTGTTCCAGGGCGAAACGCATGGACAAGGCGTATTTCGCATTTAATGCTCTTCCATGACACCAAAGTTGTCCCTGTCTCTTCCATTTAGCCGCCGCAGAATACGTTCACAGATCTGTAGGCTGTAAAGACCAGAAGGGATTATTGGATCGTGGGGAGCTGATGCAGAGATTGAGGGCGATGCATTTCATTGGCAACTTTTGAGGGAGAAGTGGCAAATGATCCATTTAATGGGCACACCTGGCACTGCCTGCAGCCAAGCCCCAGCAGCGGCCGTTTTCCCTATTCTGGCACCGTAAGATCTGAATATATTTTAATATGAAATTCAGATGGCTTTGAAGAATGTCTCCTGGGACTTGGCGTGTTTGGTATGTTGCTTACTTTCTTCTGCCCATTCATGAAAGGCCCAGAATAAAAGCGAACATCCCCCTGTACCCCGCGTTCCCCAGAGCTTCTGATCACTGAGACCACTGCCTAATTGGCACATTTTTTGTCTCCCCAGCAATCTCTGCCAAGGAAGGGAGATCTGCAATATTAAGCGCTTATTAAATGACAATCACAGCCCTATTAATATTTAAAAGGGACTGTCAGGGGTTCAGAACACACTGCAGAGCAGCCAGCAATTGCAGACGAGGCGT
This sequence comes from Grus americana, assembly GCF_028858705.1. Classification (NCBI taxonomy): domain Eukaryota; kingdom Metazoa; phylum Chordata; class Aves; order Gruiformes; family Gruidae; genus Grus; species Grus americana. The sequence goes on from NC_072875.1 coordinate 7,635,132, forward strand.
GAAGTTTGCAGGCACATGGGCACGCTCCCCCACGTCCGTCAGGCTTAGTGTCACACAGGGGAACAACACTCGGGACATCTCCTCCGGGGACTGCAAGGGGGACGCGGGGCAGCCGCACACAGTCCTGCAGAGCCTCGGGGGTCCCTCCTGACCGGGAGCCTGCAGAGAAATGATGTGGGGAGCAGCTCACCCAAGGTCTGGTCTGGGCAAGAGGCATCTCGGCATCTTCAGGTGGAACAGTCTCTCTGGTTTTGCAGCCATTTCTTGGCATGCTTAGGACCTTCTCCCCCCGCCCAAATCATCCTGCTCCTTCAGTCCAGCTTGGGGAAACTGCTCGTTTACACTGATGTGCAAGCTCTCCCTGTTCTTGCTGCCTTCCTCCCCGCTGCCCGCAGAGCGGCGTTGCTTCCATCTGCACCCTCCTTCGACGGCCGAGGCTGCCGTCTGTCCAGCGGCAGGACGCCGTGAGTCCATATGCCGTCCCTCGGCAGGGCTGTCACCTCTTCCGCTGCCTCCCGCAGCCAAACTCAGCAAGGGAGGCGAGAGAAGCCGGAGCGGGGAAGGGGCCCGCAGGCATTTCACAGCAGCAACGGAATAAATCTAATTTATAGACATAGCAAAATGCAGCTAAAGCAGGAGTTGAAATGAATGCAAAGCACACAGAGGTCTCAAGTTATCGGCACTGTAACATTTTTCCTGACTATCTCTGTTTTCCTGCCCAGGTTTGTCTTTGTAGCTTCTTCCCAGACAACTGGACCTTTGCTCTGAAGTGAAAATGAAAGCTGGGGAAAGAAAAAATACCGGGAAATGAATTCTTCAGATCTCCTTCATGATGCATCAGCCCCATCTGCCAGCTCCCTCTGACAGGGAGCGAAGCGTGGCTGGGTGGCAGGCGGAGAGGGAAAAACAGGCTTTAAAAAAAAAAAAAGTAGTAAAATAAAAGGCACAAATATCCCCGCAGCTGGGAAGCAAGGCTGGGGGGGCTGCGCTGAGGCACGCGGCTCCAGGTGAGACCGGGAAGATGAGGTTGGAAGAGCCTCCCTTCCCTCACGGAGGTGTGAGGATGGGGAGATTTGTCTTCCCATTCCCTGGCTTGTCAGGGTAATGGGAACAAGCGGGTGGGAGATGTTCGGAGGCAGCTCGAACTAATTAGGAGAGAGCAGAGAGGAGAGAGCCTGATGGCTGGAAAGGAAAAAAAAAAAAAAAAGGAGGGGAAGGAAAGCGCTTTGTACTCTTGAACACTGCTCCTTGGTGTAGAAATGATTAAAGGTGCCAAATTAAATGAGTGATGAAGCAGCCGGCTGGAACGGCTGTGTTCGATGGAGCCTCTCCAACGGAGGAGGACGGCAGAGGGATTTTGCTGGCGTGTTTCCAGAGGGCTCACATGGGGTGCACCATGGTCATGGTCATCCTCACCCTGTTGGGTAGGAGTTGGCATCCTCTCGAGGCATTAACAGTCTTCAAGGCTTTGCTCTCGTGCACTGCAGTTTCCCAACGTCGGAGGGAACCTGTCTCCAAAGCCTCTCCTTTCCAGCAAACTTTGCACCCAAAGACCCTACGGTTTGCTACCAAGCCAAGGTGCTAACGCTTCTTTTAAACATCCGTAGGGTTCTGAGGGTTGTGTTTTCCCAGCCTGGTTGGTCACCCCTCCTTCAAGACAGGCTCCTGGCGACCGGGAAGGAAGCATCGTTGGGTCCTCTAGCCAGATCTCCTCTCCCTTTGCAAGGAGAGGTGGCAGCTTCTCAAGCCTAATTTAGCAGTCTTTAATCTGAGTTATTCCAAACCACACTTGCCACTTCCTTCATGCGTTCCCGCAGGATGATGGGCTGATTTCACAGAACGAAAAGCCTTAAGCAAATCTTGTCACACAAGAAAATTGATTTTTCAAAACTGACTTTTACAAGATTACTGGCGGTTTTTTCCCCTCATCTTTCTTCTATATCGTTCCCTTCCAGTCTCACGAGGTGGCTTCAGATCTAAGGAAATTAGAGATGCTGTGACTAAATTGAAAATGTAAAAAGTGGGAGAAGGAGAAAAAAAAAGGCACCAAGCACTCAGCACCTCCTCTTCTGCCACCTCTGAAGGATACGGCTGCGTGTGCTTGGGCTTGTGAAGCAGTGGAGATGCTTCCTTCACCTCTCCTCCTGCCGTAACCTCCATGCGACGTCAGGAAAGAGCCTGTCAAAGGGTTACACCAGCATCTCACAGGGAACATCCCCTGATGGGCATTCCCTGGTGATCCCAAGCTGGATCACAGAGGGTTTTTTCCTTTCTCTCCCTCAATCCCTCCATTTTATTTTCTCTTTTTGAAGAAAAAGAGAATTTCCTCCTGCCGCTCGATTCGGAGACATCTCAATGTGTTTTGTTAAAAAAGAGAGAGGAAGAGTTGCCTTGAAGTCATTTCAGACAGCTTAAAATATGCTAAGCTTTTGTGTTTCTGCGATATAAATAATGAATCCCCTTACAGCTTCTGAGTTGGGAAAGACGTTGATTTAAGAGGCCTTTAGCTCTGCCGGAGGTTTTTCTGCTTTCATGCCAGAGGGTGGGGAATGTGGCCGGGGACCAGCAAAGTGAATGATGAGGCAAGAAGGACCCGGGACGGGGACAGGGGTTGCACCCACCTCAGCCCTGCAAGTGCTTTGCTGAAGGATTTCACTTCTTGATTCCTTCTTTGCTCCCTTATTGCAGTTTTCAGGGGTTGCGGGGGCGCGGGCGGTTAAATGGAGGAAGAAGCTGTTAGCACCTACTATCGCCGTTTCTGCTCCAGTAAACCAGTGGTGATGTGGTGATTGCAGTCAGCATCAGTTATTGTTCGTTTGCCTAATTCCCCAAGCGGTGTCCTTGGAAATGTCTTAAAAGAGCTGTCAGGATAGCAACGAGATGTAGGCCAACGTGCATGGCATGAGTATAAGACAACCCAGTGGGTGCTGGCATCCCAGAATAAGCCTGGTGGGTCCCACTCGCCCCCCAGGAGCATGTGGCCCAGGAATTTCCCCAGCACACATGACACTGGCAATCGGAGGACTCATCCTGCCATACGTAGGCTGTTGTATCTGTGGATCCGCTGCCGAGCTTGGGCAGATGTTGCACAGGGTTCCTCAGCTGGGTTCAGTGGGAAGCAGCAAATTTAAGGGAAAGCAAGGGAAAAGCTGGCACAAGCTGAGCAGTTTTTAACAGGAGAGCCTTTCCTCCCCAAACCTGGATGAGCGTGGTAGCTGTGGCGGGGATGTGTTGTGCATCCAGAGCCACCTCTCTGCCTGACGTGAAGTTCTCCTGGTGTGCTTGCTTGGTGTAGACAGCACCTAGCCTTGCAAAGCCCATCCCAGAAAGAGCCAAAAGGGATTCTGGTCTCCTCCAGCATCAGATCATGGACAAACTGGGGTTCTGTCCCTGGGTTTCTGTTCCCATGCAAACTCTCTGGAAGCTGTTGGCAAATATTAAAGCAAAGGAAGAACACAAGCTGTTGGCTCTGGATTAGAAGGCCGTTTGTCTGTAAAGCATCAAGCAATGGTTATTGCTCAGCCCTGCTTTGCTATTGAAGTGTGTAATTAAGGACTTAATGGTTTTTACTTCTGGAAACGTCTTTTTTTTTTTTCCTGTTTCTTGCTGTTTTATACAGAAGTCAAAAGGTAATCACAAAGCTCTTATGGATCAGTCTGCTGTACCGGTGCGCCACCACGTTTGATTATTTTCTCCTGACGTGGCTGAGAAGACCAGTGTTGTTACTGGAGTGGTCTAAGGAGATTCAAGAGGCTTGGCCAAGAATAGTGACTTGACCATAAGTTTGGAGATGGATAGATGGATGGATGGTTGAATTTCATAGTGAAAAGATGAGCAGATCTTTTGGTGAACTTGTAACTTTATTCTGTTTCTCCACCCGTACATTGCCTATATATTTGCATTAGCACAACGGGGATGCTTTTCTGAATATGTCATTTATTATTCCTCCTTATGAATTGCCAAATCCCCAAGTTACTCGCCGTTCAGCCAGCGGGAGCCCGTGTCAGCTTACACAGAAATCGCTGCCCTTGGCATCTTCTGCAAGAAGATTCCCACATAGTTAGGACTCAACCCATCTTCACCTGGGATGCGCACCTCCGAGCGCGGTTGCCTCTGTTGATAATCCTAACTTGGATCTTTTGATCTAGACACAGATCAATGCTGAATAATTAACTGTTCTGGCAGGACCAGCCAAGGAACCTGCCAGAGAAGGAGCTGTGCCTTACACCAACCTGAGGATGTGCCAAAATTCAGGCAGATAGAGCCTAAAAAGCGAGTCTGGATGGCAACAGCAGCTGTCATGGGGGTAGAACAGCTTTAGGGGGACCAGCACTGGCTCCGAGATCCCCCTGGCAGCAAATATCTTCTGCTTATGAAGGGCTGGAGTTTTCTGTCTCCGTTTACCACTGGGATGGTTTTTTTCCCTGCAAACCCCAAAGGAATTGCACAGCGAGGTGTAAAGCTGTAAAAGCCACAAGCACGGGTGATGTTTTTTAGGTGAAAAATAAGAGCTGTAGCAGAGGAAAAGGCGAGTTTGAACAGTTTCACAGCACAGATTCACTTTGCGCTAAGCAGGAGGATAAACACGGCGGAGAATTAGCGCTTCGATGTGCCAGCATCCATAAATCTGGCTGAAGAAATTCTTCTACGGGGGTGGAGTGGGGTAGGAAGACCCCAGAAAGGACTAATCCCGTTAAACGATTTGAGGAGACACAAACCACGTGATGAAATTGGATTACCCGATCCGCGTGAGAAATAATAGTTAAGCTATTAGTCATGTCTATTGTGTGGCGGGATAAGTCAAGGCGATGTAGGCAGGAGAAATGAAATGCAGCATCGCTGCCGAAGGGGTAAAATCCCCCCAGGAGAGGTGACACCTCCAAGCTCATCCAGGACTAAGGGGTGACTCATGTCCCCAGTATTTCCCCAGGATAAGCAGTTTTGGCAGCTGGCTGTCATAGCCTGCTTCTTCAGACCCATCTGAATGGTTTTAAACTTTCTCTGCATCCAGAAAATTCAGGAATTTAACTCTGGTAATTTAACTTGGAAAGAAAAGTACAATTTTTGTATGATCCCTGCGGCCGAGGGGAGAGGAGTTATTGCAAAAGAGGGTGGACTTGTGAAAGGAGAGGGGGGGAAAAGCATCTGTCATGGCAAAAGAGGGGTTCATGGGGACAGGATTGGTGCACAGCCCTCTCGTGTGAGGGGGCGAGGGGCAGGGGTGATTTTAAACAGTGGGGTTAAAAGACTGTCAGATCTAAACCAGCTGAAATTTCCAGAAGGAATCACCCAGCCCATGAAGTTTTGTGCTTTTCCTTTGAAATATAATAGCTTTTCTGTCAGTGCGTCTCCGGTTTCCTTCCAGAGGGGCTGAGCATCCCTACCAGCCCCTTGTGCCGGCGAGGGAGCCGGGGTTGGGGGGCACGATGGGGTGTGCTTCGGCCCGCGCCTCCCTGCCGCAAAAGCCAGCGTCTGTAATCTATGGTCCGCGCTGGGAATACCAGCGACTCGGGCACGTGTCCAGCGGGGGATGCACCTACACCGGGCAGGCGTTGTTTCTCACCGTCCCCCGGCCAAGCCACCCGTGGGGTCCGTGGCCACCTCTGGCATGCACAGAGGCCCACGCGACACACTCCTGGCCGATCTTGCGCAGCTCCAGCTGCAAAACCCGGTCATGCCTGGTCCCGGGGCTGCGGTGCGTAGCATTATGCCATTGATTATCTGCACAGCTCATCAGCCGGCTTTAACTATTTACAACGGTTGATCAGTCAAGTCATTGACAAGTTAACAGCTTTGTTTACTTCTTCCCCACCGCTTCTGCGGCCAATTTGTTCTGATCACTGTGCTAAGAGAAAGGCTATTTTGATTGTTTTCTCACCAAAATGAACCGCAGCTTGTACAGGCTGTGCCGGTGACACGGCTTTAATTATGCCGTCTGGGAGAGGGAGAGAAGCCTTCTCACACCGGATTCTGCAGGCTCCCGCGCCATGGGCAGCACAGACCTGGTCCCGGGGTGTTCCTGCCCATCTCTGCTCTGGTACCCTGACGCTCTCCGGAGAGCCGAACTCTGGTTGCGCATCTTCAGGCATGATTTGGGGAGCTCTAAGCAGCCCCTCACTGATTTTTCCCACTCTCGGGACCTGCTGATGGCAAGGAGGAGATGCAAAACCCGTGCACCGAAGACAGGCACCTCCCTTACAGACGGCGCTTTGATGAGCAATCAGGCTCATTGCCGGCCTCCTGGCTTGGCAGGAGGGGGAACGCCGAAGCTGAGACTAGATAGGAAATCAAGCCAGAGGTTTCTTCTGCACAGCGAGGTGTTATTATTATCATCAAAACCCCAGAGTGTTTAAAAACAATCAAACTCCAGTAGCGACAACTGGTGTATCGCAGCGAGCGCAATCAGACACCAAACATGTCCTTGTCGGGGATTCAAGTTTGAACTGTTGAAATTCGGGAAAAGGTCGCAATCTTTTTCGCTGTTTATTTGTTTCTGAAGAAAAGCCACATGGGAAAAAAAAAAATAGGCAGGGAGGAGATTAGCAAAGTTGGCATCTCTGCTCCGAGGTGCAGCGTCTCCACCGTTAGGACCTGGGGTTCACTTTGTAGTAGAGCCGAGATGCCTGTGTCAGGGATGGAGAGGATTGGGAAGAGGCCGTCGCTGCAGCAGCCGTGCGTGGATGAAGGTTTGTCAGGATGGGAGCTGGAAGCTCGAAAGCCTTTCCTTGAGTATGGTGGGTACCATCGTCTTCTTTCCCCCGCAGCCCACATGCTTCAGGATCGGCCAGCCATCAGCAAGGATGCTCAGCGCTTTGCTCGGGGCTCTGCCCTCCCGAACTTGATTAAACCCCAACCCGGAAGGCCCAGCCTTGTAATTTAGATGGTGGAGAGATTACGTATCGCCTGCGCTGGCTGATAAATGAACACGCTGCATCGGCACGGAGGGAGGACGGCGGACGTGCGGCTGAGAACCGCGCGGGGCCCACACATCTTCATTAGGGAGGGAGCAGGCAGGAGAAGAGGAATAACCCCATAGATCACCATTATGGAAATTTACTCTTAATAAAGAAATAATTTGCACGATGCATCATGCCGGAGCTGCGCAGGGGAGTAGCATGACACTGCTCGGGCCCTGTTGCTCACTCAATCATTTCTCCCAAGCCTGTCGCTCACAGGAGATGCTCCGCAAACACGGGGCTGCTGGCACGAGCCGTCCGCTGTCCTTGCCCAGCACGGACCTCGAGGGATGCCAGCACGTCGTCCACGAAACGCCATCCTTCTATGTGAGCTCCTCCTCGTGGAGGATACCAGGGTTACGGGGGGCAGCGGAGGGATGCGGGGTGATGCTCGCAGCATCCCACTGGCAGCCATCGCGCACAGGGACGGCTCTCGTCTGAGGATGACTGCCACATTATGGCACTAGGGATTGAAGGTACCGCTGGCAATAAAGCAACAAAACCCATTCTCCAAGCAATTTGTAGCAATTAATAGCCATTCCCAGGAATGAAATGTTAATTAATTCATTCCCTGAGCCATGCATTTATTTAAGGTATTTGTGGGTGTTCTTGGTACTTTTATTAAGCAATTAAAATGCGTCCAAGAAAATATTTATCTATTTTAAGTCATTCTTAGTAAACACAATTTATATGGCAAGCAACTGCTTTATTTTGCATTGTTAATTAAAAATCACGCTACACTCCACTTCCCTGGGTTACACGCCATCAGAGCAGCCGATCTGCCGGGAGGTCTAGTTCAAGGAGCGTGTGTGCTGCTGGCAGCTGCGAAAGAACCCCACCTCCTTAAGCCAGGAGTAGCCTGCGGTGTGGATTTAAGTCGTGCTTGATGGGGCGTTACAGAGTTCAGGGAGCCCCAGGATTCCTGTGCTGAGCGGTGGGTGCTGGTGATGCATCTGGTTGTTCACATGCTGCCGGGAGATGCTGGAGAGAGCTGTGGCCTGATAAAGAAGAGTATCTACGAGTCCTACAGCCTTCCCAGGGCTGTAAAGTAAATATCTTGTTCACACACGCTGTTTGTTGAAGAATTACCAGTCCTTGTACGGCAGACAGAGGAATTTGTTTGTTACGATGAGCTCGGGCGGCGCTCAGGCAGATGAAGCACTCGCTGGCGATGCTCATCTATGTACCGACACTCTACAGGGCACGTCGTGCTCTTGTTGTGAGCATGAACACGATTAAGCTCTTCACGGGCTCTGCCAGACTGGAAGCCCAGACAGAAATGGGGTCCTTGAGAGGAAGTGATGGAGCTGCTGGGTTTTAACCCTTGCAACAAAGAAGACTCGGCTGAGCGTCTTCCGCTGAGAGCCTGGGAGGAAGCACAAGCGTTCAATCCTGACTTTCGGCAGGTTTCCTTCGGAAACCAGAGCAGGACGCTGAAACACTGACGTGTGAAAACTGAAATAAAGCCGCGGCATTGTTTGTGAGCTAACATAGCCCAAACTGTCCTTTCTTATTTGCTTGTAGGTGCTCTTAGCTGGGAAGCGATTGATGGAGTCCAAAAAATGCTATTTCCCTGGAGAAAGTCTCCTTAGAAAAGTCCCCCCCTCCCTCTTATCTATAGGTGTTAAAAGGACCCAGGACAGGTTGATTTTTTTTTATTATTCTTTAATCACTGGTTTTTCATTGCTGTCTGTAATAGCCCCTTTGAAGCTCGGATCGAAATATCTGTTTCCTAGTTGAAAGTTGTTTTCCTCCATCACGCAAGCCAATTCAGTTTCCAGAAGATACTGAATTGGGTGGCACTGGGCGCTCCCTCCAGAGAGGCCAGAGAAAAGCAAACACGAGTTAGAAATACGGGGAAGGAAATAACAAAATGAAACTTAGCCCAGAGGGGAAGAAATGCCCGTCTGGGGAAAGAGGCTGAGATCGTGCTTGGTAAAGAAAGAGGAAGGAAGACGAGAAAATGTGCAAAGCCCGAGGAGGTGAGGGACAGCAGCAGATAGGATGCTAGGTCTGCATGGACCATTTGACATGGGATCATAGAATCATAGAATCACAGAATGGTTTGGGTTGGAAGGGACCTTTCAAGGTCATCTAGTTCCACCCCCCCTGCCATGGGCAGGGACACCCTCCACTAGCCCAGCTTGCCCAAAGCCCCATCCAACCTGGCCTTGAACACTGCCAGGGAGCCAGGGGCAGCCACAGCTTCTCTGGGCACCCTGTGCCAGGGCCTCCCCACCCTCACAGGGAAGGATTTCTGCCTCACATCCCATCTCCATCTCCCCTCCTGCAGCTTCAGGCCATTCCCCTTGGCCTGGCACTCCCTGCCCTTGGCACCAGCCCCTCTCCAGCTTTCCTGGAGCCCCTGTAGGGACTGGAAGGGGCTCTAAGGTCTCCCCGCAGCCTTCTCTTCTCCAGGCTGAACCACCCCAACTCTCTCAGCCTGAGGTCTCCAGAGCAGAGGTGCTCCAGCCCTCGCATCATCTCCGTGGCCTCCTCTGGCCTTGCTCCAACAGCTCCATGTCCTTCTTGTGCTGGGGACCCCCGAGCTGGACGCAGCACTGCAGGGGGGTCTCACCTGAGCAGAGCAGAGGGGCAGGATCCCCTCCCTCGACCTGCTGCTCACGCTGCTGGACACGCAGCCCAGGACACGGGTGGCTTTCTGGGCTGCCAGCGCCAGGTAGTGGGGAGAAGCAGTGAATTTGGAGCTGGGTCCTCCAAAGGTGCCTGTTGGTGGTAGAGAGCAGGCAGCAAAGGCATCTCACAACAGTGGCTCCATGGGGAGCACCCAAGAAGCACAGGGAGGCTGAGACAGGGCCCACACATCCCCTCTGCGGCGCTACCCTTCACCATGGTAGGCTCAAGGAAATCACGGGAAGAGATCCTTGGGCAGGAACCCCAAGGGCAGACCCTCGCCCCTCTCCTGGGGCAGGCTCGGCACAGGCTGGGGGACATGACGACGCTGCGCTCCTCCTGCACAGACCTGTCCCTACGGCCCCGCGATGCAGTTTGGCTTAAGAAAACCAGCAGGAAAAAATGACAGGTGAGTTAGCGGCTAAGTCGTACGAGGAGAGACTAAAGGAGGTAAATTTATATAGTCTGGAAAAGACCCTGGGCGACACGTTTGCAATCTATAAATACCTTCAAGGTAACAATATAAATGAAAGAAGCCCCTGCTCTCAAGGGTGGTAGGACAAGGAGCGCTGGCTGGCAGCCAGGCTGGATGTAATAAGGCTGGTGTGAGACATTAGGAAGAAATTGTGAAAAGCCGAAGCGGTGGAGGTGGCGGATGGGGCTGCTAGAGCATCCTCCGCACCTTCTCGGCTCCGTTTTATTCAGATTCCATTTATAAATAATTACTGAAAGGCTAATAGGTGAGTAAGACATGTTATGGGCTTGTTAAAAACGTGAGTAACTTGCCTTCTGGCTGTCCACAAGCACATCTCGGGAAGCTTTACAAGAGGGTTATCAGCTGTCGTTATTAAAAACCAATTTGACATTATAAAAGATCTATACTGCTTGTTCAGCCACATTGATTTAGCAGTGTTAAGCCTTGGAGAACTGGAGCAAGAACCTTGATCTCTGCTGAAGCACGAAAAATTGCTGTTTGTGACACATCTCCGCGCTCGGGAAATCCAGTTTTGCGGAAGCGATCAGTTTTGAACAAATACATAAAGCACCGTGCCACGGTTGTTTGTGTGTGTTTTCCCAAGCCGCTGCAAAGTCAAACAACTCTTGGAAACCTTGCCTTCCATTTCGCTTTCTTTGGCACCATCCAGGAGGATCTCACCTGAGGTCTGCCCAGCTCGAACCCACCTCTGGACACTTCTCCGACTGGTTTCCCAGCCCCGGTGCCCTCCATGTCTGTGCTGGGAGGAGGACCTGCAGGCAGTCTGCGTGGACACGACGCAGGGAACTCACAAGTCACTTTTATCCTCATCTTGAAACCTCCTTCTTGTCCTTTGCAGAGCAGGGAAGGCGGTTTTGTGCAAAATAACAAGGAGAGCGCCAGGCACAAGATTGCCCCAGGGGTTCAGTGCCGCTCTCCCCCCATCCCATTGACTGCTGCAAGGAAATGGCTCCATGTACCTGGTGTCTCCCTGGAGCACCTGAGCAGCAGCAGAAGACCCTCCAGAGGCTGGAAATCAGCTCATGGCTGGGAGCCTCTACAGGGACAATGTTGTAAAGGAACTTAACGGAGCCGAAAGACTCCTGACGAAAAGTACAGGGTAGTCCCATGTTCACCAGCTGAAGTTTCCCTGTGCCTCTAGGTTCCTACCTTCCTTCCTTCCTTGCTTGCTTTCATCAAGTGTTCAGGCTTCAAACCTTTTTGACCAGCAAACCAAACAGGAGACAATAAGGACATTTCTCTTCTCCACCCCACAACCTGTGCAAAGCTTCAGGGATGGGATATCGGGGCTCTGGCAGATCCCCCCGGCTCTCTCCTGCCGCAGCCCAGGGAGGAGGAGCATCCCCAAGGGACGAGCTGCTGCCGCAGTGCTGGCAGGTGCTCTCTGCGATGGGCAGCGTCGTCCCTGCGGCAGGGAGGCGGCAAGGCAAGGCAGATCCCATCGGGACGCAGGGAAGCGTGACGCTGAGACGACCTCTCGCCAGCCCCTCGGCTTGGGGTGCAGTTCCCTCTGGAAGGAGAAAGGCATCGCCAAAGCATCATTGACCATTCAAACCTTTGGAGCAGCACCTGGAAGGTGTCACTTGTGCCGGTTTTTCCATACGGGGAACCCCCCTCATTAAGACGTGAAGCACAGCGCTAGAAGTAAAAGCAGCGTCTCCTGATTAATTATTGAAGGGGGAGGCTGGGGAGGAAGGGAGGGTAGGGAAGCTGAAGTGGCCAGTCAGCATCTGTTAGAGGTGCAAAGATAAATGAAATGAAATGAGAGGGCAGATAAGTGCACACAAATCAGCTCACATCTGTACCACTACTACGTCTCTTTCAAAACGCTTGTGTCATCAGATGGTGGGTGAAGCCCTGCAGGTCAGCTGTCCTGATTCAATTAGGTTCACGTTAGCAGGCGCCAGGGGAATTTGTTCTAGCAGCACTGTCAGAGCGTTTTCCAGCCCGCCATGGACCGGCGTCTGGCTCTCGCTCCAGCCCCGCAGAGGTACCGGGGAAGCCGTCTGTGCCTGCAGACCCTCTGTGTGAGTTCACTGAAGCCCCAGTTGTCTTTGTTTGCCTTTGGGGCAGCGTGAGTCTGGCATTAAAGCCGGGGAACCCGTAGCAGAGCAGTAGTGGGGATGAGCAGAGGAGAGCAGTAAGGCAGGAGACCCGTGGGAGGACCCCGAGCAGATGCTGCTTGCCTTGGAGGGGACAGCTTCCCCCAAACCACCCCACCGACCCCGCGTGAGAAGCAGCATCCACAGCTTGTCCCTCCAGCACCTGATGGGGCAAGTCCAGCTCCCAGTGCCTGCATCTTCCCCCAGCCCAAACTTCCCAACCCATCCGGCGCAACCAGAGGAGAGCGGCCCCAAGACAACAGGGGCAGAGATTCCTCAGGGAAATCCTCTTCCCTCTAATTTACCTGTCAGTTGTTTTGGGAGGATTATTTATTATTTTTTCCCCAGCATGCTGCCTGCGCTTGCTTTCCCTTCCCCCAAAGAGCGGCTGGAGTTTCACGCTGCCTGCCAGCATCTCCTGTCTTTCCCACCCGCTCCAGAGTGGCAGGTTGCCAGATGGTGCCCCATTAGGTCACATTTGCTCATTGTTTGGCAAACAGCGGCTTAATTCAAGTGCTGAGTTGACAGCTTGTTCTCCAAGACAATTTGCAAGTTGCAGTGTTGCAAATGCCAGCTTGGCTTTTCAGGGTAATGTTATTTCAGCTGCCTTAAAGGGATAAAGTTCTTTTTGATTGGGAAGAAAAAATAAAAAGAGGGTGAAAGAGGGGAAAAGCTGAAAAGGTTTTTAGTGGTTTTGATTTGGAAGGACCAGCAGTGTTGGTTGGCAAGCGTTGGGCAAGGAAATGCTGTGCCCATCAGTGGAGACTCTCCATGTCCCATCCCTCCTGTCATTGAGGTCTTCCAGGAGTCCTAAGGAATGAGGTATATATCCTGTGAGACAGGCTTTCACAGGGAAATAGCAATTTTGGTTTATTTTGGAAAGGTTCCAGTAGGGATATACGTGCATATGGCTTTGGCGTCTCCTCTCGCTGGTGCCCTGTGTCCTGCTGCCCCTCCGCACCACCAGCTGTGTGCCGGGCGAGCGAGTCTCTGCCATCGCACACGTGTAAAGGGCAAACGACACAAACCAGCACCATGATGATGCTCTTTCTTCTTCAACAGGTGGGCGAAAAAGGGCCAGGTTATAAAGGAAGCATCCGGTGACTTCTACGAAACCATCGTGGACCACACCTTCTTCTTTGAGCCCGTCTCCTGCGAGGTCACCAATGCGCTGGGCAGCACAAACATCAGCAGGACCGTGGATGTCTACTGTAAGTAGTTTGTCAGCTTGAAATTGGCTTCCCAGGGCTCAGCAGGGCCAGCAGAGCTGCTGAAAATTAACGGGAAGGGGACACGGCTAGATCTGACTCGCCCAGGGTGACCAGGACTCGGGTCTTGCAGCTCAGACTTTGTGAATGCTCTGCTGGTGGGACCCTTGATTTCCTCCTGCCTTATGAGCGCACAGCTCATGGTGGTGGTCCTTGGGGAGCTGGTCGTTCTGGGGTTGCAGCAGGCACCTGTCTCAGGCTCTTCTTTATTTGGGGGGGGTCGTACACGGCTGTGGCCCTTAGGTCCATGAGGAGCTACCACTGCTTCCCTGACACAGTGACCTCTTTGGTTTGAGGGTTTCTGGTTGACACAGCCCATCACTGAGAGTAATTCCAGTCTTCTCTATGCAGTTGGGCCCAGGATGGCGACAGAACCACAGTCCCTCCTTGTTGACCTGGGCTCCGACGCGGTCTTCAACTGTGCCTGGACTGGGAACCCATCTCTCACCATTGTCTGGATGAAGCGAGGCTCAGGCGTGGTAAGAACGGCACGTTTGGGGCATGAAACACTGCATGGAGCTCCCCATCTGGGAGCAAAGTCCATACCTACAGGCTGGGAGCTCTTGGCTGGACAAATGCTGGAGCTACGAGGCTCCTCCAGATGCAGGAGACAGCGTGGCATTGCAGAGCCTGCGGGCTGCAGGTCCACAAGGCTCCGGTGAGCATCCCCAGTTAGTCCAGAGAAGTGCAGGAAGCAGTAAAGGCTTTATTTGTAACATTTTGGATGAAAGCGTGTGTGAATCCACGAGGGATTTGGTTGGCAGGCTGGCAAGTCAGGCCTGCAGTCCCATCTGGGAGAGGCAAAGGGAAAACCAGAGTCCTGAAAATCAGTGCCATCGCTGCTGCGGAGGATCGGGTTGTCTGAACCTGCCCCATCAAGTCCTAGCAGAGCCAGCTTCTCACCCACGGGAGATGTTTGCAAAGGAGTCCTAATAGAAGGAGAATCCATTCCTGTGATGATGGGCATAAGGGTTGAACCTCTCGCTTCTGCAAATCGCCTGCGCATGGTCCTTTCTGGGACAGTCGTTTCTGAGCTCACAGCCTGTGTTCACCCCAAGTCGCCTCCGCTGCAGGCTGGAGCCTGCTCAAGTCGGGGGAGTCTGGATCTGGCCCAGCAGACTTCATGTCTCTTTTGTCCTGGAAAGCGTAAGGAGCTTTGCAAATATTAATTGTGGCTCAGTCAGCCCAGGGAGGTGCGAGATACTCTGATCCCCTCTTTACAGACAGGAGGGCTGAGCAAAGCCACGTTAAGAAGCTAAAGGAGGGCTGACACGTGAAATTTGTCCGGACGGCGCGTGCAGGTTTGGGTTTGAAAAGCATCTTTTAGCTTCGTCCGGGCAGATGCGTCCTGAAGTCGGTGAGGACTGAGTCGCTCTCCTCACCTCCGCTCCCCAGGCACAGATCGAGGAGGGGAGCGGACGTTGAGGCGTTAACTGCTGGGGTATTTTTTCCAAACCGTAATGACCTCGGTGAAGGCCATCTCCTGGGAAGTAATTATAGACTTGGGAGAGCTGATGGCTCGAATCAGCTAAGGAATCCCAGCGGGTCAATAATCCCTGGGTGGTTTCCCATCCCACAGCTGCGGTTGTTGTTTCTCTTGGTTATTATCATTACAGGCAACGCTTTCATACCGTAGACTGCCATTTCATTTTCTCAAAGCCGCTGGAGCGCGCAGGGCGGCTGAAAGGAGCCATGCACAGCGAGGATGAGGGCTTCCTGACCCTCGCGGTCCAGCCCCAGCCACGCGTCGGGGCTCGCCTTCGCCAAGCAGCAGAGCAGCCTTCTCCCTTTTTATTTGGCTCCCTCTAGCTGACTCGTGCTGGTTTGGAGCATCTCAGGGCTCAGGACAGACCCGCCGGCTGGTTTAACCCAGCGGAGATGCTGGTGCTGGTCAGCAGAGCCACCTCCGTCTTCCCAGAGGGATGCTGGCAGGGGATGCTGCTCTGTAAAGCCATCAGCACCTAGCCGTCACAGTGGGATGTGGGATCAGGGTGGCTTTTTTCCAGCCCCTCCACTTTCAGAGCCAGGTTGGGCTTCCCACAAGATTGCCTTCTTTCCTTCTACTTTCCCAGAAGGAAACAAATCAGGGACCGAAGAGAGGGTGAGGCCAAGTAAGCACCGTCATTTGCATGGATATCTTTGTAATCGATGCTCAAAGAGTGGGTTTAAAAGGGATCTGAAATTTTGTGGCTCTGCCTCACACCACATTAGGGGTGAGACCCCCATCTTCTTGCTACAGGGAGACCCAGATCCATCTCCAACCTCTGCTCAGGGCTTTGCATGAGTGCGAGCTCCCAGAGGCATCAGCTGTGGGAGCAGCAGCCAGCAGAGCCGGGGGCTCACCAAGCAAGCGGGTGCTGGAAGGAGGAGAGGTGATGGGCTGGCCCCAGCCTGCAGAGTCCTGGGGGAGAGAGGAAGGGCAGGAATTAGCTCCCAGGGACGTGTTTCCAGCATGGAAATGCATGGCTGCAAAAGCCGCTATTTCTTTTTGACCTGTCATGGTTTCTTAAATACCACGAGTGCCAGGATTTTGCTGACAGCCTCAGCCAGATCCCTCTGCTTCAGCAATTTTCGAGGTTTAGTAAAGCTGCTAATTGCACTGCCGGGGCAGGAGGGCAACGTGGCTGATAGCCACATTGCAGCTGGTCTATAGGGAGGGCTTGCCAAAAGCAGCTGAGAGGTCCCTGGCTATCCAGACCCGGTTCCCAGGGGGCTGCCAGCTCTCCAGGTTGTCTCCCACCACTTCTGGGGTTGAAATCATAGAATCACAGACTGGTTTGGGTGGGAAGGGACCTAAAGCCCATCTAGTTCCACCCCCCCTGCCATGGGCAGGGACACCCTCCACTAGCGCAGCTTGCCCAAAGCCCCATCCAACCTGGCCTTCAACACTGCCAGGGAGCCAGGGGCAGCCACAGCTTCTCTGGGCACCCTGTGCCAGGGCCTCCCCACCCTCACAGGGAAGGATTTCTGCCTCACATCCCATCTCCATCTCCCCTCCTGCAGCTTCAGGCCATTCCCCTTGGCCTGGCACTCCCTGCCCTTGGCACCAGCCCCTCTCCAGCTTTCCTGGAGCCCCTGTAGGGACTGGAAGGGGCTCTAAGGTCTCCCCGGAGCCTTCTCTTCTCCAGGCTGAACCACCCCAACTCTCTCAGCCTGAGGTCTCCAGAGCAGAGGTGCTCCAGCCCTCGCATCATCTCCGTGGCCTCCTCTGGCCTTGCTCCAACAGCTCCATGTCCTTCTTGTGCCGGGGACCCCCGAGCTGGACGCAGCACTGCAGGGGGGTCTCACCTGAGCGGAGCAGAGAAATCCCCGAGTCAGTCCTGGCAGCCCCCCCGGTCAGCAGCAATAAGTGATGATATTTCCATGCCATGTAAGACCTTGGGCTCATCTGCTTCATTTTCTCTGGGCTGCCCTGGAGCTTGTAACACACCTCTCTTGTTCTACTTCACATCGCTCCCCCCTGAAAGCAACCCTCTCCTCTCTTCCAGGTTTTGAGCAACGAGAACAAGCTGACCCTGAAGTCTGTCCGCCAGGAAGACGCTGGGAAATACGTGTGCCGAGCCGTGGTCCCGCGGGTTGGCGCAGGGGAACGGGAGGTGACGCTCACCGTCAACGGTACCTCTTGCTTTCCTATTGCTGTTCCGTCCTGCCGTCTCATTGCTTCGTTCCTGTCGCTCTGACAGCTCGCCTTGCCGAGTTATCCTCTCGGATATTTGCTTTCAGAGCAAATCCCACCCACGGGTGGAGCAGGGAGGGCCCTGCCCTGCAGGCAAGACAAGTAAATTGGATTTTGCATTCATTTGTCTGGAGATGCATGGGTTAAAAGAAAAAAAAAAAAAAAAACCACATCATTATCTAAGACCCGTTTGGTTCCTTATTATCAACAGGGGTTTACTGAGTAGTTGGGAGCTGGCGTCTTTAAATCTTTAATAGATTTATCTTGCAAAACCCTTGCAAGGTCAGAGAGCACTGTTGTCTCTGTTGTACAGCCAGAGAGCTGGGAATTGAGCCTGGATCCGAGACCAGCAGCCTAATAACTCTCTCAGAGCCCACGTGAGGATACCCGTGAGAGGCAGCAGTGCTACAGAGCTCCTCCACACCCAGCACGGTGTCAGGATGTGGCCCGGACCCTCACCCGGGAGCTGGGAAGCACTCCAGAGCCCTGCAGTTTCACGATGACCTGGCCAGGACCCCGCAGCAGCCGATAATGAATTTTGGCCTAGATATGGAAGGGAAGGAGCAAGGCAGGCTGCAAATGGTATAACTAGAGTATGAATTTTGCATTGTCTCTCACCTGTATGACAAACTGGCAGGCTTCGGTCCCTGCTCACTGTCACAAAGAGAAGAAAATAAGCAGGGAAGCAGCACAGGCGGCGGCAAGCGTTAATTTTAAATGCAGATAATGCTGGAAAGGGAAGCCAAGGGCAACGCAGCAGGAGACTGAAAACCAACCACTCCCTTGACTTCGACTCAGCTCCTCGGCGCCTGCATGCTCCTTCCCCGGCGGCTGCTGGGTTTTAATTACAATTAAACTAGCTCACAGAAAACAAAGCAACAAATTAGCACAAACAAAGAACCTGCTCCTTTCCTGACACCTACCAGGCACGCGGCCGCCTTGAACGCAGAGCAAAGCGCTCGGCAGGCTCGGGGCCGTTTGCAGCGTGCGGCACGGAGAAGCCTCTCTCGAGAGCTGAGAGGGGGAGCGAACGAAATCCGTGCCGTGAGGTTCGCCACTCAGCTTTGAGCATCTCCCAGGAGCCGGGATCCGCTGCCGGGGTTTGGTGGAACCCCATGGTGACAACGTTGGGACGTGCCGTCGTGGGCGTTGGACCCTACACCAAGGGAGAATCCCACACCTCTGGGTCGAGGTGGTCTGCTGGCCCTCCAAGCTAGGAGAACCAAGGTGGGCGAGCCCCACGTCCACCATCCACCAAGCGCTGGGGCTTGGCAGCCTGTCCTGTAGCCAGAGCAGCCCTCCAGCTCCGGGAGCACGGCACGGCGTGTCTAATCCAGCTAATGAATTCTGCTGAAAGTCTTTCCACTGTAATTTGAGAGGGGAGTTGAACACTTCATATTTTCAAGTGATTTTAAATCCAGAGGGTGATACAATTGTCTTGGTATTATCAGGTGCCTTTCTCCGTGGGCTGGGATTCATCACAGTAAAATTAGGCGTTTAGAAGTGTCTGTTCTGGACTAGCCGCATAGGCTCTGATCGGAGCACGCGGGCTTCGAAGGGACTGATCCATCCCATGAGGGATCCATCCCATGAGGGATTTTCACCCACCCCAGCCAGAGCCCGCAATCCTGCCTGTAGCAGCCCATCCACTCTCAAAACAGCCAGAAATTGTGGCAGCATGACGCTGGGGTGGGAGAACATCCTCGTTGCCATGGGGTCTCGCTGCCCTCCCCACCGGCAGCTTCGCCGGCCAGGTCTGCAGTTGCAGTGAGGGGCTGGCAGCCCATCACCGAGCAGGAGCGCGAGGCCGCCAGCCTGAAAGGAAGCAGATATGATTCAGAGTCTCGTTAATGGGAAGGAGGATTATGCAAACGAGCAGCATTTGGCAGGGCCGGAGCAGCAGAGGCAAGAAGGAAGCGAGGAACTGTTGGTGCCATGATAAATCAGCAGCAGTCAGATTTACAGCCCCCGCACAAGCCAAAGCCTCTCGATGCTCCTGACTGCACACAAGCCTGGTTGAAGCTCCCACCTCGGAAGTAGAAGAACCCCAAGATCACC
Source organism: Grus americana (assembly GCF_028858705.1). Lineage (NCBI taxonomy): Eukaryota > Metazoa > Chordata > Aves > Gruiformes > Gruidae > Grus > Grus americana. The sequence continues at coordinate 7,654,322 of NC_072875.1, forward strand.
TTCAGAGCAGGAATGCCTGCAGAACGGTCTGTCAACGCATCGTCCGGGCTCGGCGGGGGCTGCCGAGCAGGGACCACCACCCCTGCCCGCCTTGCTCTGCAAGGAGAGGTTTGTTAGTAGGGCTGGACAGCCCCAGGTGGCTAATTCAGCATTTAATTTGCCTGAGATTCACTCCGACAGGCAAGCCAAGCCCGCCGGAGAGCTGGGAGCAACAGGAGGGGCTGACCTGCCGCACTGTTTGATCAAGAGAATGTCACAGTGTCCCCTTTGAGGGCTTCACTAAGCGCGTCTTCCCCGCTGCTTGTCACCTTGGGACGGTCCCTTGCAATACCGGGCGGCACGAGCCAGCCCAGGGTTTCTGCAGGAAGCAAGGAGTTAAACCAGACTCTCCTGCCAAAGCGTTTGCAACGCTGTGAGGGCTTGGGAGGAAAGGTTCAGACGGACTCAAGCAGGCTGGAGAAGTCAAGGCCGTCCTTTCACTCCTCCAAGGCTCCCGAGTCAGCAAGCTGCCTTCTCTTTTGTGCGAGCCGCCGGGACCGCGCAAATAAATTGGCACCGGCGTGCTAAAAATAACCGCAACCAATAGCTCCATCATTTATATCCATAGCAACATTGTTTAAAGCCTTTTTCCTGCCTGTGGGCTGTCTCACACTTCGTGCTGAATGCCAAGCCGGAGATTGGCAGCTTTCATAAGGAGCCAGAGCATGGTGGAGAATCAAACGCCGGCCCCGAATGTGAAGAGGCTGCAACTTCGTGCTATTATTTCTGGGCATGTTCATCTCACAAATGGTCTTTAGTCATAGGCTATTATCATGATGATAAGCCTTCGACTCTGAACTCCTGAAGCAATAATAAAACCCAAAGCCGTTGGCATTTGTGCCATTTAAAATCCACTCTCCTTGGGGAAAATGATCCTTTTAATGATTATTAAGCCATTTTTCTCTAGCGTCACCCAGTCTTGGAGCACTTCCAGAATTTATAAGTAACGTACAACTCTTGAAATAGAAAGAAGATGGCTTTTTTATTATTATTTAGGCCTGGCCTACAGATCCCATCGCTGCTTTTGCCTCTGTTGGCTTTGGGTTCGTTGGTGATCCGGGCAGGCGAGCAGGAGCATCACCTAGCACGTGTTTAGCTAGCCAAGAAGCTCATCCCGCATGTGCCACCCTTGGAGGATGACGGGACCAAACGGATCCCCATTGCGTGTCCCGTCCAGGAGGAGAAAGCCCCAGCACACATTCAGGGCCATCTGCACTCGGTTCTGCTCTTGCACCAGACATGGGGAGTGAAGGCCAAGGCTAGCTGACCTTGCCGTCTTGGGAGAACATCTTGGAGAAGAGTATTTAAGCAGAAAACCACCACAAAATGTCTTTTTTTTTTTTTTTTTTCTCCCCTCTGATAAAAAGGGGCACAAAAGTTTCCACTAACATACAGCTATAACCATGACATCAAAGCAAGTCCTGACCTTCTCCTTCGTGCACAGCTCCTGCTATTACCAATTTTGTCGGCGGCTTGCTTTCAGCAGTAATTTCCTGAGCTGCTAGAACCGCGTGTCTGGTCGCTGGGCAGTGAAATGCGCTTCATTGAGCTGGTTCTCCATCCATCTCACCTTGGAACATCAGAGGGAAGGAAGGATAGGGCTGTATCTTGGTGGGAACTATTTGGGGAGTGTGAAAGTTTGGTGCAGAAAGGTGTTGCTGGGATAATTTCAATAGGTAACTGTACGTATGGAAGCACCAGAGTGAAGAATTTCACATTTTGGTACATTTTTGTGCATTCTGCAAATTCATTAATGGGCGAGTTGGATGAGAGTCAGTCAGAAATACCCAGGCAAATCTGTTTCTCCCCACTTTACCCCAAATCCCTGAGACTTTTCTAAGAGGAACACTTCAGCTGCAGGAGGGGAAAGAAAAAAACAGGAAAAAATCCTTAAATCCACAAAGGATGGAGCGATGGGAGAGAGGATGAGCACAGCAAGCTCTCCCACTCCGACCATCCCACAGACCTGGGCTCAGAGACCCAACTGAGGTTGTCCCCAGCAGCACGTTGACCTCTTGCAGCAACTCCTGTTGCAGCTTTTCCACTTGGCACGGCCCCGCGGTGTTTGCAGCGGCTTTGCATACGTGTGCATGGGTGGGCGTGACGACAAGGCTGTATTTTCTGACAAAGACAGACTCAAAAACGGGAGCGAACATCCGAAATTGCCGAGCTGGGGCAGGGGGAGATCTGCCAGGCTCTGCCTGCCCTGTGCTGCCTGCCTGCAGCCCGGCTCGTTGCTGGTTTCTGCTCTGCCAGCAGTAAGCCACTCACAGAAATGCAAATCTGCTTTAATTAGGGAGGCAAATAAACAGCAATTAGGATCCCAGGTCTCGTGCTGCTCCCTCGGGGTGATCCCCTCTGCAGGGGGAGGTCGCCCCCTGGCAGGGCTGTTGAAAGAGTGGGAGACACTCTGATCCCACCATGCTCTCCTCCCCGACCCCTTTTTTCCCAACCCTGCCTTCAGGATGTCCACCAAGGAAGGACAAGGACATTTCCCTTCACAAGCTGGCTCAGCCGGTGCGTTCGGCCTCGTATCGCTCAGGGAGAGCCTTTGCTAGCCACGCTGGGCTCCTTTGGCTTCCACATGGTGTAAGAAAGCCCCCAGCTGATGGCTCCCAAGCTTTTTTCCAGCAGAAGTTTCTCCACCGCGTTGGGCAGGCTGATTGCAGGTCACTGGTGGGAGCTTGCAGGTAGCAGCTGCCCGTCACTGTCTCCTTCTGCCCACTTCCTTAGTGGAACGCTTGCTTAACAAATCCCAGAGAGCGCAGAAGGGGAACGCCAGGTGAGCTGGGCTCTTGCTTGGCTTCTGGAGCAAACAGCCCTGCTCAGAGGCCGGGTTCACCAAGGAGGTTTCCGTGGGGTGATTTAATCACCGTCCAACGCCAGGGATGTGGGAGCAGATGGGGAGACCCTGGTGCTTTGTGCGGGCTTTGCAGAACACCAGCAGAGCCTTACAGCAAAGCCCCCGCTCCGTGTCCTGCGTCACAGGAGGCGAGGGGACTCTGATGTCCCTCCGTGACCCTGCTAACACCCCGCTGCATTGCCACCAGTGCCTTGCCTTGCAGCCACCCATGTGAGACGCCAGCAGCCCTCTCCTCTCTCTTGCAGGGCCACCCATCATCTCCAGCACCCAGACGCAGCACGCCCTGCACGGCCAGAAAGGGCAGATCAAGTGCTTCATCCGCAGCACCCCACCGCCAGACCGAATTGTGAGTAGCATCCCATGGGGCAGCACCTCCCGGGGCACGGTGGGTGTCTTGCACAACTTAGGGTGCCCTACGGTGGGCAAACCTGCCCCAAGCTGACCCCTCTCTTGCTTGGCAGGCTTGGTCCTGGAAGGAGAACGTCCTGGAGTCTGGGACCTCCGGGCGCTACACGGTGGAGACGGTCAGCACGGACGAGGGTGTTATCTCCACGCTGACCATCAGCAACATCGTCCGGGCCGATTTCCAAACCATTTACAACTGCACCGCTTGGAACAGCTTCGGCTCCGACACGGAGATCATCCGGCTCAAAGAGCAAGGTGGGCGTCGCCGAGGAGCCGGTGGGAGCTGTTGGGCAGCGGGAATTAGCGCCTGGCCGGGCGGTGAGAGTGGGGAGATGCTGTGAGAGGCAGGAGATGCTCAGAAAAGCTCTTGGGATGGCAAAGAGGAAACTGGGAAGGGTGGTGAAAATGCTCCAGCCGTGCTAGCTGTAGGATCGCATCCTGAGGGTACCTGGTCCTGGCAGAGGGTCAGGAGGTGGGACACGCCTGCAGAGTCTCTGCTTGATACAGTATTGCCCCATTTTGCCTGTCCTGCTGAAGCTGGGGGGCCCGGGCCCATCCTGCACCCCTCGCTCCCTGCCCCACAGCACAAGGTGATGCCACTGCCGCAGGCTGGAGGATCACTTAGAGCCTGAGAGAAACGGTCCCGGTGACAGGAGCGAGCGGGAGGAAGCGTTTGGGCTGGTGGCAACCCTCCACCCCGGCCACCGGCCACGACGCCGGCACGTGTTTTGCAGGGCTGGGCTTAGCCATCCAGCCTCGAAGGCACCTCGAGCAACTCTCAGGGGATGGCCGGGGGATTTCCACTCTCGGGGCTCTCCAGAGCAAGGGAGGGAGACGGCTTTTGTGAGGAACGCTTGGCTCCTGGAGGGACTCCAGTTCTCTTCTATTTTATTAAATGCCAGGGCAGGCAGGTGGATTGTTCTCATTAAGCCGTGATTTATAGGCAAGGCTGCCGTCCAGATTAAATCAGAGCTAAATGAACCCCTTAAAATTAGCCTTGGGCTTCTTCCAATGCAAACAGAGCCAGTGGTTTTTCCAGGTCGTCTGCCAGTCAGCGGGAGCGCTCGGTTGCAAGCCTGGGTCCCGGCGGAGGGTGGCCGGGCAGCCGAGCCAGGTCGGGGCCGGCAACACAGCATCCGCATCCACAGCCGGCTCCGCATCCGAGGTCTGAGCATCCCTGCTGGGCGATGCGAGGGGACATCCCTGCCCTGGGCAGGGGGACGCCGTAGGGTGGCTGAGGATGCTGTAGGGTGGCAGAGGACGTCCCCTTCATGGGGACATCCCTGCGCTCGGAGCAGAAAGCGGAGCAGAGGGCTGAGCGCTCAGGAAGACTGACGTGTGCGCTTGGGCTGTGCAAGGCTGTGGACACTTGCTTTATTTTCAAACAGGTACGGAAATGAAATCAGGAGCTGGTATTCAAGCAGGTATGGAAATCATGAGCTGACGGTGAATGTGAATTGTCCCCAGCCATTATCACACCTGAGGACCCAGCGTCCTCCTCCTGGCCCGGCAGCTTTCTGGCAGGGCAGGCAGGGCCGGGCAGGGCTGGGCAGGGCAGGGCAGGGCAGGAAGGAGTGTAGGAAAGCTGCAGGGCAGTGATTGGGAAGCTGGAGCGGTCCAGTCTCCGCTCTGCCACTGACCCGCTCTGCCAACCGACACTGCCTTTCTGTGCCCCCGCTCCCCAGCCACTGAGAGGGCGATAATATTACGCAGCCGTGTTTTAAAGTGCTGCGAAAGGGACCGCTTAAGTGCTATTACGGGACCAAAAAGAGGGAGTAATACAAGTTTCCAGGGTCATTTGCAGACATGGGCTTGTCTCAGCATCTTGGGAGAGTGCTATAGGCAGCACCCATCGCAGCCAGAGCAGGGCTGAATGGACGTTGGGGCAGATGCTGCGGGATGTGCTGCCCTTGTGCCTTCCTCGTCCTCTGCACCAGAGCGGGGCTCATGGGGGAGCGTGTAGCCAGAAAACTGCTCCTCCTCAGCTCTCCCTTGTCTTCGGGACGCTGTTTACCATCCCAGCTGCTGGTCCCTGTCACTGTGTCCCTTTGCTTTCACCTTTTATTGCAGCCCAGGAGAGCCCCGGCCACATTCCCCACCCCGTTCCCTGCATGATTCTCCATCACCTTCAAGCAGCATCATTCACCATCGCTGCCTGCTTCTCACTCAGCTCTGCATCGCAGATCCCACTGCCCCAAAGCTGAGAGCCAGCAAGCACTCCCAGGGACCCCAGGCTCCCATCTCTTCACCCTTTCGCTCCATATTCCCTTGGGACAGCCAAAAAAAATCCCACAATGAGTTAGGAGCCCTGCCTAGCAGGTGGCCTCAGACTACCTGGAGAAAAAAAAAAATTCCCAGTTTCTTCTTGCTGTGGTTCATCTGGTGTGCGAAGATGCCGGTTTTAGGATGAGCTCCTCCGTGCAGCTTGAGGCTGCAGCGCTCAAGGGCACTTGCCTTTTCATCGGGGGCCCCAGGGGAATTCCTGTACGGTGGTGGTGAGCACTCTCGGCAGATTTGGTGGTCTACTCGGTGCTCCGTGAGTCGTATCACCAGTGGCCCAGCTCAAAAATTCCTGAGCAAGCCAGAAAAGCATCAGCATAAACCACCAACCGAATCACTTGCAACGACAAGCTAAGCGGGGAAGATTAAAGGCTCTTTTTAGATCAAGTGTGAGCAGAAGAGCTAAACTCAACCAGCAGCATTTTTTTATCCCCCTGCAGTTCCCAAAGTAGGGCTCAGGACCCATGAGGCCCCATGGCCACTGCTAAAGGGTACCATGAGTTTTGTAACTCCCCTGCCCCAGCCGGGATTGGATAACACTGAAGAAACCCTTTGCTGGCTACACGGGAAAGCTGCTGGTGGAATTAGGACTCCTCCCAGTCCCACCAGTAAGGAGGTGTGCCCCTTAGGAAGACTAAAAGGCACAGGCAGGATCTGTGATCTCAGGTCCAGGATGAAATTCGTGGTCACCACCAGTCCCACACCAGTGGAGCCTGAGAAATGGTTTCTTTATCACCCAGTCGAGTGGCAGCCATGAGGCTGCCGGGCTTTGCTTCTCAGCTAGATTACTGGTGGGCCAGCAGCGTTCCTGTTCCCCACCTGCACAGGCGAGGAGGAAAAAGGACCGCCTCTCCGCATCCATTTTTCCCTAAATTTATCCCATCCATTTCCAAGGCGGGGGCCCCAAGGAGAAAACATGCGTTGGAGATGTGCAGGAAAGCCGTGAGGACACACTCACCTGGCGTAGCCTGGAAAGGGTTACCCCTCTTTTGGCCCGCTGTGGGTTCACGAGAGCCTGTGGGGTGCTTAGAAAGAACAGGAGTGGGGACCTATAGATACCTGCTGCTTTTGGGGAGAGGGTCTTCAGGATGCGGTTTACCATCCCCGCCAAGGAAGGCAACTTGCGGTACCCACGGCTTCGGGGTCCTGCGAGTGGGGGTGCTGCCCGTCGCTGCCCGGCAATGCCCCAGAGAGCAGGCACCAACCCAAGGCTCGCCCTGAAGCAGGAGCTGTGCTTTGAGGGACCGGAGGAACCCAGCAGGGAGATAACAAGGCTCTTGGGCTGCGAATCTGACCCTGTCACCGTAAACGCGATTCCAGATTCCACCCTCCCCACACCTCGCAAGCCGCTGCCTGGATCCGCGCAAATAAATCAGCTTTGCCGGCTGAGCCGTGGTCTGCAATCCCCACCGGGAACCCAACTACAAAGTTATTGTAGACAGAAGGATGCGAGCACGTAACCCCTGCTCTGCAGCAAGCTCCGCTCCCCCGAGCTGCCTCCCGCAGCCCCCTGCCTGCACGTCCCCACCGCGCAGCCCTCGCCCACCACCACTGCTCAACCCCAGCCCAGGCCATCCCTCCTGTCCCAGTCCTCGGAGCACCCTCGGGGGTTCGGGGAAGGAAGACAGAGTCGATAAGGCAAGGGGGAAGGCAGGAGATTGGGATATAAAGCAGGCAGGGGCTGTGAATGATGGCTCTTGGGTTAATTCATCCATATATACTTACCAGCGCCTGCTGAGACAGCCGAGCTGCGCCTCTGGCAGGCAGGCTCCGTGCCCGACCCCATCCCTCCATCCCGGCTCTAACCTCTCTCCCAGCCTGCTCCGATGCCATTTCTCTTTCTTGATAATATTAACACGTCGTCTTCTTTTGCACTTTTCATCCTTTAGAGATACTCACTCATTAACCCGCAGGGCGCTATCGAGAGCAGTTGTGAACCTGCTCTTCTGGCTTCCTCCCAGGGGAAACTGAGGCACAGAGAGATCAGGGCTTGCACGAGTCGCAGCGCACACCAGCGTCCCACAGGCAGCCTGTGCCAGCGTCACCCACGCAGGGACGAGGGAGCAGGGAAGGAGGTCCATTTGGCCCCAAAACCCTCCCCAGGCTTATCACCGAGCCGCTTTCCAGTAGCCGGGGGTGGGTCCCTTGGGGAAAAGCCACATCTCCAGCCTTCATCCCGGCTTCATGCTCCCTCTCCTTCCTCTTGCAGAGTCAGTGCCGATGGCGGTGATCATCGGAGTGGCCGTGGGGGCCGGCGTGGCATTCCTGGTGTTGATGGCCACCATCGTCGCCTTCTGCTGCGCCCGTTCCCAGAGGAGTAAGTGTCTCGCCCGGCCCCGCTGCATCCCTTCGGGCAGGGCTGGGGCTAAAACCTTGGTGGGGGGCGAATAGAGTGGGTCACAAAGAAATTAGAAGCCGAATTTACTGTGTGCTGGTGCGATCCGCTCCTCGTGTTGGTCTACCAAATGTTCGGCTGCTAACGGTAGCCCTGCGGGAAAAGGAAAGAGTTTCGGAGCACGTGGAAAAATATGCCCAGGTAAACGTTAAGCCCCGTTAGCAGCACAGGCAGCTCGGGAGGGGTGTCCTGGGGGCAAAAGGACTGCTCCTCATCCCTCCCTTGGAGAAATCTGGTGTCCAAGAGGGAGAAGCATCCTCACCGTGCCAAAAACCCTCCTCGGTTTGTGCCCTCTGTTCTGCTTCTGGTTTAATTCCGTTTTTCTCGACATAAAATGTGTGTTTCCTAGTGGGAAATTACAGCCAGTCGAGGGGTTTTACATGAGACACGTGGGTTTTGAAGCCTGGCTGTGGTGGGAATACAAGTTAAAGCGACATTAGAGACGCAGGTGGAAGAGAAGGAGGGGTAAACAGCGTGGCATCGTGTTGCCTCATTAAAAAGACACCGGGAAATTAAAGGAGGATTGTTGGCTAAATGAAAAGGCATCAAACCAGGAGGGAGAAGAGCGTGATCGTCTGGAGCATCTCAGGCCACCGGGGAGAAGAGGAGACACTCGATGGTGCTCCCGGCTCGGGAGACGCGTGGTACGGATGCCGGGATGCCAAGTTCTCTGTGTTCACGTGCCAGAAAACCCAGTTATTTTCTTTTCTTTTTATTTTTCCCTCTCTTGATCATTTGCAAAGCAATCAAAGACACCAGGTTCCTCCTGGATTTGGGTATGAACGCACGGCCTCCCGCGGCAGAAATGTGTTTAATTTTACGAGCGATAGTGATGCCTCTCCCTGGTTTATCCCGGTTTTTTTGAACTCTTGCAGCCTCCATTAGTAAGTATTAACAAATTACATGAGGGGCAGTCATTAATCTTGCTTGGGGGGGAGGATTCCTGACGGACAGGCCCCGAGACCAAGCCAGTTGGATGTTATGGAGATCATTCAGCGGCGACTCAAGCTCCTGGAGGAAGCCAAGCCGTGTGAGCGGGCCAATGCTCGGTCACAGTCAGCCACGCTTTCCCCACGCCGTGTCATTCGGAGCAGGGGAGAGCGTGTGCTTCGTTGTTTTCCTCTCATTTGACATAACCAGATGGTGCGGGGTTCTTTACAGGACGTACAATTCAACAGTAATGCCGTGACAACAGGTCAAAGACGTGGTGCCAGGAGCTGCTAAAACAGGGTCCCTCCTTGGTTTTGGGGGGAAATTGGGAGCATCAGCAGCTAAACCAGCAGCAAGTGAGCATTAGGGAGGTAGAAACACCAGGCTGAGAAGGTGAGGAAAGGACTTTCATCATGGTTAGTGGTATGACATCAGAGGTATTACAGAGATCAGCTCAGGAGTGATGGAGCCAGCAGAACATTTGGATGTCAGGAGAGGGACTCGTTTCCTACCAGGATGACTGCAGATTCCTCTCCCAAGACAAATACCAGAGCATTGTTGCATCATTTAAAACAACAACCTGCAAACAAAACCTGCCGGCAGGCTGCGGGGACGGCTCCGCACGGCTCCCAGCAGAGGGGACAAGGTGACCCGCAGGAACTCTGGAGGAGGCATCTCCTGGTGGCTGCAACCAGCCACCGGCCGCAACTAATGGCACCGGGGGAGGCAATTCCTGGCCTTGCTTTGGTGACATGCAGCAAAAAAATGTACCGGTTGCAGACATCGAGCCTGGAGGCTCTGGAAAAGAGAAAAAAAAAAGACTTTTCTGCACATCTGTTGTTGTATCTTTGGTGACTTAACGGCCCAAAGTTATTTAAGGGGGAATGCTCCTGGGAGAGGATGTGCAAGACAGTAATTAACTTCTCCTTGTGATTAAAGACGGAGGCTCCAGCATCGGGAACGTGGTCCCAGCAAGAAAAAAACGAAAGAGCAGTAGTAACTTCCCAGCAAAACCCTTTGCCTTGCACCCTGAGACTTGGAGACGTCTGTGGGTGGCAGCCAGGCTGCAGATATCGAGGGCCCGGGACGCCGAGATGGATTAATTCAGGGATGGAGCTTCAAGCCAGCGCTGGCCGCGTAGTTCGGTTTGGTTTTACAGCCACAACCGCCGTCTCCTCCTGCGTGGTCCAGGACTGAGTGGGTGCAGTCCTGGCTCGGCAAGGCGCTGCCGGTTCCTTCGGCTGGAGGTAGATCTGACGAGCCTAGGGGTTCGCGGAGGTTTTTTGGGGCCGGGAGGGGTTGGCATGGCTGTCCTAGGAGGCGAGAGCCAGCTCAGAGGCTGGAGCCCAGCTTCAAAGCTGGGAGCTGTTTAGATCTCGCTGTTCAGATTTGCATCCGCCTCTGCTTTTCATCTCGGATTCGCCTGGCCGTTTCTGCTCCCGCTGCTCGGTGTCTTTGGTTTAATTTTGCTAAAACGACTTCTTCAAAGCACGCCTGACACCTTCAGGGGAGGCAGAGAGTCTCTCCAGAAATGTTTCTCTCTGCCCTGCATGAAAACAGGCTGCTTGGAGCAGCAGCCAGGGATGATTTTTGTCCTTCCCAAAGCCCTGGCTGCATCTTTGTTCGTTGCTTGGGCTTTTCCACGTGCAGCTGCCCCCCAAACCCGGGGAAGGCTTTTCTCAGGGGCTTCCCCGCACCAGCAAAGAGCTGTCACATCCCTCGGGAGCGGGATTTCACAAGCAGATGCTGTAGATCAGCGGTCTGGACAAACAACCCACCATCTCTTTGAGCAGTCCTGCTGCAGCCCAGACCCTGTTAATAGCACTGTGGGTACGGCAGAGACCAACCAAGCTCCCGAAGGAGTTAAAATAGAAATCTGAGCTTCCCCGAGGCAAAGGTTTCACATGCCCGTACCTTATGGCAACGGAAAACATTGCTCCCCCAAGAATTTTTCCCCGGTGTTGCCAGACGTCCTCGACAATCAGTCGGGTCCCTGAGGGTGCTCCACGATACCCAACTAACCCCTTCTCCGTCTCGCTCTTTGCCCAGATCTGAAAGGCGTGGTTTCCGCCAAGAACGATATCCGCGTGGAGATCGTCCACAAGGAGCCGGCCTCGGGCAGGGAGACGGAGGAGCACCCAACCATCAAGCAGCTGATGGTAAGGATTTTCTTCTCCCCATAAGCAATTAAGTGTTTGATGGTAATGAGCCCAGGCACATGTAGTTCAGCGCCGTAATCCCCACTCAAGGCAAAGATGCTCTTCCAAAATTCTTGCTCTTGACATACGCGTTCTCCTGCCATAAAAGCTCCTCGAGTGAAACTTTGCTAATGAGGAGGGAGAGCTGGGAGAGGTTTATTGCAGGAGCCCAGCTGCCCGCGGGGCTAATCGCAAGGCAAATTTGCCACCTCGTGCGGGGAAAGAGCTGCAAGCTGCAAGTAGCCACGCGATAGGTGAGCACAATATAATAATGAGCTCATTAGCCAGCAAGAACTGCGCTCTCCTGGACACAATTCACAGCATCGTAGGTGCAAAAATAATGTATGTGCACACACTTGGGTGCGGATTGCTGCGCCGGGGGGGCGGTGGGGCCAGCTTGGACCTGGGTCTGTAATAACCTGGGAGGTGTCACCTTCCTGAGGCCGCTGCCTTTGCCCGAGGGGACCAAACAACACAAGCAGGGCATGAGGATGATGATGGAGATCCCAGGAAATTCAGCTTCAGCCCACGGACCAGCGCATCATCGCAGCCTCTCGCCGGCGTCGCCGCTGTTCTCCGTGTCTCAGCCCCAGTTTGCCTTTGCTTCTGCTTGCTGGTGTCTTGTCGTAGGTGACAAATACAAGCCGAACAAATGGCGAGGAAAGGCGAGGCACAGAAAGCCGCACAGCCGTAAAAGGTGAGGGGAAAGAGCAGACAGGAAAGGGAGAAGGGATTGAAGAGGCTGAAGGCTGCCTGGTGCTCCAACCGTTCGGGTTTTTTGGGCAGCGCTTGTAAGCATCGGTACGCGCTGCCTGCAAATGCTGTTCGATGAATTGCCGGTGGAAAGGCAGGGCTGAGGATCACGGAGCAGGCGGAATCGATGTCTGATGGGGCACACAGCAAGGGAGCCTCGAAATGAGGAGGAGATGGAGATATGGCGTGTTATCCCAGCAGCGCTGAGGTTTCTGTCCAAGAGGCTTTGTTCCCGGCAGGGCTTTGCGCCAAGGAGTCTGCAAATCCACGGCGAGATCTGTAAGGCTTCACTCGGTGGAAGGACAGAGGAGGCTGGGACTTGGGTTTGGAGCGATCTGCTGAGAAGAGGGGGAAGGAGGAGCTTCCTCTCCATAGGCCCCTGTGCCACCATCCGTGGAGGCAGTGATCGACAGTGCCAAGCCCAGATCCGGCTTCCAAGGGAGCGGCTGAGATCAGCCCAGACGCTGCTCACGACTCAACCAACAAGCTGGAAGCACACACGAAGCCGCGGCAGAGGAGACGTATGAGCAACACTTACCACTGACGAGTAAACGAGGAAGAGGATGGTCACGAGAGGCCGGGCAGAGGATCTGAGCTTGCAGGGTGTCATGGGGGCTCATCTAGATTATTTGCCAGAGCCAGACGGTGATTTAACATCACCCGGTACCGGAGCAGCGCCGAGCCGCACTGTGCACATTTCAGTAAGGATGCTGGCAGGATGGAAATGGTGCGGAAAAAAATGATAACACTTATTTGATAGCTGGGACGAAAATGCTTTACGGGGAGAGGTTTGCAGAGCTCGTGTGTTTTAGCTTATCAGCAAGACTGCTGAGAGGTGGTTTGGTTACAGCACGGTATAAAGGGGCTACTTAAGTGCCAGCAGGGTGGGCAAAGTCGAGCAGTTTTGGATACAACATGACAGCCTGGCTGCTGGAACAGGAGAAGGTGATTGTCCCCTTCTCTTGGCCAAATCCAGGCGCTTTTCCAGAAGATCCATCAGCTGGAAATAACCCTGTTGGATCAAAGCTGTCCAAGAGGTTGGACAAGATGATCCACAGCCTCTGACCCTGACACTGGGCAGATTTGGCACTGGTTGGGACATCCTACCTGGCAGGGAGAAGACCTCAAAGCCCCTTCCCCTGCGTGGACCAGAGCCTCACCATTTTCTTCTGCCCTTGGCATGAGTGTTCCCAGCAAATACTTCCCAATTTTCTCTCTCAGTTTCTCCTCTCGGAGCCCCCGAGGGCCCCCGCTCTCCCTCATCCCCCTCCTCGCTGTTTCCAACAGCCAGTGTGAGCATCCTTCTCCAGCCATCCTTCTCCCGGGATTCGGATGCTGAACACATTCCTAAGAAGAGGGTCCGAGCAATAAAATGATGGATCAAGTTAAAAAAAAAAAAAAAATTCACCCTTGCTCACGAGCGGTGATGAGCCCTCCCGAGCAGGAGCGGGGGTGATGCACGGCACCTCACTTGCTCCCTACTCTCACCCCAAGACTTTCCTGCCCTCCTTCCTCCCCGTAGCAGCGTTATTTCCCCCCGCTGCTTCTTCATTTGCCTTCTCTATGCTTCTTGGGATATTTCCAGCCTGGGCTCAACCTCGACGACGTCCTTTGAAATGATCTCCTTGCCCTCAACGATGTTCATAACACCTTGCAGTTTAATATCAACTGCGAATTTCATTAACATGCTGGGTGCTCGCGCAGAGACATCATTAATGCAGATGTTAACGAAAAGCAGGCCACGCTCGCAAACAGCTCCCCTCTGCTTGACGCCTCGCTCCTTCACATCAGCTTTTTCGCTCCCCGTCCCGGACCTTTGGGCAAGCGCCTGAGCTCCAGCACGGCCCGACCTGCTCCTGCCAAGCTTTGGGAACGGAGATCCACCCTCTGCACCGGGGATGGGGCCTTTGCTCCTCGGGTTCCCACGGCGTCTCTGCCTTGCCAGAGCGTTTCTGGCTGCGGAGTGCCGCCGTGATTCTTTATTTCCCCCCAAAAAAATCCTATTGCACTTGTTATTTGTTATTCTCCAGCCATCTGTGACCTCCGCAGCTCTCTGTGCTTTTCACAAATAATTATTCATGCATCTATAAATTCATTAACACCTTAGGATACACGTCATGCTGTCTGATTTGCATATGTTCACATTGTCTCAGCACCGTCTCTTCCCCCTCAGCTCCCCGTTAGCTGTTCTGCCAGGCGCTGCCTACGGGCAGGGGAAAGGCGGCCAGAAAGCAAACAGCAGCCAGCGGCTGGAGGCAAAAACAGCCCCTTAACAGGTCTGATCCTGGAAAAAAAAATCAATCACAACCGCAGCTTTCTCTCTCCTGCCAGGGTGCGTTGCATCGGCGCACCAATTCGGCTGAGCCTGGTCTGTGATTAGCGGTTGAAGAGCATCGTCAGCTCTGGCGCGGCATAACCTCCTCTGTTGTCATGGCTGGGTGATTGGGTTTTATTCCTGGCTGATTGGACTCCGTGCCTCAGTTTCCCCATCTGCGAAATGGGGCTGACGATCGTAAAGGAGCCATCCCCACTGCCAGGAGCAATTGTGGTAGAGATGATCCCAAAAAGTGACTGGCATCCCAAGTCAAAGGGGGTCCTGTGTGGCTGGGTAGACCCAGGCATCGCCTTCGGTTCATATTTGGGGCGGAACAGTCAAAATAACCCGCCCAGTAGCCAAGTTGATGGTCTTTTCCTCGCTCACCTTTCTTTCCTGTCCCTATCCTGAAACCCGTCCCTCTGCTCCAAGGGATGGTCCCGGTTTGTTCACAGCCCTCAGATGCATTTTCCACTCAGGAGCTCAGCTTGGATTCCCACAGAAAAGGAAAAAAAAAATCAAAAAAATCAGAGGTGAAATTCCAGGCCAGGCTCATGTCTACTTGCAGCCCAGCTCTCACGGCATCATTTTCTCTGCCTTTCTCCCCGAGAAAAGCTCCATGTGCCCAGCAGCCGGTGCCACTGCAGCCCTGGGAAGCCCCAGCAACCCCCGAGCTGGCAGGTACAGGCTTATCTCCACTTCCCCAGGGACATTCGCCCTGCGCAAGGTCCGGATCGGAGCCAGCTTGCACCTCCATGCCATCCATCCTGGTCCAGGATGCTCAGGGCACGTCCTTCCTCCACAGCCGACACCAGCACCCGCAGCAGCTCGTGCTTCCTCCAGCCAGGGAGAAGACCCACCACGTAAGAAAAAAAAAAAAAATAATCACCATGAAGATGTTGGCAACCTTTGCTGCTCATGGCTCGGGGGTCACGGTGGAGCTGGCCCACCACAAGGTGTGGACATCGCCCAGGACTGAGCTATCCCAAGGCGGGTAACATCTTCAGGGGTAACGGGTGCTGGAGCGCCAGGCGCTGTACGAGCACAGAGAAGCTGGCATCTGCCACAGCAAGCTCCTGAGAGGGGAAGAAGGCTGCAAGAAGTACGGCAGGACATACCGCAGGCTGCCTGGCGTCGCTCCGCCACCGCCCTCGCTCACCCAAAAAGCAACGTTTTGGTGGGACGAGGCGATGCAGCTTTGTCCGGAGG
The DNA here is from genome assembly GCF_028858705.1 of Grus americana. Taxonomy (NCBI): domain Eukaryota; kingdom Metazoa; phylum Chordata; class Aves; order Gruiformes; family Gruidae; genus Grus; species Grus americana. The sequence continues at coordinate 7,669,708 of NC_072875.1, forward strand.
CGTTGGGTGGGAGCTCACATTGCCGGACGGCGTTTGAAGGTGATAAACCCTCGGCCAGCTGGGAAAGCGCGGTGGGGTTTGGGTTTTTATGTATTTATTTGTGTGCTTGTTTCCTCACCGGCAGCCGGTCCCCACTGGGAGCAGAGGAAACCGTCGTCTCGGGAATCTGTTCGACAACATCCCTCGCCCCTGGTAGGGTTTGACCCACACGAGTTTCAACGTGCTGCTGAGCGGCATCCAATTACCTGACAAACGGGAAACGTTATAATTAAACACGGTGCAAGGGAGGGGGGAGACACCTCGCCCGGAGAGAGGGGCTCGCCCTCGAGCCTGCCGGGTCTGGATGGATGCGCAGGGACCCGGCCGGGGACTCCGGAGGGAGCAGTGTTTTAAAAAAACATATTGTCTCCGCTAATGAAAGCAAAGAATTTAATATCCGGTCTGTTGGATTCGACATCCCAGCTGAAAGCGGCTTCATTTGGTGGCGTTAAATGAGGGAGCGCTCCAGCGGGCAGAGGATTAGGAGGCACGGCGCTGGAGCTGGCCGCTCTTTTCATACTTTAAGTTCCATTTCCCTGTCTTGAGTGACCTTGAGGCATCACTTTGCTCCGCAGGGATGTGCTCCCTTGGTGGTAGGAGCCAGCACAGCAAAGCTGGTGTGATGCTTCGGAACAAGAAGGGGTCACTCTTTTGCAGCAGGGGAAACTGAGGCGAGAACCAGTGGCGATTATGGACGCGGTTCAAGGGACCGGCAAGGTTTGGACGTGGGAAATGGGGACGGCTTTACACTGCAACCGGGGTGCCCGGCCGCAGCGCGCACTGGTGTTGGGATGGCGAAGACTGCTGGCACCCAGCACTGCCAGGCGGGATCCGGTCCTAGCACGATGTTCCCGGGATCGTGCCCTTGGATTTGGCAGCACTGGCGGGAGGGGGAACAGTGGGCACGCAGCTCTAACGGGCAGCTTTGCCACCAGCCATCCGCACGGCAGCGGTGCGGCTGAAGGCCGGAAGCGTACTGATGGTGTAGCCCAGCTGGAGAAAAACCACGGCTCCGGAAAAAAGTCTGTGCGTGATGCCGGAGCGTCCCGTGCCCGTGCCAGCATCCGCAAGCGCGCCACCGGCTCGCAGCCGCGCACTCGGACATTCCTGCCCTCTTTTTTCATGTATTTCCCTCTCCTTCCCCTCCCCTGCTGCCTCTGCGTTCGTAATCCCCATTAGCAGTGGTAATGGAGTTAACTTCTGTTAACTTTCGTTAGCTCGCTCGTGTTTACCCAGCGATGGCCAAGAGAGGACTGCGAGCTAACGAGCGTCCCGCCGCTAATTAACGCCGCGAGATCGCATCAGGGCTAAGCCGCCACACAAACTTTAATAAAGATCTCGTTAATGACCAGCTGTAAATGCAGGAATTGGAAATGAAGTGATGCGGTGGCGCTTTGTGGACCGGGCTCTTGGCTTGCGCAGGGGCTCGGTGCCCTCTGACGGCGTGGGGGGGTCACTGCAGCCCCCCGAATCCATGGGGTGCAGCCGAATCTACGGCATCCTGCCCGCCCCGGGGAAAGGCAGGGTCCCCACGGGGCTCAGGGAGCATCTCGGTGCCCAGATCGCGCCAATCATCGTTGCAAGATGCACCATGAAATGGCTTAAAATACCCCGTCAAACCCGACGTAGTAATTCTAGGGTGGTTTGGCCACCGGCAGGACTGTCCCCTTGGTCCTCGTCCCCTCGCCATCTCCCGAGCTGGCCCTGACCTGGGTCACCCACGCCGAAACCCAGCCAAGTCTGAGGAGAAGCAGTTTCTCCTTTCCTTTCTGACCCCGGACCCACGAAACCCTTTAGACAGGTTTTTTTTGTGGCCGGGTGCATCCCCACCCCGTGCCTCTTGCAGTGATGGTTTAGGGAACTCTGGGTGTCGCTGGGGCCGGCGGAACAAAAAACACCCCCCCACACCCCTCCACCGTTGTAGTTTCCCTGAATTTAATCCTTGGTGACACTTGTATTTACCCTGCTAAATCAATGGCTGTTACAGGCTTTTTTTTTTTTTCCCCTAGAAAAACTCAGGTACTTTAATTTATTGCATTTAATAGCCATATCAAAGGCTTTCAGGAGCTGAACAGAAAGCGCTGCAGGGTGAATTCCCACAACCACTTACCGTTTTAAAAAGGAGAAGCGAAGTTGGGAAATAAAAGGGGTTTTTCGGGCTGATTTGGGGCTGTGATCAGGGCGGCTGCGATCCCAGTGCCGGGACAGAGAAACCGGGCTGGAGGCGCACAATCAATACAAGAGAAGATAAAAAAGGCAGCTGAGAAATTGGTTGATAATTATTCCGCTTTGCACAACTCCGCCTTGCTGAAGGAAGGGTAATTAAAGTCCTGGTCTAATTGATGTGTACCTTGCCCCCCCATCGTGGTCAGCCATCAAAGGCAAACTAATGAGGTGGAGAGAGCTGGGCGAAGGCAGCACGTCGGGGCGGCAGCATCCTTCTCCGGGGTCTGCGAAGGAGCAGTGGGAGCAAAAAAATTGACTCAACTCCAAAGGAGCTTCTCCAGCCCGTCCGTCCCCTCCTGACCCGGCACGAGGCCGGCGTGGGTAAAGCCTCCAGGACTCCAGTCTTTTGAGAAGAGTCAGTGTCGGGGGGGGTAAAAAAGGGAAGGAAAAAAAAAAATAAAATTAAGGCTTTCACATTAATTGCAGCATCATGGTAATGCCAGACCCTAGCTGGGATTTTGAGATGTTAGCCACCGCATTCAGCTTAGGAGGAAAGGATGAAAAGAAAGAAGCAGGGTGGGGGGAGAAACCCAAAACCCAACAAAAAAATATTTTGGGAGTTTGTTTTGGGCAGGTGCAGCCGCAACACTTGCCACAGGAGATTTAAATAATTCACTTTACACATCAGCCCAGCCTTTTTAGTCCTAAAAAAGAGGGGAAAGAACAACTTGTAACCCGGGGAATCGCGTGGCTTTTGGGCAGCCACCCGACACCGCCTTGCTGGAGCATCCCTGGTCAAGTCCTTTAACCTGGGTTGCATCTCTGTGCCGTGGGGCTGCCGGCAGGCGTGGGGCTCACCCCGCACGGCGTGGGGCCACGCAGCCCTGGGGCGTGGGGCGGGGACGGTCGGTGCTTGGGGATGCTGACAGCCGCCTGCGTCCTCTCCTAGATGGACCGGGGGGAGTTTCAGCAGGACTCGGTGCTGAAGCAGCTCGAGGTGCTCAAGGAGGAGGAGAAGGAGTTTCAGAACCTGAAGGTGAGCTGGACCCCGGGAACGTGTCCCCTCCGTCCCCGCCCCCGTGGGCAGACATGGCTTAAAGCCCCCCCAGGTCACTCCTGCAAGGGGGCTGCGGCCGAGGCAGTTGCACCCCGGGGTGCTGGGTGCCCATCGCCACGCTCATCCCTCGCCCGGCGTTGCTTCCTCCAGGCTTTCTGTCCTTGTACCGTGTCTCGTGGCATCGCCCTCCCGCAGGGTCTGGTACCCTCAGTGCTGTTTTCTCGTCTCAGCACCCTTTGGGGGATCAAAACAAGAGGTGTGCCAGGAGAGCGGGGTGCAAGGGGCACCCACGCCCCCCTCTGCCCCAGCTCAGAGGGGGCTGAGTGGAGCAGGATGATCGGTGGTACGGGAGGATGCTCCGATGCCGCGGGCAGGAGGGGGTGGGTGGTTGAGGGCACCCTCTCGCGCGTTGTGGGTGCACAAGCCGGGTGGGTGCCCCGAATGCCGGGACACCCAGGGAAGGTGGGCACTGCCAACCTGCCCTTTCCTGCTCCGCAGGACCCCACCAACGGCTACTACAGCGTGAACACCTTCAAGGAGCACCACTCCACCCCCACCATCTCGCTCTCGGGCTGTCCGGCGGACCTGCGCCCCGCCAGCAAGCAACGGGTGCCCACCGGCATGTCCTTCACCAACATCTACAGCACCTTGAGCGGGCAGAGCCGCCTCTACGACTACAGCCAGCGCTTCGTGCTGGGCATGGGCAGCAGCTCCATCGAGCTGTGCGAGCGCGAGTTCCAGCGCGGCTCCATGAGCGACAGCAGCTCCTTCCTCGACACCCAGTGCGACAGCAGCATCAGCAGCAGCGGCAAGCAGGACGGCTACGTGCAGTTCGACAAGGCCAGCAAGGCTTCCGCCTCCTCCTCCCATCATTCCCAATCTTCTTCCCAAAACTCAGACCCCAGCCGGCCCCTGCAGAGGCGGATGCAGACGCACGTTTGAGCCCCCCTCGGGGGACGCTCGGGACCCTCCACGCGGGCGCCGCGGCTTCGTGCTGGGACAGTCGCGCCCGTCGGGAGCAGCGGTGGGAAGAGGCTGGATCCAGCCCCCCACCCCCGGAGCGGGGCCGCGGGGTCCGGGACCGGCCGAGCATCGTTCCCCACCCCTCGCCCCGGTACACGCTAAGCACAACCCCGCCGAGGACGCCCGGGGACGTGTCCCCTCCGCGGGGCTGGGGACACCCCCGGCCGAACCACGCACCCCCCAGCCACTCGCCTCTGCTTCCCGCTGCCCTCTCCCACCCGCTCCCTTCCCTTCCTTCTTGGTGTTCGGTGTCCATAATTATAGAGTCCGTTTCGGGGGGGGGGGTTTGGGGAGGGGGGGTCCCGCCACACGGGACGGGGTTGGCGGGGCGGGGGGGAACATCGGTGGGACGGGGACCCCCCCGGGAAGGGCCTCTCCGCGCTGTATCGTGGGAGCGCAGCGCCGCGGTCAATACAAGAGGTGTTTCTCGTGGCACGCCTGGGCTGGTGGCCGCCCCGCCAGGACGCCGGCTCTGCTGGCGACGCTTTGCCCCGGCGTGGACCCGGCCCGGAGCTCAGGGGGGCCGTGGGGGGAAGGGACCCCACTTTGGGGGCGTGGCGGCAGAGGGAAACTGAGGTACAGGGCGGGGGGGAACCCCCCGAAAGCCCCAGCGCAGGAGCCAGAGCTGGGGTGTCACGGGCACGGCCCAGGGACCCCGGCACAGGCACGCACAGGGACATGGGGACACAGTGGGGGGGCCCCGCTCCCCCCGACCCAGCATACGCCTGCGCTCCCCTCCCTGCTGTGCCACCGCACGCTCACACCCGGCCCCTCGCGCCCCCGGCTCGCTCACGCTCACCCCCTCCCGCGTGCGGAGGCACTCACCCTCACACCCCCCACCCACGCTCACCCCAAACCCCCCCTCAGCCCCCCCAGCCCAGGAGCACCCGGCCCAGCCTCACCAGGACCTTTATTGGAGCTCCTGACACCCCCATCCACAGGCTGCAGGGACCCCCCGCACCCCCAGTGCCCCCCCAGGGGCAGAGGGGACCCTGCGCCAGGGCAGGCACCGCTCAGCCCCCTCCTGGGGGGGGACGGACACCCCCAAACCCCATCCCCCTGGAGCCAAGCACCCCGCTAGCCCCCCACCCCAGGCCACTCATCCCCAACACACGCCCCAGGGGAGGCTCCACGATAAATAAGCTTTTAAATTAATTAAATTAAATGCCCCCCCTCCGAAGGGCCCCAGCAGACCCCAAGGCCAGGCACCCTGGGGTGACCCCGCTGGGGGGGGGGGGGGGCTGTGGGGGCAAGCTCCCGCGCCAGCGCTAAGGCATGGGAGGGGGCTGCCCAGTAAAAAGAAAACTTTAAAAAAAAGGGAGGAATTAAATACTGGGGTGGGGGGAACAGGGCAGCAGGGAGGCAACGTGGGCCCCCAAAGGCTCCTGCTCCCTGGGGGGGGCTCCTGGACCCCCAAAATCAGCCCCTCAGCAGGGACCTCGTCCAAACAAAAGGAATTAAGGGAAAGAGAAAGCCCAGGGCAAGGGCTCCTGCCCCCCCTTTGCCCCCCAGGCCCGCTGGGAGGGAGGACCCCCACCCCAAAAATCCCCTCCGGGTCCTCGGTAGCTTCAGTGTGTCGGTAGGAAAAGGCGCCGGCCATGACACCACGGCCCCACGGGGCTCCCTGCGCCCCCCAAGAGCCACCGCCCTCCCTGGGGGGGGACCCGCGGTCCAGCACGGACCCCCCAAGCCCCATCCCTGCTCGCTCCATGAGTCCCAGGACGAGGAGGATGCTCTGCCCTCGCTCTGCTCCGGCCGTGCCGGCGCCGTGCTCCCCCCTCCACGTGGGGGGGGACGCTGTCCCTGCGCAGCCCCTGTGCCCTCAGAAGTAGGTGAGGTTCTTGACCAGTCCCAGCTCCAGCATCCGCTTGATGGCCACGGCCTCGTGCGAGACGTTGTGCTCCGACGCCTGCGGGACGGGGAGCAGGCGGTGACACCAGGGCCACACCAGGGCAAAAAATGGGGGTAATGTAGACAAAAAGTGTGGGGGGGGTAGATACTCACCGCCATGGATTTGAGCGTGATCTGCTCATAGTAGTGAATGGTCTGCTTCTTGTTGGCCGAATCGGGGTAGCCGAAGCCCGCGATGTGCACCAGGTCACAGAAGTGCAGCGCCAAGGTGATGGCCAACAACCCCGTGGTGGGTTTCTGGGGGGATGAGGAGGAGAAGCTGCACGTGGAGCCATGGCCACCCGTAAGCTGCACAGGGGTACCAGGAAGGGTATCACCCCTCGGGGGGGTGCAGGGAGCCCCGCCATCCCCACCCCTTACCTGTTTGACCTTCCGTGGTTGCTTCATGGGGAGGTTGAGCAGTTTAGCAGCAGTTACTTCCATGTAGTAAGGGTTGAGGATGCGCACTCGCTCGGGGTTGGCATCCCAGATCAACGGGGGCTGTTTCCAAAACCCTTTCCGCACCTACGAGAGGACGGAGATGTCCGGTGCTGTCCCTATAAGGGAGGTAGGTCCCTGGGGTGGGGTGGGATGAGGGTTGGACACGGTTCCCCACCACGTTTACCCTCTTCTTGTCGTTGAGGATGGCCTCCATCCACTGGAAGTCCATGGGTTTGAAGGGCACCAGCACCAGCAACGTGTCGGGGTTGTTCTCCGTCCTGGGGTTGAAGTGGGCTGACTCGGGATAGAAGAGGCGCATGGTGGTCTTGGAGCCCACATCCTGCTCGTAACCATGGACCGGTGCATTGTTCAACCTTGGGGGGGACATGGGGACATCAGAGGCATCGACCCCATCCATGGTTGGCAGCGGGGAGGGATCGGTGGGACGGATCGGTGGGGCCTTACCTGATCACAACGTCGTACGTGTTGATGGTCTCCCCCATGGAGCTGTTGCGGAGCCGGTGGCCGTTGCCCACCACCGCGCACCTCCGGCACTTCAGGCTGCGAGAGAAAAGCCCCGTCTCAACCAGCCCTGCTCTGAAACCGCGGTGGTTTTAACCCCCAAGGTGGGGTTTGACCCTGCATTGTCCAGTCCACAAAGCTTCCCATGGCCCATCCACCATCCCTGGGTCGCAGAGGTTCATTTCACCAAATCCTGGGCCCACAACGTGCACATTTCCACCCCCAACAATGACGAGAAAGAGAGAAAAGCCCCCAAACCCACCCCGGCGTTACCTCTGGATGCTCTCAGGCAGGGAGTAGTGGGTGATGGACAGCAAACGCAGGAGGACGTCTTCTGCAAGGCAAGGGCGAGGAGAAGATAAGCGAGGCGGCTCCTGCCCATCGCCCCATCCCTGCCAGATCTCCTCCTGCCGTTAATCCCAGCTCCCCCCAGCCCTGGGCAGATAATCCTGCGCTGGGGCTTAGTAAAGCCTGGCCCACCCCAAACCCCTTTTATAGGGACCACACGTGCCCAGGGCAAGTAGGTACGTGCTGCAAAGTCTAAAAAATTAAAAAAAAAAAAAAATTAAGCAAACAACTTGCTGAGAGGGAAGAAAAAAGGAAACGGTCTCACCATCCCCAAAATAAAGGGATGAACCTGCAGCTGTTCTCAAGAAGAGGCAAGCTTCTAAAGTGGGGCAGGACAGACAGACAGAAACCCCAGCGAGCGCTGCTGAGGCTTACCGCTTCCTTTCGTGCCATAGGGCAGCTCGTAGAGCGACGGCGTCTTCACCCAAAAATAGTCCTTCAGCTGCAAGAAGAGCGGGTGGTCCCTCGTGTAGCTGCCGAGGAGCAAAGGGCCGGTGAGAGCGGGACGAGGGGGGTCCTGGGGGCCGTTCTGGCTCCGTGTCCCCCATCCTGGCTCCCAATCCCAATACTCACTTCCCGATGAGCTGCGCCGCTTTCTTTTCCACCTCCCCGAGGGGACACATCGTCTTGTTTTCTTGCACAGGGAAATAAAAGCTGTGAAGGAAGAGGTTAAAAAAAAAAAAAAATTAAACCACGATGCCTTCTCCTCTGCAGCCCCCTCCCAGCAAACGGGGCTCCGGCACCGCCGTGGTGGGATTCAGGCCGTGCCGGCAGCGCCAGGGATAGTGCCGGCCAGGTTTTGGGGTTTAATCGCTGGGCTTGCCGCCTTGCATCAGAAGAGGTCTCTCTCGCCCTGCTCATAGACCTCACGTTCTCTGCTTTCCCCATCTCCATCAGCATCGCCGGGACTGGGAAGAAAACAGGGTTTTCCCTTCCTCCCGGGCTCAGAAAAACACCGGCGTTCGCCAGAAACCCCACAGAGCCCGACTGCCAACGTGCGCCAAGGGGCAACCTCACATCGTGTCCCCCCTCCTCCGGCAACAGCCGGGGCTGCTGCCACCTCCCCGGTCCCCCAGGATCCGGCGAGACGATGCTCCGGCATCCCTGCGTGGGACGGACGGGAGGATGCCGCCTCCCCGAGAGTGAAGAGAAGGGCAGGAGGTCCTTTAAATTTTAATAAAAGCCACTCACAGCTGTATGTACCTGTCTTCCCGGTAGATCGAGTACCAAACCATCACCAGAAACAGCGCCAGCACCCCGAGTATCTTCCCTCCTGTGTGCCCAGAGTGGGGGGAAAGAAAAAAAAAAAAACAAACCCACCATCAAGCCGGTACCGGGGGTTTGGATAATCGGATGTTGGGGACCTGCAGCCCCCCCCCAGGGACGTCCTGGCAGATCCAGGATTGCGGAGCCGTGCCCAGCAAAGCCCAGGGAGCGGCAGGGGCCTGGCTGGCATGGTCCGTCCCCAAGAAGAGGAGCGGCTCCGAGATGGGCCCGGGGTGGTTTTGTCCCAGCTCCAAAAGCCACCGTGCCGTTTCCTCCTGCCCGCCTTGCGTCAAAGGCCACACAAACACATCCGTCTTTCCGGGTGCCTCCGCCGCAAAGCCCGAGGGCTACCGGCTGCCCAAGCCCGCAGGTTCAAGGACCCCGAAAATCACCCTCCCCGCCGCGACTTCGCCCCAATACTCCACCTGCCAACTGGTGTAAAGCGGCATCCTACCCCCAAAGCCCAAATTCCACATGTAAATCCCCCCGGGACCCCCATCCCAGCTTGGGAAGAGGGAGACGGGACCCCCCCCACCGTGGGACTCACGAGACTTGTTGATCATTTTTATCAGCAGGAGAGGCATCAGGCGAGGGCCGGAGCTCTCATCGCGGCTGCCGCCGGTCACCTGGAGCAGGAAAAGAGGGAAAGGCATCAGAGGAGGTCAAAACCCATCGGAGCCACCCCCAAAAACCCTGTCCGAGAGGCATCGCCCCCCGCTTGCCCCATCCACACCTCCGGATGAGTGGGTGCGAGGGTTCCGCAGGGGATTTACGTCTATTTAAAGTCACATTTCTCTGCCCCGCAGCCGCCAAAGGTTTGATTTATACGGAGTTTATAAAAGCCAGGCAAGCAGCCGCAGTTCCCAAGGAGCCCCGGCCATACAGGTTAAACACCGAAATTCCGAAGGAAAAAAGTGAATTAGAGGAAAGAACGAGCCCCCGGAGGGGTTTCAACTGCAAAACCCCAAAGCACCCAAATCAACACCCAAGGCGATGACTTTGGGGGGAAGATTTTAAGCCCAGCCCTGGCTCAAGCCACCGCAGGTACGAAGCCAACCGTGCCGCCACCGCCACCGAGCCGGGCAGAAAGGACAGGAGCAGCCGAGCGGGATCAAAGCAAAGAACATCACGTACTTGGGGAACCTCCAACACCTTCGATTCACCCATCCCGGCCCGGGGAAAGGGGGACGCCGCAAGCTTAACGCACGCACCAATGCCGGCTGGGGAAGCAGGGCGACTTTTTTCTTTCTCCGAAACCTCTCGCTCCTGGAAAAAGAGCCGTAGTCGGATCCACCCCATCCCGTTGCAAAACAACCAGGGTGGAAAATTAACTTACCGGGTGGGAGAAGTTTTGGAGTACACGGGAGACTTTGCTCCCTGAGGATGAATCCTCCTCTAAGCCCGGCTCAGTTAGACTTGGCTTTGCTACCACGTAACCGAGCTGCTCCCAGCTCCGGCTCAGCCACGTCTCAGAGGAGGAGAGGGCGAGGAGGTGTTAAATGTCAAGCCAAGAGGAAAGGTTCACGCCCGGGCTGGGCGATGGAAATCCTGGTCTCGGGGATTAGTCACCTTGTTCGGGGGGACACCCATCTCAACACCCCACCCTGCCTAACGAAGCACCGTTGATGAACCCGGCACCCGGCACCTGACAGGGCCATATCAAGAATGAGTCAAGAGCGGCAGCTTTTGGGGCAAAACATATCAAGAAAGAGGAGGAACGGGACCAAAGCTGGTCCCGCGAGAGCCAGGCTCTTCCCTTCCTCATCACCGGCTCCCAAAATTAAAAAGGGCAGGAAGGGCAATTAATTAAAAATGGCAGGAAGGGCAATTAAAAGGGAATTAAGGGCAATTAAACCATGCTACGAGCAACGGGACGGGATACAAAGCAAACAAAACTGCGTCCGTTTGACAGCCAAGCAGAGGGATGGGGACCGGTGAGGTGGTGCCCTGGGAAAGCACCCATGTCGTCCCCCCCCGAACCACTTCTCCTCCGTAAAACACGGACGTAAAACACGGACATCAAACCCCTTCCTGGTGAATCATGCCGGGCTCGGCCCCGCCATCGCCTGGGGACCCCAGGAAGGGGAAGCAAAAGCTGCCCCCCCCCACCCCGATTTACACCCCGGCTCTCATCCACCATCGCTATTTCTGGCTCTGCGAGTCGCTCCCGGCTTGGGAAGGAACGGGAAGATTAAACCCAGGATTGCGTCTTCCAGGGTTGGAACAAACAGGGATGAGGAGCTGGGGGGGTCTCGCCCCTTTATATTTGCTTGAAAAAAATAAAATTAGGGGAAGTAAAAAACAGCTTGTGTCTTCTCATTTGGTATTTCTTCCCCTAGCAAAACTGGCCACAGCCAGAGGCCGGCGATGCTCCTCGGGGGCCTGAGCACCCCCGCTCGCCCAGGGCTGGGGTGCTGCCAGGCATCGGGACCTGAGTTCAGCACCAAATTCAGCCCCCAGCTCTCTTCTTGGGTGCCAAAACACCCAGCCCAGCTTCCCACCAAACACGCTTTGCCCCTCCTGCCAGCTTCAGACACTGGGAAAATCCACTCTCACCCCCGGTGTTTGCTTTTACATACCAGCTTTTTTTTTCTTTTTTTTTTTTTTTGAAGGCTTTATGATCTTTTCCCAGGCTTGTACGCACAAGCTGGGCCTGATGCAAAACTTATCTAAGACAAACAGTTGTTAATCCCTGAGGAAAACAAACGTTATTTAGTGAAGCGTTCAGAGAACGCGGAGCAAAACAGAGCACACCCAGGCAAAGGTGCTTTTGGAATTAATTCTCCCCCTCCAAACCCTGCCTTGTGCTACCAGATCTGCAACCCAAACCAGAGCGGCTGCTTAAAGCGGGGAAGATCTGAACTCCCCCCCTGTCCTCACAGAGCCGATGGAGGGAGGGATGCTAAAGGATCCTGCATCCCCCTCCCGTGGGGCAAGATTCGGCTCTCGCCCCTCTCATGGCAGGGTTTGGTCCAGGGCATCACCTCCCCAGCCAAGCCCCGCAGCTGGGGGGAAAGTCCCGGGCGGATTCAGCTCCCCACGCTTGGAAGAAGCGACCCAAAAAGCCCCTCTCTTTGATGTCTGAGCAGCGCACCTCCACAGCACCCCCGGGCTGAGTGTTATCCCTGCATAAATGAGTTAAAAGCCCTGCCACGTCTTCACAGGCAGGTCTCCCCTTCTCCAAAATAAAATAAAAAAAAAAAAAAAAAAGAGCCCTGTCTCTGGGATGCTGCAAAGCTCCTCGCCAAGTTTCCCCGTCTCCCTCGGATCCAGAGCAGGGTTTCACCTCCCAGTTTCACCGCGTCCCAGGAAAGCCCCCAGAGCAAGCGATTATAAATCCCCCCCGCCCCATCCCAGCGCGGGCGGACGGTGACCACAGGCACCCGCTGCCACCCTGGCAAAGCGCCCGTGGGCCAGCAGACCACCCAGAAAAAGCTCTCGGCACTTTTCTGTTTCCGTGGTACCGCACGGATTGGGAATCCGAAGCGTGACACACCTGTCCCGTGCTCACACCATCCCATCCCGCGCATCCCCGGGGCACGGAGCCGCCCGAGGCTCGGTCCAGCTTCCCTGGCCGAGAAGGACGCTCGTCAGAGAACGAGCATCTCCGACGGTTCGCCTCCCCAAACACAACCCCCCATGCATTTATTTTTAACTGGAGCAGAGCTGGATTTCAAGGGATCCCGCCCGAGGACGGGATGCGCTGGCAATCCCTCGGGATTCACTCCTGGCAGCGGGAGCCGAAGGGAGACAGCCAGCCGGCCAGGCGGGACAGCACAGACCACCCCCCCGCCCCAGCCTTCCGGGCACGCAGGGCACAGCAGGATGGATCCCGCACTCCGTTTGGAGGACAACGACCAGGATCGACCCCCAGGGAAGCAGTTTACAGCCCCGGGATCTCGCAAGCCCCCATCCCACAGGTTTTCTCCACGCGGTAGGGCTGGGATTGCCGGGGGAGCCTGGCAGATGCCAGCGTGCCCCCCACACCGGCTTGGCCGCATCCCACCTTGGCAAAACCATCGCGTGCCGGAGCCTGAACGCAACCTGGGAGGTGGCCGGGGGCGATCCTCCGGGGAAAGCATCCGGCCAACTCCAGGCACTGCCTGGGCTTGGCAGAGCATCAAAGGTGCCCAAATCCTCCGCCTGGCATCCCAAAGCTTCCTTGCCCTGGCTGCTGTGAGCTCCAGGTGCTCGGGGATTTTTATTATTTATTTTTTTCCAAGCTGGGAAGAAAACCGAGACCCACAGAGGGGAGAAAAACCTCGCGGGATTGCTAACGACCACCGTCGCGAGCCCAAAAGGCAGCGGGGTCTGGATCTGATCCCCTCCAAGGGACCGGGGATGCTGTGGGTGCAGGCAGGGCTGCCCGCACTAGCCAAAAAAAATCAGCAGGGCAGAGCAATTGCAAGAGCAGGACCAAGGGGATGCAGAAGGTCATCGGGACGCGGCAATGCAAAAATCAATCCCGTTCAACGCCAGACATCGCCCCGTCGAGGGCGCAGACAGCCAGCCCGTGCCGCCAATACCCCTGTTTATCTTCTTCTAAGAGCCCTGTAAGTCACTTTAAAGGAATCTTAATCACCTCTTAATAGGAGAGGCAGCGCCATTTCCGTTGCCCGTGGTATCTTAGGCATACACAATAACCTGGCCAAAGATTTATGATAGGGAAAAACCCCCCTTCATTGGCATGTAAGCCTTAACAAAACATTTACCCATTACGAGGGTGCAATTTTAGAGGTGGCAACAGCAAATAACCTCAGGTAGGACAAGTATTTCCACGGCAGCACGTCCCCAGAATAAATCCGGGCTGCTCCCGCCTTTCCGCGGCACTGTCGGTTAGTGCTCGGCACGTGCTTGGGAGCTAAAATCCGACTCAGGCCGGCGCTGCCACCATCCTCTCCTTTCCCATTATTTTGTTTTTCATCCCTGCAGCAGGAAGAACACAGGGATGGGACCCGAATCCCTTCCTACGGCCCCAAAACGCCAGCTGCGTGGGTATACCCGAGCATCCCGTGCCTCCGGGGTAACCCCATGCCACCAAAGGAGCTACAGGGCTCCTCCTCGGCACGTTAGGCTACGTTCTTATAAGTTATATATTATTATTTATATTCTATAGGTTTAATCACTCTCTTCCTATTTAAGAAAAGAAAATACAGACCCTTTCTCGGCAGACGTGGCTTGCTACAATCCGGAGGTTATAGCCAAGCTGCCGGAGGAGAGCTGAGCCGCACCACGCTAACGAGATGAGGGTGGGCACCCACCGGCGACCATTTTATACCCGTGGGATTTCACCGCCGAGCCCCTGCCGTCGATCCGGCCACCCCCTCCTCCTACCTGCCCCGGCCGGTCCCCTATTTGCCACCGCCGTCACCTTGTTGCCGTGTTTACTCACCGGCATCTTCATCCTCAGGGACCGCCCGGGGATGCAGGCGGCAACAGCGAGAGCGGCTTTGGCAACGCAGCTTTGCACCCACACTTCCGTCTAACACCCCCCCCGCCCCCCCCAAAAAAAAAAAAGAAAAAGCAGCAGAAAGGAGGGGAAGATAGCAAGCTGGGGGGGTGAAGGCAGGGTGAAGGCAGCCCTTCCCCACTGCCTGCTCCCCCGGGAACACCCACTCCATTACAGCGGGGAAGCAAACGGGCCGGGGAGGTGAAAACCCAAACCATCGAGGTGCTCCAGCCTGTCTCCAACCCAAGCGATGCCCAGATTCAACCCCACCTCTCCGGGAAAAGTGGGGGGAATTAAGGGGTCTCAAGCCCCGGGGCCAAGTTATCCTGAGGGCAGCTGCCATCCCCAGCAGCTTTTGACTACGGGGGTCTCCTTTTGGGGGCTCAAAAGCCGCTTGCCCAGTTGCCGTGCCCTTTGCGAGGCTCCAAGCGCCACCTTAAGCCCCCTGGCCGCAGCAGCCGTGCGGTTTCTCTGCCGTTTCCTCCACGCCTCCTGTTTGCACCAGCAAACAAGCCGGTTTTGGGGCAGCACAACCCTCAGGGGAACCTCACCCTTGAGCTCGAGTCCTCCGGCCCTGAAACCTCCGGGGTGAGGCAACCAGATGGGTTTACACACACACACACCCTGTCCCTACGCCGGAGCGCTTGTGCATCCCCCTGCCCTCTTGTCCCACGTTCAAGGCTGTGGAGGAAGTATCCAGAAAATAACCCGCTCCATCGCTTTGCACCCCCAGCGTCGCCTCGATGCTCCGGTAACCCCACCGGCCACGCCGGGAGGACGACACTCGTCTCGGGGAGACCTTTTCCAGCATTCCCGGCAGCAGGAGAGGCTGAAGCCGGTCCCCGTCGGGGCGGCAGTAAGGCGGCAGGAGGTCATGGCTACTTACGGTCCGTCCTCTTGGTCCGGGCAGAGCAGGCAGGAACTCGGCGGGCTCTACGAGGCCATCCTCTCCTCCCCTGGCAAAGGGAAAAGGGAGAACATCCTCAGTGCCACGGCAACCCACACCAGCAGCGCGTTGGAGCGCTCCCCTCCGCAGCCACCCACCCTGGGAGGATCCAGCGGATCCCTACTGATCCCCCCCAGCACCGATGGGGAAGGGAACCAGCACCAGGGGACCGGCAGACGGGTCCTCACGGAGCCATCACGAGTGTCGCAGGGAAGGTCTGCGCTCTCGACGAAGCCACCCACCTCCTCCAGGGCTGGCAGCACCCAGGGCTGGGCTCCCAGCTGCTTTTAAGGAGGAGGAGGAGGCACGGCGGTTCAGAGCCCGGACCTCGCCACAGGTTTCCCCAACGCCTCTTGGCCTTTCCCACTGAAATCCCCCCGGTGACTCACTTGGATTTTTAGGAAGCAGGTGATGCCTTTTCCCAAGGAAAGAGGGATGCAGCCCTGCTTATCCTGGGATGCTCCGCAGCTCTCCTGCCCTCCCGCGCAGGGGATGCTCCTTAACCCTACGTCTCCAGCATCTCTTCCCCCAAAACTTTCCAAATTGTGCATCCTCACTCAGTGCTGCAATGTCCTTGTGATTTGGGGAAGGAAAAGCCCTGCTGAGGAGCTGCTGTGCGCAGAAACCCCTCTGCCATGCTGCCTCTCAAAGAAAAACCTCTCTGTGAGGGCAGTTACTTTGCATCCAGCTTAATTACCCCAGCTAATGAGCAGCAGGGTGGGTGTGATGAGGAAAATGAGTTGGCTAAGTGAAGTGAGCCCACTGCTGTCTCCGTTAGCAGTCAGCTTTGCTCTTCCTCCCATGCCCGTGGGACGGAAGGAGTCATGGCTCTTCCCAAAAAACCCTGTGAGGAACAGTCGCAGCCTGGTTTGGTGCAAGGAAGGGCAAAGCAGATGGGGAGGGATGGCCTGGATGGGACCAGCAGTGCTGTCTCCACGGCTGATGCTCAAAGCCTGGCAGAGAAATTGCTTCTGAGGGGAAACCCTGGAGGGCAGGGGGTTTCCTTACCCCCCTCCAGCTGGGAAAAGCAAAGGTGAGAGATGCTGGGGACCACCAAGCCGGCGCAAGCCTTCCCCAAGGCATGCTTTGCTCTTAATTTTGTGTTAATTTTAACAAAGAGAGTGCGCGTTCCCATGCCAGGGATGGGGAAGGAAACCACCGAGCCTCTCTGAGGTGCTTTGTCCTGTCGTTGGTGCTGGGTGCTTCTCCCCAGGGACTAGACTTTCCAGAGATGCCCTGGGAGGATGAGGGACAGCTCCATCCCTCGCTCCATCCTCTCCCACCTCCACCGTTTGCTGGGAGGAGCAATTAAACCAGAGGGCTCGGGGCAATCAACAGCCAAACCAAATGCGTCTGGGGCTGCTCTGCAAGTGCCCAGAAAAAATTCACCCTCCTGCACCAGGGGCTTTCCAGCAGCCCTGAATCCATGGGAGCATCCAACATCGCCGCTGACGAGGAGCCTTTTTCTTTAGAGTTGCGAATTATAGGATTTGCTAACGAGGTTAAACTCCCCCTGGGGAGCTCCTGCTAAAGGCCTTCATGGCGCAGCACCAGCCCGTGCCCGTACAGACGAGGATGAGGATGCTCAGAGCTGCCTGGGGGTGGGCGAGGGGATGCCTCCCACCCACAGCATCCTCCCGGGTGGATGCTGCAGCCCCGGATCAGCGGGAGACGCGATCCCTTACAGCACGCGGGGAGGATCCGAGGGCTGGCCTGAAGCTGGTCTTTCCAGCTCGACTGGAAGAGGCAGGAGCCAGATCGCTGCCGCCGGTGTCCCCAGGATGGCTTCCCAGCCTCTGAGCAGCCCCCCACCGCCAGCCGATGCAAGCGGTCGTTCCCAGCCCAAGGTCCAGGAAAAAAACCCCCATGGCGGTTCAGGCGTCTGCCAGGTCGAGAGCTGCTGTCTGCACCGCTCGCCGCAGGCGGCTCAGCCCATCTGGCAGCTGATCCCAGCAGGAAATGAACGTCCCGTATCCCAGAGCCCTCAAAAAAAAAAAAAAAAAAAAACCCTTAACCAAGCTGAATTTCGCTCCTTTTTCCTCCCCAGGCTCCCAGCGACACCACCTGCCTCAGTTTCCCCTCCTGCCTACCAGCTACCGCCTGCATTTAAATAGCGATTTCCAAATTCAAGGGAGGGAAAAGACACCTTGTGATTTGAGGGAGGGAAAAGACACCTTGTGCTCTGCCCACCTTCCCCAGCATCTCCCCTCCAGGATGCTCGTGGCTTTGGGCGGAAGAAAACAAAAACCCAACGGCCGCCTCCCTTCCCCTCTTAAAGATTAAAGCCAGCCAGGATCAGTCCTTCGCGGGGCTCGGCCCCGGTGCGGGAGCATCCCCGGGGGACACGGGCATTTTTGGGACTTGCACAAGCAAGAGGGGACACGCGCGGCGCAGGGACGAGCCGGCGAATCCCTCCCGTCCATCATCGTCCCCCCATCACGGACCGGAACCCCCCGGGGGCTGTTAAAAAGGAGGAGGGGGGAGATGGAGATGGCGTCTCTCTCCTTCCAGCAGCCAGACCTGAAGCAAGGCAGCCGTCCGTCCGTCCGTCCGTCGGCGCTCCATCGCCGGCGCCGGTCCCCCTCAGTTAAAATTACCTCCCGAGGCGGGAGAGAGCAAAAGCTGGGCTGGGAGGGGAATAAAATCCAGGTGAGCTCATCCTCCTCCCCCGGAGAAACCGTCTCCACTTGGCACGAGCGAGGTGTTTCCAAGCCCGGCACATCCCTCACGTCACCCCGATCGCTATCGCCCCGGGACCGGGAGCTTGTTCATTCAGCAGGTATTTAGTGGGAGTTAATCCAACCGCTTCCCGACCGTCCTTCGGCTGAGCCAAAGGTGTAATTCCGGGGGTGGGATGCGATCTTTCGGTAGAGGTTTCCCTGCCGGTCCTCACCCCAGCATCCCGGCGGATGCTCCCTGGCCAGGAGAGCACACAAGAGCCGCGCCAGCAGAACCCTCATCCTCTACTCTAGCTGGTTTTTTCTATTAAATTAATCACTTACTACATTTATTAAATTATTTTATTAAAATATTAATTAAAAAACAAAATAATTTAATAAACCTTTTTCTATTAAATCTCCAAGAATGGGAGGAAAAGCAAAGCTACCCAGCCAAGCCGGATTATCCAAAGCAGCGACCAACCTAAAAATAAATGACCGCTATTTAAGGACAAGTCTCCCATGGTAAACCTCCATCCCCCCCAAAAAAAATAAAAAAAGAAGAAATAAGCACGAGAAATAAGCACGAGAAATCACCACTAGTTCCAGGCTGGGGTGTTTAGCATCACCCATCAGACAAAAAAGGCCTATTTTGGGTTTATTTCTTAGCAAAATTCCACGCTTCTAAGAGCAGAGCATCTCCAGGCTGAAAGCTGCTGATTTACAGACATCCCGCGCGTTTAGGCGAGCCAAGCAAATAAATAATTAAGATTTAAATATGCGTTTGCATAATACAGATAATCTGTCAATTTAACTTGTAAATGCAGTTGGAATTAAGCAGCGACTTTGTTAATTAAAGTAGCAAAGGGGCCTGGGAAGCCCGAACTCCATGGCAGAGGCTGAAGGACCGTAAGGATGCTAAAGCCGAATTTGCGGGGGGATGCGGGGGTTTGGGGCAGGTTTTCTCCTCCCCTTCCCCTAACCCGCTGCCAGGGCACCAAACTCTTGTCTTTACCCCTATTTTTATTGCAAAATCTGCCCCCCCCTTCATCAGGAGCCGCCTGTACCTTCCCGCCCTGCCTGCACTGAAAGCTCTAAGAGCTGCCATTGCCCCCCCCCTCCCCGATAAAAAAAAACCCCGCAGCAGCAGAGAGCCTGGGGTCATATTTTTGAGGACAAATTGCATACTTTTTGTTGCATAAAGAGCATGCTTTGAAAGTTCCTGGCCACCCTCGGCTGCCCCCACCCCAAATACCAGAGCTCGCTACCCAGACCCCACCTGGGAAGGAACCTGTTGAGCCCGTATGCGCACGAACAGACGGCTCTTTGTGATGATTTTTTTTTTCCGCTTCTATTTTTTGTTTTGAAGTGGCGCTGGTTATCATACAGGGATGGGCCCGAGGAGTTCCAGCGGATCCCGATGCCTCGCTCTCGACTTCAACCCAGCTCAGGGAAGGCAGCATCACATTTAACCCCTAAAACCCTTCGCTCCCTTTAAGTTTTTGACACGTCCCACACCCTGGTCCTCCTTCAGTCCTGCGTTTTTCCCCCTTATTTCTCACTTTCCACCCCATTTTTGCCCACCACGCCCCAGCACTCTCCTCCATCCCCAACCCGGGTGGGTTTGGATCCATTCTCGTGCCGTGAAATCCCGCCCCACGAACCCCACGCCGGGGGGGAATCAGACAACCCGACGGCCGCGGAGCAGCCGGGACGGGGTTTTAATGCCCAGAGAGGGGTGTTTTCTTATCTGCCGCGGGGATGCTCGCTGGCAGCATACACCCAGCACCAGCAAGCCCCAGAGCAGCAGGTTTGCAGGTTAAAGCATCCTCAACTCCCGCTCGATGCTTTCCTGCCTCAGTTTCCCCCCGTTTCGGGGCTCAGAGAAGCTCTGCCCGGTTGGCAGCACAGGCAAGGGATGCAGCAGGGACCCCAAGCCCCAAACTCCACCCCAGCTGGGGGTTTTTTGGGGGGGGGTTTTAAAGGAAATTAAAAAAAACCCACCCGCTGGAAATGTCGTAAGCGGCTCAAAACCTGAGGCCGGGGCTCCGGTTTGTGCAAGTTGCAACCTCTGGGATCCCGCTCTGGTTAAAAAAAAGTTGAGGCTCAGCTGACTCAGCCCTGCCGGATATCGGGATGCCGAATCCGGCCGGGAAAACTTCGGCAAGGCTGCCGGCAAGCTGGGGGAGACATTTTGCAAGGGGAAGAGCCGAAGCGGGAACGGCATCTGGAAGCGATCGGAGGCGAGGAGCCTCTCCCAGGCGCAGCAGGGAATTCCAACAGCGTGAGCTCAGGTTAAAGCCTCCTTCACAGACCCAGGATTAAAAAAAGAAAACCCAAACTTCAGCATATATATTTTTAAACCTGCAAATACCGAAGGAAAGGAAGCCAGCTCCCCGCTCAGTCCTACCTGGATGCAGCTTTGTGATCTAGGTTGATTCTGATTTGCAATTAAAAAAAAAAAAAACCCCACAAAAAAAAAAACCAAAGAGGAGGAGAAACATCTCCGTAGATGTGTTGATATAATTTTACAGGCGTGGTGCCGGGATGAGAGTCCTCCCCCAGCACTGTGTTGTTTAAAATAGCCTTGCTGTGCATTTTGATGCGTCCCTGCACCGTCCATCCCAAGGGACTGCCATATCCCACCTCCGAGCATCCCTCACCAGCACAGGCTGCATCCCACAATGCTCCTCGAGTGGCCCAGGAGCATCCCAGCATCCTCGGGATGGCATGGAAGAGCTGATGGAGGATGCCATCCTAGCTTAGACGGAGCGGTCCTCCACCCCAGACCCCCTCCAGCCATCCCTGAGCCCACGGGACAGGGACCAGCAACACCCACGGGTGGCCAAACCCACCCGGGACACCCCGGCAGAGCACGTGCCATGCTGGGACGGTGACCCCGGCCACCCCCGCATCTCCGCCGTGCCCTTTCGCATGGCCAGCACGTACATACGCACCTTAAAACCAAAACTACCTGACGGCACGTTAACACCCACATCGATATTACATAAATAACTTGCGCGTAATTAATAGAAACCACCTGCATGGCGGCTCGCGTGCTCAAGAAGTCCCGAGCATCCCACCAAAGAGATGTCGGCAAACCTGGACCGTGTCTCTTTGTGACAGAGCAATTTATCCCAGGACAGGATCCACGGGAGATGTGCGGAATCCGGCTCCATCTGTCAGCACCTACCAAATCCTGCTCCCCAAAAATTACCGCTTTGGCTGCACCACGCCCCGAAGCAAGCACTCGCCCACATCCTTCCCACCTCCGTCGCTCCCACCCACCTTCCCAGCGGCTCGGAGGTCACCATCCCACGCCGCTCCATGGCACGGCAGAGCCGGACCAGCCGGGAGCAGCATCCACCGCAGCTCGGCGGCCTCCGGCAGACGGCAAAACACATCCTGGAGAGGAACCGTGGCCCACACCAGCCCGAAACCACTCCAAGCATCTGCCGGTCCAAAGCAAATCCGGGATGGAGGGAGCTCCTTCTCCGGTTTCGCTGTTCCCCACAGGCCAAACCCATTTCTCCTTCTTCTGAGGAAACCTTCCAGCCCAACCCCGGTCACATGCAAGGGGTCAGCAGCTGGAAACCAGAGAGATTAGCAAGAACTGGGCTTTTTTTCTTTTTTTTTTTTTCCCTCCCAAGAAGACGTCGGATTTTCCTAGAAAAAGCTCAATAAACATGAGGATCGCAGCCGGAGGAGAGAGAAGCCACCGGTGTCCAAGCACAAGAGGGGAAGAAACACCCAGAAAAAAAAGAGAACCGGAAGTTGCAGGGAGAGGTGTGAAAGCATCAGATCATTTCCTTTTCTCACTGCAAAATCAAAACTGCTTGTGCAAGTGCCCCAACGGCATCGTACAAGAGTCACTGACTCCAGCCCGGGGTGGGGAGAGCAGGATGGGGTCCCCACAGGGATGCGGGCGAAATCGGGATGCCAACCCGTGCAGGAGGAGGACCACATCCCTACTCCTTATGCAGCCATCATGCTACACCCAGAGAAAACAACCAAAAAGGGAAAAAAAAATTACCTTTAAAAAAAAAAATTATAGGAAAAGCTCTTGAGAACAAGATTTCTAGCCTGAACCAGCTCTGAAATACTCAGCCCTAAAGCGACAGGACCGGCACCTTATACAAGAGAATAAGCAATAGAATATGTAGGATTTAGAGATATCGCCAAATAATTAGTTCTAATTAGCGGGATTCAACCCGAGAATCGCTGTCGGCCAAACGCCCTGACAACAGGGAGGTGGAGAGGGCCTGGGCTGGGCATTCCTGCGTCCTGCAGCCTGGCACCCACCTCGGATGTCGGCTGCAAGCATGGGGATGGCACAAGCTATAAAACTACAGGCTCGGAGACGTAATTATGGCTGTTTAAAAGGGACTTAAACAGATGTTTCCACTCCACGGGTGGGTTTTCGACTCCACGGGTGGGCTAGGGACCAGGAGGATGCTCTGGTCGCTGTTACGGTCCCAGCTCTGGAAGAGCACAGATCTCCATGGTGGACATCCCTTAGAATTAGCGTCGACAGACAGTTCCTCCTCTTATATTTACATTCTCCTTGCCCCTTTACATTTGCCCTTGGCCCCTGTCCTCACGGGGTTCGGTGCATCGCTGTAGCTGTCGCTATTAAATCACTGCCCGGAGCTGGAGGAGCAGGCAGCCCTCTAACGATGCAGATAATTAAACGCAAGGGTTCGGGAGAGTCCAGCAAAGCGTGCCGATCCCACCCTATAGCTTATAATGATGTTAGGAGTTCGTTATAGGTTGGCTATGTCATTAGGAGCCAGGAAAAAGAGACCTCACGCCTGCAGGACAGCCAGCACCAGAGATGGAGGAGGCATCTCCTCGGATAGGTGCACCTCCGAGTCCTCTGCTCAAAATCCTGGCTCTTCCCAGGCTGGGATCTGGCACGCGCTACGGAGAGCGGCGATGCAACGCAACGGGAGCTGCAACGCACTTTGCAGAGTTGAAACGCAAATTGACTGCGGCTAGAAGTCCCCGTGCATCCCCCCGCACGGCCGATCCCTGACCCCAAAGCTCCAGCCCAAGAGCAGCGACCGGCACGGAACCCCCCGCCTGCTCCAGCCTCTTCGCTAAGCAAAGGGAGAAGGTTCACGCACGCTTAAAATCCTCGGCTCCGTCACCAGTCCAGGGTTCTGCCCTGCCCGGGGTGTCCGTCCCGTGTCACTCTGTCCTGCCACTCACCATGGAAAGCCTGAGCAGAGGCAGGTGGCAATGCCTAGGTAATCCCTCTGCTCCATCACCATCCTCTTCATATCAGAGAGCGGCCGGAGGGAGAGCCCGGCAGAGAAGTCAGCCAAATTCAGCAGGGCTTTCCCAAAAACTCTGCCGCGAGACTTTAATGAGCTCGTCTCACTAAGAGATGGGAACCGGAGTCAGCAACCCACCGGGCATCAGGACTGCGCGGGCATCGCTCTATTAACCCGGTGGGGAAAGACACATCCCACGCGTGATGTCCAAGCCAAGAAGTACGAAAAAGCCCCCAGAGGAAGATTTTCCTTTGTTCTCCGCTCCCCAGAACAATAAAACCCCATGGGCTCACCCTGCCAAAGACCTGGCATTGGAAGATCAGCAGGGCAAAGTCCGGCTGGTCCTTTTTCTGCTGTCTTAGGGCAAGCATCCTCATCTCCCCCCGGGAACGAGCCCGTCCGGTGGGAGAAGCAGCACACGCGATGGGTTGGGATGGGGTTTATCTGCATCCTCTGCCGGGATCCCGCTCCCGGCAGCTCTATCCCCACCGGGATCGGTCCCTCCTACTCCTTTGGGATCACCGCGCTACCGGAGAGCATCTGGCAACCGGTCAGAGGATGCTCGGGGGTGGGAAAAAAACTCCCCACGCTCAGACCACTTAAATAAATCATCCTCGGCCCGCACCGCTGCGAGAGCAATACCGTCCTGAGCCGCACACGGGGCACGTCCTCCCTTCCCCGGGGCCTCCGGGAGGATTTTCCTTTCCTCGCACCGGCACCCAGGCGTTAATATCGCACATACCCATCGAAACAAGCCCCCCGCACGCTACCGGGAGATGCCAGAACCTCTCTTGCCGGGGGGTCTCGGGGTGGGTTCCCGTGGGCAGGGGCGATGCCGAGGGCCGGTTTTCCCCAGCCAGACGCAGGGGTTTGGTTTTGTTTTGCCGGGGATCGGGCGGCAGCGGCCAGAAGGGCATCGCAAGAGCCGGGGCTTTCCTCTCGTCGCTGCCCGCGCACGCCTCGCCACCTGGAAGCTCAACCATGCTCAGGCACTAATTAATTACATTAATTTAAAAAAAAATAATAATTGGGGGGGAGGGGGAGGAGGAAAATCAGAAATAAAGCCGCTTTCTCGCTTTGTGGTGTGTCGAGCTCGCCGAGGCATGGATGCCGATGCTGTGGGATGCACCGGTGGGGGCCCAAGCTTGGGTTAACGGGGGGTCCCCCCGGCCCAAATCCCCCCCCCCCCCCCCCCCGCAAACCCTGCCTGTGCACCGCAGAGCAGGCAGCGCTGCCTGTTCCACCGCCCTCCCAGCGCGGAGCTCCCCCATCCCGCCCCCTCCAGCACCCCCAAAAATAAAAAAAGCTACCAGGTTTTTTCTCTCCCCCCCCCCCCCTTTTGCTCAACCCCTCCAGCTCGCAAACCCCCTTTACAGGACACGGCGGGGCGGGGGGAGGACGAGACACGAACACGGGGGGACCCCCCCTCCCACGCTGCAGACTCACCATGGGGCGGGCGCGGGGGGGGCCGCGGCGGCGGGAGGATGCGGGGCGGGGGGGGAGCGGTGCGGGATGCCGGAGCCGGCCCGGGGATGGGCGGGCGGGGAGCGGGCACGCTTGCGCACAGCGCCGGGCTGGGCGGCCGGGGGGGAGGGAGGGATGGAGGGAGGGAGGGGAAGAGCATCCCGGGAGCTGGAGGCACCCGGGGACCCCCCATCCCCCGGCAGTGGAGAGGTGGGGACACCTACCCCCCCCTCCATACCCAGCGGACCCCCAAAAATCACAGCGGTGGGCTCAGCCCCCCCCGGCACAAATCTCCCCCCAGATAAGAGCAGCTCCCAACACGTTTTGGCGGGGGGGGGGCAAAGCTCTCCCCGCCGGGTTCACGCCGTGCCCCCATCGAATCCGCCAGCCAAAGCACCACCGGACGATGCGCAGAGGTTTGGCTTAAAAAACTCAATATCGGGTTTGGGGTGGTTTTTCCCCTGCAGAAATTAATTCCCACCGCAGGAATGCCCCATGCCCGGCCATCTCCCGTGGGGTTTCATTTCCATCCCATCATCACGATACCCAAAATCAGCAGCCGACGCCTCGAGGTTTTTATTTCCACGGTCCAAAATCCATCCCTCCTGCGCCAGGGTGGGGTTTTGCCAATCCCTGAGATAATTACGGATATTAATGCTGATTTTTACATGGGAAATAACGTGAAATATTGGCTCCGGTAGCAGGCAGCTTGTTGCTGAAGGCAGCAAAGTTTATTCCCCTTTACCAGGCTGGAAAGGAAGAGTTAGCGGGAACCTGGAAGGCACCAGCCCCTTTTGAAGACCGACATGTCCATCACCAATGCTATTAATTGATAAAATACTCGTTGAGCTGATGGCTCCAGTATTGCCAAGGCTAATTGAGCAACCGTATCAATATTTGAAGAGCATCCTGGCTTTGTCCTTCAACCTACCCAGGATGGGGTTTCCTTGCCGGTGAGATGCGAGGTAAGAGGGCAGAGAGTTTTACCCTTGGTGACAGGCAAGCTCGCCATAATTAGGTTTTAATTGCCACCAGCTCATACAATCCCGGGGTAATTATTGGGGCCGCAGCTCAGCGGGGGGGAGCTGGGATTTGCTTGAAGGATATTTAGACCCTTCGGTCTCTTGGGTTCCCCTGCTAGGTTTATTGCATCTGAAAACAATAAACAGTATTCAATAAAACTCCAGCAATAATAATGCATCCCAAATGTCTATTTTTACCATGCCCCCAAGACAGAATATTAAAAGAGGCTGCAAAGCTTCACTTCCCAGGATCTTCTCGGTCTCCAGCTCCCTCCCGCTGGCGATGGTTGGATGGTTTTGGGGTGATGGACTCCATCCCAGAGCATCCCACCATGGCAGCATCAATGGGACCAAGAGCAGCAGAGATGCAGACGCAGCGTCAGGGGGCTGCTCCAGCTCCACGTCCCCACTGGAGCCGCCTTGCCCGGATCTCCACACCGAGAGCTCTCAGCGCTGCGGCTTGAGCTTCACCAAGGTTTGGGGAAACTTTAGTGATCCCATGCCAAGCAGCGACCACCAGTGGTGTCCACCCTGCAGGAACCTCAGGACGTCACAGTCGTGCGTCCGCGGGGCGGGTACGGGGTGCCTGCCTTGCCTCCTCACATCTCCTTGGGTCACCCATCTCCCAAGGGACCCCTTGGGTGGACCCAAAGACCAGCAAAGAGCTTCCAGTGGCCACTGCGGATCCAGTAGACGACATGACCGGAAAATACCGCGCTTTGCAAGGGTATTTGCTGTCTTAGCAGAATGCCACGAGCGCTTGCTGGATAGTTAGTCATCGCTAATGACTACGCCCTGCCCTAATATTTAATTTACAAAGGATAAATTGCCAGTTAGATTAATTCAGCATGATGAGTGCCGAGTAATTTGGAGAAGAAAAAAGGCGGGGGGGGGGAAATCCTGGCTGTTTGAGAAGAGAATTTGTAATGAGCTCCGCCATCACCCAGTCCAAAGCTATTTGGAAATCACACCGATAAAACAGTTTAGAAAACGCCCCGGCTGCGGCAGTGAGGAACCGGCGTGCTTTCTTGCCCCACGAGTGCACGAGCAGAGATGTTGCCATCCTGGGATGGCCTCACGCCATCGCGCCACAGCCGAAACGCTCCCGAAAGGGCGACTATAGGACAAAGCAGTCCCCGGCTGGGCACAGATCTATTAATAAAGGAGGAGGGGGATGCCCTCGGCCAGGCTCGCAGCATCTGCTCCAGAGGGACAAGAATGGGGCGATTCATGCCCAGCACAAGCCGGCTTTGTCCTGCCGACCACCTCAGGTTCACCCTTCCTCACCCCACAGCCTAGGAACGCTGTCTGGCTTAGCAAGGCTGGCCCCAGGACTTCAATAAACCCTTTGAAGGCTCCAGCCATAGAGCCACCAAAACGCATCCCCCTGCCCTCTTCTCTTGGGGCAGGCAGGGACAGCCCCTGGTCTGGGCTCCACATCTCTCAGGAGAAACAATTCCTCTGGCGGGAGCAGACAGATGGTCTGCAGAAGATGTGCTGCTCGGGCATCTGTCACAGCCCTCAGAAAGTCTATTTTCAAAACAGGATTTTTTTTTTTTTTTTTTTAATACCTGAAGAACAGGGAAGCTTCCTGGGTGACAGGATGGTCCCATCTGCTGTTTAACCATCTCTCCATTCCTGGGCTGCCCTGGGTGGGCACATAAAACCATGGTGGTCCCTCACCCAGGGAGACCTCTTGGCACTGACAACACTCTGATATGGAACAAAAATCATCCCTTTCCCTTAGCAACTGAAATCCTAGGGATAGAAAGAGCCGGGGCACAGCCAAACACGCTAACCATCTCCAGATCCACTCCTGCAGCAGCTCCCCAGCTCCTACATCACCTCCGTCCCCAGACGTGCTCAGCTCGGGAGGTGGGTTGATCTGAAACAAGAGGGAAAGCCTCCCCTGCCCCAGCTTTCTCACCACATATTGCATTTTTGCAGAGAAATAAGAAAAGGTGGCTGAATCCAGGTGCTCTGTCTCTCCCCTGCTGCTGAAAGGTACCAGGGAACTGCCTGACCTGAATATTTATTAATCGGATGAGCCCAGCAAAGCTCCAGGCATCTCTGATGATACTACTTGCACTCCAGCTGGCTCTAGACTGCTCCAGCACAGGGCAGCACTGTGGCACGCTGAGCAGCCCTGGAAACAAATCACATCTCTTATTTTTTTTTTTTCCCACCATCAGCAAAAAAAAAAAAAAAACCAAACCAACCCTTAGAGCCCAATGTGTTGAAAGGAATAAATAACTAGGGTAGCCTGCGAGATGATTCCTGCAATTACATCCCTGGTTACCGGCTGACCAGAAACCAGAACCCTTTTTGGCAGCAAGAACTCATGAAGCTTTCAGAGATCGGTGTCTGGCGGAGAAGATGCAGGGGAAGCAACAGCTGGCTCGGCAGACTAACCTCTCCCTGTACGTAGAAAGCTGTTTTTCCCACCGTAGCGGGCAGCTCTCAGGAGATCACGGCATGAGGCCCATTCAAACAGAGTCCAGCAGTGAGGAAGAAGTTGGTATCTCACTGAAAGAGGAAGAAAAAAAAAAAAAAACCCATTGCCAGAGCTGGAAAGTGGCAGCAAAGTCATTGGGAGAATCCTCCAGTGGCAGGAAGGCAGAAGGAAGAGCAGGATTATTTATTTTATAGTCTAATTTTTAACGAGCAGGCTGAAGAATCCTTGGAAAACCTTGAGAAGCCTGCGTCAGGGAGGGGCTGCCCTTTTAAGCCGGATATATGACTAATTAGCAGGGTGGTGGTGATGGCTCTGAGGCTGGGGAATCAGGCAGCATGCGCAGTCACTTTTGCCTTCGCAGAGCCCACAGCAGCTGGCGGGGAGGGGTGAGGACTCAAGTCATTTCATTTCTGTGGAGCAAGAAACCCCTCCCCACCCCAGGAAAACTGGTATCCCGCTCCCAGGGGTAAGTCCATAAGAAATAAGTGAAGCTTTCTGCGTTTTCCTGGACCCCCTGCAGCTGCCTGCTCCCCCATTTGGGCTGATACTTGGAGGCAGGGGTTGTTTTCTGGGTGGAAAAGATGGATGTGCACAGACCCTCCTGCCCAAACCCCTCTGCTCGCTGCATCCCAGAGGTGCCTGGTCCAGTACTACAACCCTGGTAAAAAGCAGCACGCTAAAACGTGTTACTCAATCAACGTTTTAATTGACTTGAGCAGAAGACATGGTTTCCATAGCAATGAGCCGTCAGCCCCAATTTGTACAAAATCAGAGTTAAAAAAAATAAAAGCACCAAAACCTTTAAAAAAACAATCCTGAAAATGGGCATTTATTAAAAATAGAAAGATACAAAAGCACCTCTGCCACCTCACACTCTTCCTGCCTCCTGGAATTTCTTAAGCAGAAGTTCATCAGCCCGAAGGGCGAAGGTCAAAGCCCGTTTCTGGTAGTACGTGGAGTCCATCGCCAGGTTGTCAACCACGTCTGCCAGGAGATGGGCTCTCTCCACCGAGCTGCCTGGGGCGTCGTAGCCCAGGGCAGTGAAATGCACGTGGAGGTGGTAGTAGGAGGGTTGGTAATGCAGGTAGATTCGCAGCTGGGATCCGGGCACACCGAAACGCTTCGCTACAGCCTCCTAAAGGGAATAAAAAACACTCCTCCGGGTCAGGACTAGCAACACGTGAGGGCACGGGGCAGCTGGGGGCAGGCAGTGCACGGACAGACCGACCGACCTCGTGACGGACGGAAAGGAGCATCCCCGGGTGGCACAAAAGGCGGAGAGAAAGACAGAAGTGATTTCTGCTTCCTCCATCCTCACGGCAAGGGAGGGAGAAGTTGGGAAGGACAGAGCTCTTCCCCATCCTCCATTTCAGCTTCCGCCCGCCCCACTTTTCTCCCTCCATGACGGGGCATGCTCTCCGCTTGTATCGTCTTCCCTTCCACCCTTATCGCTTCGGCTCACTCGGCAAGTTACAGGGATCCTGTTACCCACTGGTGTAATTAAAGCTATAAACAGCAACGGTGAACTCCGGCACGCTGGCTCGGTTCACTGCTCAGCACGCTGCAATCGCCTGACTAATCTCTTAATTAATCTCCGCTTTCCCCAGTGCAATTACTTTCCAAATTTCTAACACAGCAAAGGAAAGAGAAGCTATCGTGCATCCATCTACCAAACATGCCCCATCACGGGGCTGGAAAAAACTCGTCAGCCGGTGAAAACGACCAAGGGGTTGGGAAGGAATTTATCAATATGGGCAGGACAGGGCTCAACTCCTGCAGCTCTCCCCGGCGTCAGACCAGCCTTGCACTTACCTTCCCTTCTTGCAAGATGTTCCTCAGCAGCGGGAGGTGCTCAGCGGTGAGGTCCCGAAGTGATTTCACCTCCCGACGATGCACGAGGGCTATCAGGTAGAGGTCGTCCAGCTGCAGAGAGATGGAGGATGGTGACGAAGGCGACCACAGAAAGAACAGATGGAGGCACGAGCACTTTGGACCTCACACACCAACCACAGCTTTCCAGGCAACCTGCCATCGTGGTTTAAGTTGGGCTGAATCCAGTATGATTCTCCCAGTACGAGATGTGCTCACCCAGAAAGACACTGGCACCTCAAAGCATTCTTTCTGGACAAATTGGGTTTTGTCACCCCAATTAATAAACAGCGGGATCACAAATATCGATCGATCAACTCTTTTCTACCATAAACACAGCACTCGCTGTTGCCCTTGCACGTTCGCATCTCAAAAACGTTGTCCCAGTGCAGACGGAGGCTGGCAGAAAAGGTGCTGGCACCCACCCCGCTACGTGGGGGAAACTGAGGCACCCAACGGCCCAAGCCCGGGATGCTGTGGGGTCTGCCAGCAACCCCCACGCCACGCTGAGTAAGCGAATAGTTTATCTCCATGCTCAGACGAGGATTTACAGTGAATCGCAGCAGCCAAAACTGCAACTGTAGATTTTTCCGAGTGAAAAGCTTCCTACGATTCCACTGTGCAAATAGCTGGCCGCTTTCTAGTTGCACCAGATCTATAACTAACTATTTTCAAGACCTAATCAGTCACCAGGCAACCCTCGTGCAGTAAAATAAGGCCGTTCAGCAGCTCTCAGCCAGACCCTTGGCATCTCCCTGAAGCACTTACCAAATTCAAGGTTTAACAAGACGTAAGGTTGTGGATCATTACACTTTAAAAAAAAAATAAAAAAAAATCCCCGTCTCCTTCAGCTTAGTTAGTGGCTAATACAAACACTGCAAAGCAACAGGTTTAGATATTTAAGACCCAGCAGATCTTTTCAGGGCTGTGAGAAACCCATCTGGCTATTTGGAAACAGATGCTTGTGCCAAAAGACGCTCTCAGGACCCTCGAAACATGAAGCTGTTATTTGCACCCAAGCCAGCTCATGGTTCGGTTTGATTCCCAAAGCAGCCTTGTGCACAGCTCCGGAAAAAGACAGCATATCAGCTTGTCCTCTTTGGATCAGTGCTGGCTGGCAGGAGGAAAAGCAAACATCTCTTCTCCCTAGAACAACATCTGCATGTTGCTGTTTGAAAAATACGCCTGTTGCTAAAAAGGCCCTGAATGATGTCATGCCGGGCATCGTTTCAGGCAACGCCTCAGGACTCCTGCGGGTTGGAAACCAACTCAAAAGTGGGGAAAAAAGAAAACCAACCAAACAAAAAACCAACTCCAACCACTCTCAGGTTGGGCAGCAGGAGCTGATGCAGCACCCAGGAGGTCGAGGCCAGCAGCAAGTGAGAAATATTCCTCCTGTCCATCAGCCTGAAATAATTACAGGTGAATTCGCAGGCAAGGTGCTGAGCTCGTGCAAGGCAACGCTGTTGAAGGGACTTCTAAGGGGAGGCTTGGAGAGCTCGACCAGGAGGCTCTATCTCATTCCCCTAATTTAACAGAGTAGCCTTGCCTGTTTGGTGGGATGCAGAAAAAGGAACCGGTTGCTCACGGGCAGCCCCAGAGCTGCCGGGATCAGCTCTGGCTCGGCATCACCTACAGCCAAGAAGAAATTCCTTGGCTCAAAGGCAGAAGTCAACAGCACTTGTTGGGATGCTGAGAAAGCGACAGGCAAAATCCCGGATAACCCCGGGGATGACGGCTCTCTTGTTGCAGACAGCAGCCCAGCCTTGGGGCTGGCAAAAAATAAATCAAGAAGATCCTGTTCGGCAACCAACAGGCAACAGCGGCATGGGAAACCTCCCCTAAAGACAAACCCCACTATTTAAGCACTCCCTGACCACGCTAGCTGCCAGGCGTGGATAAAACTGGTCTCTAGAGAAAGCTAAAGTGCAATTTTTAGCCCATCCGTCTCCAATCCTGAGGCAAGTTGTAAATCCTCGCTCGCCGCAAGCTTCACACGGAGGCTTTGCTCAAAGCAAGGAAAGGGGTGGTGTGCTGTACTTCTTAGGATTCCTAAATAGTGCCACCCTGAAAGTAAAGGGCACAGAACAAGGCACTGTGGCGTAATCATGCAAACAAGTGGAAATTTGAGCTCGGTTACGCTATCACAGCTTGACAAGGGATTTTTGAAGTAGCTGATGCGCAAAGAATTCGTGGTAACCAGAGCCTGCCCACCCTGCAGTGACTTACTCACCTGTCCTCCCCAAGTCACTCCCCCAGGCACCAGACCAGAAATAAGTGCTCCCAGCACAGAAATACCCACGAGCAGGCTTGTGTTCCCTTTTTATTAGCTTTTAGTTCCCATTTCTAAGTTTTAATCACACAGTAACTTTCCCCACCACCACGTACAGAAGCATTTTGAGGATCAGAAACATGAAAGGGATTTTTTTTTCCTTCTTTTTTTTTTTTGACTCTATTGACTTCAAGGGGTGCACGTGTGGAGTTTCACCTCCCCTGGCACATCCTCTGACATACAGCCCGAAAGGGAGGTAGATTCCAAGGAAATAATGAGCCACTCAATTGAGAATTACAGCCTGGGCTTAAAAACCTCTGCGTTTCAACGAGTGGCCACTCCCACGAGGGGTTAAGCAGTTGCTCATAAGCTAACGACCATCTGTTTAATATTGCGTGGAGGACAGTTAATTGCAACAACTGAAGGACAACACATCTGCCCAGTTTGCGCCTAAAGTTGAGGCTTGGAAAAAAAACTCACCCCAAACGTTTTCAGCAGGAACAAATATGCAGCTGGATTTAGGTTCAAACACATCATGACAACATTTGGGCTAATACAGGAAAGAGAAAGGGAAGCTAATAAATAAATCACCCAGCAGCAGTGAGAACAGCTTGTGTTTTGCAGTATTCGCAATTAGCACGTGATAAAAGGCCTCTGCAATATCATCACTTAATGACAGCGGGAACAGGAAGGACACATTTCCCTACTAAAACTTTCATTAGCATGCTATTAGTGGCATGAAAGTGGACATTTCCCTGGATTACCTTCAGACAAGCAGCATCCCCTCAAAGATAAGAGGAGCAAACGAACCTGGTTTTGATTCCACTTAAAGTCTGGAACTAGAACAAAGCCGTCACAAGGATCTGGGTTTTCATGGATGATTCTATCAGCCTCAGCTTTCTTCTCCAGGATATTATACACCCACTGAAAGAGAAATACGCAATTTATAAACAGGCAGAGAAAAAAAACCCAACACCTTGGGCACAATTCGCCCAAGCTTGTGGATCAGCGCACGTTCCCTGCAACTAGAATATAAAAAAACCACCCAATGACTTGATTTTAAGATGACCAAATAATTTCATGGCTGGTAACATTTGGAGTTAATTATCCATGAAACACTCCAACAACAAACTCCAGGCTATTTCACTTCAGTGAAAAGATACCCCCCTGATCTTGCTGCGTGGCACTGCACAGCCAGCTAGCTAAACTACTCCAGGATTTTTGTTTTCCTCTTGGGCTTTCAGACAAATCAGCCACCAGCACAAGCAACCCTAAGCACACCAGAGCCGACAAGGCGGGCAGGGGTGGAAGCCAGCTCTCCTGGGGCTCAGACAACGCCTCTTGTAGCACCACCGGGCACCTCCCAGGCTGCACCAAAACCTTCACAACCAGGTTTGGGAAGGGAACTTGGCTGATTTTTCTTTTTCCCCCTCTCCATTCAAAAAGGAAGGAGTGGATTGCTTGCAAGCCTGAGGTTGGACGCGGCTCCGGCTGCTGGCAGCCAGCGCTCGCCGGGCAAATACGAAAGGCCTGCGTTTCCTCGGGCGACGCGCGTCTCTTGGTTTCCTGGCAGATGAGAAAATAGCTCACTGCTGCTCTTCTGTACTTAAAGCTTCAGCCTCCAGACTGTAATCCCCACTCTGGTTACACCCCCCCGGCTCCTCCTTCAAAGCAAAGCACCATCCGGAGAAGGGTTTTGGCTACGAAATGGAAAAGATCAGGGATAACTGACAGAGTAAAACCAGCGGAAAGCATCTTTGCTTTTCCTGGCTCCCAACCTGAGCTCGAGCATCCTTATCTACGTCTCCAAAATGCACTTTACACTCCAGTTTAAGTCTACCTTAAGCACTGGACTGCCAAGGGAGTCCCCAGAGGGTAAGACAAGGCAGCAGCAAATGGCTGGGGCTTGGAAGCTGAAAACATTTCAAAACATCATTTTCCCCATCAAGTTTAGGTTTTGGTGGCTGCAGGCAGGCAGGGAAGGTGCAGCCAGTCTCGCAGACACGCTGAGCAAGCTGGGTCAGTGGATGCTAACCCAGAAACTCAAGATAAGATGACAGCCCTTTTGGGGAACTCTGTCAAGAGTTTAATTAATCTAATCAAAACTTAGGATCATTGTGAACTGACCTGAATATATCCTCAGGGAGAAACCAACCTCTCCTCCCTTGATCTGGTTTTTTTTTGCTTAAATTTCTGGTCTTTTCTTCCTAGCAACAATGTCTTAGAGAAGATTAGATTCTCAAAGCCATTTTGGAAGGCATGGCACAAGATTGCTGTGCTCTGTGACCCTGGAAGAAAAGCAGGGCAGGAAGCTCAGCAGGAAATGAAAGTTTGCCCTTTGTTTTTTTTATTTATGCCTCTTCTTTTCACAAGTGCCAAGCTATCAGCACTATAAATAAGTTCACCGATCAGATGAGCTGAATTTTAAACCCATCGCTGCCTCATGTGATGGGCAGGTCATCAGCTGATTGCTCTTGCCATTTCCAGCACAAGCCCAGCAAGGACAACACATGTCCAGAGGCTGGCACCACAATAAAACCATTATACTGAAAGCATCAACGCTTTACATCTTCCAGCAGAAAACAGAGATGCCTCTGTAGTTCCCCGATATTTCTGTTACCCTTCACATTTCCCCTTCCGCTCATCAAAACCGGTTAGATAAAGAAAAGAAACGGCATTATCAGATCACAGAGGTCAAGGACTGACTGTGCTGACCATGATTTCTCAGCAGATGCTCCTGATGGTCACCAGAAATATGCTTGCATGTAGAACAATCAGCTCACAAGCATTTGGTGGAAGAGGCAGAGAGAGAGCTCAAGCAACTTCTGAAGGCGGCTGCTACACCAGGAAATCTAACAGCCTTCAGAGCCAAAGCACGGAGAAAACATTCGTGCAGGTTGCTGTCTGGTGGAAACACGCTCTTGTGTTTCTCCGGCTGCCTCTCTGTTATTGGTGTTGCAGCCTGGCTGCGGTAAGAAAGCTGAACGACGGAGCAAAGGAAAGCAGGCACGCGAGGAGCAATTGAGCACACACCACAGCCTGCAAGGTGCCTTCTGTATGAGGCGCAGAAAGCAGGAGTCACGTCCATCTGCAAGTGATCAGAAAACAGACACTGCAACAGCGAACCCTGTTAACCCTTCTGCTGCTGAGGTGTGGGGGACACCCAAGGGTCGTGGCTTTTGGAGTTTATTTCTAACAGCCAGCCTCAGCAGTCCCAGGATTTGGTTTATTCCGCCTTCTGCGCAGGCTGGCATGAACCGGTCCCTAGGGACTTGTGTTCCTTTGGTCTCTAAAGGAGAAAGATGGGGAGAGGAATGGTCAAAAAGGAGGTAAAACAGGCAAAAAGCCCATTGCTTCTGCCTGGGGCAAGGGGGACGCTAAAAGTACAGCTTCGCCCCATGGAATACAGACCAAAGGGCTGAATGGCAGAGGAGCTGGAGGCAGAGCCCGAGGAGCGAGTTGTGATGCAGGAATCCAAGAGCAATCTGTGCCTTCCCATTTCCACAACACCCAAGAGACTCGTAAAAGCCCAGCGAACTGCACCAACGCCCAGGGAGCCACCCTTGGAAAGGAGGGGGAGGAACAGCCCAGCACAGAAAGTCTCCTGGAACCTTCAGAAAGGCAATTTCAGTTCAAGGAAAATGATTTTCTGCAAGGATGGCCCAAAGGACAGAAGGATGGGGACACCGGGGAGGAAAGAGAGCCCTTTTTAGCATTGCTGAGCTTACCCCAAAGGTCAACTAGGCTCAAGAAAGTCTGAGAGATAAGGGGATGTGTTCAGCGGGGCAGGCAGCATCACAGCTCAGGATCAGCAGACACAGCCTGCGGGTGGTCACATTTGAGAAGCAGGATGCTCAGCCAGATGAGAGGGTGCGGTACCGTGGAGCTGACAATGCACTGAGCTCCTGACTCTTCTGCCTCCAACCTGGGCTTTGGAGGAGACGTTTGACGGCCCAGTGTGTTGAAGGAGGAGACCACAGACTCCCATCTCTGCAGAGGGAAGCAGTGGTATCCATACCTGGATGCTGAAGCTCTGGGACTGGATGAAGGGCAGTGTTATATTCTTGTAATCCTCCCAGGTTTCACGGATGAGGTGCACTTCTTGACGGAGGTATTTCTGAAGGTGTTTCTCTGTGGCAGGGTACACCACTGTGGTTTTTATCTCTAGAAAAAAACATGTTTACTGAATTACCATCACAGACGAAACCCACATTACATCCTCCGGTCCCTGATAAATCTGTTTTCCCTTGAATAAATGCCGCACTAACACATTTTTAAAAGATACTGCTAAAATAGCAGGGTGGGGAAAACAGACATGGAAAGCAAACAAGTACTTTAACCTCCCAGGCTGCTGCTGCTTTTTTGGAGAAAGGATAAGCTGAAAACACAGCCAGGGCCTGTCTTTCCAGTTCAGGTGGAGGAGTTCACTGTCTGAAAGTTTTTTTTCCCCACACTCGCTCTTTCAGGCATATCAGCAACATCGGGGCTCCCAGGGAAGAGTTTACGCGCAGTCAACAACCAGGACAGAAACACGACCCCGGGGGCAGAGACGCATCTTCCTCATACTTAAATCCGAAGCTCATGGGATGTTATTGAGCGAGCACCCAGCAACTTTCTCCAGCCACGAAAGCAGACATCGCGTGAGCTGCAAGCAGCAGGGCTGGCACGAGGAGCAGCTCCTTCCCAGAGCTCTCAGCCGTCAGGATGCTCGGCATCGAGCCCAGGAGGCAAAGAGGTCAAGGGTACAGGGACGGACTCGGAGCAAACAATGTGGGCTGATGGGTTAACACAGCACAGGATGAGCTGAGGGGAGAGGGCTGGGTGATTCCCTGCACCAGGCAACAAAGAGCATTTACCTGTTTACTCTAGCAAAAAGAAAACAATTTCTGTTTACCTTGAGATTAAAACTTTGCTGCATAATTTCTGCAGCATTAAACAGGATGCAATTGTGCAGCATGTCAACGTGGCACCTTTGACCTCGGCAGCAGTAAATCTTACCCGCGGTGGTAAAACACTTGGAAAATATCCCCCTTTGGCCAAGATTAGGTGCATGATACAGAGCCTGCCACAACTCCAAGGCCACCAGCAGTGCCTCCGCCTTCCCAGCTAACAGAGAGCTGCTACAAAGTTCAATGCAGGAAAGAGAAAAACCCTGCCAGCCCGGACAAACCTCGAGGAGATCGAGCCGAAGCAAACGGCTGGGGCACTGCAAACACTGCAGCTCGTGCCCAAGGTCTGCCACGGTCTGGAAAATCATGGGCTGCACACTCACCAGTGTACCAAACAGTTGTGCTTCACGCTCTATATATGTGTGTGTGTGTATATATATGCGCCAGACGCTGAATATAAATATCTATTTGTTCCTAAAGTCAGGATTTAGGGTGGGTTTGTGTTGTGGGGTTTTGGGTTTTTTTAAGGTCGGTGCTACACAAGCCGGGAGACTCTGCCTTTTCATTTCATGCCAAACCCAGCTTAATGAAATCCACAGGAAAATGCTGGTAACATGAAATATGAAAATGCAAACCACAAGGGCAGTCTGGTCTGATTCCCACCATACGCATGTTCAAACAAGGTTGTTTTCCAGGACTCGATTATTACATCACCCTGCTAGAAGTGCTAGCAAAATAAAAAAAAAAAATTAAAAAGATATGGCTGTGGCTCCTCCACTCCTCACTTAAAAAGACCAGCAAAGCACTGGGGAGAAAATAAAAAGGCAAAAGATAAGAAAATACCTGGCTGAAACTTCCACAGTTTAATTTTATACCCCAAAACAAGAGCAGGGACTGCAGCAGGAAACCCTCCATGCTGGGGGTTGCGATAAGCGCAGGCTGTGCGCTGGCTGGCATGGGGGTGCAGAGGGTCCTTCATGGCTCTCCCCCCCAAGAGCAGCCACCCCTGAAACTGGGGAGGTGCTGGGGAAGCCACTTCAGATACTTTAAAGCCTAGAGTGAGATCAGAGAAAGCCTTAATGTGCAACTGCGGTTGTGCAGCAGATGTTCGGAGAGGAGAGCGGGGAGAGGCTGTGGTTCGTTAATGATTATTTCCCTTCTAGAGGTCTCATCAACCCTGAAACACACCAGCAATGCTAATTAGCATAAATTACAACGGCCAGAGAACCTGGCTATCATTAGGAGGCCAGGATGCAAAGTCCTGGCTAAGGCTGGGCTCAGCCGCAGGAAACATCCACGGCGAGACTGGGCTCGCCATGAAATCTTTCCATTGCTGGCAACCAGCCGCGTTCATGCTCCATTTTAAAAGCCACCCTGCTCCTGGCAGACTCCACGTGCATTAAAGCATCACGTACATTGTGAGGCAGCCAAAACCTCCCCTGGCCTGGAAGCGGAGATAAAGAACCGCTGGACACGTGATATGGGGTTTTAAGCTCGCTGAAGGGTCGGGGATTGTCTCCGCTCATGTCTGAGTCACATCGGGCAGCATATTCCTGAACGTCAGCCCAGGGACACCATGAAACGCCTGTGGTTTATTCTGGAAGTCAGGACTGAACATTAATTAACTGGAGGTTATAAAAAAGGAGGCAGAGGTACCGCGATGGTAGGGAACAAACGATCGGGCGGTTCATCCTACAAAGGGTGTTTGAGGGGATACACCACACCATTATTTCCCTGCCCAGGGGAAAAGGAAGCTCGGGTTGATCAGAAACAAAACAACTTCTCCTCTGTCCTGCTAAAATGAGAGTGAAAAAAAACCCGAGACAAAAAACAAAACTAAAACCACAGCTCTGTGTGGGGAACTTGGGGAAACAAGAGCTGAAGGCAGCTGTCGCCAAGATGAGAAGACAAAACACGTTATCCCATGCTCCCCACGGCGCAGGACAGCTACGTGCTGCAGATGGGGAGGAGGTGCAGAGAGCTCGTGCCTGTAGGAAAGCACACTCCGGGCTCACTAGCAATGCCCCATCCCCTTTGGCGCCATGCCGTCCACAGGCTCTGCCAAAGCCCCCTCCAACCTGTATCAAATCATGACCCACAACCTGTTTCTACTGTTGGGCAGGGGCGCTTTTTCCTCCCTTCACTATTAGGAAGCTGAGCTCTGGTTTATGATCTGCCTAATCAACTCAAACGTCAGGTACAGGAAGGTGCCAAGCCCAGGAAGCAGCAGCAAAGTCACATTTGTACTCTTGCAAGCTGGGTTCCCCCCCTGCCCCGCAAGCCTCTTTCCTGCTGCATACAGCTCTGCGCTGTCTTCCCATCGTCGGGTATCTCCTTCGATGCAGCTCTAAATATAATGATGCGCAACCTCCCCCTTCCCCTGCTGCATTAACATTTTATTTAGTTTTATGATCACAACTGTGCAGCAATCGCAGGGGAACGCCTAACTTTAACCCGACCAGGTACAACCAACGGCTTTGCCTCGGACATCTGGGACTCTCGTTATTGAATGAAATAAAAGCACAAAAGAAAAGGATAAAGCTCGCAAGAGCTCATGCTGTCTCCGAGGCCAGTACGTGCCAGGGCGAGCCAAGCGCGCTGGTGGGGACTTCTGTCAAGGCTGGCTTGTCTCTCCTGGTTCTCATCCACGGGCCAAGGACTCGGTGGGCAACAGCCACAGCAAAGGGGAAATCTGCAGGTTACCCACCCAAAAAAAACCTGGAGCAAAGCACGGCAATACCTCCCACCCCCCCCAAGCCAGCCTGCCTGTTTCTCCTGTATCTACCACCCCACTCCCACTGCTCCAGCTTTTTATTTGAGTGTAAACGCAGTTTTTTTCGCTGGGCAGGCCCCACAGGCAGGCAAAGCGTGGAAACACCGGGAGACGAACCAACCTTCCCCATGCAGCTCGCGCGAGCTTCTCCAGCTCCTCGCTGCCTGAAACTAGACGCTTTTTGGGCTCGGGAAGGCAGGGGTATGGATCACTTCCTGCATGACTGAATACTTTCCTTCCACGGTCTCCCCTTTCTCCCACAATTTCTCCACCCTGTGTTGGAGAGATGGAGCCAGAGTGTCTCCCAACGTGCTCATTTTTAGATGTTTTTCATAAGCTTCAGCCCGCAGCGCAGCGATGAGCCGTGCCCAGTGAGTAAAGACTCCTTAAAGGAGTGATAAGAGCCCTGGAATTACGCCAGCATGGCTTTGGTGCTGCGAAACACAACAGCCAGGCAAGAGGAAGCTGCTTTTGGCTGGAAAGAGCAAGCTCTCCCTGTTAAATGGGTGTGAGCACCACCAGGAGCTGGATGTTATTGGGGAATGCGTGGCTTGAACCATCTGGCTTTTGCGATCGAGCCTTCAGCAACAAGAAAAAGTCTGTCCCCTGCTATGAAAGTGGCCCTTGCTCTCTCTGTAAAGGAGAGTCCCAGAGCTGAGGTTTCCTCCACCAGCATCCACCTTAAGCCATAAGCTGCCTCTTAAATCACAGCATTGTCCAGCAGCTGGCCTTAAAATAAGTTATGCACGCCTGCCTTCGCTGTTAGTGGGGCACTTACAACCAGAGAGCACACTCTCTGACACTGCTCCTCCTCGCAAACTCCCTCACAAGTTTCCTTCCCCTTAGCCACGTGGTTTTGGATTGCCCTTGAGAGAAACTCTGACCATTATTGAACTGCTTGCAAATGCTATTTCCCATTTTAGCCTTGACATGTCTCTCCTAGTGGCCGGTAAAAATCAACGAGCCAAGCAAGACACCGATGAGGTCCTCTCTTTCTGACCAGCGCTATTTTCACACGTCCCCACGCCGGCGCGCTCCCAGCCCTAGAAATCTCATCTTTAAGCTGCAGCAGAGTGAAATTCCTCTTCCCAGGGCAGAAGGGAGTCATTTGCTCAGGTAATGTGCTTCTTTTGGCCTCCCCTTCTCCGCCTTCACCACGCAAACAAAGCGACTGGCCCAGCCTCGCAGGCTCTTTTACCACCAAGACAAAACAAGCTTTCATCACCCAGGGCCTGCGTTAGCTTGACTCCGCAGAGGGAAAAATGAGGAGGCGGGGAAAGGATGAAGAAAATATCTACTTTCAGCTCTCAAGAAACTCCAGCTGAATGAAAAGCCTACCCGGAGACTTCACACCACAAAGGCAGCATTGAGAAAACACGCTTCAAAAGAGTGGAGGGACCTGGAGGCAGCTCCTCCTCACGCGGTCAATGTGGCTGATGTCACAAGTCACCTGCGGTCACGATCTCCTCGGTCTGAAGGTTTACCTTACCTTAGAAAGCAAGAAGCTGGGCGGGGGGGGCTTGGCTGCCCGGGCTGCTGTGAAATCCCCAGGGTAAAATCCTCTTCTGCACAACACCGCAACCCAAGACTTTTCGGAGGACTTGCTCAATGCCAAAGTTTGACATTCTCTACAAAATACTTTTACTGCATCACGTAAGCCAGGTGTAAACCTGCAAATGCCAGGAGATAAAACCCCGTGTGTGTCTAACCCTGCAACCAAGAGGCCGAGTTAGACCCCAGACGAGGGCTTGCTGGGTCTCCACACAATCGCTCGACATCCAGGGATTTCTCACAAGCCCTGACATTATCTGCAGCCTTACAGGAAATTTCTCCTTCGTTTTAGGTTTATGAGCTGCATTCCTCGTGTCGACTCCCTCCTCGGGCTGTGACTCAGCTCAGAAGGGCAATTTCCTTCCCCTCCTGATGTGCACTACCATTTCCTCCAGTGCAAGCCCAGCTGCCCACCAGCAGCTCGCACAACATGCCCGCAAAAACAGTTATTTGGCTCCGAATCACTTCAAGGGAAGCTCTCACAAAACAAACAGCGTGGTTACACAGGGCAGAGTCGTGGCACAGAGGGCAGGCCACACAGAAACAACCCCAGCAAGGATTTAGTTTAACCAAGGCGCAGAAACGGGATGCGAGAAGACCCAGATTCACTCGGTTTTACTCCAGCCTCTCGGAAAAAGCAGGACCCTGCATGGCACTGACAGAGACCTGCGACCCTTTAAACAGCCTTTTCACCCTGGCGAGGGGTTTCACACTTGGCATAAATCTTA
Source organism: Grus americana (assembly GCF_028858705.1). Lineage (NCBI taxonomy): Eukaryota > Metazoa > Chordata > Aves > Gruiformes > Gruidae > Grus > Grus americana. The sequence continues at coordinate 7,711,811 of NC_072875.1, forward strand.
TATTAAATAAAAAGCTTTGCTGTCAGAGTAACACTGGACTAATACAGCAGTGCAGCAAAGCTCTACAAGGAAGCAAAAAGCCAGCATGACTGGTAGGGCTGCAGAGAGGCCCAGGGGATTTTAGTCTCGCAATGCCACCTCGTGGGAATCGCTGCAAGTCGCTGCCAGCCCGGAACACAACAGGCACCCACCCAAGCAGGAATCTTTCCAGGCGACCAAGTGTAGTTTTAACATCTTCCCACACAGGGCATCTGCAACAACCGCGGTGTCACGGTGTTTTCCCACCATTGAAACGTGGCTTTGTAACACTGAAACCCCTGATTTTGAGTCCTTGACAGGAGTTTTGCACAACTCAAGCTCCCAAAGCCAGACAGCACTTCCTCCTACACCATGGACATAGCGTTAAAACGGGAGCATTTTCGGGAAGGAACATCAAATATCCCAAAACTTTAATTCGGGACCACAACTTCTTACTTAAGGCTATCACTCTGATTAATTTTGACTCTGTTAAACCTGTTTGACTATCACCGAGCTTATGGAAGCGTCGACACGTAATTAATCACTGCACTTCCAGAATTTAAACACATACATCAGCATTAAATCAAAGCACCCGGCCTGCCAAAAGAGTGGCCCTGCTTTCCAGCGGCGGCTGCAGAGTGCCACAATCACCTTTCCACTGTGACAAGAACCCATCTCACAGGATAACACCCTTCTGCTGAAGCTCTCCAACCCACTCATCTGAACCATAGTGGGTTATTAATCAGGTTTTATAATGAATGGATGCATGAAATCAGCAGGGAGAGGCTCAAAAGGCGGAGAGGCCAGGCACTCAAGGTTGCAAGCATTTAGATCCCCCCTGCATGCACGCTACCTGTCTGTCCTTAGCAGGTGACATCGGGCAACAAAAATAAAACACCCAAGATGATACCCTGGAACGAGAAGAAGCCAAGAGTGCTCACCGCTCAGCTCCGGGGGAGGATAGAGGTGGTACGTGCTGTAAATGTCATTGTGCATCTGCAGCTCCAGCTTCGTGTGCTTCTTCAGCAGGTCCAATACCTTCTCTTCCTGGAAAGGAGTCTTTTCCAGGATGACTACGGCATCTGTCCCCTCTCCGGAGGGGCTGGTTACCTGCAAGAAGAACGGATAAAGCTGTCAGCAAACTCAGACCCAGTGCCGGCTGGAGAGTTTGAGACCAGGGACAACAGACAACAACTTGCAGCCCCTTGATTCTCATGCACAAACCCCCTCCTAGTCCACCGGGCAGCACCCATCCAAAAATAAAAGGCGCATGCCTTGAAGCACGGCAGCAATCTGCTCCCCATCAGGGAACACAGGTGGTTTGTGGTGGGAGCATGGGATGCGGACAGCCTCTCAGCCCATCTGCACCTCCCCGGATGCTCCCAGCGCCTGCAGCTGCATTCCTGTTGACCTACATCATTGATTTTATCTCAGATATTCACAAGTCAGGGCAGTTGACCGGGCGGTCAGAGGGTCAGAAAGAGGGCAGAGGCAGGTCTAGGGGAGCAGACTGAGGCCGTTTTGGGGCCAGAAGCACTGCTGTCCTGCTCCGAGGTCCCACAACCCAGATGTGGATGTGGCCTGAGCGTGCTGGTTGCGGGAGGCATGGGATGCAGAGCACACTCCCAAGTCGCTCCTGTTCATACAGGACCCAGGCGAGGCCTCCCTGAACTCCGCTTTGGAGAGCAAAGGGATTCACACGGGGCTCCCAACCCAGCCACGCTCACGCAGTAGAGCAGGCAGGTCTGTCCCCGGTTCAGTGACCATCAACCCCTTGCCCTGAGACCAAAGCAGCAGCCTAAAACTTCTCCATTCTCATCGTCTGATCGGAGGCAAACCTCCAGGAGCAGAGCCAGCTGCACCGCTCCCACAGCCAGCCTCTCCAGCCATAAAACTTAGGCAGTTACTACAAATTTCCCTTTTAGAGCACCTGATTGACACACCTATCCTATTTACAGCCCTAGAGTTAGCATATTCCTTGCAATTTAATGCCGTTTCACCGACCAAGCACGAAAAACCTGCTCGCTGGGGCAAAAGCAACAGCTATGCTAATAGGGAAAAATAACCTCAGGCTTGAAATAAGGTTTCCAGCACGCTGCCGCCGAGAGCAGCTGCTCCTGCCCCTGCCCTTGGCCAGCACCGGGCTGGAATAGCGAGTCTGGGGCCACGCTTTGTTGAGTAAAGAAGGGCTGGGCCGGGCCGCAGCCCCGCGGAGGGGAACGGGCCGGGGGGGGTCCCCGCAGCCTCCGGCCACGCTGATCCCGGCCGCGCCATGCGGCGGGGGGCGTGGCTTGTTGGCAAGGGGCGTGGCCTGTTACCGGGAGCGTGGCTAGCCTTCAGCGGGGAAAATGGCGGCGGATCGGCCCAGGCGTGGACGCCCCCCCACCCTCCCCGGTACCTGCCCGTGCAGGAACACTGCCTTATCCCGCGCCGACTCCCGCAGCACACGCTGCAGGCGCAGCTCCGCCAGCGGAAAGGGGGCGACGGCGGCGGCCCCGTCGTGGGGGGCGGCCTCGGCCTCCTCCTCATCACGCTTCCTCTTCGGCCGCGGGCCCTCCGCCATGGCGCCCCCCCCTCCCCGCACTGCGCCTGCGCGATGCCGGGGAGCGCGCTCGCAGAACGGCCGAGGAAGAGCGCGGCGCCGCGCTGGGAGGGCGCCCCCTGGCGGCTTGGCGGTGCGACGGGGCTCGGGGTCACTCTCCCCTCCCCCGGGGCTCCTTCCAGACCCGCTCACAGAAACCCACAAACCAGGTTAAAAAAACCCCACAAATTTCACATTTCTGCATTTTCAGTGTCCCAACAAACCCGTGTAAAGACACCACCGGCACGTGGCACCCCTCTTCCTGCCAGCAGCCCGGCGCCATGTCAGTTTATGGGGATCTGGGGGGACACCGTCGTAAGAAGCTTTGAAGACCCCCGGACCCCCCAAAGCTGGGAGCTTAGTGTTTGCACGATGAGCAGCGGGGACCCACGGGAGATGTCCCCCACGGGTGTCCCAGGTCGGATCCGAGCAGCTCAGCTTCACCTCCGAGGTCCATGAGGACACGGCCACATCCAGATCCGGCGGCAGCTCCAAAATGCCAGCAGGGACGCGTCCGCCCGCTCCCAGTGCTACTCCGTCCTGCTCATGGAGCTCCGGCACAGCTCCTGGAGGTCTGCAGAGGCAGCGGACAAGCTCCATTAGCAACCAATTCATCTAAGAAAAAAATCAACTATTTCAATCAATTTACAGAATCCGGCCCCTTCCCACGGTGTCCGCCCCACCGGACTGACATTTCACCAGCATCCCACGGCATACTCACAGCGCACGACAGTGTCTCTGATCTGCCTGAAGCTGTTCTCCTTCAGCGCCATGTAGATGTAGTAAAGGTTTCGCAGCTCCCTGGGATAATCCTTCCGATCCACGTCCTTCAACACCGGGATGGTGCGCCCGTTGGCCATCGGAGCTTCAGCCAACGCCTGGTGCATCTGGTACTTGCACCAAGGATCCTGGAGGAAGCCGGGAGTGATGAGCATCACCCAGCAGTGACTGTTTTGCAGAGCATCACACAGTTCCGTCATCACCGCGCTTCCCGGCGTGGCATCCCGTAGCTGGAGGAAGCAACGGAAGCTTTCGGGTTGGCTTTCCAGGTAGGACACCAGCTCCTCCACCAGCTCCAGGTCCACCTCGCTGTGGCAGATGCAGACGTCGTAGCTCTTGGCCCACCGGGCGCTGCCCGAGGCGTTGATGTCCAACACCGAAACAGGCGACGGGCGGATGGATCTGGCCAGGCTCGTGCCAGGAGAGGAGTCAGAGCTCTCAGCAGAGGATGAGGAAGGTGAGGATGAAGCAGAACAGATGGTGTTGAGGGTGCTCTCCGATGACCTGGGTTTGGGCTTGTGCAGGAGTCGCCTAAACCAGCCTGCAGAGTCAGAGGTTGAGGTTGGGGGGGGGGCTCAGCACCCCCAAAACCACCCCAGCCATCACTGACACCAGTGGGCACCCCTGCATTTTGGTGGGGAGGAGATGCTGGTGATGGAGGGGACAGAGACAGAGGGTTTATCCCAGACTCACCGGCCATAGCAGGCAGAGCGCTGCTCAGCTGCCAATTGCTGGTGTGAAGCCTCTCCTGCCAGCAGAAAAAGAGGGATAAAAAAAGAAATTGGGAGAGGAGGAACTGCTGTGTGGCAGGTCTCAGCCTCAGCAGGGTTTATTCCAGGGACACGCAGCTCCAGGGTGCTCACCTGCAGCCCCAAAAATCACCCCAGCAGAGTTTTCTGCATCTGCCTCCCCAAAATTTGCTGGGAAGGAGCATTTTGACCTCAAGCAGCCCACCTGCCTGCACTTTTACTGCCTGTTACCAGCTCTCTCCACCAGAGATACACACCTGCAGCAAGCGAGGCCGAGAGCTGACAGGCAGGAGACCCCCTCATTCCCAGCAACCAGGGAAGGATCCTGCGGAGGGGAAAAACAGGGATCAGCAGGGATTGACCAGCTGCCAGCAAACCAAAGATGGTTTGTGTGATCCCTGCCCATCCCTCGCCAGCTCACGCTGCGCCCACACCTCGGCACCATGCTCCCGGCGCAGTTTGGGATGTAACAGGAAAAAGATTGAGCGTGGCTTGAACGACGAGTGTGGGCAGTGAACAACGAGGGGGGAGAAATTTGGGGGATGCCTACCTGGGATGCAGGAGTCAGGCCCCAGAGCAGGGAAGGGGGATGCATGAGGTTCTGCAAGGAGGGTCTTCCAGGATCACCTAGGCAGGAAAGGAGAGGTAGGGTACAGCACATTCACTCTGGAGCCTAATGGGATCCGCAGCGAATGGCAAGGCTGATCCGTCCTTACAGCTTCCCCGCCTGGGAGCGGTTCCCAACAGAGCAGCCCCAGGGTGCAGGGGGACAACGGCAGCACCCACCAGCTTCCCCAGAGCAGAGGAGCTGCCCCGTCCCTCCGCAGCCCAGCCCCCCAAGACACCCCCCCAAGCTGCCAGCAGCTCCAGGCTCCGCCTGGGCATGCGGAAGCACAGGCAGGGGAAGTCAGCCGCAATCCCACGGGTCTGGGAAGCCAGCCGGGCCTCAGGCCTCCCTCCCACATCCGCCACCAGCCAGACGCTGTCACTGGCCGGGTGTCACCACGCCCAGCCCTCGCCGGCACACACCAGCACGCCCGGACCCATTTCCCTCCCTGGTTTTATAACCAGACACAGACAGGTCTATCTCTGCTGCTCCCACTTATTTTATGAGTTAAATTTACTGATTGCAGTCACCATCATCCACTCTTCATCCTCAGCACCCCCAGCAGCCAGGCAGGCACCAATGCCCGGCAGTTCATCCCTGATACCCTGCAGGACTTGGATGGGAGCCTGCGGGAAATGGCCTCCTGGTACTGTTCCCAAGGAATCTGGGGGGGTCTTAAGGGGATTTGTGCCCACCCAACTCCACGGCAGGCTGTTCATGGTGTGGGGCTGCCTGGAGGACATGTCCCCCATCTCTTCCATGCCTGGGAATGATGTGGTTAACCTTCAAGGTGGACACCAAACCTTCCGCTCACCAGTGCGACACCACCGTGGCTGAGTTGGCAGCCCAGCATGGCGTGGAGGTGACCTGGGAGGTGTCCCACACCCTCCATGACACCAGCCCTGGTGCCAAGTGTGTCCCTCCCCAGAGTCCTCACCCTGAACGACAGCAAAGCTCCCCTGACCTACATGGGGTAGACCATGCAGCCAGAGGAAGGTATTTCCCTCGGGGGATAAGCCCCAAGTCCTTTGACTCCCCCAAAAAACACCCCCTCAACCCCAGCACCCCACACCGGGGCCAGATGGGCTACCCCTTCATCAACACCATCATGACCCAGCTGGGGTCTCCCAGGAAGAAGGGCTGAGGGTTGGGAAATGCCCCCCAACACCCACCAGGCTCTTGTGCACCCCATCCCCACACCACCACAGTGTCCCACAGGTCTTTGAGGACACGGACTGGTCTCTCAACACCGGCAACTGGTTGGGGCTGTGTGTTGGGTTTGCGTGGCAAGGTTTTGGTAGAGGGGGGGCTACGGGGGGGGCTTCTGTGAGAAGCTGCCAGAAGCTTCCCCTGTGTCTGATAGAGCCAATGCCAGCCGGCTCTAAGACGGGCCCGCCGCTGGCCAAGGCCAAGCCAATCAGCACCTCTGTGATAACATAGTTAAGAAGAAGAAAAACACTTAGAGAGAGCTTTTGCAGCCGGAGAGAGGAGTGAGAAGATGTAAGAAACTCTGCAGACACCAAGGTCAGTGCAGAAGGAGGGGCAGGAGGAGCTCCAGGCGCCGGAGCAGAGATCCCCCTGCAGCCCGTAGTGAAGACCACGGTGAAGCAGGCTGTCCCCCTGCAGCCCATGGAGGAAGGATGAGGGGGTGTAGAGATTCCACCTGCAGCCCGTGGAGGACCCCACGCCGGAGCAGGTGGAGGCACCTGAAGGAGGCTGTGGCCCGTGGGAAGCCCACGCTGGAGCAAGTTCCAGGCCGGACCGGTGGACCCGTGAAGAGGGGAGCCCACGCCAGGGTAGGTTTGCTGGCAGGACTTGTGACCCCGTGGGGGACCCCACGCTGGAGCAGTTTGCTCCTGAAGGTCTGCACCCCGTGAGAGGGACTCCATGCTGGAGCAGGGGAACGATGAGAGGAGTCCTCCCCCTGAGGATGAAGAAGCAGCAGAAACAACATGCGATGAACTGACCGTAACCCCCATTCCCCGTCCCCCTGTGCCGCTGAGGGGGGGAAGGTTGAAGCCGGGAGTGAAGTTGAGCCCGGGAAGATAGGAGGGGTGGGGGGAGGTGTTTTAAGAGTTGATTTTATTTCTCATTCCTCTACTCTGTTTTGCCTAGTAATAAATTAGATGAATTCCCTCTCTAAGTTTGGTGTGTTCTGCTTGTGACAACAATTAGTGAGTGATCTCTCCCTGTCCTTATCTCGACCTACAAGCATTTCGTTATGCCTTTTCTCCCCTGTTTAGTGAATGAGGGGAGTGAGAGAGCGGCTCTGGTGGGCACCTGGCCTCCAGGCAGGGTCAACCCACCACAGGCTGTCAGGCAGCACCTTCTTCCATCAATACTTCAACATCTACTCGCCCATCGCCTTTGGCAAGAAGATGGATCAGGACAGGGCGTACATCCGGTAGGCAGGAAACCCAAAGCCACATGAAACAGTAGGTGGTCTCCCCCAGTGAATTTGAACCCTCGCCACAGGAAATCCCTCCCCGTCCTCAAGGACTTCTCCACTGAGTACATCTACGAGCCATGGAAAGTGCTGCAGGCTGTGCAGGCTGCCTGGTGAGCACCCACTACCCCCGGCCCATCGTGGGGCACGGGGCAGCAAGCAAGAGGAACCCGGGGTGCACAAAGGCAGCCCGCACCCAGAAAGGTAACGAATCCCCCAAGAGGCACTGAGCTCCCCCCACACCCTACTGCCAGCCCCACTGCCTTCCTCTCCTCCAGGCACCAAGCAGGAGCCACCAGCCAGCCCCTCCATGGCCAAATCCTGAAGGAAGAAGCCCAAGACTAAGCAGCGCTGAGCCCCACAGGGACCCCAAGGCAACTGCCAGCCAGGCTCAGGCACCACTTGTCCCATTCTGACCTATTTTGCTCAACCACTTCCCTTACTTAATCCTTTTCCCTCTCCTCCCCTGAGACCGACAACTTTACTGCTGCCACCACCCTAAAAATCAACTTCTCACCCAGGGATGTGCCCTGAAGGAGGGCAAGGCACCTGTCCACGAGTCAGCCGCACCTGGAAACCCCAGAGCTGTCAGACAGTGCCCCAGAGGCAAATTCAGCCCTGCAAACCCAAGGGGCAACACCCCACTGCATCGAGCTCCACCCCTGCCTCAGCTATAATATAATCATTATTAAAGGAAGCAGGGGAATTAAGAAAGCACAGCTTGATTCACAACATGCCTGACCCACCAGCAGCAGCACCACACTGGAATCCCTGGGCAGCACAAGCACGGTTCAGCTAGGGTGTCACCGGGCCGGTCATCACGGGGAAGCCTGCGGATCGCTCGATTGCCTGCGGAGAGTATTAGGAAACGGGATGAGGATGAGACAAGTGTGAGGCAGGGTGAAAGCCAACCCCCGAAAGGTGCTCAGGTGAGAGAACAAGGAAACTTTCGCCTCGAAATACACTCACTTTATTTATAGTGCCAATGCAAAGCCACAGAACAGCTTCTTTTCCTGAAAACCTCTGAACGCGCCCAAATTCCTTCGCACAGAACTCCAGCGGCCAGGCGAGACCGAGCACTGCTCTGACTACCTCACGGGGCTGGAGATACCCCGGCACGGACACGAACCCAAGCAGAGAGACAGCTGAAGGCAAGAACTCCAGGAAGAAAGGCCCCCGAAGGGTAACAGGGCACAGTCACACCCACAAGCCTACAGCAGCCCCCTCAAACGGGGGGGGGGGGCCGAGCCCCGGCCCCTCACACCGCTGCCTGACAGACAGCCGCCACACAAACCTCCGCCACCGCCGCGCACAGCCCGCACCTACCAGGCGCATGCGCACGCCGCATTTTATACTTCGGGAAACATCGCGAGAACACAGATGAATGCTCGCGCAAGCGCTTCTTCTCCCCCGGTGGAAACGCGATAGTCCCGCCTCTTCCACTACGAGCCAATAAAGAAGGCGGGGCGGAAGGAGCCGAGCCAATCCCTGCCCGTTTCTCCGCCCATCGTCACGCTAGGGGGCGGGGCGCGAGGCGCCTGCGCGGGGCGCGGCGGCTGGACGTCTCCTCATGGGAGAGGGCGCGCGGCGCCAGGTGCGTGCGGGGCGGCTGAGGGGCGTTGCCATGGCGACGGCGGGCCGGGGGAGGCGGCCGCCATGAGGGGAACCCTGAGGGCCGCCGTGTGCGGAACGGGCGGTGGGGTTGTCCGGGGCGGGCGGCGAGGGGATCGGCGGTGAGCCCGAGGGAACCGGCGGAGGGTGAGGGGGCCGGAGGGGCGGGCGGCCGCCTGATGGCGGCGGGGAGCGCTGGGGCCTAGACTCGCCTCAGCGGCGCCGCTCTGTGTGCTCCCCCCGCCCCCGCGCCGTCACCCTCTCGAAAAACCGTTTTCTTGGCTCCGAGAAGGATCCTTGGCCTCCTCCCTGCCTGCTGAAACATCGTGTTCTTGCTTTTCCCTCAGGTTTAGCGTGAGAGGGGGCGAGGAGGGGGCACAGCGGAGAGGAAAGGTAAGGCCTCGAGGCGCCGGGCATCCCTGAAGGTGCAAACTCCTCCCCGGCAGCATGTCCGGCCCGTTTTCCTTTCCAGAAACACTCCTGGAAAGCCAGCCCTTTCTGCAGGGTCGCCTGCTCGAGGGCTGTCCTGCAGCCTCGTCGTTAAATAAAAATCTCTGATGTATTTTTACTTGCATCTGAGAAGGCCGAATCTTGTGTTCGTGGCGTTGGCGCAAATAGAAGCAGGGCTTGTTTTCCTTGCGCCGTTATCTCTGAAGCCCGTCCCTTTCTAGGATGGTTTTGATGAACCGTGTGGGCCTGCTCCAATTGGGAATCGGCCAGGGACGACTCATTAACATCCTTTCGGCTTCTTCTAGCAGAAACATAGCAGGTTTTAAACTATAACAGAACATTGGTCTTATCCCAACATCTTAAAGCAATTTAATTTAAAAAGGAGATGTGAACTACCCCACTGGTGGTAGCAATGAATTTGCACTTGCCCCTTTGTATAATTTGAGGGGGCTGTTCCAGAGGAGCCCCCACAGTTTTTACTTTCCTTAAACTTTAAATGTTCAGGTCTAACGTGCAGGCATAGCTTTACCTTGTGCATTAGCTGCTGAGTGTGGAGACAACGAAAGGGCGTCCACAGTGACTTCCCCATCTCCTTTGAGGATGAGTCGGTGGAGATAAACATCTCATAAATTTTCCAGGGTGGTTCTGCAGGCGGGGGTCTGACGTTGACTGAGCAGTATAGTCGTATTTCATAGAGTTATGGCAAGGTTTTTGTAAATACATACTCTGTATGAGCCTCAGCGTTAACTTGGCATATGGTTTGTTTAGGCGTTTGGTTTTAGCTGGGATGCGTCTTTGTGTTTCGGGCATTTTTGCAGCTGGCTGTGTCTTTATATTACCTACAGAATTGTTGTGGTTAGGTTTATTCAGTGTTGGTGACTTGGGCATCGTTTAAAGATGATGGTTCTTTGCTGAAATCTGTACCTCAAGGGCTTTAGGGTACATTAACTGATTTCTTTGGCGCGGAGGGGGAAGGAGAACGCTGCAAACCTATGCAGGGACTCTGTATAAGCACAGAGCCATTAATAAAGGTGATGAGAGACCACGCTGTGACAGGAGAACGAAGCGGCCGAGCCAAGAACCCACGGAGTTTGATGTTTACGCTCTCTCCGACTCCCTGTAGTCTAAATAGCTGGAAAGTTCCCGACGTCTCGAGGGGGAATACCGGCGAGACGCTTCTTATCTTGTGAGTGCCCGTCGCTCCCTCTCCTTCATGGCACCCACGTTCACGGCATGGCCAGGTACTGCAGGGTCCCCTTGGTGCTTTTTTCCCTGCGGCGGTGGTGCCGCGCTCTGAGGTAATGTTATTTTATTTTGGTTACCTCGACCGTGCTGGTGTGATCTGTCCCTCTGGAGACCAGAGCTTCTCCCTGGGACTAAAATCTAGAGGTTTACGTTTCTTGGCTGAATTAAGAGAATTAAGAGAAATAAGCACTTTTTTTGGAGACAGGAGAAGACTAGACGTTATTTCTGATGGGGTTTTTTCCTATCTGCATTAAATAAAAATGAAGTTTGAAGTTCATGATACTAGACAACCATTTCTTGGTAACTGTAATTATAAAAGGTGCTTTTTCCCAAGTTCAGAATTACTTTTGAAGTGTCTTTAGTGCTTTAGAGGCACCTAAAAATTGAGTTGATGACTATTTCTGCTGTTTAAAGTAATGCGGATGTGTAAGATGAGCTAAATGAGGGCAGGTGTACAAGCAAAACAGGGGAGGGCCCAGGTAGGAGTTTATAAACAGGCTTGATATTTGTGATTAGCGGATAATTGGCAGCCTAAAGCTAATAAAAACTTAAATTATGTGCGTAAACTAAGCCGGTTGAGAAAGTGGGGAAGGTTTTACCTTCGGCTGTTAGGTATGCTGCTTTGAAGAGGGTTGATCTGGACAGCAGAGGGAATTCAGCATGCTGCTTTACACAAACTTCCTCAAATATTCCCGTTAACGAAGGTTACGTGCTTTAGTCCTCAGCTCATCTAAAGTGTCCTTGCACCGTTAATTAAAATCTGGCTGGCTTCGTGGAAGCAGCCTGTTCTTCCAGAAGAATCAGCTAATCCAAAATGAGGATTTTACCCTACTGGAAAAAAAAAAAAAGTGTTTTTTTCCCCTGTGATGTTTTCTATACTGATTGTGCTTTGTTGTATTTGCTTGGGGTGAGTTTGACATTACTGCCTGACTTTGCGTGTCCTCCTGCCTCCCCGAGGGACACCATCTCGGAGCGGGTGTTTTTCCGGCTGTTTAACTCGCCAAAATGTTTCACCCCCTGGCCTGATGCTCGCAGGTTTTTGGGAGGCGTGACTCTGTGGAGCTTTGTTGTCAGAACAGCACTCAACGGCAGGTTGGGAAAACATGATGTTGAAAAAAGTGTGCGGTGGAGGAGGCTCAGGGCTGTGCGAGTGAGGAGCGTGTAAAACCGGGAGGTGTAAGCAATCAGCCGGAGCCTGGTTCCTCGCTTGTTAAAAATGCGTTTGAAACTTTTATCCAAAATCTGGGCTCTACAGTGAAGTAAAAATCTGATTATTTGAGGCAATGGGCAGCATATGCTAAGTGGTGTTTCGGGAGACAGGTTGTGAAGACCAGCTCCCTGAGGTGTTATAATATTATTATATTATTATTACAATGACATATTATTATTGTAATGATAATTATAGAGCTTTCAGAAGTGGTCAGAAATGAAAGGCTGGCAAGCATACTGTATCTGAGTGTCTGTGAGTCGGTGTGCGCCATTTTCACTATCCACCGTTGAAAGGTGATGGTTACCTAGATCATTAGGACGACTTCTTAAATGATCCCTGCCAACATTTGCAGCACAGCTGAGGTTTCATACCTGTAAGTTTCACCTGTCAGTTCTGCTTTGCTGCCATGAAGCCATCGCCAGCATCTCATTTGCAGAACAAACGCTCAGATCTCACCGAGGCTGCAAAACCTGTAAAAAAAACTGTGATTTTGGGCCAGCAGCTCTTGCGCGGCATTTTCTTTTGGCAAAAGCCTACCAGAATTTTTGCTGGACTCTTTGCAACATTGGCAAGAAAAAATGTATCAGGGTGAACAGTTCTGTCTGCTTTCTTTCCTTTTTAATTTTGGAGAGGGAGGGTGGGAGAGGACCGTGTGCTGGCAGACCTTTTGTATTTTATGTCACTGTTGAAAGAGTTCTCAGACACAGAAATTCTTTTCCGCAGGCTTTAAGGTCACGTCCCACTGCCTGTAGACGTGTGGTGGGCTGGATAATCCTTCTCTCATCACCAGAGAATGAAATGCTCTCGGTGGCTTTTCGTAGCCGACAAAAATCTTTTTGTCTTTCTTCCCTCACGCTGTTTTCCCAAGGCATCGCCTTGGAAAGGGGGGAGCGCCTGCTCCGAGATAACAGGCAAAGACGAAGGGCCAAGGTGAAATGAAGGGTCCGGCACCGGTTTTGTACAAAACAGCCCGATGATTTTATTGAGTTTCGTTGTAAAGGAAGTTAAGGAAGTGGATGAGAGCTGTGGGGCAAAGTTCAGAAACAAAAAAGTGCAATTCTCGGCCCGAAGGTGATCTCATAAAGATAACAAAACCCAGTATTTATCCACCCGTGAAAAGCTGGCTCAACAAAAACCTGCGGTCTGTTCCACGTCGTATTGCGTATATGTAGTGACTTTGCTTGTGGTGATTTGTCTACTATAGAAACTGGATGGCTTCTACGGTGAGCCTGGGTAAAGAAACATTGTTGGAAGATGGAATGCCACCTGCAAAAAAGCCCAGGTAAATTTAATTATACTCCAGTGAATTCCTTCTAATAAGAGCTTTTTCCGTAACCTTGCATTGTTCTTTAAAGAGCATGACACTTGGCACCAAGTCCCAGCGCTCGTTTTGATTGCTGACCCAAGAAAAGCACGCTGTCTCTAGCCGTGCCCTGTTTTCCTGCGCTGCGTGGAACAAAGGCCTTAACGCCCAGAATGTACTTTGCTGCTGGTTTGTTGGGTTTTTTTGTTGGTTTTTTTTTTTTTTTAAAAACCCCTAAGGCAGGATGCATGGTTGCACAGAAAGCTGGGTTTTACTGTACTGTCTCCGTGGTTTTAGCTCGGGTCCTGGCCATGCGTAGGGTCGTGTCAGGTGTGGCGGTCGTGCTTCTTCGCTTCAGTTGGATGCCAGTTCCCAGGAGGACAGGCAATTGCTCAAATTAGTATGATTTTGCTGCATGTAAAGGCTAAATAATTGCACTCTGGAGACTCCCCGGACTAATCAGTAGGTTGTTTTACCCAGGCCAGAGCATGACGCTAATCTGGGGCATACCCACCCTTCTTTCCATCTACGGTCGGTACCATGGCTGCTGCGCTAGCATGGCCTCCGAAATTAAGGCATCGCCGTCTTTGAACGAGCAGCTAATCCATGTAGGGAGTTGTCTTCCACTAATCTGATTTATTTACGAGTTATGGAGAGCTGGAAAATAGTTTCTGTGAGGGAGCCCTGGTCTCAAGGTTGGTCCAGTGACTGTGAAACGAGCAGAGAAGAGGCTGGGAGATTAGTTTTTCTTGCTCAGGGTATCAGGGCAGAAACAAGCGTGTTTATCAGTGTGGGAACAGAATGCCTCTTCCAGAGATGTCGCATGGGATGTTAAGACTTGGGTATTTGTTATTATTTTGGATTTCAGTCCCTAAGTTTCTGGTTGTGTTTTTATACTAGCTCATTAGCATGAATACTAACTCTTTGCGTGTGATGCTTGCAGTCCCAAAATTAAAACCCATTTATCACCATTTATCTAACTGTGAAAAGCTCCTTAAGAAAAGGGTTAACTCATCTGTTTTCATAGGCAGTAATGGAGGGAACGCAAAGCTCTATTTGTGCGGTGTCGGTTTCCTTTCCCCTTCTCGCTAAATATCACCTAAATATCACATGTTTGCAGATAAACATTCCTTCCAAATGAGCTGCTGCTCCCATCCTCTGGGAAGCTACAGCTGGTCCCCTGCTTCAGGAAAGCAGCTTGACACCAGGCAAGAAGCACATCTACTTAATAAATAATAAACATCAAATTTAAAAGCACTGTGCGGGTGTAAAGCTAGGAAAATAAGGAAGAGGGGAGGAGGAGGAAGGAGAATATAGCCCCACGGCTCTTTCGTGAGACTCTTTGTATCATCTGGGCTTCCAAAAGATTGGTCTCAAGCATCCCACTTACATGGCAAGCGTAACTGGGAAGGGGTTTCTGGATCTCTAGTACAGCAACGTCCCGCTGAGTGGTCTCAGCAAAGAGGGGCTGGGGTGGAAGGTCCTCTCCAGGGCAGAGCTCTGGGAGGAAGCCTTCGCTTCCTTCCTTTTGTGCTGGGGTAAAAGGGGCTGCTGTCTTCAGGCCCCCCGTTTGGCACCTTGTTTAAACAGGAGCAGTCATGGTTGTGTTTACTCCCTGCGTGGGGGTCCCAGGGGTGCTTTGTCTCAGTACATGAAGGGTATGTATGTGTCTCTATAGCCATTGATCATGTATTCCCTCTTGCTCATCACACCTTTTCCACTGTCTCCAGCCTTTCTGCCAGCTTCCAGGTAGCTATTCTTAACAAGACCTCCCTTATTCCAAATTTTTAATTGAATTAGTTTTGCTTCAGAAGCATTCCTGGGCAGCGTCGACTTCCCCAGTAACGGACTTGATTGCCAAATATGTTGTAACTACGTACCTTGTCACTGTGGGCATTTGTGATGCTGATCTGTGGAGCTGCACGCTGTCTTTAAGGGATACCAAGCTGCGCCTCTCACCCTCTGTTTATCAGGGGACCTTAATGGATGTGTTGATTCAAAATTTAGGCAGAGGGTACGTTCCTTGTCCTCAGTCTGCATGTTCCACGACCTGAGGCATCCTTCTGTCTATGTTGGTACCAGCTGTGCTGCTTTCTCCTCTTGCAGGAAGCTGTTGCCAAGCCTCAAAACCAAGAAGCCTCGGGAACTTGTTTTGGTGATCGGGACAGGAATCAGTGCGGCAGTTGCTCCCCAGGTCCCAGCACTGAAGTCTTGGAAAGGGTTAATCCAGGCCCTCCTGGATGCTGCTATTGACTTTGATCTCCTGGAAGACGAAGAGAGCAAACGGTTTCAAAAGTGTCTCCATGAAGACAAGAACTTGGTTCACGTTGCCCATGACCTCATCCAGAAGCTGTCTCCGGTGAGTGTGCTTGTAGCACTGTATATAAATATTCAGTCCCCTGCTCTGAGCATAGGATTTGGCTTTTGGAAATAGCCAAATTTGGTTCTCCAGCCATGCCTCCAGCTCCAACAGTTCCTCTGTCTACAAGGAACCACTAGCGCAGTTACTGTGCCGGGTTCCTGAAACATAACTCTGCCGAGGACACCAGTTTTTGGGGTGTTTCACACCGAGTACGCTGGGGAGGGAGGACCCACCTCAGTGCAGTAACTGCACTGTCTTTGCCTTGCAAGGACTGTAGCTTTGCAGAGGTCTTTGAGAAATATGCGGGTAGTTTTTCATCTAGTTGCTCGGCATGAAGCGTTAAAAGAAGCCCAACTCTGATCTTAATCTCTTTCCACTTCTCAGCGCACAAGCAATGTTCGCTCAACCTTTTTCAAAGACTGTTTATACGAGGTGTTTGATGACCTGGAATCTAAAATGGAAGATTCTGGGAAGCAGCTGCTTCAGTCTGTGCTTCACTTAATGGAAAACGGGGCACTTGTGTTAACCACAAACTTTGATAACCTGCTGGAACTGTACGCAGCACACCAGGGGAAGCATCTGGAGTCTCTTGACCTAACTGATGAAAAGAAGGTAAATGTCAATAATATTTTTTTGTCAGGGCTGAGCTGGGACAACGCAGGACAGTAGCAGCTGCAGGATGCACCCTGGCGCCCATGTAAGGGGATTGTACTATTTGTAGTAATTTAATTGACGTTAGACAAACTCCAAGCAGAGGCTCTGACCATTTGGGGCAGTGAGCAGAGGAATGAAGATGAAGGCTTGTTTCTGAAATGCTGTGCTTGCTGGCTGACATCCCTTGCTCAGGAGGAGCCCTTAAGCTTGGTATTTCTTTGATCTCCATCCTTGAAACTTCGGGCTCGGCCTTGCTGAAGTCCCGCGAGCTTTGCTTCCACATAAGGCTTGGGTTGATGTTTCTAACCAAGACGGGGAAAATCTAGGCGAGATGCAAAGCTGACCTTTCTATTTTTACAGCGTGCTGCTGAGTCCTTTCTGCGGCAGAGCATAGCCTTTGAGGCTTTTCCCTTACCCCGTGTCCTCTTCCTGAAATGGCCGGATGGCTCCTGCTGGGTCGCTCTGTGTGTTTTCCGGCTTCTTCTGCCATGGTCTTGTATTTGTAGTCGCTCACTTCGCACAAGCTTCCCTCCTTTTACCCCAGGTTTTCAGTCAGGCAGAAAATGAGAGTCTCAAAGCCTGAGCTCTTTGCCACCTGCCTACCTCATCTTTCCACCGTGGGTTTTACTGGTCCATGTGTAGGTGCTGGGCAGTACTTGGTCTCTTTCCATTCTGACTCATTTCTGTGCTCCAGGTTTCCTGCATGGCCTCTTAATCTATGTGGCTGGAAGTACTTACAGTGTTACAAATAAGCATTCTAGTTATTGCAAGCTTAAATCAGCTAAGGTCTGCAGGAGTAAACCGAGAGCCTCAGAAGTGGCTTTCTGAAATGAAGGTCAGCTCTTGAGCTCCCTCAGATCTTCTCAGGGCGTAGAGGGGCCAAGAAATAAAACTTTGTAGGCTTGAGAAACGTGCTGATGTACTACAGCCTTTTCCCCCTTTTTCTGCCGAGTCTGGTGCGTTGATCCGGGGTCTTCCCATCACGTTCGCCGTTCGGCTGAAGCGTTGACCCAAAGCAGCGCCGTAGGCTGTAGCTGTGGGCCGTGCCAACATTTCTGGAAGGGTTTCTTCTGCGCAGGTGCTGGAGTGGGCGCAAGAGAAGAGGAAGCTTAGTGTCCTGCATATCCACGGCGTTTACACCAACCCCAGTGGCATAGTGCTCCATCCGGCTGGGTACCAGAACGTGCTGCGCAACACAGAGGTCATGGTGAGGCAGGGGGGCACGCTTTGGGGGTCCCATACGTTATATGTATATACGGTGTATATACATCTCCCGCTTCCCTGGCATGCCCGTATGTTAACCAGGCATAGACTCGGCTGAGTTTAAAGACTTGAGTTTCACACAGGGTGGTGGGACAGCCCTTGATTTTGTTAAATAGGAGGGATGGATTTTATAGCCCGCTAACCTGCAAAAACATCTCACTGCGCTCGTGTTTAGGCTGGTTGAACGATGACACTCCCGAAGAGTCTCATCAGTGATAAGGCAGATGCTGTCTCTTGTGCCTTGCGAAGATAAAGCTTGCCTTGACTAAGAACGTCTTTCCCTTTTTTAAAGCGAGAGATTCAGAAGCTGTATGAAAATAAGTCATTCCTGTTCTTGGGCTGTGGTTGGACTGTTGATGACACCACGTTTCAGGCCCTGTTTTTAGAGGCTGTGAAGCACAAGTCAGACCTGGAGCACTTCATGCTCGTCCGGAGGGGAGACGTGGATGAGTTTAAGAAGCTCCGTGAGAACATGCTAGACAAAGGGATCAAAGTGATTTCCTATGGAGATGAATATGCAGACCTGCCCGAGTACTTTGAGAGGCTGACGAGCGAGATCGCCATGCGGGGACGAACAGGTATAGCGGTTAAACAGCTCTGCTGCTTCTCATGCATCCAAACGTTATTTTTCACGTGCGGCTGCGGTTGTTTATTCCCTTTGTGGGGAAAGGAAAGGGCATTTCAGTCTTGCACCTCGGCCTGAGCTAATGCTGTACCATACAGGAGTGGGGAAAAGAAGTAAGTTTGCTAGCCCAGAGCCTTGCCGGCATGTGTTCCGAGGGTAAAACCCAGCCAGAAAAGCCTGTTGGGTGAAACTACCACACACATGCTGCACAGCTTAGCGTTTGCTGTTCACGCAGGGGCTCCCCGTGTCTGCACAACACCTCGGGGTTCCTTTCCCACCCGGTGCTTGCTCTCTGCTCTCTCCTAGGCCTGCCTAAGGAGGGACAACAGCTGAACGGCTCTGCTGCTGCCCACGCCGAGATCAAAGGTAAGACTCTCCCGAGCCGAGAGAGGCTTCGCGCTTTCGAGCCCCTTTTCCCACTTTGCCTTTACGTTCCCACAGGATGCAGCGCTTGAGCGTCAGCCTCGACCCAGGAGCTGTGCAGCGGCGGGGGAACTCCTTAGGACGGGCCTAAGCCTGGGCCAGCAGCCCCCAGGCAGGCCTGCGTGGTTTAAGACTGGTCTAGGGGAGGAGGGAAGCCCGCTGCCGTGGGTGGCACAGCAGCTGGGACGCTTCGGGCACAAGCCGGAGGCCGTGGCAGAGCCTCCTCACACAGACACCGGGGGTTTAACATAGTTAATTCTTTTTATCGAGGCCGCAGCCTCCTCTAATTTCATACTTAGTGCTTTTGTATTCTGTACTTTCAATTAAAAACACAAGACTTGAGCGGTTTGGTTTTTTTTTTTACTTGAAGCTCTAGTTTTCTAGTCCTGTCTTTATACTGTACAGTATTTTGTATGTTGAAGCTTGTATTAAAGGCCTGTTCACTTAACTTTTGGCTGGTGTGTGATTGAAAAGCCCTCTCAAACACCTCACCCAGGCAGGAGTTTGTCTCCCTCCCCGAGGAGGAAACACGTCCTGGCTAGCAGCAAGTTATTTATACAAGGAGAACAAATTATGAAGTTTATTTCATATAAATTATGTCTCTTAGCAGACAGCATTTGATTTATTGCACTAGAGCACATCTGCAATACAGAGCTACAAGACATCGCAAGAGAGTTTTGTATTATTCAGTGTAGCACTTCAGACCGGGATCGGAGGCACTCGAGGGGGGAGAAGGGTACAGGAAGCAGCAAGCAGCCACCATCAGCTTCCAGTATTAATTTTTTTTTTTTTTTCCTTTTTACTAGCAAATAATGTTGAGGCCAGCAGGCAGGAGACAGGCAGGGACACACTGCCTTCATTCCACCATTACTATTGGACCAAGCTGCCGCAGCTCTCCAGCTCCTGCCCAAATAGATGGTGTCCACGTACCCTGCTCCCGGCGACAACAGAAACGGGGACTTTAAGGCAATTTAGCATCTCCAGCACACGCCGCTGCCGTTTTGGGGTTTTTTTTGGTTTATCAGCTTCGGTGGAGCTGCCACTAGCAGCAACGTGGATTTTATGCTGCCGCTTGGCAGCGGCAGCTCTCCTGCCAAAGTCACGCCTTTGTCTTCTCTAAACTGGTCTAAAAATCAAAAGCAGCTCAAAAAAAAACCACCTTCAACCCCCCCGAAAAGCACAGCAGGTCCTTGTGCTGCTCCCCCCCGCCGTGCAGCACGAACAATACAAAGCTCTGGATTCAGCCTCCCCGCCAGGGAGCCTGCGTCACTTAAAACAGAAAGAAGGAAGCCAGGGGAAGGGCTTTTTGCTGGATAAAAGGGGTTTTATCCCCCAAAAACTAACCCCTTGCACCGGTTATCCCTTCATTCTGTTCTGCACTACACGGGAAAGACTAGTCGGTAACGGGGTAAAGCATGTTCTTCTCTGACATCGGCAAACAGCAATTTTGGTGGATTTTTCTTTTTTTAGGCCTTCATGAGCGCTGCGACCACGGCCTTGGCGTTAAGGCTTCGCAGATCACAGTACGTTTGTCCGGTACCAACGAAAACAATGGGCTTGCTCGTGATGTAGGTCATGGAGATGGCAGCACCAACCTGCGGAGGACAGCGAGCACCGTTAACCTCCAAATCCACCGCTACCTCCTCAGGGAAACGCGCCAAAACTGATCAAATATTCAGCCTTGGATCTATATGGTCACTATATGCCTTGCTGGGGTGACACGTACAAACCTCACGGCCCCGTTTTCCACGCACGTGGGAATCAGACTGCTAATTTTTTTGCATTTAAATGGCTTAAACACAAGAAGGTGGCAGGGGACAGCATAGAAGCGCCCCACATTCAGCAATTCCAGTCTCTCCCACTGCGGTCACCAGCGGGAAGCTCCTTACCTTGTCATCGATGGTATCGAACTTGGTGAGGACAATCCCATCGATGAGGCGTGGCGTCTGGGCCATGGAGTGATCAGCCAGGGCCTTGTTGAACTTGACCTGAGGAAGGAAATAGAGCAGAGAAACGTGTTTGTCCAAATCTCCACTAAAACCTATAGAACGGGGGTGTTCTTCCCCCTCAATCTTTCAGGAAACAAACCCTCAGCACCCACCAGCTGATCCACAGCTTCGTTTCCCACCAGTGCTTCCCCAACAAACAGGACCAGGTCGGGAGCATTGACGGCGATGAGTTTAGCCAGCGCTGTCATCAAGGGAGCGTTGTCCTGCATGCGGCCGGCCGTGTCCACCAGGACCACGTCAAAGCCCTGATTCCGTGCTGGAGAACAAGGAGGCACCGTTAAGCAGGACGCTCACCCAAAACGACGTCTCCCACCTCTGGTTTTCCACTTACCGTAGGAGATGGCCTCCATGGCGATCCCCGCGGCGTCCTTGCCGTAGCCTTTCTCGTAGAGCTGAACCATGGTCCTCCCGCCGTGGCTCTCCGGAGGGTGCAGGGCGTTGAGGCGACGGGTGTGGGTGCGGAGCTGCTCCACTGCTCCCGCACGGAAGGTGTCGCAGGCAGCGATGAGGACACTGAAACCGTTCTCGATGAGCCAGAACGAGATCTGGAAAAAAAAAAAAACCAAAACCAAACAACAACCAAACCCAAAAAAGCCTGTTAGCAGCCACAGTCTGACCTCATCCCTTTGTTCCACAGAGCCAGGAGAATTGTGTCCTACCTTGGCCAGGTTGGTGGACTTCCCGACGCCATTGACGCCACAGAAAGTGACCACGTAGGGTCGGCGATGACGCTGGGCATCCATGACATCACGGAGGACATCAACGCGGCGCTGGGGCTGCAGGATCTGCACGAGAGCTTCCTGCAGGGCCTGCTTCACCGTTGAGGTCACCGCTGGGGATGAGGATATGGAGACGACCTGTCAACTCCTGGGGAACGCTCCTGAGCCCCAAACCACAGGCATGAGGCCACGCGCTCACTTACTGGTGAACGTTCCCATCACCTTCCCTTCCAGTTTCTTAGCCACCGATTCACAAAGCTGGACGGCAATCTCAGCTGCCACGTTTTTTGCTTCGAGAAAGAGAGAGAGAGAGAACGGATTTAGCGCTGCTGAGGAGGTTACGCATGCTGGACGTCAGCATCAAGGGGAGGATGGACTCAGCGTGTGGGATCCCCGCTGGATTAGACTGTTGCCCCCCCTTTTGATGTGCTGGTGAGGGCTCCCCAGGAACCCACCACGGCTTGGCACTATGGGGGCAACCCCACACCAGTGCCCACCCGAGGGAGCGTGGGGAACCATCTCAAACCAGCAGATCCGGACGTACCGATCAAGTGATCCTTCATCTTCTCCAGCACAGGGTCCATGTCCTCTCTCGTCAAGCTCTTGGAGCCCACCAGACCTTTCAGCATGCCGAACATGCCCCCCAGGCCGCCTTTCTTGGCACTGCGGAGAAGCAGAGGAGTTACCTTTAGGTCCGAGGAGTGAGATGCATAGGGCACGCAATGGCCAGGTGCAAAAGCAGCCCGCCACACAGCTGACAAACACCAATTTATCCCCACCACTGCATTACTGATTGGACTAGGAGTTATGGAAGAGAAATCGAGGCAAGCAGGAGCCTCTACCTGGGTTTCGAAGGGTTCTGAATAACCTTCTCCTCTTCAGCTTCATCATCGCTCTCGTACTCCAGGTCGTAGAGGCGGCCGGGCTCCCGATTTCGATCCCCTAGAGCCTGCGAGGGGGGAAAAGAGGCACCCTGAAAACCAGCACACGCTTACCATCATCCCCCCTGCCCGCTTTCACAGTCACAGGCAAGCAACGGCGGTTATCGTTAGCGACGGAGGCAGCTCCCGCCACGAGGGCTCAGCGGGTTGACCCCATCCAGTGCCGTTTGCAGCTGGTGGAAATGTCCTTTAGGCAGCAGCTTTATGGGCTGGGCACCATGAGCCGCGTTTCTAGAACTTTCTCAGCCAGCCGTGGAGACCAGGCTGGGTTTGCAAGGCCAGCTGATCCCAGAACAACACCGTGACCTGACTTTTCCTTACTATATCGGGGTCAAATTCCTCCACGGGACAAGCCTCCGCGCTTCCGTTGGTAGCAGAGTTACTGTAATCGAGTACTTTGGCATTAGAGTTCCCCAGATCCCACACTCGGGGCTTCTTCCCCTTCTCCTTCTGAGCATCAGGCTTCGGAGATTTGCTGAAATAAAGACCAAAAAACACAGTTTGTTCAGCGCAGTGAAGCAGCAGCCATCGCCTCTTTATGAAAATAAGAAGCCTGGATACCCAAAAAAGCAGAAATTAAGGCTAAATCTGGGCGATTCAAAGTCTCCAGAGTTTATTTATCTGAACTTTAACCCTGGATCAGGCCACTTTCCCTCGAGCCAAGCATCGATGCACCGCTGCCCTTTGATCGTGGTGAGAGTCTCACCAACAGGAGGTCTGGAGCTCTCCCAGGGAAAGGATCCGGCTCTATCACCCCTCCAGCACCCCCAGCGTGCCCCTTCCCGGTCTTCCCAGCAAGCAGGAAAACAAGGAAAATGGAAATAACGCATCCTCGGTACCCACCTGGACTTCTCCCCTGCTTTCATGTGTCTCTTGAAGAATTCCTCCCGGTTCTTTTGCAGGATTTCATCCTTGGTCAGTTCCTCCCTGTCCCCGGCTGCAGAGGGCTGCTTGTCACCTGCAGACGCTTTACCGGGCACGGCAACAGCTTCAGTTCCTGATGGGAAGAGCCCCGACGCGAGCTCAGGGACACAGACCTCGAGAATATTTGTTTTCCCCCTCCATATCTCTCTCCCATCAACTCACCCTCTTTTTTGGAACCTTTGTTCTTCTTGTTCTTGACTTTCTCCTTTGGTTTCTCCCCTCGGGTTTCTATCATACACTTGACAGTCTTCTGGGATTTGAGAGACTGCTCAAACGTCTTCATTACCGTGGGAGCTCGCACTTTACTGCTCTCCTCTGCATCCCTGCGGGGATGGTGGCCCGTTAGCCTGAATTCCAGCTCTGCACCCCCCCACCCTCCCATCTATCTCTGCTTTAAACGGAAACTTGAGCAAAAAATCAGGCTCAGCTACCGGAGGAGGCGCATGAAGTCGTCTTTAAAATCAAAGGTGCCGTTTAGGAGGCCCAGGGTGCCTTTCTGCTGGAACTCATTGCGATACTTGTCTCGGAACTCCTTATGAACATCGTCTATCAACTTGTCGACATAAGTTAGAGTCAGGATCTTCTGAAATCCCACCTGCAAAGAAGCACAGTGAGAAAATCAGCTCTTTCAGCTAATTTCATCGCAGCATCTAGCTCGCAAGGAAGCAAAAAACTCTCCGTTCTTTAATTTTGGCAGGCTTCGGGCTACATGTTCTAACCTGACCTCTCAGGTTTTTAATATGCTCTCAAAAAAAACCAAAAAAGGAGGAAAAAAAAATGGCACAGGCCGGAGCTTAGTTTTAAAGCTGACACCAATAAAAATGTGTTGATTGTTTCACAGCAACAAGGACACGTAGTGAAAGAGCAGAAAGCCTTTGGCTTATCTTTAGGTACACAACGCCGGTTGTATGGATTTACAGAGATAAGGGGAGACTGAAAGGGAAAATTTATTAATTAAATTTAAAATATTAATTATTTTCTAAAGTAAAAGGGATGACACGTTTCTGGCTTTTTTTTAAGTAGATCTGGTCAAAGTAAAAAGCTTTATTAGGATGTAGCAGTCTTTTATTTGAAGTTTAATGAGTTTTAACTCTATCACAGATGATTCAACTGAACGGCTAGCGCAGCAGTGCGTGACCAAGAGACACCCACGTCCACCCGCCAGGCGTCCCTGGGGGATGCCAACACCCGTGCGGTGCCTCCTCACACCCCAAAAACCCTGCGCCAGGAGGAGCTAACCCAGTTCTGGGAAGCCAGCAATAAAAACATCCGCTTGATTAAGCCGTGACGAGCTGTTAATTGTTCTCTCTGGTCTGAAAACAGGTCGGCGCTAACTCGCGGCTAGTTTTTCCCTAAGGTACGGCTCGGCAATTCCCATCCTGCCGTTTCCCAACCAGCACCAGCTCTGGCCGGGCCCCGGTTTCCCCACGTCGACGCCGGCAGCTGTTGGCAGGGGGAGGAGGAAGAAACCACCATGCCAGGAAAAACCTTCACGTTATCGAGGCGCGAGATGCCCGTTTTCCCAAGCAGCGCCGACAAAACCTCCTCGCCAAGTCAGCCGCGGCTCTCCGTGAGGTTTGAGGAAGGTGTTTTTCTGACCGAGGCGCACCTCAACAGCCCTTTTTTGGGGAATCCCCTTCCCTCGGGGTTTCGCGGTGCCCCGGGGGGGCCCGTCCCGCGGACGCTGGGGGAGGTCGCTTACCACGAACACCAGCTCGAACTGGTTGTCCAGTTTGTACTTGAGCGTGAGCGCTTCATGGGTGAAGGAGTTGTTGCCGCCTCGCTCCTAGGGGAGAGGAGCTGTTGGATGGGGGGGGGGGAGGGAGGGCCAGCAGCGAGGAGACCCCCCCCCCCCATCACCTCCCCTCCCCAAAAGTGGCCCAGCCCATGCAGGTCGGTTCCCCCCCCAGGCAGGTGGTCCCACCCGTGTCTCCCCCCTCCCCATGCAGGTGGTCTCATCCATCCCCCCCCAACCGATGATCCCCCCCAGATAGGTGGTCGTGCCCATGTCCCCCCCCCAGGAAGATGGTCCCGCCTGATCGCCCCTCTCCAGGCAGGTGGTCCCGCCCAAACGCCCCCCCCCCCCCCCCCCCGGTAATTGGTCCCAACCGCCCCCCCCTCCCCCGGCAGATGGTCCCGTCCCGCCCAGCCACACACACACACACACACACACACGCGCACACACACCCCGGCAGATGGTCCTACCCAACCGCTCCCCCCCCCACCCCACGCAGATGGTCGCGCCCACCCGTCACCGCCGCGCCCCCCCCCACCGGCAAGTGGTCCCGGCCGCCCGCCCCGGCCCCGCGCGGACCTGCAGGAGGACGGAGCGGATGAGGGCGTTGACGGGAGCGGTGGCGGCGGCGGCGGGCCCGCGGACGCCCTGGAAGCACCAGAGGACGAGGCCGCCCTTGCTGAAGATGGTGAAGAAGTCGAGCATGGCGGCGGCGGCGGCGCCGGGCCCGGCTCCGCTCACACGTCGCACTGCCCCCCGCGCTTCCGCCGGAAGCCGTCGACTCGCCGCAAGCCCATTGGCGGAGAGACGGGAAGGGGCGGGGCGCCGCCGGACGAATGGCGAGGAGGGGCGTGGTGAATCGGGGCGTGGTTTATGCGCAGGGGGCGTGGCGAGGGGCGTGGCCAAGCGGCATGCTGCGCTGGGGGCGCGCTTTGCGCCCGCGGAGGGAGGGGGCCCCGGGGGGGGCCCCG
The DNA here is from genome assembly GCF_028858705.1 of Grus americana. Lineage (NCBI taxonomy): Eukaryota > Metazoa > Chordata > Aves > Gruiformes > Gruidae > Grus > Grus americana. Next base: position 7,737,437 of record NC_072875.1, read on the forward strand.
GGGGGGGCCCCGGGCCGCCCCCTCCGCACCGCGGCCCCGCTCAGCTCCGACATCTTCCGCGGTGAGAGCCCGGGGGGGGGGGGGGTCTGTGGGGATTTGGGGGAGTGGAGGGGGGGGTCGCTGGGGGGGTGGGGCGGGACGGGAGGGGTGTCGGGGGGGTCGCGGGGGGAATGGGGGGGGATAGCTGGGAATTGGGGGGTGCAAGGGATGGCGGGGCCGCTGGGGAGGGGGGGGGGTCGGGGGGTCCCGGAGGGACTTGGGTAGGGACTGGTCCTGGGGGGGAGTCCCGGGGGGGGCGGGGGGCGTCCTGAGGGTTCCTGGGGGGGGGCTGGTGGTCCTGGAGGGGACTGGGGGGGTTCCAGGAGACCCAGGGGAGACTGGAGGAGGAGCGGGGGGGGGTCCCAGAGGAGGCTGGGGGTGTCCCGGGGGTGGGGGGGGTCCCAGGGGATTGGGGAGGGGGGTCCCAGAGAGGCTGGGGGGTGTCCCGGGGGTGGGGGGGGTCCCAGAGGATTGGGAGGGTCCCAGAGAGGCTGGGGGGTCTCAGGGGACTGGGGGGGTGTCCCGGGGAACCGGGGGAGTACCCAGGAGGGGCTGAGGAAGTCCCGGGGGGGACCCCGAGGGGCCGGGCAGGGGGGGACACCCAGGGAACTGGGGGATCCTGGAGGGTTCCAGAGGGGCCTGGGGGTCCCAGGGGATGCAGAGGGAACTGGGGGGGTCCCAGAGGGAACTGGGGGCCCGGGGGGGGCTGCCAGCTGTGTCCCCCCAGCCCTGGCAGCCCCCCCATATACCGGCAGAGCTGGGGCGGGGGCTGGGGCGCCTGGGTCAGACCCTGAAGGATCAGCTGCCGGCTTTGGAGCACGGGGCAGGGGGCTGGACCCCCCCGGGGACCCCCGCGGGCCCACGCCCCCCCGAAGAAGCCGACGTGGTGGTGGTGGGGGGCGGCGTGGTGGGCTGGTCCGTGGCGTTCTGGCTGAAGGCGCTGGAGGGCCGGCGGCACGGCATGAGGGTGCTGGTGGTGGAGAGGGACCCCACGGTGAGACACCCACCCCCCTCCCGGGGCGGGGACGGTCTTGGGGACCCCTCTGAACCCCCTTTTTTTTTTTTTTATTTTTGGGGGGGGGTGTCTTCTCCTCCAGTATTCCCGCGCCTCCACGGTGCTGTCGGCGGGGGGGATCCGGCAGCAGTTTTCCCTCCGGGAAAACATCCAGATGTCACGCTTCTCCGCCAGCTTCCTCCGCAACATCAACGTATGTGGGGTTACTTTTTGGGGGGGGTGAGTATTTAATTTTGGGGGGGTCCAGCCCCACTCACCGGGGTGCCCCTCCCCTTACAGGAGCACCTCGGGGTGCCAAACGAGCCCCCCATCGACATCCAGTTCCAGCCCTCGGGGTACCTCTTCCTCGCCCCCCCGCAGCGCGCGGCCAAGCTGGAGGCCACCGTCCGGCTCCAGAGGTGGGGGACACGCACGCAACCCCCCCTCCACCCTGCCTCCTCCCCCGAGGGGGGTGGTTTTTGGGGGGGTGTCTCATCCTGACCCCCTGGCAGGGAGGAAGGGGCGCAGGTGGCCCTGCTGTCCCCCACCCAGCTGAAGGCAAAATTCCCCTGGATGGACACGGAGGACGTGGCTGTGGCGTCCTACGGTACGGGGGGGGCGTGGGGGGGGGCGTGGGGACCGCCCCTCACCACCCCCCCCCATCCTCGTCTTCATCCCCATCCCCGCTGGGCGCATCCTTCATCTTGGCTTTATTTGGGAAAGGGGGGGTCCAGCCCCCAGCAATATTGGGGGGGGGGTTGGGGGGGGTCACGCTACAGTGCCCACCCCCCCCGTGTGTGTGTGTTTCCCCCCCAGGTCTGGAGGATGAAGGCTGGTTCGACCCCTGGACCCTCCTCAACGCTTTCCGGTACAAAGCCATGTCCCTGGGGGTCCACAGCTGCTCCGGGGAGGTGCAAGGTGAGGAGGGGGGGACACAGCGGGACACCCCCCCCCCGACCCCAAATCTCACACCCCACCCCCCCACCCCCCAAAAAAAAACCCCAACCCCTCCAGGTTTCATCACCTCGGCTGAGGACACCGTGTCGCTGCAGACCGCACGCATCAAATACGTCCACGTGAGTGCGCGTACCCCCCGCCCCACCAGGGGGGTCCCCACGAGTGTCCGTGACCCCCCCACGATGCTGTTTCCCCCCCCAGATCCACATGCCGGACAGCCTGGAGTACCAGCCGGTCACCTGCGCCATCGTGATCAACGCCGCCGGCGCCTGGGCCGAGGAGGTGATGGGGGCGGCCGGGCTGCCGGGGGTGCTGTGCCAGCCCCCCCTGCCCATCCAGCCCAGGAAGAGGTGTGGGGGGGGGGAATTTGGGGGTTCACGGCGGGGGGGGCACAGCCTGGCCCTCACCTCTCTGTTGGGGGCGAACGCCTCGGTGGGGTTTTTTTTTTTGGGGAGGGGTGTCATGGTGGGGGCAGCCGGCACCATCCGGCTTCAGGGGTTGGGGGGTGAACGCCTGGGTGCTGCTTTTTGGGGTGTCACGCACCAGCACCCCTCTTCAAGATGGGGGATGAACCCTGTGGCGCTTCTTTTTGGGAGGGGGGCGGGGGTCGCATCCCGGTACCCTCTGATCCGCGGGGAGCGACGTGAACCCCTCGAAGCCATTTTTTGGGGGGGACACACCCTCCCCCCAGCCCCCCTGACCCCCATCTTTGCAGCCTGAACCCCTCAGCCCTATTTTTTTTATTTCTGGGGGTGCCCCCTCCCCCCCAGGTACGTGTTCTCCTGGCACTGCCCCAACGGCCCCGGCTTCTCCTGCCCCTTCCTCATCGACACCACCGGTGCTTATTTTCGCCGCGACGGCATCGCCGGCAACTACCTGGGCGGCATGAGCCCCCCCGAGGTGAGCCGGGAGGGGGGGCCTGTATTATTTATCCCCTTTATTTTATTTTTTTTTAATTAAACACACCCCTCCCAATTAATTTATTTATTTTTCCCCTCCAGGAGGACGAGCCGGATACGAGCGATCTCTCGGTGGATCACGATTTTTTCCAGGAGCGGGTCTGGCCGCGGCTGGCTCGGCGCGTCCCGGCGTTCGAATCCCTCCGTCCCCGGGGGGCTTGGGCTGGGTTCTATGACTATAACGCTTTCGATCGTAACGGGGTGCTGGGCCGTCACCCCAAATTAGAAAATTTATTTTTAGCAGCGGGTTTTAGCGGCCACGGGTTACAACACGCGCCCGCCGTCGGCAGAGCCGTGGCCGAGCTGGTGGTGAAGGGACGGTACGAGAGTTTGGATCTGCGGAGGTTGGGGTGCAGGAGGTTGGTGGAGGGGGAGCCGCTGGAGGAGGACGGAGTGGTTTGACGGAGGCTGGGGGGGGAAAGCGCGGCAGGGCCCTGGGAAAGCGCGGCACGGCGCGGAGGCTGGGGGGGTCGGCGGCGTGCCCTGCGGAAATAAAGGCTGGACGAGGAGTGCGCTGGGGGATGAAATGGGGGGGCTGGGGGGTGGGGAGGCAGGGGGGTGACACCACCCCCTCCCGCCCTGGGGCTGCGCCCCCCCCGACTCGCCCCAGCCCACCCCCTCCCCAGCTGCCGTGCGCCCCGTGCCCGGGGTCCCAGTATCCCCCGGTATCCCCATTCCCCCCCCAGCCCCACAGTCCCTCTTATCTCCCCGGGTCCCTGTTGCCCCCCAGTGCCCCCCCAATCCCCATTGCTCCCCATTACCTCCCAGTGCCCCCCTAGTGTCCCCAGTTACCCACAATTACCCCCAGTACCCCCAATTAACCACCAGTATCCCCATTAACCCCCAGTGCCCCCATTACCCCCATTAACCCTCAGTATCCCCAATACCCCCAATTAACCCCGTACCCCTAATTACCCCCCAATTAACCCCATTGCCCCAATTAACTCCATTGCCCCTAATTACCCCAGTATCCTCATTACCCCAATTAACCCCATTACCCCTAATTACCCCCAGTATCCCCATTACCCCAGTTACTCCCCATATCCCCATTACTCCCAGTATCTCCATTACTCCCAGTATCCCCATTACCCCAATTAACCCCATTACCCCTAATTACCCCCAGTATCCCCATCATCCCAATTAACCCAAATTAACCCCATTACCCCCAGTATCCCCATCACCCCAATTAATCCCATTACCCCTAATTACCACCAGTATCCCCATTACCCCAATGAACCCCATTACCCCCAGTATCCCCAGTACCCCCAGTATCCCCATCATCCCAATTAACCCCATTACCCCCATTACCCCCAGTATCCCCACTACCCCAATTAACCCCAATTAACCCCATTACCCCTAATTACCCCCAGTATCCCCATTACCCCCATTAACCCCAATTAACCCCAGTACCCCCGTTAACCCCAATTAACCCCATTACCCCCATTAATCCCAATTAGCCCCATTACCCCCAGTACCCCCATTAACCCCAATTAACCCCATTACCCCTAATTACCCCCAGCATCCCCATTACCCCAATTAACCCCATTACCCCAGTATCCCCAGTACCCCCAGTATCCCCACCACCCCAATTAACCCCATTACCCCTAATTACCCCCAGTATCCCCATCACCCCAATTAACGCCATTACCCCTAATTACCCCCATTAACCCCATTACCCCCCCACTCCATCTGGCGCCCCCTGGCGGCGCTGCCCCACCTCGCAGGCGGGCGGCAGCAGCGCCCGTGCGCATGCGCAGCCTCCGGCGGGTTGGCGGCAGTGCGCCTGCACAGGGCTGGTGCCGGCGTCGCGCATGCGCTGTGGTTTGGGGGGGGGTGGGTGGTCTCTTCGCGCATGCGCGGTGCGTGGCGGCCGGGCCGGCGGGAGCTGGGTCGCCTGTGGAGCCGTGAGCCCGCGGCCGCCGGTGAGTGAGTGCGGGGGTGGAGGTGGGCGAGCCCTGGGGTGGCCACGGGGTCGGGCGGGGGGGCAGCCCTGAAGTTACTGTGGGCCTCCCGGGGGAGACCGTGGGGGTCACTCCCGGGAACTGTGGGAGCAGTCCTGAGGTAACTGTGGGCCTCAGGGGATCTGTGGGGCCGCCTGAGGTAATTGTGGGTCCGGGGGTATCCGTGGGGCCACCCTGAGGTAATTTTGCGCCCTGGAGCCACTGTGGGGGTAGTCCTGAGGTAACCGTGGGCCTCGGGGGGGCCGTGGGGCAGCTCTGAGGTAACTGTGCCCCACCACCACCTTGCCCGCTTGGGAGACTGTGGGGATAGCCCTGAAGTGAAATTGTGTCCCCCTCACGGGAAAAGTATAGGGGTCACCGCCCCGGTAACCTTGGGGCAGCCCTGAGATAAATTTGAGCCCCCATCCCAGGGTAACCAAGGGGCTCACCCCATTAACGGTGAGGGGAGATAGTGGTGTACCCCCCAGACGGGCAGGCCTGGGATCCCCATCCCAGGCACCTCGGGGTGCTGTGAGGATCCCTCCTTGCACAGTGACCCCCACCCTGGGCTGCCCCCCAGTTACCCAGGAATACCCTTGGGTAAAAAATAAATCAGGCAAGGCTTTTGACAGAAGCCAAGACCATACGGCAGTCAGGTCTCACAGTGTTTAACACTTTCCGAGCCCAAAGGGTGGCGAGGCGTGGCTGCCTGGAACAAAGAAAACGCTCATTTCTGCCTTTTGTTTCTGCTGTGGCTCTGCTGGCACGACCTGGACATCGGACAGCTGGCTGAAGCAAAAAGACCCCGACTGTGCATGGGGCTGAGCGCATCCGCCTCCAAAGGCTTGATTTTAGGGTGGAGGTGCCTGTGATTAACTTGGTGTTAATACAGCTGGAGGCCAGTTCTGCTTCCGCAGTTTCATCCGAACTGTCATTTGCCACTTCACAGGAGCGCAGTTCAAACCCCGGCAGGTTTTGTCTCAAAATAGCCAAAATAAAAACCTTTTTTTAAAAATTATTTTAAATTGTTTGTATCCTGTGCTGCGCGTTACAGAGCAACAGCAACGCTGACATGTCAGGGCTTGTGACACCAACCTGCTCCAGTAACTCCTGCCTAGGAGAAGTGAGCGATTTGAATCTTGGTGGAAAAGCTCCACAAGTCTTATTAGCTGGTGATTTCTATTTTTAATTAATTTAGGTGCTGTCTGTATTTCTGTGGCGCTTTACAAGAAGCAGAAAGCATGGCGCAACATTTTTGGCAAAGGGCTGTGGGGAGTAATTGCTGTTTTGGGCAAAAGCTTATGGGACAGCTCGTTTGTCAGGCTCCTAATTGTAGACCTCGAGTTTCTTACCTGGTACGCGAGGAAGAGGAGGAAGTGCTGAATTCACATTGGATTTAGCAAAGATGTTTTCACACCTCTCCAGGCTGACTATGCCAGCTTTTCCCTTCCGAAAATGAGCGGCACGGCATGTTGTTCAGAGAGATGTTCTGCTGCGTAGAAATACAGGCTCTGCTGTTCCTGAAACCCCAAGTTCGTTAATAATTTGTGGAATTATCAGGACAGGTCCTTTCTCTGGTGTGATTTAGCTTGTAATTAACCCGTTCAGACTGATGCTGTTAATGCTTGCTGTGGTCCTGTGTTTTCTCTCTCCGCAGGCTCCATCCGTTTCCCATCTCTCCAGGATGAGAGAGGTTTGGGTTCGGCTTTTCCCCTCTCCCTGTAGTTGATAGTTTCGGAACCAGAGGTGATGCTGGAGTCGAGATGGCAGACAGCGTGAAAACCTTCCTTCATGACCTCGTCAGGGTGAGTCTCCACGTTTCAGGTCGTCTATCGTAGGGACAGGTCTCGTTTCCTTCGGTGATGGCGGATCTTCTGCGGGGAGCACCCTCCTTCCTACATCAAATTAAAAAATGTGAAGGAAAAGGGGCTCCAGATGTGTTTGAATCGGAGACGTCAATTTTGTAAAGCAGAGATACCTGTAGGCAAGCTTTCCGCTCACCTATGATGGTTAGATTTGACGTGGCTGCGTGGGATGTGTGGCTCCCCAAGTGTTCTCTAGACTAATTTCCTCCCGAGATGGCTGTTGTGCGGCGTGTCTGTTGCAAAGGGCTCGGCGATGGTGCAAGATGCTGCTGAACCTCAGTTCAGTGAGTAAACTCAGTGCTCCCATGCCGTCTTGTATTGTCCAGGTGTAAATAGAGGCTTAAAAACATTCATGACAGGGCACTAAGAAGTAACTTGTTTTCAGAAATAACTGGTTTTCAGAAATTACTTGCTGGGTTTGATCTTAAAGATCTGAAGCGGGAGGACTTGTGTTGTTTCACGATGCTCTCGCGCCATCTATAAAGCAGTGGGTAGAGCAGCCAGCGTAATTAATTTCCACCTCATCAGGTACCAGCAGCAGGATGCTCTGCCGTTTCAGAAACACATTTGGCATCAAAATTTATCCTGTTTGGTCAAGAACTGCGTGTATCGAACTGTCACGTGGGTCACCTGGGTAGTGATGCTGTCCCACTCACGCTAGCATCCTTGTGGTCTTTATTTTGAAGTGAAATTTCGATAACGATGGCTACGATATATTTCTGGAGTCGGAAATCACTGCCCATGGAGTACTAGGAGGTGGCATTAGGAGTCTCTTAAATGAGTAAGGGAAAGACTTCTGGGTGCTTTCCTATTAACAGGTTTGCACGGACGTGGCGGCTGCAAGGATGTTTCTGGGACAAGGACAGATGCTTTTACTTGTAAAGGAGTAAGCATCAAGCTCATACATACAGTCAGGCCACAAAGACTTTGCACATCCTAAATATTGTGTGTAATTGTATTTTATTTGCCTTAGACATGCTGGCAGGGGAGGGAGGGCTTTCTGCCAGACAGAAGAAACGGGCTGTGAGAGATCTGACTCTGGCTTTTGCCAGGGTTATAAATAGCAGAGATTGGATGAGAAATCACACCTTTAAAAAAAAATAAAAAATAACACTACTTCTAAAGATGCTGGAACGTGCAGTGATTTAGGTCACCGGGCCGTGGAAAATAGTTGGTGTTGCCGCTCCAGACCTTGGCTCTGGCTGAGCCTGGCGCTGGTTTCCCCTGCTAGCCTGGCTGGCCGCGTGAAGTCCCTTCCCGTAACCGGGATCGGCTACATCCCGTTTCCCCCTCTTTCTGGGGGCGCAGAGTGTGACGCCCTCCCCTGGTGTCCACAGGGAATTAAGGACTCCATCTGGGGCATCTGCACCATCTCTAAGCTGGACGCCCGGATCCAGCAGAAGAGGGAAGAGCAGAGGCGAAGGAGAGCAAACAGCGCGCTCGCCCAGCGGAGGTTTCACATGGAGGAGAAGAAGCAAGAGAAGTGAGTATGGAGCCTGCCGAGTCGTAAATCAGGTAATTCCCAGCTATTTCAGGCAGGGAGAGAGCGAGACTCTGCCCGGAGCTTCGAAGAGCCCGATGAATTGCAAAACCTCTTCAAATCATAGTGATTTGGCAGTGCTTGTGCTTTTCTCCTGAATATCCATTGTGTCGCAGTTGTCTGGCTAAAAGGGAAGTTGAGGTAAGTGTGGTTTAAGAAGTAAAGCCATTATTGTTACCCGCACTTGGCAAAGATCTCCATAAAAATACTGGTCGGAACCGTTAGAGACCTGCGACCCGGGTGTCAGCAAAAGCAGAACTCCTGGTGTACATTTGCAAATGGTTCGTAAACCCAGTTGCAGCAAAGCGCCGAGCCAATAAATATGAAAAACGTGACGTGAAATGCCCTTTTTCCGCTCCGTGTAATGAAACTGGAGCTGTTACCATGAGATGAGAAGTCAGACCTTTTATGTTGTGTGACAACTAAGAACATGTAATTTCTTTGAAATAATAATAGAAGGTATGGAGCTATACAAGCTGAAAGAACGTGGATTTCTGGGTTTCTTCCTGAATGCTCGTGGTAGCCACAGAATTGGGGAAGAGAGAGCAGCCCGGATCTGATTTACACATCTGGGGCAGATCGAGTAGCTTTTTTCCCCGGCCTCGCCGTGTTCCGCAGCCGTGTGTAGCGGTTGCATCCACTCAGGCTGGAAATGCCCGAATTATATCCGTGTGGGAGCAAAACAGCATCTGTTCTTGCGTCTGACTCCCAAACCGTGCTGAGATGTTTCTCCGCTGCCCTAATTACAGTCGGGCTGGCACTTAATGCCGTGACGTTTGGTCGGTATTACATCTTTCGAGATCTATTTACAAATTATTCTGACTAGCTCGGCAGCAGTCTGACTTAATGTCGAGATGATAGAAAAGTCTCCCATGATCCCAATCCTGCCCGGACCGTGAAACTTCCTGCAGATGGGCTGCCCTTGAGGAATTATATATATTTTGGGGGGGACTAAACAGTCAGGTTTTGCTGTTTTCCTTGTAAAGTCCTTTTGGGAGCAGAAGCTGTCTGTGCAGGGATTTCTTCTGGGATTCTTGTGTTTGGATAAAATCGGGCACGTAGCCAGCATTATCTGCGACGTTCCTGAGGCGTCGAGGACGGAAGCGGTCGTCACTTGTCGGGGGACGTTTGTCTGGGCGCTGCGACCTTAACACATCTCTCACCCGCCTCTCTCCTGCAGTGAACCCCGGATAGTGAGCCGGATATTTCAGTGTTGTGCCTGGAACGGAGGTGTATTCTGGGTGAGTGGATATTTTGGTTATTTTCAATATTAAAACCCCCAGGTTTAATTACAACGCCAGCGTCCTGCTGTCACGGCGAGCCATCAGCCATATTTTAAGGGACCCGATACGGGATACAGGGCCATAGACTCTCTTGGGAAAACCGTCCGTTAAACCCGAGCTGCTTTTCCGAGTCTTTGAGGCTGCTCTTCGCCTGGATATTCAACTCCAGCTCTGCCATGGTCGGATATTGCTTTTTTATATTGATATCTTACCACTGCTGTTTCACGAGGCTAATCCTTAACGGAGCGGACGCTTCGCAGCCTAATAAATTACCGCCTTTGTTTTTCCATCAGACTGTGGCCAGGTACGAGGAGTCAGGGCGGAAATGTTAAAGCGCTCAATTATAGGTTTTGGCTGTGTTTAAACAGAAATCCTTGGTTCTCTGTATTTACGGATGAGTAGTTACACGAGGAACACCTCACCAAGAACCCTTCTTGTTTCTTTTTCCCCCCGTAGCTTAGTCTCTTCTTGTTTTACCGAGTGTTTATACCCGTCCTTCAGTCGGTCACGGCACAGATCATCGGTAAGTCCCTTTCCCGTTCACTTTGGGGTCGGAGATTTCTCCTGTCCTCAAGCGCTACGGTTGGGAGAAGCTCCCGGCGGTGCAGAGACGGTCGTGCCGGGAAACATTTGTGGTGTGAAAAAGATGTTTCCTACACTGGTTCCTCACGTGTTTTTTCCGTGTCCATCTTTCGAAGGTGACCCTTCCCTACATGGCGACGTCTGGTCTTGGCTGGAATTCATCCTCACCTCCATTTTCAGCGCCCTCTGGGTCCTTCCCCTCTTTGTGCTCAGTAAGGTTGTCAATGCCATCTGGTTTCAGGTAGGTGACGGGAACACGGACCGCGCGACAAGCTAACGAGGGGGTGGGAATTTCCTCGTTAAGGCTCGGTTGGCGGTGCGGGTGGCAGCCTTTTAGCCCGAAAATGGGCTCCGGGGTGTTCCTGGCGGGCGAAAGCAGCTCAGTAGCATCGTCATTTCCCTCAAGCCCCTATTTTTTTATTTTTTTTTCCTTTTACAGGACATCGCCGATCTAGCGTTCGAAGTTTCCGGCAGAAAGCCTCATCCCTTTCCCAGCGTCAGTAAAATCATCGCTGACATGTTGTTTAACCTCTTGTTGCAGGCACTTTTCCTCATCCAGGTGAGATTCGAGTCACGCACCCAAAAATAACCCTCCGCCATGCTGGGTTGCCCCGCATTTCGCTCTCAGGCGCTATTCTCCCACAAATCCAGAGCACCCCTTATTTTTGGTTTTGTTTTTTTTTTAATATATATTTTTATTTCCCCAGGGGATGATCGTGAGCCTCTTCCCCATCGATCTCATCGGCCAGCTGATCAGCCTCCTCCACATGTCGCTGCTCTACTCGCTCTACTGCTTCGAGTACCGCTGGTTTAACAAAGGTGAGGGCTGGCGGGGTGGAAACTTTACCAGTTTGAGGTTTGTTGGGTTTTTTTTTTTATGCGAGGCTGAATTTTCCCTCGGTTTTGGTGCGGAATGAAACGTTTCCAAGGGTTTTTCCCCTCCCCGTGGGGTTCATTTCTTGCCAGGAATCGAAATGCACCAGCGGTTATCCAACATCGAGAGGAACTGGCCCTATTACTTTGGCTTCGGCTTACCGCTGGCTTTCCTCACGGCAATGCAATCCTCTTACATCATCAGGTGAGTCGCCGGGAGGCTGTGCGGCCCCTCCAGACCCTGCCTGCGGCCTTCCTCCTCCTCCCGAGGATGCTCACCGAACCGTCCCGATGCCTTCAAATCCTTTTTTTAATTTTATTTATTTTTTCCCCTTTCCAGCGGTTGCCTCTTTTCCATCCTTTTCCCTCTCTTCATCATCAGCGCCAACGAAGCAAGGACCCCCGGCAAAACCTAGTGAGTGTCCCCCTGCCCCGCCAGCCCCTACTTCAGCCTCAGCCACCGCTCCCCAAAACCCCACGGGGGGTGTTTTATCCCCCCCGTGTCGGGAGCTGACAGGCTCTCTTCCCTTTCAGCCACTTCCAGCTCCGTCTCTTCTCCCTGGTGGTTTTCCTCAGCAACAGACTCTTTCACAAGACCGTTTACCTTCAGTCCGCCCTGGGCGGTGCTTCCTCCTCCTCCTCCTCCGACCGGCTCCTCTCCCCCCAGCCCTCCCCCGCCAAACACACGGCTGCTCCGGGGCACTGAGCCACGACCCGACCCCACGGGTGGGGGGCACACACACCTACGGCGAGGGGGGGGTTTCTGCGCCTCCCCCGGCAGGGGCAGGACCCAGAGCTCTGCGTCTCCTCTCCCCCACGCCGCGATGGATATTTTGGGGGGGAAATCTGGATTTTTAAACCTTTGTGAGTTTCAAAAAAGCCGGCTCGTGCCCTGCGCTTGTTTTATAGCGGACTCTTTTGTATGTTCTGCCCGTGCCATCTCCCCGCGCTGCCCTCGGGGACGGTTTGTGACACCCCCTCCCCCCCCCACCGCCCCGGGGGGCTCCGGCCGCCCCCCCCCGCCCCCCCCTCCCGTCGCTCCGGCCCCGGTGTTGGGGGGGGGGCGGTGTATTTCTGGGGAGTTCCTGCCGCAGTGGAGCACAGCGTTGCCCTCCCGGTGCATGTCCCGTTTCTGGGGGGGGAGGGGGGGAGCCGGTGATGTTCAAAAACCGAAACCCTTTTGGGTTCTTTTTGGGCCGGTTTATCAACTTTTTCTCGAGTATTTTCATTAAACGGAGAAGTCACGATTTGCAGCCGTCCTGCGCTGTCCCTGTCTTTAAACCGGGCGGGGGGGGGGGGTGTCCCTGGGCGGGTCCGTGCCGGGATGGGACGGTCAGTGCTTCCCTCCCCCCCGCCCCGGGGTACCGGGACCCGCCGTGCGCCGCCGGCGTGGCGCCACCCACGTGGCGGGGACACCCGCTTCCGCATCCGCCGACGTGATGCGCCTCGCCCCGCCCTCTCCCGGGTGCCCCAAGTCCGGACGGACACGTCACAGCTCGTTCTCAGCCAACCCCGCCCGTCCGGCGTTCCGCCAATCGGAAGGCGCCGTACGTAGCCCGCCTCATCCCGCCCTCGGCTGCGTGCCCGGCGTCGCGGCCAATGAGCGCCGCCACTTCTGGAGTAGCGTCGTTGATGGCCAATGGCAAGCGGGCGGGGCGGGGCAAGGGTGGGCCGCGGCGGCGGGCAAGGGCGGCTGCGCGGGGCGAATGGCCGGGGCGGCGGGGCTGAGCGCGGTGCCCGGGTGAGGGCCGCGGCCTGGGGGGGCCGGTACCGGGTGGAGGGGGGCTGCCTCGTGCCGAGGGGGGCCCGGGCCCGTGGGGCGGGGGCCTGTGGGGCGAGGGGTTGTGCGGTTATGGGGGGCCTGTGGGGTTGTGGGGTGCCCAGGCCTGTGTGGTGCCTGAGGCTGTGGGGCCAGGGGTTATGGGGGGCCTGGGCCTCCTGGGGTGCCTAAGCTTGTGGGGTGAGGGGCTTGCCCGGGGTTATGGGGGGCCTGTGGGGTTATGGGGGGGCCGGGGCTGTGCGGTGAGGGGCTGTGGGGTTATGGGGTGCCCGGGCCTGTGGGGTGAGGGGCTGTGGGGTTATGGGGTGCCCAGGCCTGTGTGGTGCCTGGGGCTGTGGGGTGAGGGGCTGCAGGTTTATGGAGTGCCCAGGCCTATTGGGCAAGGGGCTGGGGGACAAGGGGCTGGGGCCTTCTGGGGTGCTGGGGCCTTCTGGGGTGCTCAGACTTGGGGGGCTGTGAGGTTACAGGGTGCCCAGGTCTGTGGGGTGAGGCACTGCTGGTTGTCAGGGGCTGGAGCCTGTGGGATGTGGACCGATGGGGTGCTTGGGGGTGCCCGGGGCTGCTGGGGGGCGAGGAGTTGTGGGGTACCTGGAGGTGTGGAGAGGGAGGTGCAGCATAGGGGGGGCTCATGAGGGGCACAGTGTCTTGTAGGACACAGATGAGCTCAGAGGGGCTGGTGGCGAGAGCGGGGCCATAGTCCGCAGCCCAGGGACGGCTTTTCTTCCTTACCACGCTAGTATCTGGTGACTGGCCGGGGGCTGCTGGTTCCCCTGGTAGCTGTGGCCTTACTGGGTCCCCCAACACCCCGTGAGTTGCCTACCAGAGCTGTGGAAATCAGGGTGCCAGTGGTACCCCCGGTGCCAGAGCCACTCGTGCCTGGGAGGCACCTGTGTTACATCGTTAGTAGCTGCTGCTCGTTATCCCCAGGGGAACTAGGAAATAATTACAACACAGGGTTATTTCTGAATCAATTAGCAACGAATGCGTGCAAGTCAGGATCGCTTCTAGGTCCCAGACAGACCCAGGCCCGGTTTATATTTTATTTTTAAATCTCAGCCTGTCCAAATCTGCCCTCCCCGGTGTTGTAACTCAGACACGCGAACTGAGGATTTGTCCACCAGTTCTGGGACTGAACCTGCAGGGAGTGGTGGGGTTTTTTCCTGGTTGATTGGGTAAAGAAGTATTTTAAAGAAATCAGAGTGTTCCGAAGAGTAGAAAGATGTTATTTGGCCACAGTTTCACTTCCTTGATGTCTAATATCAGGATTTTGCTGGCTCTTCCTCCGCCCAGGGAGGTTGAATTAAACAGCAGAGTCGTCTGATATAAACAAAGCTGGTTAGCATAATGCTGGGATGTATATGTTTAACATAAATAATTCAAAACGGGAGCAGACAGGAGCCGTTCAGACCTCCTTTATGTGAGAAAGCAGCACCAATTCCTTGCATTCTCCATGGATTTTTTTTTTTTTTTTTTTGTGCCTCGCTTGCAGGTGGTGGTTAAACTCCACAGACCAGCCAGGGAAAATGTAGTGGCTTTGCTAAAAGCTTACACTTGGGTTTTGTTTTGTACACAGAGAAACAGACGCATCCTCTGCCCCGAAGAAGTTCTGGTCTCTGTAAAAGAAAGCAAAACCTCATCTGAGACTCGGGGCAGGTGAGGATGGGAGGCGAGGGGAGACACGGATCGGCGAAAGCATCTGGTGGGGGTGAAGGGTGGGCAATGACCTCCTCGGGCAGGAGTGGCATATTTAAGGTCCTGTTTCCTGAAACGATTAGAGAAATCGTGGGGCTGGGAGCCGGCTCGCTCTTTGATCATCTTCCTTGTGCGTTTTCAGGTGTTCAGGCATCCTCAAATCTCTGCCTTTGATGTGAAAATGACCAAGTTAGGGTTTCTCCGGCTGTCCTACGAGAAGCAAGACACTCTGCTCAAGCTCCTCATCTTGTCGATGGCAGCTGTGCTGTGTAAGTCCGCGTCCTGCCGCACCGGCCTTGCGGCCTTCCCTCAAACAGGGACCCTGGGATGGAGCCACCTCTGCTCCTTCTTCTCTTCTTTTATAGGTTGCGAAGCTCTCCTCTTTCTTAAGTGAACGCTCTTATCCTTTCCTTCAAAAAACATATCTTTCTCTATCTTTCCAATGACCAGTTTGAGACAGAAACAATTTTAATCAGTCAAAGCAGATGATAAACCTAATAAAACTCTGGCTTGCTGAGTCCTGTAGATTCACTCTGCCCTTTTTCTGCATTTGCAGCTTTCTCCACGAGGCTTTTTTCCGTCTTAAGATTTGAAAGCGTCATCCATGAATTTGACCCGTAAGTGTTTTCCTCTCCTCTCGATTTTCGGGGGCCTGCTGGGTTTTTCTTTTCTGGAGCGCGTGGAATTCAGGAGGTGTTTGCTGGGCTCGAGTTAATCCCCGTTGAGGATGAGGGATTCGGAGGGTGGTTTTCAGTACAGCTAGTTTTTCCTCTTCTAGACTCAAAATTCACTTTCTACAGCCTGGATCTAAGTCACGGTAATCACCCAGCACCACTTTTATGCTGGGATGTGGTTATTCCCTGCCTGAGCAGGGCATGACCGGAGAGAGGTGTCCACAGCCCAGGCTTGCTGCTGGTTGAATCAGGCGCGAAGGGGAGAAGTTACCTTTGCAAACCTGCTTTTAAACCCCCTGGGAGGAGGGATGAACCTTTGCAGCCGTGGTTTGCGGCACTCCAGGGAAATCGGACTAATTCCCTCTGAGTGGAAAATGCGCAGGCGGCCCTTACAGTCCTATCGTACCCCTAGGCGCTGGTGAAGGGTATCCAAACAGGTGCTGAATTTGGTACATAATTGCCTGTCAAAAGCCGCCTCATTTCCTAAACGCTCGTTGAGGACTGCGATTGTAACCAGAGGAGTGGTGAGCACTCCGGATGTGGAGATGCTGAGTGCTTGTCGCTGTTACAGGTATTTTAACTACCGCACAACCCGCTTTCTGGCGGAGGAAGGCTTCTATAAATTCCACAACTGGTTTGACGACCGAGCGTGGTACCCCTTGGGCAGGATCATCGGTGGGACCATTTATCCAGGTAAGCCGTCAGGCTTCTGCTGAGCCCAAAACGCACCTCGCACCAGGGAAAACGGGGAGAGGGGCAGGTAGTGTACGTGGAACGGAGCTGGGAGAGGAAGGCAGCTCAGGGGATGCCCTTCATGGAGGCATCCTGGGCAGCAGCGCCTTCCCGGCGAGTCTTTTGGCTGCTCTGCTTTTTAATTGCAAGCTAATGACCTCCGGCGCTGCGAGCAGATTGAGAACACCCTGCTAACCGTGTCGTTCCTGTCCCGCAGGCCTGATGATCACGTCGGCGGCGATTTACCACGTGCTGCACTTCTTCCACATCACTATCGACATCCGAAATGTCTGCGTGTTCCTGGCTCCCCTCTTCTCCTCTTTCACCACCATAGTGACTTACCACCTCACCAAAGAGCTCAAGGTGAGGGGACGGTCAGGGCATGCCTTGCAGGCTTTCATTTCACTTTGCGGAGGCTGTTTGCCTTTGGGAAAGGCAGCTTGCGGCTCTATTGGAGGGGTTTGGAGGTGACACCGTGCTGGTCAAAACCCAGAACTGCTGGGAAATGGGAGATCTGGTTTGAAATTTCATTTCAACACTCAAATTTTTATTCCTTTGAGGCACATCCTTGTGTAGTACGGCATGATAACAAAAGCCCTAAAAAACAGCGACTTTTTCCACCCTCCGGCTGTGGTTTTTTTCCCCCAGGACGCAGGGGCAGGACTCCTTGCTGCCGCCATGATTGCGGTTGTGCCCGGCTACATCTCTCGATCTGTTGCTGGCTCCTACGATAACGAAGGTGAGTTTGCGCCGCTCGGAGCAGGGAGACCCTTAACGACTCTTGGGTGCTGGAACATGGCGGTAAAGATGCTGCAGGGCACCGTAGAGGAACCATCCTTTCCCAGCAAGCCCCGCCAGGTCCCTGTGATTTACTTACCCGATTTTTGGAGACCGGCAGTTGTTCCCGGTTGAGAAGGAGAGTGTTTCCCAACTCCAACTCATTCCCCGAGTGTCCTTGTTTGCAAGTCAAAAAAAGTTTTGCCACCTCCACGAAGCCGCCGCATGGCTCCCCTGTGGTTTTATCTCCGTTCCAGCAAAGGCTTTGGGGCTGGCAGAGGCAGCAATCTCATTGTCGATGCCTAGGGCAGAAGGGGATCCAGGTTCCTCTCCTGTAGCTGGGAGTAAGGAGTCGCCGTGTCCGGAGGGGCTAGCTGGCGTGGCTAAAGGAGGCCGCGCGAGCTGTTACCTACAGTAAGACACAAACATTGCGACGTTTCAGTCTAGAAATCAGATATGAAACCCTTTTCCCAAGCCTGGCTCTTTGTGCCAGGTGCTGTTCCATCTTCTGGTGGAGCAGCAGCAGGATTTCTCTATCTATTTTTAACAAGATTGAGTGCCCTGGGTGCGCCCCAGAGAATATTTTGATGTTTCAGGGCTGATTTGAGAGCTTGCTTTGGCCTTTCCATTTCCTTCCACCCAGGTATCGCCATATTCTGCATGCTGTTAACTTACTACATGTGGATCAAAGCTGTCAAAACCGGCTCCATCTATTGGGCAGCGATGTGTGCTCTTGCCTATTTCTACATGGTAAGCGTTCCTTCTCCTGGTGCCGAGGTATTTCTGACTCCAGGGACCGTTCTGGATACAGTGACCAAAAATACACGACGTGCCCTTCCTGCAGCCTTGTATTCGGGGAGGTAGAACCTTTGTGAAGGGCTCTGCGTGAAGATGGAATGGATGCTTTCTTCATTCGTTTCCGCTTCTCAAAACTGGTGGGGTTTTGTGTGGGGTTTTATTAATAGCGTTGAAAAATCTGGGGTTTCGGTAGCTGTGAGGTGAGGATGCCCTTGGAGGGAGCAGATCTCAGCTGGGTGACAGATCCCACGTGTGATCCCAGGAAAATGAAAACCTGTCGCGTTTGACCTCCGCTGTGCGACCTGTTCAATCCTGGAACTTGTGGGGTTTGTTTGTTTTCTCTCTTGGCAGGTCTCCTCGTGGGGTGGCTACGTCTTTCTGATTAACCTCATCCCTTTGCATGTTCTTGTGCTGATGCTGACCGGCCGCTTCTCCCACAGGATCTACGTAGCCTATTGCACGGTCTACTGCTTGGGAACCATCCTCTCGATGCAGATCTCCTTTGTTGGCTTCCAGGTGGGGACCAGAATGACGTGCAGACTCCGGGACGGGTATTTCTCAGGTTGTAACAGAACAGCAGCGAGTTGGCGCCTGGTTTCTCTCCTCGCCTTTGCCGTTGACCTTACAAGCGGCTGCTGGCTTCTCGGTCCAGCTCCCGTTAGGCTGATTTGTTGGGACCTGTGGTAAAGATTAGCTTTTGGAGGTGCTGGATGACTTTCAAAGCTGCTAACGACCTTCATGGCACCGGTTACCTTTCATGAAAATGTTTCTGGTTTGGGGTGAAGGAAACGCTTGGGCCAGCGTGCGTCTTGGCGTAGCGGGGAAAAACACCTGCGTAGCTCATGTTTTCAAGAGGATCGGCTTAATTTTCTGCTTGGATTCTTATCTGGGAATCAAAGCTGATGTAAGAAAGTGACTCAGGCCAGCTGTGCCACCTGCAGGGAGGGAACAGTTTCCTGTGACTCCGGCACTGATTTTGCTGAGAAGCGATTTGTAAAAAAAAAAAAAAAAAAAAACAAAAAAACAACAAACCAAAAAAACCCCCCCAATATTGGGCGCAACCGCAGCTTTCGTTCTCTGTAGCTGATCCTGCTCTCTCCCGCTTGCAGCCTGTCCTCTCCTCGGAGCACATGGCTGCCCTTGGAGTCTTTGGCTTGTGTCAGATCCACGCCTTCGTAGACTACCTTCGGAGCAAGCTGAACCCGCAGCAATTCGAAATCCTCTTCAGGAGCGTCATTTCCCTGGTTGGCTTTGTCCTCCTCACCATTGGGGCCGTGTTGATGCTCACAGGTAGCCCGAGATGGTGACGATGGCGAGTGTGTTTCACCACCGGCTTTTCCCTCCCTTCGTTCCTTTGAAAACCGCGTAATTTGTCAATCCCAATTCTGCAGCTTCCCTTTAAGGGGGAGGCTGGGACCTGCTCCGATTTATACGTAGCAGGAAAATAGTTCAAAAGCAGCTGTGAGATCTGGGGTGGGGGTGACACGAGGCAGAGAGAGAAACCTGGCGCATGCTGGGGACGCTGAGCTTCAGAAACTGAATGTTGATCTGTAGTAGCGAAGAGATGCTAACAGTGTAGGTGGGGTAGGGGGAGAAGTATTTTAGGGTAAAATTGCTCTTTATTTCCTTTGTAAAATGGCAGGTTTTGAGTAACAGAGATGTCAGACGAGATCCAGGATTGCTCATTCAGCCTTGCACGCACTTCCCCTTGTGAGAGAACGTATCGGCGTTGCTGGAACCGAATGTGACTTTTTTTTTTTTCTCCTCTTTCCCAGGGAAAATCTCCCCGTGGACGGGGCGTTTCTACTCCCTGCTGGATCCTTCCTATGCAAAGAACAACATCCCCATCATCGCCTCTGTCTCCGAGCACCAGCCCACCACTTGGTCCTCCTATTACTTTGACCTCCAGCTTCTCGTTTTCATGTTCCCAGGTGAGCCCAAGTGCGGATGTTGTCAGACCCCGATTTATTCAGTCACCGGAAGGGGTTTGTTTTTTCCTGGCTGCGTCCGCGGCCTCCCATCTCCTTGCCGCGCTGCGTGCCTCTGCCAGCCAGTTTATATTTCAGGTGAACCTGACTCGTTTCTCTTTCCTCTTTGCAGTCGGGCTGTATTACTGCTTCAGTAACCTCTCGGACGCCCGCATTTTTATCATCATGTATGGCGTGACCAGCATGTACTTCTCTGCTGTGATGGTGAGGGCATGAGGATGACGAAATGGTCTTAATGAAGCTGATTTAATTTCTTTTTCTGATCTCGATGATGGTTCTTCCACCTTGAGTGGGTCAAAACGTTTGCGAGGCTTTTCTCCCTTGCTCAAAACTGGTTTATTCACCCCTCCGTGCAGCTAGGGAACGTGATGTTCACCTAAGATTGCCCAAGGGTGTTAAATCGAGGTGATTTCCGCACTTTGGCCAAATTCGAGGATTTCAGAGAAACCTCCCTCGGGGGTTTCTGAGATGGTGGCAGCTCCCAGTCTGCACCTGCTAAAAAAACCCAGCAACGGTTTTACCTCGAGGCTGATGTTTCTGCTGAATTCAAGGTGCTGAACAAGCGATGGCATTTAATGTCCCTCTTCTCTCGGATTTCTGCCCGGGTTTCTTCTCCGACAGTTCTGCTGTTGCCCGTAGGTGCGTCTTATGCTGGTGCTGGCCCCGGTGATGTGCATCCTGTCCGGCATCGGGGTTTCTCAGGTGTTGTCCACCTACATGAAGAACCTGGATATCAGCCGGCCAGACAAGAAGAGCAAAAAGCAACAAGACTCCACCTACCCCATCAAAAACGAAGTGAGCGTTGGGCTGGTTCAGGACTGGGGAGAAGACACCTGGTCCTGGTTGGGGACAAGTGAAGGAGGCTGGTGGTCTCTTCCCTCCAGCGTTGACCCCGATTTGTTGCCCCAGGTTGCTAGTGGCATGATCCTGGTCATGGCTTTCTTCCTGATCACCTACACCTTCCACTCCACCTGGGTGACCAGCGAGGCCTATTCCTCCCCATCCATCGTGTTGTCCGCCCGGGGTGGGGACGGCAGCAGAATCATCTTTGATGACTTTAGAGAAGCTTATTACTGGCTGCGTCATAACACGCCAGAGGTAAATGGGGGGTAATTTGGGTGGCAGGGACCCAAATTGTCTGCTGAGGTGCTGACAGCACGTCTGGCGCTTGGGTGCAGGACGCAAAGGTGATGTCCTGGTGGGACTACGGGTACCAGATAACTGCCATGGCCAACCGGACCATCCTCGTGGACAACAACACCTGGAACAACACGCACATCTCCCGTGTCGGTCAGGTAGGTCCTTCTCTTGCCCCACCACCTTGCCCTGCCTTTCTGGGGCACCACGTGGCGTGATCGATGCTGCGTCTGCTCTAGGCCATGGCATCGACGGAGGAGAAAGCCTACGAGATCATGAGGGAGCTGGATGTCAGCTACGTGCTGGTGATCTTCGGAGGCCTCACCGGGTACTCGTCTGACGGTAAGATCTTGCTCTGAGCCAGGTCAGACCCGTCCATGGAGCCCATGGTGCCCATGAAACGCTGGTGGCTCTCTGAGTAGCAAAGTTCCACCTTCAGCTGCAAAGTGGAAACGGCAGCAAAATGCTCCTCTGACAGCTGCGTGTACCGTTTCTGCTCGTGCCCAACCCAGCTCCTCACTCTTTGCCTCCCAACTCAACCCCTCGCTCGCCCCCAACTCAACGCTACTCTTTGCTCTCCCCCAACTCGACTCCTTGCTCGTCCCCAACTCTTTGCTGTCCACCTTTCAGACATCAACAAGTTCCTGTGGATGGTTCGGATCGGGGGCAGCACGGACACGGGGCGCCACATCAAGGAGCACGACTACTACACCCCCACGGGGGAGTTTCGGGTCGACCGCGAGGGCTCCCCGGTGCTCCTCAACTGCCTCATGTACAAGATGTGCTATTACCGCTTCGGCCAGGTCTACACCGAGGCCAGTAAGTCCCCAAAACCACCCGCCGTGGGGGGTGACGCCACTTTTGGGGCGCCTGGCCGCGCCCCCAGCGTCTTTGTGGCGCTGCCTGTACTTTGCCCTCTCCTAGAGCGACCGCCGGGCTACGACCGGGTGAGGAACGCCGAAATCGGTAACAAGGACTTTGAGCTGGACGTGCTGGAGGAGGCGTACACCACAGAGCACTGGCTGGTCCGAATATACAAGGTAGAGCCCCAGAATGAGCCTGAATCCCCCAAATTTGGGAAAAACCGTGAAATTTCACCTAACCCAGCTGGTTTTTACCACCCAGGTGAAGGATTTGGATAACCGCGGCTTGTCGAGAACGTAGGAGAGCCTCCACCGGCCACGCCGCGCACCGCACTGACCCAGCCTTTGCCTGTGAAGCAGA
Source organism: Grus americana (assembly GCF_028858705.1). Classification (NCBI taxonomy): domain Eukaryota; kingdom Metazoa; phylum Chordata; class Aves; order Gruiformes; family Gruidae; genus Grus; species Grus americana. The sequence goes on from NC_072875.1 coordinate 7,759,271, forward strand.
AATATTTTGGGGTTTTTTGTTGTTGTTGGGGGTTTTTTTGGGGGGTGGTTTATTTTTGTTTTATACCATTTGTAAGCGTGCAGGCAGCGGTGGGACGTCCCTGCCCGTCCCTGCCCACCGGGGAGTGATTTTTATATGCACACGGAGCAGTCGCCAGATCAGAAATAACGGCTTTAACCGGGGGTTGATTAACGGGAACTACAAACAATAATAATTAAAAAAAAAAAAGCGCTATTTTGGTGGTTTGGGGGTTCTGCTGGTTTTGGGGGGAGGTTTCCTCCCCTCTCGGTGCTCGGGGAGAGATTTTGGGGCCGTTTTGCTGCGATTTGGGTGTGAGGGCTGGGGGATGCTGCGGGGGGGGGTGTTATGGGGGAAGGGGGCGGGGCCAGGCTCCTGCGCGCGCAGGGCGGGGCGGGGCGCGGTGGCGCCGGCGGGAAGCGGCAGCGTGGCGGGAGCGGGGCCGGGCCGGGGATGGCGGTGCCCTTCGTGGAGGACTGGGACCTGGTGCAGACGCTGGGGGAAGGCGCCTACGGGGAGTGAGTGTTCCTGGGGGGCGGGGAGCCGGGGGGGGGGGGGCGTCGGGGCTGCTGCCTGCCCGGACTGGCCTCTTGCACGCCCACACCCGCTGGGCACCCTCTGTATTCCCCCTGCGTGCCCTTTGTGTGCCCCCTGCTTGCCTGTGCTGTGTATGCCCACCGCTTGCCACCCTTTGCCCTGGGCTCTTACGTGCCCCTTGCTTGCCCAGTGCTTGTCCCTTGTGTGCCCGATTCGTGGCCCCTTGTGTGCCCCCTCGCTCGCCCGCTGCTTGCCTGCTCTATGGCCACTGCACGCCCTGCGTGTGCCCACTGCTTGCCCTTGGCTCTTACGTGCCCCTTATGTGGCTACTGCTTGCCCACCCCTTGTCCCTTGTGTGCCCACTTCATGGCTACTGCTTGTCCCGCTGTGTGCCTTTTGTGTGCCCCCTGCTTGCCCCTTGGCCGCTGCTTGCCCGCCCTATGGCCATTGCACGCCCTGTCTATGCCCACCGCTTGCCCTTGGCTCTCACATGCCCGTTATGTGGCCAGTGTTTGCCCCCTGCGTGCCCATCGCACACGCAGTGCACACCTGCCTCGTGCCCATTGCACAACCACTGCCCACACTCCCTGCCCGCTCCTGCCCGCGGCAGCCTTCCGCACCCCGCTGACCCCCCGCCGGCCCCAGGGTGCAGCTGGCCGTCAACCGCCGCACCGAGGAAGCTGTGGCCGTGAAAATCGTGGACATGAAGCGAGCGGCCGACTGCCCGGAGAACATCAAGAAGGAAATCTGCATCAACAAGATGCTCAATCACGAAAACGTCGTCAAATTTTACGGGCACCGGCGGGAAGGTGCCACGCAATACCTCTTCCTGGAATACTGCAGCGGTGGCGAGCTCTTTGACCGCATCGGTACGCCCACTTAAAATTACCTTTTTTTTTTAATATAAAATGCATTAAAAAATTAATCCCTTAACGGTTGCAAAATGCTTTTCCCTTTCTTATTCCCATCCGGTGCAGAGCCCGACATCGGGATGCCGGAGCCGGAGGCTCAACGTTTCTTCCAGCAGCTGATCGCCGGCGTGGTGAGTGTGGTGGCGATGCCGGCGATGCCAGCGGCGGTTCCGGCGCGGTGCTGACCCTCCTCTTCATCCCCAGGTCTATCTGCACAGCATCGGCATCACCCACCGCGACCTGAAGCCAGAGAACCTGCTGCTGGACGAGCGAGGTGGGGAGCACGTCCCTCTTCGCCTCCGTTTAATTTTCAATTTTTAATTTGAATTTTTAATATTAATTTTGCCGTTTTAATTTAAATTTTGAGTTTTAAATTTATTTTTTGAACTTTTCTATTTGAATTTTGAATTTAAGTTTTGAATTTTTAATTTGACTTTGGGCTCAGATAACCTGAAAATCTCCGATTTCGGCTTGGCCATCGTCTTCAAGCACAACGGCCGGGAGCGGCTGCTCAACAAGATGTGCGGCACCCTGCCCTATGTGGCCCCCGAGCTGCTGCGGCGCCCCGAGTTCAGGGCTGAGCCCGTCGACGTCTGGGCTTGCGGCGTGGTGCTGACCGCCATGCTGGCCGGAGGTGGGCCGCCTGCAATATATAGGGTGACCTATGGAATGCGTAAGGTGGGGGGATGCGTGACGCGCTCGAGGGACGTATGGGGAACGCGGGGGGGCGGCGAAGGGCATCAGGGGTGCACCTGAAGTGAGAGGGGGTGTGCGTATGGAACGTATAGGGGGAGGCGTGGGGAGGGGGCCCGTACGCGGTGCCGGGGGGGACGTATGGAACGTCCGGGGGGAGGGGTGTGTGAAATGCAGAGGGGGGATGCACGGGATGCGTAGGGGAGACGCAGAATGCACAGAGGGGGACATATGGCGCGTGGCAGGGGCGTATGAAACACCTGAGGGGGAGGTATGGAAGGCGCAGGGGGACGTAAGGCGCAGAAAGGGAACACGTGAGGTGCCCGAGGGGTGTGTGAGGGCTGCGGGGGAGGTATGGGGTGCACGGGGGGAATGCACGAGGTGCAGCGCCCGCTGCCTGGCGCAGAGCAGAGACGCCTCGCACAAAAACCACCGCGCTGTCGTACTCGGTGCCGCTGCGCGCTTGTGCACGCCGCAGGGTGTTTGCACGCTGCAGGGCTTTTGCACGTTGCAATACTTTTGCACGTCGCAGGGTTTCGCGCGTTGCAGACCTTTGCACGCCGCGCACCTTTGCACGTCTCCTTTTAAAACCACGCAGAACCGGTCTTTCTTACCCCCCTTGCAAAAACTCTCGGTGCAAATCTTGCCGCGCTGCCTCCTCGGCTGCATTTTGCCCCCCCTTTCCGTTTTCCTTCTGCGCCGGGTTTTCCCTGCCGGCAGAGCTGCCCTGGGACCAGCCCAGCGATAGCTGCCAGGAATACAGCGACTGGAAGGAGAGGAAAACCTACCTCCCGCCTTGGAAGAAGATCGATTCGGCACCTTTGGGTAAGCAACCGGCACCCGGCGGCGCCCGATGCCGCACCGGCGGTCGCCGTTTCCATCGCCCGTCTCCCCCAGCTTTGCTGCACAAGATCCTGACGGAGAGCCCGACGGCGAGGATCACCATCCCCGACATCAAGAAGGACCGGTGGTACAGCAAACCCCTGAAGAAGGGTAAGGCGCTGCCGGGGAACGCGCTCGCCCCCCTCCAGTTTTGGGGAGGGGGGGCTGGGGTGTGTTATTGGGCGTCTCGTCCCTTTGCAGGCGTCAAACGGGCTCGCGTGTCCTCGGGGGGGGTCACCGACTCCCCCAGCGGTTTCTCCAAGCACGTGCGATCCGATACGGATTTCTCGCCGGTGAAGAGCGCGCTGGGGTGAGCCGCCGCTTCCCTTTGCGTCGCCCTCCGCCGCGAGTCGCTTCGTCGCCGTTCGTTCCGCTGGGGTCCGCGGCTCCGGGAGCTTTGTGTGCCGCGGGGTTCTCTTCCCCTGGGTTTTCAGCGGGAAGCGCGCGAGCTCGTGTTTACCGCAAAATCCCGCAAAAACCCCGAAGCGGCGCGACTCCCACGCTCGAACGCCTCCCGCTTTTCCCCATCCTCGCGCTCTCTCCTTCGCCCTCGCGTCCCTAACGTCCCGTCTCCCCTTGCAGCGAGGAGAAGGCGAGTTACTCCACGTCGCAGCCGGAACCCGGCACTGGCGGGGCGCTCTGGGACAGCGGGGCGGCCAGCATCGACAAGCTCGTGCAGGGCATCAGCTTCTCCCAGCCCGCCTGCCCCGACCACATGCTGGTCAACAGCCAGCTCCTCGGCACCCCGGGGTCCTCCCAGGTGCTGCACGGGGGGGCCGGGGTGCAGCTTTGCAGCGTTTATAGCATCGGGGTGCAACTTCGCAACATCGGGGACGCGGCTTTGCAATGTTTTTCGTCTTGTATTGCAGCTTTGCGAGGTTTATCATCTCAGGAGGCAGCTTTGCAGTGTTTGGGGGGCAGCTTTGCAGCGTTTATAGTATCAGGATGCAACTTTGCAATATTTATCACCTTGGGGTGCAACTCTGCAGCGTTTATAATCTCGGGGTGCAAATTCACATCATTTATAGTATCAGGATGCAACTCTGCGACCTTTGGGGCGCTGCTTTGCAGTATTTACAGGATCAGGATGCAGCTCTGCCGTATTTGGGATGCAGATTGCATCCAGTTTATAACATCAGGATCCAACTTTGCAGCATTTATTATATTTGGGATGCAACTTGGCTTTATATGTATAAGATTAAGAAGCAACTTTGCAATATTTATAGTATTGGGGAGCAACTTTGCAATATGGGGGGTGCTGCTGTGCAGGTTTTATAACATTTGGGGTGCAACTTGGCAATATTTCGAATGCAGCTTTGCAGCCTGGGAGATGCAACTCGCAGCGTTTACCATCAGGGGGTGCAGCTTTGCAATATTTATCCTCTCAAGGCCGGGATTTTGCAGAGCTGGGGCTGCAGCTTTGCGGGACTTGTAACTTTTGCAACCGTTTTTTTGGGGGCGGCAGAGCCCGTGGCAGCGGCTGGTGAAGCGGATGACGCGGTTCTTTACCAAACTGGACGCCGACGGCTCTTACCGCGCCCTGAAAGAGGTCTGTGAGAAGATGGGGTACGGCTGGAAGAAGAGCTGCACGAACCAGGTAGGGAGTGGGGTGCAAAATCGTGGGGTGGGACCCCCCCGGGGTGGGACACACACACACACACACACACACTGTTGCATCTGCAAATAATCCGGGGGACCCCCCTTTCGCTGCCGTTTTGCAGGTCACCATCTCGACCACGGACAGGAGGAACAACAAACTCATCTTCAAGGTGAACCTGGTGGAGATGGAGAGCAAGATTTTGGTGGATTTTCGCCTCTCCAAGGTGAGCGGGGGGGGCAGGGTGGGCGCATGGTGGGTGCGAGGTCTTGCGAGACCGTGCAAGGGGATGCAGGACTGTGCAAGGGGATGGTGGTGGGTGCAAGGTGATGCAAGATGGGCGCAGGGCAGCACCCAGTGGGGGCAAGGTGGTGCAAGGCAGTGTCTGGGGGGGGTGCAAGGGGTGCAGGGCTGTGGGTGCTCAGCGGGTGCAAGGAAACACAGGGCAGTGCCTGGAGGGTACAGGGTGTGTGCACGGTGGGTGCAAGGCAATGCAAAGTGGTGGGTGCACGGTGGGTGCACGGTGGATGCAAGGGGGTGCACAGCAGTGCAAGGAGGTGCACGGTGAGTGCAAGGTGGTGCACAGCAGTGCAAGGGGGTGCAAGGTGATGCACAGCAGTGCAACGGGTGCACGGTGGGTGCAACGGGGTGCACAGCAGTGCAAGGGGTGCACGGTGGGCGCGTGGTGGTGCAGGGCCCCCGCAATCCCCCACCTCTCCCTGCACAGGGGGACGGCCTGGAGTTCAAGCGGCATTTCCTGAAAATCAAGGGCAAGCTCAGCGACATCGTCAGCACCCAGAAAGTCTGGCTGCCCGCCACCTGAACCCCCTGCACCCTACCTGCCGCCTCCTCCTCCTCTTCTTCCTCCTTTTTCCTCCTCTTCCTCCTGGCGGGGCTCCCGCGGCAGCACCCAAACGCCGTGAAGGCGACCGACCGCGCGCTTCAGATTTTAAAGGTTCAATAAAGCCCTTGGGGGGGGGAGCGAAGCGATGCCGCTTGCTGCAAGGGGGAGGTTGCGATGGGTCCCATCCTGCCACGGCCAACGCAGGGTGCTGGGCTGGCCTGATGGGGGGGTGGGCCCTGGGGTGCTCCATAACCCAGCAGTTAAAAAATGTTAAATAAAATAGAGCAATTAGGGATGAATTCCCACCCCCCAGCTTATTTTCACCCCAAAACGGGGCACCGGCAGCATTTTGCCTCGTTACCCAAATTAACACCGCTCGGTCCAGCCCAGCCCCCCTGCTGGCACCAGCGTTTTGCCCCAAACCTTGAGATTTGCAGCCAAAAAAACCTCCCTGGGGGTGCGGGGGGGCCGCTCTGCAGCGGTGCTATATAATAACCCATTTTACTCTGTATTTTAGGGGGCGTTTTGGGTGCAATACAGTGCGCTTTTTTTGCCCTTTTTTTTTTTTTTTTTTCATTTTGGGGGGGGTTCTCAACGAGCGTGGGGCTCGTTCACTCTGAAACCTACTGATGGTGCAGCATTGCTCAGCCAACATAAATCGCGCTCCGGGATCTCTGTGGAGCTGTGTCGCCCTAAACCAGCCCCTTACACCCCCCCCCAAGATTTTGGGGGCTGACCCCCGCCCTGCCCTGTCTCAGGACAGCGGCTGCCCTCATTTTTCAACCTCTCTAATTGCTTTTCGGAAGGGCTAACGAGCAGAGAGCTGCCAGGGGTTGTTAGCACTGGAGCGAGAGAGGAGAGCTAGGGATTAACCCCTTCCCCCCCCCCCCAAAAAAAAGCATCCCCCCACAAACACCCACCCTGGGGTGCAAACCCTGAGACATCTCCACCGTTTCTCCCCAAAGCTGTATCAGAGTTTAATTACTGGGGTAGAAAACACTCTTTTTATTTGTTTTCCCCTTTTTTTAATTTTTTTTTTAATATCCCTTTCCCTAGCTTCCCCCCCCCCGGTGGGAACCCCCCTTCGGCGAAGCAATTAGCGGCGATTTTTTAATTGTATATTTATATTGCAGCCAGGGAGCGAGACCCCGGCGGCAGGCGAGGGGGAAGCAGGAAGACGCCGCCTCTGACCTTGTTTGCTTTTCAACCAGGATTAAGCGTTTTTAATTGTCCCAGAGATCACAGATTGCAGCCGGGGGGATAATTAGGCTGAATACAGGGTTTTCTGGTTCACTCCCCCCAGGAATTTATATTTCTAAGGGAAAAAAAAAACATAAAAGCTTTGGGAATGCCTTGGGAGTTAAGGTTTTTTGGGGGGGTGTGAGGCTGGACACAACTCATTACATGAGTGGGTGTCACCTTTGCAGGCTGCAAGGGGAAAATTCTCCCTTTTAGCAACAAATGATTTTTTCAACTTTTACCTGCCGTAAATAGGTTATTTTGAGGGGGGGGTCACAGAGCACATTCCACCCCCCCGGGATGCTTCGGCAGAGACCGCGTGCCGCTCACGCTCCGCCTTGGTCTCGCGCGTTATCCCACGGGAATTATTTTCAACCCCTAAAAATTAGGGTTGAATATAATCCCGGGGGGAGGATTTATTTTTCATTTTGGGGGTTTGAGGGGGAAATTCTAGGGGGATAAAAGGTTTATTTTAAAATCTCTCCGGGTAAAACGGGGCTGCGTGGAGCCGGGTCCCTGAAAGCGCCCATTGTGTGGCCCCGCTGGGGACAAGGCGCTCTCAGAGAGGCACCGGAGCGTGCAAAATGCCTTAAACCAACATTATCGCCGGCGCGGGCAGCCGGGCCAGGCGGGGGCAGCTTCTTCCCCCCTCCCCAAAATCGGAAATTCGCGGTGCTGCGGGTGATTTTGCCGTCCCTCGGGCTCCTCGCGGCATCCTGGGCGTGGGATGTGGGATGCGGGGTTTGGGCTTGCGGTGATGGGGGACTTGGGATGGGGATGGAGAGGGAGGATTTAGGATGCAGATGCGGGACAGGAGTTAGGATGGAGACGGAGAATTTGGGGTGGGGATGTGGGATTCAGGATGTAGATGCAGGTTGTGGGATGGAGGATACAGAGGTGGGACGTAGGATTTAGGATGCAGATACGGGATAAAGGATTTAGGATGTAGATGCGGGATGGAGGATTTAGGATGCAGATATGGGATGGAGGATTTAGGATGTGGGTGCTGGATGGGGATGGAGGATTTGGGCTGCAGATGTATTTAGGACATGGGATGTGGGATTCGGGATGCAATTACAGGATTTAGGAAGCGGATGCGGGATGGAGGATTTAGGCTGTGGACACAGGTTCCCAGATGGAGGATGCAGAACATGGGACTGGGGATGCAGAAGTGGGATTTGGGATACAGGAAGGGGGGTTCAGATGGGGAATGGAGGATTTAGGATGCAGATGCGGGTTTCCGGACGTGGGACACGGATGCAGGACACAGGAGAGGAGCTGCAGAAGCAGGATTTGGGGTGCAGAGGTGGGATTTAGGACACGGAGATGGGATGCGGGTGCAGGACAAGGGCTGGTCCAGCCCCAGAGCATCGCGGCGCAGACTCGCCCGCGCACGGGGATCTTGCGGCACCCCCGGAGCTGAGGAGTGCGTGCAACCAGCCGGGAAGTGCAGATTTCCAAGGAAAAAATGATGGCTTTGGAATCTCCTACGGGGCTTTCGCTGCTCGTCCCCCATCTGGGAGGCAGAGCCCAGCCGCGTGGTCACATCTGCCCGCCAGATGTGGCAGGATGGTGATCTGGGGAGGGGACGGAGCCCCCGCAGATGGGGAAACCTCCCTGTGCCCCCCACGCGGCCCGTTTGGGAACGCCGCCCTCCCGTATCCCACCTGCTCCGGAGAAACACCCGGATGGGACCAGGAAGGAGGGATGGAGCTGACCCGGCCTCGCAAATTATTTTAATTGCAATTAAGCTTTTGTCCTGTGATTGGGGGGCAGGGGGGTGATGGGGATGGCAGCAGGACGGGGGCACGGATGTGGGGTGCAGGAGGTGGGATGGAGATGCGGGATGCAGATGCAGGGTTTGGGGTGCAGGATGGGGGATGTGGGTGCAGGATGCAAAATCGGGGCAGGATGCAGCCGCAGGTTGTGAGAAGTGGGGTACAGGGTGGAGGACGTGGGATGAAGGGTGCAGATACAGGACACGGGGTGCGGGTGCAGGGCTCAGGGTGCAGGTGCAGGATTTGGGATGCAGGATGCAGCTCCAGGATGTGAGAAGTGGGGTGCAGGGTGCAGGATCCAGGGCGCAGGTTGTGGGTGCAGATGTGGGACGCAGGGCGCAGCTGCAGCTCCAGGAAGGCGATGCACCGCTTTGAGCAGGGGAAAATGGCAGAAACGTTTCCCCATCTGTTTTTTAAGGGCAAATATGGAATTTTCCTGCTAACATCAACCTTTTGGGGACTGGCAACCCAACGGATTTGCTCCTTGCAGAACCATTTCTGTTTGCAGAACTGCCTCCATCAGCTCAGTTTCTCCAGCACAGCAAATATTAATTTAAGGGGGGGGGGGGAAGAAGAAGAAACTAAAACTGGCACAATTCCATCTGAAAACACCCAAAATCTAGCCTTTCCCTTTCTAAATCAATGTCTCCCTCCTTTCTCCTCATCGTTTCCCACTGTGGAGGTGCCGGAGGGGCTGGATTTTTAACTGAGGAGATGTTTTAGCTCTTGCAATAAACCATCACAGCAGCCTCAGGGAGGCCGCCACGTTAATAAAAGCAAAAATGCAGAGGAGTGTTAAGAAAACTCCTGCAAAAACCCCTTCCAGAAAACATCGCGGGCAACGTCGGCTTTTTATTTGGGCTTTTTTTTTTTTCCCCCCCTTCTTATTCCATCGGGGACATGAGTTTTGCAGGATGGATGCTGCAAGGTGGGTTTTTGCAGCAGGTTTGGCCCCTGGATCCTCCTGCCAGCGGCAGGGAGGGGATTTTGCAGGTGAAAACCTGGAATTTGCAAGTTAAAACTGGAATTTGCAGGTTTAAAACCTGCAAATATCCCCCAAAATTGGGGAATTGGCAGCGTGGATGCAGCCCGGTGGAGATGCCGGGGCTATGGGTGAGAGGCCCCGTCGGTGCCTCTCGCCCTGCAGGCAGGAGAGGGAGAAAAATGCTTTAAAAAGGTAAAAAAAAAGGCTCCAAACCAGGCAGGCTGAGGTCATTTTTTTGGCGAGGAAGTCAGCTCCTTCGAAATGCCTCCGGGTCGGGTTTAATATCAGCAGAAACATTCTTGGGCAGGGTGGGGAGAAAGTGCTGCTCTTGCTGGTGGGAGCGAACCCCAAGAACCCCAAAGCACCCCAAAAAAGAACCCCTCAGCTGCTTCGCACCCTCCAGGCGTGGAGCAAGCTGAGCGTCGGGGTGGGGAGAAGAGCGAAACCAGCCCATGAAGGGAAAAAACATCCCCCCCCCTCGCCCCGGTGTGGGGAACTGAACCTTTAAGCAGCTTTCGAGCATCGTTTGGCCCCTGCGGGGATTTTGGGGATGCGGAGAGGAGGAAAGCGAGGGGTCTGGCGAGGAAAATGCATTTTTTTCCCATTATCCTGGCGGGTTTTATCTCGTTGCTTCATTCCCTCCTTGATTTAGCATCATCTCGCCGGGCTCAGCACCCACCAAACACTCACCTTGGGCAAAGGCATTTGGGTGCCAGGAGCATACCCCGCTGGAAAACATCAAAAAAGGGGAGAAAAAACTAAATTGATTGCATCTGCCGTGCTTTGCTTGGAGGGCTGAGCAGCTTGGGGACCTTTCGGTGCCTCGCCGCGAGCCCTCGGCCGCCCTGTGAAGCTGTTCGGGCTTTTCCAGCGATTTAGCACATCAGGAGGGTTATGGTTTGGCCGTGTTTATTTTGCTAAACCTCACAAAGCCATAATAGAGCTGGGGGGGCGGGACGGAGGAGGCGGGGAGATGCACTGAAAGGTTATTAAAAAAGAAAAAAAAAAGGGGGGGGGGAGAAAAAAGAAAACCCAGCGGCTGAAGGAGGAAAATGTGTTTGGGATTGCAGCGGGGGGCTGCAGCTGCGGAGCAGCTGTGGGTGGGGATGCGGCAGGGATGCGGCAGGGATGCAGGGATGCGGCAGGTATCAGGGATGCAGCAGGGATGCAGGGGTGCAGCAGGGATGCTGTGGGTAGCAGGGATGCGGCAGGGATGCAGCAGGTATCAGGGGTGCTGAAGGGATGCAGCAGGGATGCAGGGATACAGCAGGTATCGGGGTGCAGCAGGGGTGCTGTGGGTGGCAGGGATGTGGCAGGGATGCAGCAGGGATGCAGGGATGCGGCAGGTATCGGGGATGCAGGGGTGCAGCAGGGGTGCAGCAGGGATGCTGTGGGTAGCAGGGATGTGGCAGGGATGCAGTGGGTGGCAGGGATGCAGCAGGTATCAGGGGTGCTGCAGGGATGCTGTGGGTGGCAGGGATGTGGCAGGGATGCAGCAGGTGGCAGGGATGCGGCAGGGATGCAGCAGGTATCAGGGGTGCTGCAGGGATGCAGCAGGGATGCAGGGATGCAGCAGGTATCAGGGGTGCATCAGGGATGCTGTGGGTGGCAGGGATGTGGCAGGGATGCGGCAGGGATGCAGCGGGTATCAGGGGTGCTGCAGGGATGCTGCACCTTACTGGGCATGTGCACCCCACCAAAATAAAGGTGGGAAAAAAATTGCACAGGAGGATCAGAGGGGCAAAAAAAAGCATCCGAGGGGGTTCTGATCCCCACTGTGAGGGAGGAGCGAGGCGATGCTCCGGCTGGGGAAGGGGATTTCTCCTCCGAGCTTGCACATTCCTCCCGTCAGCAGTATTTACACGACGGCACCGGGAGAAATCCCAGGGCAGCCGGCTCCCCTCCCGCCATTATCGCCCCGGTGCCGCGGCCCCACAGCCCCTCGCTGCTTCATCCTCGCTGCTCTCCCCGACCCCCTCGGCTGGTTCCTACCTGCACCCTATAATCGCAATCCTTCCCACACCAAAGTCCCGCTCGTGACCTTCCAGAGTGCTCCCCAACATTTTCTCCAGCACCCATAGGTGCCCCGAATCGGCCTTTTTTTAGGCTGCTGGGAGGGTGGCACCTGCCCCTCTCGGGTGCAGGGTTTGGGGTGGGCTCTGCGCCATGGGGTTGCGCCGGAAAGATCAGCGACGTCTCCTCCTGGCAACAGGCGTTGGGAGGTGTTGCAGCGCACAGGGATGCTTTGCAGGATGCGAGGATGTTCGCAACAACGCACGAAGATGTTTGCAGGACACTGGGATGCTTGCAGCACGCAGCGATGCTCACAACGCACAGGGACGTTCGCGGCATGCAGGGACGTTTGCAGCACGCGGCGATGCTCACGCAAGGGGAAGTTTGCAGCATGCAGGGATGTTTGCAGCACACGGGAGCGTTTGGAGCGTGTGGGATGTTAGCAGCACACGGGGATGTTTGCAGTGCACGGGGATGTTTGCGGTGCACGGGGATGTTATTTGTGGTGCACGGGGATGCTTGCAGCACGTGGGGATGTTTGCAGAGCGCAGGGATGTTTGCAGCACACGGGGTTGCACGAAGCCACTTTGCAGAAGCCGGGGACGCCCACAGCAGCCTTTCAGGCTTTCCAGTGCCTCAGTTTCCCCTTCCTCGAGAGCAAGCGCGGCACGAGGGCCCGTGGGTTTGCTCGGGGCTCGGCCTCGCAGGACGCCGCGGCGCTGGGAGACCTGGCCGTGCCGCAGCAGCTTGGCTGGCGGCTTTGCATTCAGCGCTTGGAGGGCAGCCAGGGGGAGCGCTGGGGGCCCGCTGCTCGCCAGATGCGATAAGGAAAGGTTCGGCCGAGGCTGGAAAAAGAAAGAAAAAGATGGGGGGGGGGCAAAAAAAAAAAAAGGAAAAAAAAAAATTAAAGCAAAGCAAATTCCTTGGCAAATCAAAGCGAAATGCTGGCGGAGCGAGCGCGTGGCCTTGCATCCAGCCATCTGTCTTGATAAGGGGCTCCGGGGAGGAGGAGGAGGTGGGATGATGCCGGGAATTGCGCTTCATTGTGAGAAACCCACCGGTTTTCCCACCGCTGGGTGACGAGGGACCAGGGAGCCGGCGTGCCTCAGTTTCCCCACCCCGTGCATGCACGGAGATGGGGAAAGGGGTTAAACCCGTGCGGGTAAAACGCCTTGGAGGGGTTAAACGGGGCGATTTTCTGCCGGGTTTTATCCGAAACATATGTTTTCACCACTATTCCAGTTATCTGGGATATTTCCTGCGTGTTTGCTCCTATGGCAACTGGCCCAGCATGAAAGACCCATTTACTGGGGCTGGGGATAAGGAACAGCCATATGGTGTCAATTTTGAAGGCGCTCCATCCCCTCCGCCTGTCTCCGGTTCTCCCTCCACCACGGTCTTGGCCCCTCGAGGGGCGTCAACCACGAGCCAGGGTCCAGCTGGGGTCGGGGATGGGCGCCGTTGGCATAGTGAGATGGTAGGTTGGCTTTGGGGAGCTCAGAGAAGGTGGAGGTGGGCTGCAGCAGCGGTCTGAGGTCTTTCGGGAGGACAGGGATGGAGAGAAGGTACCTGCAGCACCAGTCTGAGGTCCTTCAGGAGGCAGGGATGGAGAGAAGGTACCTACAACATCAGTCCAAAGTCCATTGAGGAGATAGGGATGGGGAGAATGTACCTGCAGCTGTGGTCTGGGATCCATCAGGAAGATAGGGATGGAGACAAGCGACCTACACCATTGGTTTGAAGCCTAGCCAGGACACTGGGCTGGAGGTGGGGTTGGGGACAAGCCACCTACAGCACAGGTCTGAGGTCCAACCAGGAGATAAGGCTTGGAACAGGACTGGAGACAAGCTACATGCAACACCAGTCAGAGCTTCATTCAGGTTATGGGATTTGAGACACGACCAGAGAGAAGCTACCTACAACATTGGCCCAAGGCCTATCCAGGAGACATGGTTGAGGACAAGCTACCTGCACCATGAGCCCGAGGTCCATCCACAAGACACGGTTGGCGACAAACCACCTGCAACATCGGCCTGAGGTCCATCCTGGAGACATCATTGAGGGCAAGCTACCTGCACAATGGGCCTAAAGTCCATCCAGAAGACAGGGCTGGAGACAAGCTACCTGCAATGTTATTCCGAGGTCCATGCAGAAGACAGACAGGGTTGGAGACAACCTCCAGCGAGGCTCAGCCCAGCTCTAGCCTGGGGGAGAAGGGTGCTGGGGAGGTCCTGGGGACTATGAAGACCTCTTATCACCCCTAGAACCTACCAAGGGGGTGCAGTGAGGTCTGTCCCACCCCCAGCAGGTCCAGGCTCCTCTTGGAGGTGACCCCAATGCCCTGAGAAACCCAACAAATACCGCATGGGGCCGTTCTTTGCTCCTTCCTAAAGACTGGGGCAATTTTTGGACCCCGTGCCAGAGCGTCTCTGCCGGGGTAAAATGACCAAAATACAGGAAAACGGGGCAAAAACATCCTCTAGTCTACTGTGAAGAAAAATAAAGGAGTATTTTCTAATAATTCTAATTTTTTTGTGTTGTTGTCATCGCTGGGCGTTTGCTGCAGGGAGAGATGATAAAGTCAGGCAGGACCAGGCACGGCGCGGGATGGGATTTTGGGAATGATTCACTCCCAAATCCTCCCGCAGAGATATTTCTGATGAAAAAAAGCCAAAATAGATTATTTTTTTTTTTAAAGAAAAGAGAAGTTTTACAGAAGTGACCCTTCCAACCAGCTTTGCCATTTTTCTTTTTAATAAGGAAAAAAAAAAAAGGCTTTCAGCCAAAATAAACTTTCACTATGAAAATGTGTGTTTGGGTCAAAAAGCCACTTTTCACCAGGGGAAAAATAAACCAACACAAAACCTGTCCAACCCGTGAAGTGATGGGTTGGCAAAGCTCACGGGGACATGTCTTCTCTGGAGCCAACAGCTCTTCTCCTCCAGCTCCTCCTTCTACTTCTCCTCTCCTTCTCCTCCTTCTCCTCTTCCTTCTTCTCCTTCTCTTTCTCCTTCTTCTCCTCCTCCTCTCCTTATCCTTCTCCTCCTTGTCCTTGTCCTTCTCCTCATCCTTCTCCTCTTCCTCTCCTCCTTCTCTTCCTCATCTTCTTCTCCTTGTCCTCATCCTTGTCCTTCTACTCCTCCTTCTTCTCCTCCTCCTCTTTTCCTCTCCTTCTGTTGTCTCATCTTGTCTTGCCTCTTCTATCTTCATCTTCTCTCTTCTCATCATCTTCATCTTCTTATCTTGCCTTTTCTCATCTCTTCATCTTCTCTTCACCTTCATCTTCTCTTCCCAGGTGATATGCATGTCCACGTGTGCTCCAGTCCAACACCCCTCCAGCCTTTGCGCCTGTACGACATGACACCAGCTCCCCACCCATTCCAACTCCGTGCCTCAGTTTCCCCACTCACACAAGTGCCCGACGCATGTTCAGTAGCTGATGCCACCCAACGCCACCTCCACTGTCACGGAGAAGGGGACACCAGGCAGCTGTCCCCGCTGTCCCCTTCCCAGCAGGGACCCCCCAAACCTCGTCCCCCTGGAGACCCTTGGGCGTCGATGAGCAGTGGGGCAGCCTGGGGTGCTGGGCTGGCGCCGTGCAGGGACTGGGATGGAGAATGAGGGGTCTGCTGGGACTGGGGCGTGATGGGCACCAGGGCGACGTACCCAGCGGGCACTGGGACAGGGTGGTGGGGACTAGGATGGGGTGCTGGAGACTGGGACAGGGTGGTGGGAACTGGGACAAAGTGATGGGAACTGGGTGATGGGGACTGGGGGAGTGATGGGGACCAGGAGAAGGTACCCAGCGGGGACTGGGATGGGGTGATGGACACCAGGGGAAGGTACCCCGTGGGGACTGGGATGGTACCAGGCCGAGGGACCTGCTGGGGTGAGGACAATGGTAATGGGGACACGGGACCTGCTGGGGACGGGGCGAGGGGGACCAGGACGGGGATCCTGCTGGAGCCCAGCACGGGCTGACCGTGACCGGTCCGTGACGACGGGGAACATCTCCCCTCCTCAGCCACCCCAACCCGGAACCTCCCCCGTGCCCAAACCCGCAGCGGCGGGGAGCAGAGACCTGGGGTCCCCACCTCGCTCACCCCCAAAGACACCACAGCGCTGCCGGCTGGCTCCCGCGGGGTCGGGAACGCCGAGGGCCGGAGCGCGGGGAGCTGCCGGCTCAATGCTGGGGCCTCGCTCCCACGAGCGGATGAAAGGCTCCCTGTCCAAACGGCATTCGACGCGCTGCAAAGGCTCATTCCCGATCGGTCACGCTCCGAGGCGCAGCTGCAAAATCCCCTCCGGGAGCCCAGGATGCTCCGGGGGGCTTTGTTCAGAGCAGCCCCGCTTCCCGGAGAACTGTGAAAAGACGATGGGATTACGGGGCAGGAGAAATAAAATTTAAAAAATTTAAAAAAAATAAATAAAAATCGCCCTCGCTGCAACCACGTCGGCACGGAGAAACAAAGGAGACGGCCCGAATCCCCGTGCTCCTGCCTCGTTTGCTGCGCGTTCGTCTTCGACGGTCCCCGGGGATGCGCCGGCCCCGCAGCGTTTGGGGAAGGGGCACGGGGAGGGATGGAGGGTCCCCAAGGAGGGCGGGTGGCTTTTGGGGGTCCCATCCCCATTCTTGCTCCCAAATCCCCGCAGTGAGTGAGAAAGGAAAAGGAGGAAAACCTTGCAAGGAGGAAAAATCTTGAAGGAGGAAAAAACTTGTGTGGAGGAAAAATGTTGCAAGGAAGGACACCTTGCAAGTGGAAAAACCTTGCAAGGAGGAAAAATTAGCAAGCAGGGAAAAACTTGCAAGGAAGAAAACCTTGCAAGGATGGAAACCTTGCAAGGAGGAAAAACTTTGCAAGGAGGAAAAACCTTGCAAGGAAGGAAACTGTGCAAGGAGGAAAAACCTTGCAAGCAGGAAAAATTAGCGAGCAGGAAAAAACTTGCAAGGAAGAAAACCTTGCAAAGGTGGAAACCTTGCAAGGAGGAAAAACTTTGCAAGGAGGAAAAACCTTGCAAGGAAGAAAACCGTGCAAGCAGGAAAACCCTGCTAGGAAGAAAATCCTGCTAGGAAGGAAATATTGCAAGGAAGGAAACGTTGCAAGAAGGAAAACCTGCAAGGAGGAGAAACCCTGCAAGGAAGAAAACCTTGCAAGGAAGAAAATCTTGCAAACAGGAGAACTCTGCTAGGAAGGAAACCTTGCAAGGAAGGAAACCTTGCAAGGGGGAAAACCTTGCGAGGAGGGAAAACCTTGCGAGGAAGAAAACTTTGCAAGGAGGAAAACGTCATCGCAGAGCCAAAAGCCAGGCGAAGGCAGAAGCACCGGCAAGACGGGGCCTGCTGGCGAGCGTGCCGAAGCGTGCCGGAGCGTGCCGAAGCGTGCCAAAGGGAGCAGGTCGAAGCGAGCGGTTCTGCACCTTTCGGCACGGAGCAGCATGGATCCCTCCCGGCACGAAGCCTGGTGCCGGCCAAAACCCCGGCATGGTTTTGCATCGCCGAGGTTAATCGGGTTAGCGCGCGGCTAAAGGGCGTAGCTTGTCCGGGCGCCTGCTCCCTAATGAGCATCTCATTTGAATCTATGCAAAATAGCAGGGAGCATGGAGACATGCTAATTAAAGTGATTGCTCTTCTCTAATTAAGCAGCAATTCCCTACGCCAAGAGGGTATTCTCATGCAAATAGCGCCCAAGGAGGGGATTTGGAGGGGGAAAAAACACCCCAAAAATTATACAGGGAGGAAACGGGATTTGGCAGCACCCGCGCTCTGCGAAGGCCCATTGTTATAACCTTGATTTTGATTATTTTTACCCCCAAAAAATCCAACTTGGCCATCTCGCTTCCGCACCGAGAGCGATCCTCAAGCCCTCAGCTTTTCTGGTGGCCACCACAAATCACGCCGTGTAACTCATCGTCTGAGCCAACCCTGCTTTCGTTCTGGTTTGGGGCATTTTCTTCGGATTATGGTACTTTTTAATCCCCCGAGGACTTTTCTAGTCTTCATTTTCTATATTTTTCTCCCCTTTACACTTGTGGAAATAATGACGTCCTACAGGAAACCTCCCAAGGGATAAAATTAGGGCTGGTAAACACAGGGTAGCGCAGCCCATTGGTCTCGCAAGTTTGCCCGAAAACCAAGAAACTCTGTTCCAAGGGTGGCTTTTTATTTAAAAAAAAAAAAAGCCTATTTCTCTTATTTTTAAACACAGGAGCCGTGTTTCTTTCCGGCCCGCTCCACGTGCTGCTGAAGCCTCTTCACACAAAACCCTCCTCGGGATAAATCCCCTTCCAGCTCAGCCCCCCGCCACCACACAGGGGTGCAACCAAAATTTAGCAAATTCCCCCCAAAAAACGAGGCATTTTGGGTGTATTTTGGGCCTTTCGGAAAGGGCTGGGAAAAATAGTGAGGGTTTGGGCGCAGGACGAGGCCGTAACGCGCCGGTTCGACATTTTTAATCCCGCAGATTAGGTCTAATGCTGGGCAATTTAACAAGCTGTTAATATGAAATTATGCTGCAAATGACAGGAGCTTCCCCGATGCTTAACGTGATCTGGCTGCGGTTTGCGGCTGGACGCCAGCCAAGCCCCGATAAACCCACTTTTTGCTGGTTTTCAGCCCCATCTTGCCCGAGCAGAGGTTTCTCGCTGGCGTTATCTAGCAGAAGGTCACGCACGGAGCGTGCGTGCGGCGCTTGCGGAGCGTTTCCAGCCCTCTGGAAAAAGCCGGAGCCGCTTTCTTGCCCCCACGACGCTCCCACCGTACAACTGGCTGCACGAGAGCTGGAGCTCCCCTTGCAACCCCACCTCTCCGCCGGGTTGCAAGGGGGCCGGGAACCCCTCGGCGTGAGGGCAAAGGCTTTGCAACAGCTAGCCGTGGGCCCCGCGGCGTGCAAACGAGCGGCGCAGGCACGGCAACGACCTTTGCACGGGTGCACGAGGGGAAGCTTGCACGGCGCGTGGCCCTCGGGAGAGCGTGCGCTCCCTGCTGCAAGCGAGCAGCCCGTCCACAGTGCATGGTTCCAAGGGCGCGCGGTTGTACGGGTGTGCGGCTGCAAGGGCGCAGGGTTGCGAGGGCGCAGGGTTACAAGAGCGTGCGGTTGCAAAGGTGCAGGGTTGCAAGGGTGCAGGGTTGCGAGGGCGCATGGTTACAAGAGCGTGCAGTTGCAAGGGTGCAGGGTTGCGAGGGTGCATGGTTGTGAGGGTGCATGGTTGTGAGGGCGCATGGTTGCGAGGGCGCATGGTTACAAGAGCGTGCGGTTGCAAGGGTGCAGGGTTGCAAAGGTGCACAGTTCCAAGGGCGCACGGTTCCAAGGGCGCACGGCGGGTGCGGAGCTCCCCTTCCCCTAAAGGGCCCGCAGCACCGGGGCCGCCCCGAAGGTGCCGTGAGGCCGCGCCGTCCCCCCCCGGGGCGCACCGCCCGCTCCCGCCGCAGCACAGGCCGCCCCGCCGGCCGCGCTCCCCTCCGGCGGCCCTTGGTACGCTCCGCGGGGCGGGGCGGCGAGGGGAGAGGCGGAGAGCAGCCGCCGCCACCGCCTCCTCCTCCGACACGGGGCGCCGGTGGGAAGCGGGGCGGGGAGGGGTCGGGGGGGAGAGGGGGAGAGAGAGAGAGAGAGAGAGAGAGAGAGAGAAAGCGGCGCGGCCGGGCGGCGTTGGATGGAGGCTCCCGTCCGCCGGGTCGCCCGCCCCAGCCTGGAATGTCCTGGGGAGCCGCCGCCGAGCGGGACCGGGGCCGGGGCCGGGACCAGGGAGGGGGCGCGGCGGCTGCCCAGAGGTAACGCGCCCGCTTCCCGCCGCTCTGAGGGGGCGCGCGGGCGGCCGCTGAGGAGACGGGCCGGGGGGGGGGGGGCGGGACGCGGCCGCAGGTGGCGGTGGTGGGGCGGGCGGCTCCTGTCAGCGCCGGGGCCGCGGTCCGACGGTGGTACCGGCCGGGGGGGGACGGGCCGGGACGGGACGGGCGCGCAGGGAGGCGGCACCGGCGGCACCTGAGGGGTCGGTGCCCTGCGGTGGGCTGGAGCCTGCCCCGTGTGTGTGTCTCGGTAACCGTGTGCCCAAGGCGCTTATCGCGGGGGGGGGGGGGGAGGAAGCGGCGTTTGAAGCCGGGTTTATTCAAACCATCTGACTTTTTTTTATTTTTATTTTTTTAAGTTTTTTTTTTTTTTTTGGCGTGCCCTCAGTCTGTGCGACTGAGCGGGAGACCAGCCTCAGCCCCAGCCTGTGCGGGGAGCGCTTCGGCGAGTTGGGGGGAAAAAAAGCGCAGTTTCGGTGCTCTGCCTCCAGCCCGTTCCTGATTTACGGTCTTATTTCGCAGTGAAAGTTGCTCTGACCCTGCTGTATTTGTCATTAAAACGCTGTTCTGTTTGAAGTCTCCGCAGCGGATGGGCTTGGGGTCGCGTCTGGATTCTTCACAGCCTTGATATTGATAATATCTTGTTTTTAATGATTAAGGTCCCTTTCTCTGCGATTAGAGTGGCTGAAAGTCAGTCCCTAAAGCGAGGGGGGTGTGTGCGATGCCTGAGGATTCCGGCTAAAGCATCGTGACATCTTAACTCTGATTATTATTATTATTTTACTTTTGCGTGAAGGCGCCTCCATCCTTTAGGCTAGCTAGTTCTCGAGTTTGAAATTACTTTTGCTTGCTTTGTCTGTGTCTTTGCCAGAAAAAAAAAAAATATATATATATACATAGGCTGACTTTTAATGAAAGAACTTTCCAGTCGACTATTGCATGTTTTCAATATTGATGTTTTTAAACCAAAAGGGAAATGTTTTTCAGCCCTAACACACAACTTTCAACTGTTAGGCAGAAAACAGGCGATGTTTATTTTGCCCCTGCCTGGTAACTTTGTAAAGGATTGGCGAATGGGTAAATGCGATGGCTTTAAGTAGTGGTGGGGGGTTTTTTGGGTAGGGTTTTTTTTTTTTTTTTTTTTTTACTGCTTTCCCCAAATGATTTGCTGCGTCTTGTGCTTTTAGGAGCTTTCTGAGAAGGAGTAGCCGCGCCGAGCCTGCAGTTGTAAAACTGTCAGCTCTGAAGGGGTGTTTACTCAGTGAGTTGTATCTTTCACACATGCACCAGAAATACAATTTACTAACCCAAACACCAGGCTTGTCACTCTGCAGCCACCGAGGTTACCAGGAGCACGTAAACTTATTATTCTCTGGGATTTTGTCGTCCGTGGGCCGGTGTTTTCTTTGAACAGGTAATCCCGTTGTGCTGGTGCTTAAAGCCGAGCTCCACGGAGCTGGTTTGCTTTTTGTGCTCGTCTCCCGCAACTCTGGTGTTTTGACAGTTGCGATTTATGCGATGTACTGCCTGCCTGTAACTTCTTTAAGGAGAAAAAGTACTTTTGTAATAGCGGTTGCCGAGGGCAACGGCCCCGCTCTTTCGTGTCACTATATTCCAAAAATTCTCAGCTCGAGTAGCAGTAAACGTTTCATGGTGTGATTTCTTAACGCTTTTCCGTTAAACTTGATGTTATATGCCCTAATTGCAACCAGCGTGCTTTTGTTCCACCAAGCTAAAACAGGCGGCGAGCGCCGCTCGTGTGATTCAAATGCATCGAAACCAAACCCTACTTTTTTTTTTTTTTTTCAAAGCAGTTACGAGCCTGTCTTGTGGGGAGGGCTTGATAATGGAGCGCTGCTCCATTAAAAAGAAATAAATATTTTTCCTGTAATCCCCTCTCCAAAACAAGAGGGAAGGCTCCGACTGGTTCGGTCTCCATCCTGGAGAAACCCGCAGGCTTGCAAAGCAGCTTTAGAAAGCCATGACTGTTGCTCAGAACTATTTAGTTATTTAAAGCTGGACTCGCAGATAGAAATACCAAGACGGGATCCACTGGGTTGGCTGCCTGCTTTATGTTAAAAGGTACTTTTTTTTTTTTTTCTCCTCTGAGGGGTAGGAAGTGAGATGGGAACAGCTCTAGTGGCAAGGGATTAGTAATTCACCCGAGGATGAGCGCGATAGCTTTGTCGCTTGGATTAATGCGATTTACACCCTTAAGCTGCCCTGAGTGCTTGTAAACAGCCGTGCCCGTGCGTGCAAGGTGAAGCGCGGGAGGGCCGGTGGGCTGCTCCCGCCTTGGCAAGCTCTATTACACTCACAGAAAGCAGCTTGGAGTGGGGAACCCCCCCCCCCCAATCCTGGTTATTTTTCATCCTTCTGTGAACGCCGGGGTTTGGTGGGACGCTGGCTCTACCTGGGGCTCTTCGTTCTTTGCCTACAGCCCTTCTGGTTTTTGGGTTGGGATTCCTGCATGCTCCCTCTGCTGGCTTTCCGGGCATGGGATGTACTGGTACTAAACTTTGGGTTTCTTACCCCAAGACTGGGCAGGGGGGAGGGGGGAAAAAAACCCACGTAAGGAAAGGCCTGACTCTGCTACAGGGGCAAATCCCACCAGCGCTTTCATTATCTCAAGGTGTGCTGTAAGCCTATAAACTGAGGCTCATGCTTACTTTGGCTCGCTGCTGTGCCAGAGGAATAAAGCAGCTGTGCTCCAACTTCAGGTGATGTCACTTGAGGATTTTAACTGTCAGAGCTTAAAAATACACTGACTTGTTTAAAGACTGCTTCTGCAGATGTGGAAATTGTGAAGCAAAGCAATTGATTCGTTCGCGTGAGCGCACAGCCGTACTGGTGTTTGTCATCTCATAAATCCTCCTCTGCAGACCTGCTTTGCCTAACGAAGTCCTTGGTCGTACCGAGACCACTGAAATTAATTTGGTGGCTGCTTGAGATAAGACGCTACCATTAAGTGTACGACTAGCAAAGCTTCAGCTGCAGTGCCAAAAAAAACCACCCGAGCTGGGAAGCATGTGATGATTAACTCATTTAGAGAATAAAGCTGTTTTCTAAAGCAGTGCCTGATGCGGATGTACGGTACCGTCAAGCAGCACCTTCTGGTGCTCCGCTTCACGTGCTTGTTAGCATTGTTAATGTGACTGTGCGTGTAAAGGAGCAAGTGCTTTGATTTCAGCTTCCCTGGGAAGTCGTTAGCAGGGCTGGGTGTGAGGAGCTGTAGCTCACAAGCTGATATCTCTTGAGTGTTTGTAATATCACGTATATCTTCTCTCTGCTGCAAAACAAGCTTTATGAAACAGGTTTACGTAGGTAGCGTGAGCTATTTCCAATTCTGCATGTGAAAAGGCATTGAACTTCACCTGGATTTCCCCTACCTTCCACCAAACCCATTCCTCGTACTTTGGGTAGGAGTTCCTTTTGCCAGGCCTTTTAGCCTGCCCTGGAAAACCTTCTGCTCTGCGTCTTCCTCACTTCCATGCTTACGAATGTGAACCTTGAGGGGTTTTTAATGCGATGCTCTGGTCCTGCGTAGTTGTGCTTGCGCGCAAACATATGCAAAATGACGTGAAAACATGGCGAGTCTGCTGGTGAGCTTGGTTCCAGCGAGGCTTTGAAACCTTTGGTTTAGTACCAGAAGCCCTGAGACTGAGCGAGTCTTCACCCGCAAATCTGTTGAGATCTGGTATTTCAGATAACACTTTATACAGAATCGCTTTGAGCGGCGCGCTGCACGCAGCTCAGAAACCTGCCTGACGCCTTTTGTTAGGCAACGTCTAATTTGTATGAATTAATTGATACTGTAAACTTGACCTTTATATGTAGAGTCAGTTTTTTGTCTACTGCTTTGCTTACAATCTGTTGACTAGAGAGTGGCTCTGCTTCAGCTGAGTCACGCCGCTTTCCCACTTGCTGCAGTGGGTTTTTTTTCTATCGGTTTTCTGGTTTTCTTTGGTGTTGCGGTGGGCTGGGGAGCTTCTGAGCCAATTCCTGTCTGCAACTGGGGTGAGACTGATCAAAAATGCCAGTTTATGGAGCTTAAAAACTTGTTAAAGACTATAAATCTTGTATCAAGTGGAATTGGTCAAATTTCCTTTTTAAATGGGAATTTCCAGCTTGTCTTGCAGTCCTGACTCTTAAAGCTGGTACATGGGGACCAAACTGTGCTCTCCATACACTTTTTTTTTTTTGCTATTTTGATGTAGTTTGTTAAGAGGTGAGCTGGTATGAGGGCTGCATAGGCTGATTCCCTTTCCTGCTAGCTTAATGCTGTCCTAGTGGCCTCCCGAACAAGCCCTGGTGTTGTGTGTCCCCTTCTCCCACATTGTTCTCTCTGGGCTAGTGTTTGTCCTTGGCAAAAAAACCCTCTTTGCTGTGTTCCTTTAGCTAATGAGAGGTCTCCAGCTACCCCGTCGCAAGAAACTGTCTAGTCTAAAACCTCTTCTTTTTTTCAGTTGAGTGTTCTTCCAGTAATTTCCTTGGTAGATGGCTCGGTACAACGTCCAGGGCTGAGTGTGTCATAGTTTTCCACTTAGTTTCCCCAGCTCGCTTCTCCCTTTCCGGTGCGGATGGTGATTCTCCAGTGACAGTTATCACTTCAGGGTAAACTGCTTGTTCAGCCCTACTAGGGATTGAGACTTGTGCATCCAGGCCACCTGTCTTTCCCATTAAGCCCCTGCTTGCTCTTTTTACGCGAGAAATATCTCCTGTCTTTCAACAGGAGGGAAAATAATCATGCAAGGTGGGTTGTTTTCCCATTTCCCATACCTACAAGATGTCTCGGAGCTTTTCTAGCCAGGTGGGACTCTATTTTTATTTTATTTTTTCTTCCCCCCCAACCCCCCCCCCGGCTCGGGCGCAGTTTCACGTTACAGCTCGGTCGGAGGACTCGCTGCTGCAGGAGGTGGCAGGTACGTTCCTGCCTCTTCCCTGCTGTGGGAATCCAGCGGCGGAGCAGCTGCGGGGGAGTGACTCCAGCTAACCCTTAAAAAAAAAAAACAAACCCACAAAAGAACCCCAAACCCACAAAACCCAAGCCCCAAACTTCCCGCTGGATCTTGCCCCGCAGTTAGAGAGTTGCTAAATCTTCCACCCCGATGACTGGGGAGGCCTCTGGGGTGGGGGGCGAACAGCCCCTTTTGGCAGCAGCCGGCTTTTAAATTGGCTTAGTTGTCTCATAAAACCACGCTCTCTGTGCTGCAGCTGAGCCAAGAGCCGGTTGCCTTGCGGGGTGGAGGGGTCTTGCCGTTCCCGCCCCTCTCTAGAAATATCCGATTAAACCTGTTCAGCTCACTAAAACGTCAGGGGGAAAAAATAAAATAAAAAATAATCCCCCAAACCCCAGAGCAAGATGAGCCAGCTCGGTTGGAATATTTTTCTCCCCGCTTGGCAGTTGCGGGCAGTGCCAAAAGCAGCAGGAGGGAGCGGAGCGTGCTGGGGGAAGGGGACCATCCCTTTTGGCAGGGGCCAGCTCTCGGTTGGGCTTAGCTGTAAGGTGAAACCGCACCCTCGGCCTCACCTGTCTGTCTGATCATGCCTTTGATTTATACCCCGGGTTTTGCTGTTTAGTTTTCCCCGCAGACTTCAACCATTGTATCTGATAATGAACCACGCGGTTGAGCCTTATTTGTTTAATTCAAAGACAAGTTTAATATTTCCTACCTCGCAGTCGTACAAAGTCTGCCTGCTTTGCAGACCTTGGTTTTCCCTTGCAGCCAACCCGTAAAACACCAAAGAACGCTCGAGGAGAGAAAAGTGCTCGTGCTGCGAGCCGCCTCTTGTTAAAAAATGGGTTCTGCGAAGGAGCGGCAAAGGGGCTGGGTACCCCTGGTTTTTGGGGTTTTTTTGGCAGGGGGAACGTTTAGCCTTTGCAGAGGTAGCTGTGGGTTGTGTTGCCGGCTAAGCGTACGCTGCCGGCTCCCTCCACCTCGCCTTCAGTGTGCTGGTGAGACCCCTGCGTGGTGGGCTCCAGAGCTGAGCTGTGGGGATCTTCTCTGCCCCCGATAATCTCAGGTGAAGAAAAGAGAGTTCCTGAATGCCTCTGTAATAGCTCTGTGTCAGCTGCTAAAGCACTGAAGGACAGAGGGATGCTGGAGGTGTCCTTCCTCCTGGAGAGGAATTTTGTCATATTTTTGCCTAGACAACTTGTGTCCGAGCGGCAGCCCGCTCTAGCTGGGGATGCTCTTGTTCCTGCAAGGGGATGGCACTGGGGGGGGGGGGGGGGCGGTTTCCTTTCCCACTCCTCACCGAGTAAAACAAACCATTTATCTGGCTAAAAGGCCTCACTCTAAAGAATCTTAAAAGAAATTATGGGGTTTTTTACATGCCAGTTCAGGAGGTAACCCCCAGGTGACTGTTTGTCTTGTGAGCAAAGAGGACAGTTAACGTGGCCCCTTTGGAAACAAACTGAAGACGATTCTTCTGAGCGGCAATGCCTTACTTGCTTGCAGATTGATCCAAGCTAGGTTTTCCTGAGTAAAGTTACTGTTATCAGGTGATATTTTTCAGTTTTTAATTTCCTTTTATTGCTCCTTGTTTGTTAAGAGATGATAGATCGGCCCAAATAAGGGTATGAGAAAGGCTGGTGATTTTCAGGAGGATCCACAGACAGTCAGTGCATGACTTGTTGCCTTTATCTCTGAGATCAGGAGATTCCTTTGCAGTGATGGATTAATCCACTCTTGAGTGAATAATATAACCGAGAACAAGTAGGAGCCAGCGCTCCAAACAGATGATTTGTTTAATACATGTATGCCTCTCCTCCCTGCCTCCCCCTCTGAAAAGCTTCTTTCTTCACTGTTTCATTCAGCCTGCCCGCCGAAATCTGACATCAACCTGCGTGTGCACCAGCCTCCCGCACCGAAGGAGGGATGGAGGATGGGGCTGTGCCGAAGGCTTCTGATCCCAGGCGGGCGAGAAGATAAACTGCAGCTCTGCCAAGCCCAGAGCGGGGCTTAGGCTGGAGAGAGGGTGCCTGTGGGCTGCTCTGGCCATGACGTCATCCGTCTGCTCTGGCCATGACATCACCCTAGTTAGAAGTGTTGATTCTGGCACCTGCCGGGGGGGTGAGCTTGCACCGCTCAGGTCTCTCGGAGGTGATGACAAGGCAGTGTGCTCTGCGTCCAGGAAAAAAGTTGTATGTAGGAGCTTGAAAATTGGGGTTGGGGCAATGAACTTGGTGACAAGGAGATGGCAGTGGGTAGCTTAGAAGTAGAAATGTGTCGTTTAGGAAGATGGTTCTGTAGTTGTGCCAGGGTGGATGTGTCTGCCCATACCTCATCTGTGGACTGCCAGCCTTTTGAGCGGGTCGGGGTTGTTCTGGAGCCACGCACCAAAGATCTTCTCCCAGCGACACGTGTGTAGCCCTTGCTATCGCGCCCGCAGTCGGCTACGAGGCTGGGAAGGGAGTTGCACAACATTAGCGATGGAATTCATGTAGCTAAATCTGTTATCATCCCTATGGATGTACTGGAATAACTCTTTGGCAGCTCATAAGCTGTGTCTTGTCGCTTTAACATCTTCGAACACGTCGGGGGTGGGTAGATGCTGTTGATAAGCTCAAAGAGACTGTGAGATGTGATGGTTAGAGGTGTCAGGATGGGTCTTCCCTCTGCTCAGGACCCCCCAGTCTGTTGTAGACTTACTTGCTGGCAAAAGCTCCGATAGCTCAAGGTCAAGTTGGTAAAACTCCTCAGCTTTGGCTTTCCTTGGTTTCACGAGAGCTGGTGTTCTTGCATTGATCCGATCCCCTCGGGGTGTGGGATGGGAAGTGCTAGTGACAACTTTCAGCTGTATTTTGGAGACTT
This sequence comes from Grus americana, assembly GCF_028858705.1. Lineage (NCBI taxonomy): Eukaryota > Metazoa > Chordata > Aves > Gruiformes > Gruidae > Grus > Grus americana. The sequence goes on from NC_072875.1 coordinate 7,786,368, forward strand.
TCTGTGTGGGGCAAAGATAAGATCTTTGAAATGGCATTTCCCCGTTTGGAGAATGGTTTTTTGCTGGTGTTGGCTGTACATAATTTCTGGTAGCTGAAGAGCTTTGCTGTGTAATGTTCCAAGTCCATGTAGATTAAATGTATTGCGGAGTCAAACTAAACAATAGCATGTGGTTTTCTTTTGTTCCCCCCTCCTTCCCCACGATAAGAGCTCACAAAAGTTTCCGAATTACGACTACGTATGCATATGCTCGAGTGTAGGCCTGGATTTTCATAAAGTTTGCTGAGGGCTGTTACTTCTGAGGAGCTATTTCACCTTTGCAATAGCTTCAGGAAATCTCTTTGTTTCTCAAGAGCCTTTTCAGAAGGTGATTTTTGGTGTAGCGCTCGGATACTTGTTGCTTAAATACTTTGCAGTGACAGTGTATCGCAGCTTGATGGAGATTTGAGTCTCCTCTAATAAAATGCAAGCTAAGGAGGAAAACCCCGAGGGTTTTTTGGAACAGAAGATGTTTTCTGTTCCTGCCACTAATCTTTGTTGCAGAATGAAATAGGAATGTATACTTTTAAATCTTTGTCAGGGTGTAGAAGGAAGCTGGCAACGGATGTAATCAAAAATGTTGTTATCAAAACTCTCTAAATATGTTGAAATTTCAGGCTTAATGATATAATTTTAAATTCAGCTATTCAGACAGGCATTTTTTTGGTGCAGATAGCACTTTCAAATCGCTCTGCAAGTCGGGATCAACCAGAGAGGAGTCTGGGACCAGATCGTAGGTGGTGGATACTGAAGTTGGTGTGTGGTGGTGTGGCTTGAGTCTCTTCTGCTCCATGAATCCTCGTAGGAACAGATCTCAAGTGAATTGGGTGCTAGCCTTAAATCAAGATGTGGTTTTCTAGATGATGGGCTTCTGAGCTGAGCATGTAAAAATGGTCTATTTAGTATTTTTCCTAATTAGTGCATTTGTCGTTGCTGGTATGTAATCGTCACACATGGAAAGTATGTATATTGGGGGTTGTCTGAAACAACTGTTACAGGTTACAATAAAACGTGATGAAGCAACAGCAGATCCTACACGCCCAGTATGACAGGAGACAGAAAGTTTCCAGCCTTATTCTTGTAGGCTGGAATAAGGGAACTGCAAGTAACCTTCACCCTTCCGACCCCTCTTCCTCCAGTGGAGAGGCTGCAGGTTGAGGACGTAAAAGAAGCTGAAGCTCTTCTCTGAGCCAAAGGTGTGAAGCTGTTTATTTTCACTCTGGAAATGTATATATTGCAGGAGGCAGATGCTAGCCTGCTTAACCTAAGCATTCAGGACTTATCTGGGGTCTGGCGAGTGGACAAGTGTTGTCCCTTCTAATCCCCCAATATTAAAAAGTCCAGGCACCTTTCTCTGGCTAAGCCTGAGAGCGCTTTAAAAAACACACAAAGAGAAGCCAACAAAAAAAGAAACATTTGCTTTCTTTGCCAAGTTTAAATGAAGACTAATGCCGTGGTTCTGCTTAATCTTGTTTTTCTTGCTATCTGATGGATGCTAACGTGGGATGGAATCAATCCCGGCAGCCGGTTATCTTTGCAGGGCCCCTGTGTTGCTGAGCTCGGCATTAAAGTCTTGCGGGGGAGCTGACGTGCTACGAAGAGTCTCGAACCTTCTTCCTGCGTCGTGAAGCCATAGCAGCGGTGTTCCTTCCCAACGAGGGAAGGGAAAGGCGTCTCCCAGAATCTCTGGTCTGCCGTTGAACGTCCGAAATCCTGTTGAGCAAAGTAGGATATGTCTGTGCGAGTGCAAACAGGGTGCAGTCAGGTTAACCTGGTGGAAAATTCTCCCTGGTACCCATGATGAAACTTAACTACTTTCCTGTCAGCTGCTCATGTTTGAACTGGTTCTGCTGGTAATAGCTGCCGTTACCCTGATTCACAGGAGGAGATTTAGGGCACTGACTCGTGAACTGCCGCTGTTCGACGCTGCTGCCCCTGACTGCCCATCTGCTCTGGGCTGGGGTCCCTGCCTCTAGCAGGGGCGAGCTGACGGCGCAACGTGGACTTGGAGCACAGCTGTGGTGGGTGAAGCAGCAGAGCTGGAGAAGCCGAACCCTCGGGCTATGGTTTCATGATCGTCGCTGCCTCCTTGCCCTGGATCGACACTCTCCATCGGCTTCTCTGGCACGAGAAGCTACGGCTGGTGCTCGGTTCGCTGAGCAAATCCAACCTAAAGCTCCCCTCTCCTTCCCCCTCTACTTGCATGTTTGTTGTAGCAAACCTGGCCTGACCAACATGATTTTCTTTTTTTTTTTTTTTTTTTTTTCTGCCTAGCTGTTGCATTGAGACAGCTTTTATCTGGGCCCGAGGCTAATGGGATTGTTTTGCCGCTTTGCTAGAGGAATATTGTCAGTCGTGTCAGGATTCCTTCCCTCCAGGTTAAGCAGCACAGAAGCGTGTTTTTGCCGGAGAGTTTGGACTTCAATTTTGAAACCAGGTTTGATCTACTGAGCATGGGGGAAGGGAGGGGAGGAGAGCAGTAAAACCGAATTACCCGGTTAGCTTACTGTAGCGCTGAAGGATGAATTGTTCGAAGGCTTGTTTTAATCAGGGGAAGAAAGGACGGACTCTTTCCTGCTTTCTCCCTCAGCTGTCACTGGTTAGCCGGTTTGCTTTTTAATAAGCATTGTTCTCCTGCCTATCGACCCTGGGGACTGGGTTCAGCGGCAGTGTGCGGTGGCAGTGCGTGTGACAGTGTCCGGACTGCTGTAAAAGGAGGGGAAGCAGCAATTTCAAGTGGAGGACAGCACTTTTGTGCTGACCAAGTCAAAATGGATTGCTTGCCCTGTTTTGTGCACAATTTCAGCCGTCCACAGGCACAGTGAATTCTAAAGGGCGACTAACAACGGTGCTGTAACACACAGGCTTCGCTCTCTGGTTCCAGCGCGCCTCCCATATCCTGCAGCCATGAGTTCACAGGCTCCTAATTGCCTATGATGTAAGACAGCAGTAGATGGGGTTGCTATAAATTCTGGCTGCAGGTGTGGATTTAATAGTTGTGCTTCCCTTTAAGGGATCAGGGATAGCATGGATCCCTGCAAGTTGCAACAGACTGTTGGACTCGGGGGGGGGTGAGGCAGCTAAAAGAACCCATTTGCCTGCGTTTTTTAGAGCTGTTGCTTGCTGGAGGCTACCGATAGACGAGGTGTCAGTGTTCATCTGGAATCGCCTCAGAAATGAGCTCGCTGTCCCCTAACAGAACTTGCCCGCTGTTGCTCTTCTTTTCATCAACCTTCTCTTGTGTCAAAACTTACTTGGCGTGAGAACGCCGCTGGAAGCAGGCCTTTAGGCAGCGTGCATGGACACAAGCTCCTTTGTCTGAGAGTCTGACAGGTTTTTCTGATGACCAGAGCCAGCCTGTGGTTCTATTTTTTATTTTTCTAAATCATGCTTGATTCCGATTATAGGAACCGTAGAGAAATTATAAACATGGGTGATCATCCTTGATGTGCAAAATGCAAGCTTTTTGGAGGGGAAAAGACACAGCCCGAGGCATTACTGAGGCTTGCTGTGGCGTGTGCGCATGTAGATCAGATAATTAGGGTGGCGAGTCCCCTAGCTCGCTTGAGAAAATGGGCATGTCTCACTTGGGGCTTCATATATTTTTTTTTCTTAATTTTTGCTGACATTCTTGCAGTTCAGAGTTTATTAAAGATACTGGGGTGGTGCTTCATAAGTTGATCCGATGCCTCACGCTGTTAAGACTGCAAAATTCCCTTTTGTGGATGTCCATTCCATGGAGCTAGCGCTCCAAGACTGCTCCATGAGCTGAAACTGCTCCCTCATCCAGGTGAAAACTAAACCTCATTTTTTCCTTGGCTGAGTTTTCAGCTGGATCTGCCAGCAGAGCTGACTCACTCGATGGCCGCACGATCGTTGGTGCAGATAGAGGAATGCAAGCCAGGTCCTGAAGGAAGGTGTTACTGCCCTCCTCGGCAGCGGCCTGTCTTTAAATTGGCTTAAACTGGTTGCGAAATCTCATTCTTGGTAAAAACCACTCGGTTGAAAAAGTAAAACAAAGGCCTCGCTCTGACGATCCCCGTAGGAAGGAGCGGAGGAGGGTGTTTGCAGAAGGACCCTTCGAGACGCGGTTGAAGGTGAGCAGAGCTGTCGCTGGTGATCGTAAGGTGGTGCGACAGAATCAGTACGGGTGTTGGGCTAGATACGGGGGAAAAAATGGCAATATGAGGCAAAGTCGTGCAGGGCCAGGAGAGAGAGAGAGAGGGGTGAGGTCTGGGGGGCCTTGAAAAGCAGAGGGTGAGAATTCTGTATGCATTCGGTCTGCAGTTACTCTGATGGAACTGTTAGACTAATGATACCTTCAGATCCCTTGGGGTCTAAAAGCCCTTATTTAGGCATTTAAGCATAATTGCAGCCCAGCAGAACTGTATATTAGGCTAATGCTCTGTTCTTTTTCTTCCCCCGAGGCTAGAAGAGTCAGAAACCATACCCACTTCATTAGTGTGGCAGCAGGGGGACTGTCTCAGCTTTTTTTCCTGAAGTTAATAATAAAATTAACCTAATTATTGTGCCTCTTTGTGGGTAAGAAAGTGTGGCTTCTGTGATGATTTATTTCCACACACACTCCCCCCCCAATGTCTGTCTTGCTGTGACCGGCGTTGATACGGCAGGATGGAAATCCCAGGTCTCCCCGATCGGAGCACGTACATGTGTCGATAGCAGAGTAGTGACTCGGGAGCATTTTCAGCCGCGTGCTGCAGCGGCACAGTACACAAACCGTTAAATTTTCTTCCCTCGGCTCACAAATCCATTTCTTCAGTCAATGCCAAAGCATGCGTTCTTCTATCAAGACCATATGTACGCCAAGACCGAGGTTTTAAAGTCAAGGTGTTTTTGAAATATTGGAGTGCAAATTAAGTATCTGAGTAATCTTAACTGTCTTCTGAAAAAAAAAAATTCTCTATCAGCCTCACATATAACTCAAAGGATTAATGGAAAGCTAAACTTTGATCGGAGTCCAACAGCTGATACCAACCCTGAGACTTTCCAGGCCTGAAAGCAAAATAGAAAAATCCACTGAACAACTCGGCAGAAGATCTGCTTCTCCATCTTTGAGGCAGGCCAACTTTTTGGTCATATTTTTAGGCTAATACTCTTTTTCTTTTTTTTTTTTTCCTTCAAGTTGCTTAATGTCTTCTTGTGGCACCTTTGTCCTGTGACGCTGGACCTGTAGCAGAGTTTGAGTAAATTACTGATGTTATTGAGGGTGTTTCATAGCTTTGGAAAAAGATGCATATGCCTTATTAAGGAAGACTGTCAGGATTTAAGGTCCCTATTCTTATAGGAACTCGGTAGCTGTCTCGTTTGCTTAGTGCTGTTTGGTTTTCCTCCCATCTGCCGCCCTGAGCAGACATTCAGTCTGCATTTTGACAAAAATAGCGTGCCATTACAAATTGCCACACAACTGATAATATATTTTAACCCCCCAAAACTGGGATTTGCCACTGATTCACAGGTCGAGTTTTAAACCGTGTGGAGCAAGCATGAAGCTTCACACACGCTCCTGCAAGGTTGCTTATAAAAATGTATGTTACCTAAAAAGAGTAAAAATACCAATCGAATCATTCTGTGAAATATGCATAGGAAACACTTGGATGTTGGCTTATGGGCAGAAATGCGGAGGCATTCATGAAATTCAAGGCAAGGATTTGCAAAGGTTGCGCAACTGCAGTTCCTTTAAGTTGTTACGATAAGGATCTAGAAAGTATACTTTCATTTGTTTAAAATGTAATAAATAAATATGAACGTAACATCAAAGGATACTTTTTCTTGTAATTTTTAAATGCCTTTCCATTTGGTTTGTTTCTGTAGATGCCTGGGAGCATGTTTCATTGCGTTCTCTGACCTGTTTATATCTTTCACACTTGGTTTATAGGGTCACTGTCAGCAAACTGGTTTTGTGGGGTTTTCCCTTTCTGAATTTTTTTTTTAAGGGTCGAGAAAATACCAGGCTTGCAGGACTGCTAGGCAGAGTTCAGTTTGTTTTCTAAAAGCACCCACAAAATCCCTTTGAAGTACATAATTTTATCACTTACACTCACAAAATCCTGTCTTTCGTGATGCCATAGTTCTAATACAAATTTAAAAAAAACCCCAAAAAACCCAACACTTATGTAAATGCCTGGCTCCTTATCTCCATCGCTCGGCTTCCTGTAATTTAGTAACACAGAAACTGCAGTTTCAGTGCTCGAGGTGGAGAAGAGTAAAACGGGAGCACTTGAAATTTTTGGTTGGGTGTTTTGTTTTTTGGTTGGGTCCCGTGTCCCCCCCCAAGCTGTGATTACAGCAGGACTTTTTTTGGTGCTCGAGCCCTCTCTTCGCGGCGTAATTAGGAACGCATTGATTCTTATTGCAGCTGGCAGCTGCTCGCTATTGCCTTTTTCAGCTTATGACCCCCATAGTCCTGCTGACCTTTCCTGGGGTTAGTCGTAGGCCCTTTTCATTGTGATGGGCTAGAAGTGGCTCATGTGGAGTTGATTATTTCCTTGCTTGTCTGGCCTTTTTGGTGCCATAACTCCAAGTCACTTCCATTTTCTTCCCCTGCTTTTTGGCTGACCACAGTGAAAGGAAATGCTTTTGCTGGCGACAGGATCGGTTTGCACGCTCGACTGACTCGATTGAGACCCTGAAAAGAGGGGAGGGGGAGGGTAATGAACACTGTAGGTGCTGCATTTGCTTTTTAAAGGTTGATGTTAATGATTGAGTGGTCATTAAGCATTCATAAAAAAGAGGCTTCGGCAGGCTTGGTTGCCTTTTAGCAATCTCGAACCTGCGTACCGGTATTAAAAATCCACCCGCCGCACCCTTAATGTATGGCAGCCGCGTGTTTAGGAGCGGTACGTAGGAGTTATGCGGCGCGTGGGCGAACGTGCGGGTCTCAGTTGCCCGGGACCGCTTCGAGACTTTCCCAGCTAGCAAAAATCCCGGGAATAAACCTCGGAGGTTAGTCCGTAAAGCCGACGGGCAGACTGTCGGTTGCTACCGGGCTGCTCCCCGGCACAAAAAGCTAATGAAGTATATATGCCAGCTGTTACACTCATTTTGCCAGACCCCAGGAGGACAGCATGAAGACAGTCAGTGATCAAAGGCTTTGGAGATCACTGAGGAGCCGAGCTGCAGGAATGTCTGATTGCTTTCTCTTGGAATGCCACAGGCTTCAATACCTTTTTTTTTTTTTTTTTTAAGGTGTCTTGGTGGGAGATTTAATGATCTAACTACGCTTGCTCACACTAAAGGCACGGTGTTTTAGTTAATTCTGGGGGTTTCGTTTGCTCTAAATTTAGGTGCTTTGAAATTCTGCAATTTTTGTTGTAATGACAGAAACAATCTTGATGAGCAAGTTAAAGTAAAATCTCTCATGGTAATTCTGGAATAAATGACCTAGGGGAGAAACCAACTTGCCGTGCTTTAGGTGTTAAATCATGTGTAGTACTGTAAGGTGAGGTGGGATTAATTGAGTTGCTGTTGTTTAGGAAAAGTATGAAATCTTTAGTATCTAAAGCTGTTTTACTCCGAGTGAAAAGCGTTGCGGTGGGCAGCGCTGCCCTGAAGCAGCAGCTCTGTCACTTTTTCCTAGGGCTTCTTAGAGAAGGCTGTCAGCTCTGGAGGTGGAGTGGGCAACCTGAATAACTCCCTCTGTTCCAGAGCGTGCCATTTCCTTCATCCTCCTCCTCCTCCTCCTCCTTCCCCACTTCGCTCCGGTTTATAGGACCCGGTGCATTTGGCTAGCAAAGAAAAAAAAAAAATCTTTCCTCCTTCAGCTTCAGTGGGCTGAAACGGCTCGCTGGAGGTCAGATGAGTTTTGGAGGGGAGTGATGGAGTGGGAGAGCAGTTAGATTGAGGTGGGGTGGTGGCTGCTCGCCGTTGGGAAGGGCAGTGCGCTGCCAGCTGGTCTGAGATGGGAAGCTGAACCAGAGGGAACAAAAACTATCCGAAAAGGAGAAAAAAGTGGGTATAATACAGTTTTTAGTAGTGACTCTGCCCTCAGCTGCAAGGGTGGAGATGAGAAGCAGGGCAGGTTCTCAGCTGTGTTTTGAAGGATGCAGGATCCTCTTGGGCTGGGCACCCTATGAATGCATGGTTAGAGTGTAAAACTTTTTTTTGGGGGGAGCGAGCACAGGTAGGAGCGAGTTAATTTGGAGGTGATAGGTGAAATTAGTGACACCGAATGGACCAGACGTGGTAGAAGACCGCTGGTTTCTGGAGGAACGGTGGCAAGCGTGAAGCTTTGGGAAGAGAGGAGAAGGGTCACTGCCAGGGCTGTGCTGTCTCGCTGTGCTGAATCTGCCCGGATCAGAGATGGGAAGCCAGTCCGGTGCCGGTCTCTTCCCGTCTCAGCCCAGTAGGTCGTTTTGGTAAGTCCACGTGCCGAGGGCTTGCTCCCTGGCCTGGGATGGCCCGTGCCCATCCTGGTGAGGTCTTCAGGCCTCAGCAACCGGGTGACGGTGTGCAAGCTGCCCTGCAGAACCCGACCGGCTGATGTGGCAGCGGGGACAGCCCTGCTCCTGCATGGGGAAACCTCTCTGGTGCTCCTAAAGGGACTAATTAACGCGTACCCTTCCCCTCTGTTCGGAGGTAGCTCTTGATGATTTATTTTGCTTGCCGGGAGATGGCATCCCGACGGTCACAGGGCTGAACTGATGGGCAGGCACATGCCTGTCCCCATGGCTGTTTGGCGAGAGTGTCCCTTTTACAAAGGGTCTGCGACAAATGAGACGCACAGCCAGAATTACGTCGTCTTCAGAAGTACGCCATTGTATTAATTATCTCCAGAAGTACCAGGTACATGTTTCTGTACGCCCCCATGTGTGCAGTGCACTTCCGAGGGTCAGACATCCATTGGAACGGTTGGGATGACAACTCCTCGTGACACCAGTCTGTTATCATCCTCGCCTCCCTTCATCTGTGAGCAACAGGTCACTTTAGAGCTGACGAGGAGGTCAAGTGCTGGATGAAAATAGGTGGAAGCTGACCTTAGATGAAGGCATCTCAGTTGAAGTAGGAGAAATACGGGTCTTTGCCATGCCGTGGCTTTCTGGGATGTGGCACGGATGGTCTGGAGAAGTTGCCGGTGAAACTGGAAAGGACTTGATCCATGAAAACCATGTCCATCCCTATTCAACCTTCTATATTACTCTCACTTATTTTGACTATGTGATGCACCAGTGATGGAGATTCATCCTCTGAAGCGAGGAATGGTGAACTGTGGGCAGAGGTGTTCCTGGGTGAGCTCATCTTGCAGTTTGAGACACTGAAACGGAGCCACGTCTAACCAAAGTGCTCCTCTTTCTGTTCTGGTGCCCAGTGACTGGTACTTGCTGTCAGAATGGGAGTTCAAGGTTATTGAAGTGATGGCAAATGGTTTTTCCATTCCTCAAGCCTTTTAGTGCTTGCGTATACGTTAATATGCTATTAAAGACGCAAGGTTTCTGCGCTGGGTTTTCTAAAAACCCCAAAACTACGAGCTGTGGTCTTGCCCTCTTCTCTGTACTTCGCAATGGGCTTCTGGACTGACACCATCTGCAGAAGAGAAAGAATATTTTGGGGTTGTGTATTGCATGTTGGATCCCTTCTTCCCCCTGTGTTCCCATTCTCTACCAGCGAAAAAGAGGTTTCTACGATCCCTTCAAAAATGGATGTGAGCAAAACTTTCTTCAGATGCCCGAGTGTTGCTGCCGAACAATGCTACTCCAATCAAAGTGAATCTTTTTCTTTTTTTTTTTTTTTTTTTTTTTCCTCCAGTCAAAGAACTTTGGTCTTGGTGGCTTGCTTTGTGTACTCACTGCTTTACAGTTGATCTTCCCGCTCCGCAAGCCTGCGAAAGCCAAACTGGTAGGTCAGAAGAGGAGTAGCTGTTGACACTGGCAGCTAGGAACATGTAAAGAGAAAGATAAACAGAGGGAAATCAGAGACTGGATAAAGTAGATCTCCAAAGATAAAGTTTAGTTAAAGATAATGAGCTGGCCTTGTTTAAAAAGACAGCTGCAAAATAACCCAGTAGCTCCATGTGCTGGGGTTAAAGTTGACCTAGAATATACGTTTCATTGCTTTTCATAAATAAATAGCGGAGGGAAGATTTGGCAAAAAGCAACATTGCCCCCCACCCCTCTTCAGCAAAGTGTTTGATGTTAACAAGTTCTCTGGGTGTTTACTTTGTCCTTTGCGCTCGCTGGTGGAGCGGCTCTCCTGCCCTTGAACCGAGTGAGAATTCAAATAAACCAAACCGCTTTTCTGCACAGCCCGTCTCTTCTGCCATCTGCCTCTTACCAAAACAGCCCCGACTCTCGTTGGGGAACCAGCCTGGTTTGCAAGGATTACCGGTCGGGTCTTCCGAACAGCTGAAATAAATTGTCCCGATCAGATAAAACCGCCCAGAAACGGGAGCAGAACTCGACAGCGTTTCTTTCAGCCTTCCCAAGCTGTCATTATAAGCCTGGAGTGCAATTTGCAGTAAGCAAATAGCTCTATAAAATCTAGAATGATTCTTTTATTATTATTGGAGTCTTTTCCCGATGCTTATTTTGCGTATCTATTTTACAGTGATGTTCCAATGATAAACTACTGTTATTTTTAAATAAACCATGGGAATAATTTTGCTGTTGATATCTGGATCCAGCTTCTTGGAAAGCAACTGGCTCCACGAGCACTCAGTAAACGGATTTCTTTCTATCAAGCACATGTATTGTCGCACTTGTTTCTGGGCGCTGCCAGTAAAACTCCTAGTTATTGTATGCGTGTTAGATACATGTTTATATACACATCTGATATATGAGATGTTTAAAATATATGTTGAGTGTTATCAGCAGCAAAATTGTATGGCCAGGCTGATAAATGAAGTAACTGTGCTGAATGGACTCAAGTCTTATTCATCATTATATTATGCAAGGCAAATAGAAAATTTAAGTGAACGACAGCTGCAGATTACTTTTTTTCCTTGGAGAAGAGCGCGTTTGATAGAGACTGTTTCTGAGACTTACCTCGTGCACGTTACGTTGCGGGTGTCATGATTTAGTTTGTGTTTTGCTGGTTTCATGATTTAGTTTTTATTTTTAGGTGCTGAAAGTGAGATCTTCCATAGTGGAATGGTCAGGTGTGATATGGCCGAGGAAAGGACTGTCCTTGTGTAGATAAAAGCACACGTAATGGATGCCCCAGAAGTAAATATGAGAAAGCAGTATTGGTTTGGGAATACAAATGAGAACAAGATTAATATCGGTGATTTTTTTCGGTAGAAATTTGCCACTGTTTGACCGTAAAGCACATGAGATGGAGGAAGCAGATGACATGTCTCAGTAAACAGGTTTGGAGCAATTATGAGCTGAAGCCTCATCGCAGCATGTAGATTCATAAAGACTTGTAAAACAAGTGTAGCCTGGTGATAGATGGTCAGATCGTTATTGTTTGCAAACAATACTATCTCCAATAGATAAGCTGTTTACTTTGGACTTCAGTTCCTCTGGGTGGAAAGTAGTCTAATTTATCAAGGCAGCACGGTTCGGCACAGATGCCTCATACCCCAGCTGTGGAAAAAAAAAATAATCTTATATTAAGAATAGGACTTGGAAACACAGTTCAACTTCTAACTCATTTTTACAGATGGTTTCTATATTGCGAAGAATATTGGCTGTTTCCTGGTTGCGCCTTTTTTTTTTAAAAACCCCAAACACTTTGTTCTAAGAGAGTTAAAAGACTAACTCCTGAAACTCACAGTAGACATCTGTTTGTTTGTTTTGTAGCTGTTTCGGTGCCTCGTCTTAGTCTGGAACTTGGTGCTTTCAACTTGTGTAATCTGGCGCTATGCATCCGGATCCCGGCCGCTTACAGGCACTGCTCTTCATCGCTGCCGCGGGTCTCGTCTCTGCCACGAGTTCAGGTAAGGCCTTCTCAACCGAGCCGAGATGACTCGCTCGGAGGTTCTGGAGGTTTGAATCCATGTTCTTGAATGAGCAACAATTTGGAGTTCAGAGTGGCCAACTTTAATGTATATTATCGATAATCTGCTTTTAAGGAAGCACAGAGCACTTAAACGCAGTCTTAAGCTGAATATATATATGACTTTGCTTTTGAAAACTTGGCTCAAGCCAAGTGCTAGAACGTGGAAGACTCTCAGTTACGTAGGCTTGTTCTTTGGGATCTCCGTGGACTTTGCTGGACGCTGATTTTGCTGCGCACAGTGCATCTCGTGTTCCCATGGGGTTGGGAGGGGTTTGAAATTTGCAGGGGGAAGGGGGGATCGGATCTTTGAAACACGAACGCTGATGCGTGGCTGCAGTTGGAACAGCTCTGGCATTAAAAAAAGGAGAGGGATGGTTTTAATTGACACATCTGCTCTGTGTAGTCAGCTTGTCTTAACGTAACCACACAAAAAAGAAGCTTTTACTACTTTTAGCACTTCATAGCCAATCGTTATAAGCAAATGGGATAAGTTTTATTTTTCAAGCAGTCATAGGAGATAAATTCCAGCTGCAGGGTCACTGCTACCAATTTTGACTTTTACACTGAGCACAAAGTGTTGGTGTCATGAGCGAGGGCAGGGGCGAAGATGAAAGTAACGGAGCCGTTTCGTAGCCTTTGGTGGCTAGCAAACTGGAGAGGTCGTTGCTTTTCTCTTAGCCCTGGAAATTCAAACTGAACTAATAGGAAAAAGAGTTTTCTAATTAAAAGCTAAAAATGGACATCTGGAGTCCTGTGAAATGCTTGGATACCATTTTTATGGATTTCATCTTTTTGGTTAAGTGAAGCCACACTTTAATTTCCAGTTTTATTTTATGTTTATGCAGATAGTTTATGGTTCTGTTAAAAATGTGCAGTTTCTCATCTGAAACTCATCTATATAAACAGAGCTTGGATGGACTGACTTTAGAAGAAAAGCATGAGCTGAGGGCCCCACCTACAAGAAAACTGTCTCCTATTTGGATGTTATTTAATATCGTCTTGACCCGTGCTATCTGGAATTCCTTAGCTTATTTACAAACTAGAAATTGTTTTCCCCTGCCACTGTGTCTATTTTTAAATTCTTTTTTTTTTTCTCCCATATTTCTAACCAAATCGGAGTTATTGGTGTTAATTGCCCTTTGCTTGCTCCCTTTGTACAAAATCTTTACCAAGAATTCCATAGAAAACAAATGGAAATAATTCCCAGTGTTTCATTGGCCAAGATAGGAAAAAATTTCCTCCAACAAGCAGGAATTTTCTTCTGGCAAATAAATGGATTCTCATAACCAAGTTTTGTGGAACTGAACCTTTTATTTATTAGCAGCTTTTCCTGTTTCTGTTCATCTTTACTCAGTAAAGATAATGGATGCCCAATTCATCATTCTCGTCCTGATGAAGTCCATGTATTTGGAATTAGCAAGAGCCTTTGCTGTTCCTCCAGCTTTTTTTATCCTGCTATTTTTAATTAGTTCTGCAGAGTCGGAGACAGTTCTGCATAAATACCTGGCAGGCTGCTACCATTTCTAAAATTTTACAAGTCACGTCCAGGCCCGCTTCATATGGGACAGATCAGCTACGGCTGCACGTTCCCGTGCTCCATCTCTTCAGGTGATGGCCGCTGTTTCCCTGCACGTAGATCCAGTGGGATTGCAGTTTTTGTTGGCCCTAGCCAGCGTGATGCCTTTGCCTTGCGCGCGCTTGGGGATGTATCTCGACCTGCCTTCGTTTAATCGCCGTTACCCTCTTAATGGAGTTAAGTTTGAAGTTTTCCCTGGCGAGTGGGAATCTCTTGCAGAGGAAGAGGTGACACCTGCTTGGGTATCGCTAACAACTTGGAGTTTAGAGGCCCTTTATTTGTCTGTGTGTGATCTGAATAGGCTTTTATCGATATTTAACCTTCTGATGAAAGAACTTTGCCAAGTCTGTGAACTGGCAGAGTGTGCTGCTATAAAACAGATTACGGACAGTCTTTTGTACAAGTCAATGCATCGTTAACCTTATTGTGTGCGTTCATGCAAAATGCTGCTTGCTAACTGAATATATTTTATTTTTTCCTTTTAGATTTAACTCCCCGTTTTATTTCTGAGCCGTTATCCACTGTGCAGAAGTCTGGTGGGCCCATACAACTGCGCTGCTCTGCCGAGCCTTCCGCGGCTCGCCTTTCTTGGCTGTTTAATGGGGTGCCTCTGCACAGCGAGGCGGGAGAAGTGGAAATCCAGTCGGGATCTCTGACAATCGTCTCCCTCAGCCTCTCCACGTCCGGTCGCTATCAGTGCATTGCTAACAGCAGTGTGGGCGCCGTTGTGAGCAGGCCTGCAACGGTATCCATGGGCAGTAAGTTAATTTTTCTTTATATTCATTGCTCCTTGCAAATTATGTTGACCTCAGCTGGTTTGTATGGTTTGGTTTTCTTTGACTTTTAGAAAACACCTAGTTTCAAGGTGGTTTGGGTTTTTTTTTTTGTCAGACAGTACTTGGTATATGATCAATTATACGCTTTTCACCACTTTTTTTCCCCCTATGTCACCTGAGACCTGTCAGGTGATGCAGCCCTTGAGCAGATCCCCCAGAGAGCTCGTGGCTCTCCATCCTAGGAGGCTTTTAACTACTCAAGTAAACAAAGCCACAGCTGATCGATTTAGTGTTGGTGATAGCCTCATTTCGAGCTGAAGGCCGGGCTAGAGACCTCAAGAGTCCTTTCCGGCAAATATAAATATCATTCAATGAAATAACATTCATTTCAATGAACTGACCTGAAAGTACGAGCTTCCCAAAAGCTTCTCTTCGAAAAGGATCTTGAAACAGCAACTGAGCTGCCATGCCATTGCAGAAGCATGCCTGAGAGTTGGTTGGAAAAGAGGAGACGTGAGTGGGAGCTGCAAATATTCCTTTTTGCTTGTAGCATTTTATTCGGTCAAAACTATCTAAATATTCTTCAGGTGGGGACAGTCTTCCATCCTGTCCTTTTGAGGACAATTTCCCTTCTCTCAGTTGCACTGGTTCTTCTAATCCCTCTTTGCCTTAGTGCTTGGTCTGTAAATTATTTGATCTTAAAGGACTTTGAAAGAGGAAAGGCAATGTTTTCCAGTGGAAAGGATGATGTGGTGCTGAGAATGGGAATAGAATATTCCTCCGTGAGCGTGATTTGTCTGCTTGGGATCACGGTGCTGTCTGAATCAGGCCTTTGTCAAGCAGGATTTGAGTGATTTCTGTGTAAGGGTACCTCATCTATGGAGCATGTCCAAAACCCCCCTGGGAGGGAAATTTCTTAAAAGTGAGAGAAGTAAGTGTTTTGGTAAAGTACTGACCCATAGCAAGACCCTCTCAAGAGAGCTGTAAGGGTGGCTAACATAGAAAAACTTCACAACCTAGAAGGTGCTTTGAACCTGAAGGGAGTAGAAGAGCAGCTTTCACACTTTCCTCCTCCTTTTGAGATTTTTGTAGCGAATCAGAAGGTGCTGTTAGGTGTTGAGGCTTTCAGCTTGCCTCATCGCTCATGGCAATGAGTGGGAGGTGCTGCTGTACTCAGCGTTGTGTTAGCTGTAATCGCAGAAAGACAATTTCATGTTTCTTGTGGACGGGCTTCCTGCTGTTAGTGCAAATTGTCTTCTGTGGTGCCTTCAGAGCCCGTGAGTAGCTCTGCCGTCTTTCAGATATCTCTGCTTGCTTTTCCTGGAGCAGTGGAGGGAACGTAGAAACTATTTTTTCCCCTCACTATTCCCATGTAAATTCCGGTGTATCCCCTTTCTCTAGTAAGGAAGCGCATGTAGACAAGAGGTTTTATGGGCTACAGAAAAGACCACGCCTGTTGATATGAATGTCCAAATGCTGCACCAGAGAAGATAATCAGCTTGAAACCAGCTATATTTTAAACATAAATCCTGAGCTTGCTGACCTTAACCTTTTAGCAATTCTTTTCTAGGTCTAGCTAATTTTGATACGTCCGTGAAACCCGTTGTTGCAGCGGAGGAAGGGGGCACGGCTCTCATTGGGTGCAAGGTGCCAGAAAGTAACCCTAAAGCACAGGTTCGCTTTCAAGTGCGGGGAAAATGGCTGGAACAATCAACAGGTGAGATGGTGTATGCCACTGGTCGGCAATATAAATAGCCAACAAAGGCTTGCCTGGATTTTTTTTTTTTTCTTAGAACTTAGAGAAGAATAACTCTGGAAACTTGCAGAACTTCCTGTGCAAATCACTTTAACTAAACTTACCTTTATAAATTAATATCTTTTGTATGACAGCGTGATTTCTTTGTGATCCTACGTGTAGAATAGATTGATATATCTGACAAGTTATTTAATTTTTTTTAAAAAATAGCAAGCCTTTTTTTGAAAATGAGTTGAATATAACCTTCTTTTTTCCTTCCCCACTTGTTTAGACAACTACCTAATTCTTCCATCTGGAAACCTGCAGATTTTGAATGTATCTTTAGAAG
This sequence comes from Grus americana, assembly GCF_028858705.1. NCBI lineage: Eukaryota > Metazoa > Chordata > Aves > Gruiformes > Gruidae > Grus > Grus americana. Next base: position 7,802,798 of record NC_072875.1, read on the forward strand.
ACAAAGGATCCTATAAATGCGCAGTGTACAACCCAGTTACTCACGATCTCAGAATAGAACCCACTGGACATAAGCTTGTAGTCACGCGTGAGTATTCAGTTCAGCTTTCTGGAATTAATGCATCTCAAACTGAATAAGTAACATCCCTAATGTTTTTAGCGTGGGCATGTCAGCCTAAATATCTACGGGTTTCAAATACCACGTTATGTAAAATCTGTCCTGCATTATTTGCACATAAAATTCTTATTGAAAAGCACGGCTGCTTTTCGTATCTGGTTAGTGCTAAGCCTCGTCTCCTTTCCTCCAGGCTCTTCCTCGGATGGCTTCCACATACTTCACCCCCTGGCCCCACAGAGCCTGGCGGTGCCCCGGCACAGCTCCCTGATGCTGGAATGTGTTGTCAGTGGGTTGCCTCCGGCCTCCGTCCGCTGGGTTAAAGACGGCCGGGATGCGCTGAGAAAAGGCAGGTGGAAACTGCTGCACTCCCATCTGGTGACGGACAGGCTCGAGGCATCGGACTCTGGAAATTACTCCTGCGTGGTGGGAAATGAATTTGGAGTAGTGAAATACATTAACTATTCACTTACTGTACTCGGTAAGAAATGAAGGAGTTGTCATGTCCAGCCAACAAACATTTTCTTTGTATATTTGCTGGTTTTGGCATCTGATTACAAATAGCCTAACATTCTTTCTGAACCTAAGCGTATTAAAATAAAGGCTAAAGATATGTTCATAATGACCATATCTCATCATCTCTCTCAAGTTAACTATTTATCTCTTTAAATCCTTCGCAGTCTGAAATAATTAAACAGTAAAGGATAACAAATTTCAAGGGAAGAACAGATCTATTTATTTTTCTTTAGAGCGCCAAGTGGATATGGGATACAGCGTCAATAACATGCCAGAGATCAGATGTTTCTCTTTTGAGGGTGCATCTAAGTAAAAAGCTGGCGAGGATGATGACAAAAACAAAAGCAAAAGAAATATATTTGGCCTCTTTTGTGTGGCTGCAAGTCGTTCCTAATGTCCCCTTCCTTTGTAGCAGATTTTCCTGTTGTTGGAGGCTCCATGACTGTTTTTGTTTGGTTTTTGACATGTATACGTTAGAGTAACTCAGAAAACAGGTTGCTGACACACAATACACCTTTTGTTATGGGGATGTCACTGAGGAATTATTTTGAAAATACAGGTGTTTTATTTCCAGTATTAATGCAAACATGTGACTGGAATAGAAGGGAGAGGCCATTAAAATAAGCAAGCATGTGGGAAAAACAGCTTTAGGCTGCGTAGAACTAGAAGTATGTGGTGCTTCTTTGTACATGATAAGTTAGCATAACGTTTCGCAGTATTTTTTTCAGGACTTAAGCTAAGATCAACATACGATGGTTTAGGTCAAATTATTTCCCTTTACAGAACCTGCCTCAATCTCCAAGGGACTGCAAGATGAAACCGTGGCCGCAGGAGCAACCGTGCATTTCTGGTGTGATGTCCATGGAAACCCTGCCCCAACCCTCACCTGGCTCCACAACGCCGCTCCCCTCCGTCTCTCTCCACGGCATCTGCCGATGGGAAACCGTCTGCAGATCCGTGGCGTCGCTCAAGAGGACTCTGGCTTGTACCAGTGTCTAGCGAACAATGGCGTTGGGTTTGCGCAGTCCACTGCGAGGCTTCGTGTCCAGCCAGGTAGGAGCACTTGCAGCCCTCAAGAACTCAAATTAAGCATTTATACTTCAAGCTTCATTCTAGTTTTTTTTCCCCTAGGTTATGTATCGATTTGCTTCTGAGCACTGTTTGTAGCAAATCCCACAAAGAAAGTGCTTTCAGTTGAATTTTAAGATGTAGGTATTTCTGAGGTAGTGTGCTTACTTGATACTTAAAACCTAGATTTCCAGCTGCAATTAAATCAGCTTATGGTTGAATTTGACACAATTTATTCTTAAATGGAATCAGGGTCCTGTTGTGCTGGATGACCAGTAGTACTGGCCACCTAGTACATATGCCTTGGATCATATCCTCAAGTTTACAAAAACCGTCATCACTTTTTGGTCTAAGATACTTTCTAATAGCCGGAGCACTTGATTTCTGCCAGTAGAAGGGTGTTGGCAAGGCCTTTGCTGTTCCTGTTGTCCCCCCGTTGCGTGTACTTGAAGCTTTTGACCTTCTCTGGGCCTGTTAAGATTGTCGTGAGCTGCGCAGAGGCTGGTTGAGCAGATATTTTGTGACCTGGTTGTCTGAGGAGCGGACTAAGCCAGTCTTAGCCTGCACCGCGTTCCTCGCTGACGGTTGAGTCTTTGTTATTTAGAAAATTTGAAGTGTGGTTTGAGTGTAGTTTTGTATCAGCCTTTTCTAAGCACAAGTCTCAGCTGATCTCCTCAGTCTGGAGAGGCTGTCTGGAGGAGAAATAACTGTTAAAATGGTTAAAAAGAAGCATGCGTGACTTTTCTAATTGTATTGACTCATTTTGGCCTTAAGCGTCGTATTCCTCAGCCAAATTCGTTGTTTGGGTTGTTTTTCCCCCCCCTAGGCAAAGGCTCCAGGCCAGTTATAGTCTCTCCACCAGCAAGCATCGCTGTGGTAGGTGGTGGGGACATCACACTGTCTTGCAACGCCACTGGCCTCCCTGTTCCCATGATCCGTTGGTACGACAGCAGAGGACTCCTCACCAGCCACCCTTCCCAGGGGCTTCATTCCAAACCGCAGAAACCTCCTCGGGCAATGCTGGGCAGCGCTGCTGCGGAACCCACCTACTTCTCCGCCTCTCAAGCGGGCTGGAGCTCCTTGCACATTAGGAACGTGACTCCCGAGCGTGCCGGGGAGTACACGTGCGAAGCCATCAATGAGCACGGCTCCGTGACGTCAAAAGCCTTCCTTACAGTTGGTAAGCTTGAAGCATAAAATCGCACAGTCGGCTCCCTGTTTTAGGGAAGAAATATCTCGAAGTAAGAGATGAACGGAAGGTCGGTAGCGTGGGTGTCCTGGGGAAGCGAAGCTGAGGATTCTTAAGCTGCCTCCGTGGACCAGTTCCTCCCTCACCATGTGAAGTGACTTGAGTTTCTCAGCTCTTTCAGTGTCTTGCCTTAGTAAATTTAGCTGAATGTCAGTGAGTTTTAAGGTTAGTGGAATTTAATAAGTGGCCCCATATTTACAGTTCTTCATTTCCACCGGTTAGAGTTTAAAACTTACATAAATAATTTGAAAAGATGCTTAAAGGTTCACTTAGAGGAAGAAAGAAAGAAGAAACCTCAAGAAAGTGATCCCATCGTGTAGTTTTATAAATAAGTTATTGTTGGACCTTGCTGAGTGGAAACACAAAACTAAATATCATCCCAAAATTCAGTCTGTGTCAAATAGAAAACACCCACTGCTTTGCCTCAGACTTTTATGGCAGTAAGTTCAATTGTAATGTTTTGTTTATTAACTTTTATCGGTTTCTAATATGTTGTACTAGCTGCTGATTATGGTTAAGGCATTTGGTTTTGATATAAAAGTCCTTAAGTAGTTTCTGGGAGCTGTTAGGGTTTTAGAACAGTTCCCAACCGTGCCAAAAAGACATGCTCAAACATTTATATGTTTTAATGAAGAATTCATGCCAGGTAACACTTCTGAAGCACCTGAATGACTCAAGCTGTGATTCCAGTGCATTTCTCTGGTAGTAGGATCAACTTAAGCAGCTCTCGGCCTCAGCAGCTTGTTCCCGTAATTTGCCTCGTGCATGCACACAGTAAGAGAGCTTATTTGGCTGAAAAAACAGGGTTGGTGTTTTGGTTTTTTTTCTTCCTGCTGGATCTATTCCACGACATGATTCATCGCATGGTCTTAAAAGCGGGCAGGGCAACTTAAGCCACCATCATAGTGAGAAACCACCAAAATGTAAAATGATGGCCTTAGCATCTCATACCCATGCCGCTTATTTTAAGTCTTTTTTAGTCACTTGCGGCGTTCTGTGCACGGCAGTAGATCCTCCGGTTGTTTAAGAAACAGGGAAGCGACGCCTGGGAACGCGATCTGTTTGCACAGCGGAGATAAAATACAAAGGTCGCTCTGCTGCCGTGCAAAGCCAGGGCATGCTGGCGGGTTAAAATCTGCTCGCGTGTTTGCACCCCTGTGTCAAGAAGGGGTGCCGCGAAACGAGGCAGGTGGGTTCCTAGCAGTGTGGAATAGTTTCTGCAGGAGGAGAGGCTGCAAAGGTGTAGCTTCAAATTGAGGCAGCCGAAGGGGAGACACGATAGCGAGCTGTGAAGTACTGGGTATTATGGAGAATGCGAGTAAAAGCTATGAATACATTCTTTTAACGCCCAAATTTGGGACTTTCAGTCCTCTGGTTGCTGTCAGAGGCAGGATTTTGGGCGCATACACCCTTTGGTCTGGCCTGACTTGGTGCTGCTTGCGTTGGCGGTGGGGCTGGGAAGCCGAGGAAGAAGGGTAAGTCTCAGTGGCTAAGGGGGAAGGGATGGCACTGAAAGCACCGGCCAAAAACAGTTGCATAATGACACAGCAGCGAAAAGAAGTCTGATGTCCTGGTTTACGTGGGTAGCAATTACGCCAGAAACTTAGCAAAAAGAGCTTAGATCTGAATTGCTTAGTGGAAATTGTTACCCGGGGGTTGTTTTCCAAAGCGAAAATGCAAACTACTTGTCGGTTGTTGACGACTCCCCTCTCGCAGCAATAAACACAGCAAGGATTGCAGGCCTCCTGTCACCAGCCTAAACCACAATTAATCCTCCACGCGCGAGAGTCCGTTTCCCCCGTGCCAGCAGGCGTCAAACCGTGCTGTGCCCACCCACAGATCCTCCGGGTCCGCCACGATGCAGCGGGTCTTCTGCCTCCCCCGGCGGATACGGCATTTGTTTCCAATATTGATGCGCAGCGGCGCATCCCTTTCCCGCTGCTTCGCTGTCAGTCGTAGATACCCTTTTACTTGGAGAGTGTTTTGGGGGCGTCTGATGCTTTAAGCAAACTCCATCTGGCTTTGGGGACGTCCTCCCCGCATTGTTCCCTTCTTTCCATCTCCGAAGTTTGTGGCGTTGCTAAATAAATAGGAAGAAACAAACACGGAATGCTTGCTGAGAGCGTGTCTTCAATTTGAAAAGAGAATTTTCCTTCCCTTCCCAGCTTTTTAAAAAGTGGCCAAAAATAGCAGCCACACTTGCTGCTGGTATTTTAATGGAGGTTTGGAGGAATCCGAGTCAGCCAGGCTAACACTGCCTAGGCTTTACATTACCAAGGAATTTGTTTGTTTTGTAAACCAAGTTCCCTTCATTCCCTTCCCCTTCCAGACCCCGGCACGTAACATAAACCTACACAAATCTGAAAGGACGGACAGGGCTAAGAACATCTGGCAGTCCCGGCGCTGCGGCGTGCAACCTCGAGGAGCTGCGCCGGTTCCCAAACGTTCTCGTTTGGAGCACTGACGTTTTCTTGTCCTGGATAATTTCAGATGTCCAACCTGCCACCCCTTTCCTGCCTGGAATGCTGACAAGCCCTGCGTCGGCCGAACAGTGCTTTTTTTTGTCTCGCGGCCTCTTTCGAACTACTGATATTACGTATTTTTTTAATTTTATTTTATTTTTTTTCATACCAGGCAACGTAAATAGGATGGAGGAGGCTGGAGCAGGATTTCTAGAAATGTGTTGGTATTAAATTGCATGTTAGATGTGCCTGTAAACTGAGTTTATTCTCAGCATAAATTTTTAAATGAAGTAGCCGAGTCGTGCAACTTTCAAAGCTGATCGAAATTACAGCTAAAACCTCAGAAACTGAGGTAGGAGAATGTCTTCTTGTGTGCACGCCAGTTCAGGGCATGAAAAGTTCCTTGTACAACTGCGATTAATTTAAAATTACCTCGTTTGTGTCACAAGCGTAGCTATATTTTATTTTTTTTTCTTTTAACATGCATTGCCACTACTTAATTTATCGGTGATACTAGTCAAACCGTGCCTGCGGATGTCATGTTTCAGGTTTTCTCTCTTTGCTGCTGCGTAAAAAACCCCTCAAACCTCCCCAAAATAACCAAACCAAAGAACGCCTGCCCCACGGTTCTGCTCTGGGAAAAAAAAAAAAAGCCGGCGTGCAAGGGCGCAGCTTGGCACCGGGCTCGGGTCTGCGTGGGCACCTCTTGAACTGGCTTTTTGTAGCGGGGCTTGTTTGGAAATGACGTTCTTAAATGGTTTAGTGTCCCCTCTGCACGGGGCAAACGTACGTCATCCTGAAGATGTAACCGGACTCCTCCCTTTACAGTTCCTTTAGCAACTGGCCCGAAAGCAGAAGAAATGACTCCCGTGGAGATTGCCCAGAGCGATGAAAGCGAGGGTGTTTTCGGTGCAGAAACGATGTTTTCAAGCTCGCCTCCAACGAAATCCCATTCGGATGCAGCTGCGATGGAAAAAGCCCCAAATGCCTCCGCTCCCCCCGAAGCCCCCATCATCCTCAGCCCCCCGCAGACGCCGAAGCCGGACACGTACAACCTGGTGTGGCGTTCGGGGAGGGATGGGGGCTTGCCCATCAACGCCTATTTTGTCAAATACCGCAAGGTAACGTTTCTCCGTAGCGTTGAAGCGGTGCACCGTAGCGGATGGGTTTCGTTGGTTTAGGTTTCTTGAGGAACCGATAATTGTTAACAAGAAGGTGGTGTCAGGCCAGAGACAGCACAGAATATAGTTGAACTGCAACATTACCGTGGCCAGGCAGGCAGCTCGTTTTAGGGATGACAAGTTGGTCAGCGAGTTCGCGGTTCTATCTAGTTTTAAGTGAGATTTATTCAGCAGAGCCTGGGCTTTTATTTCCTTTATGGTATCGTTATGGTCTATGGGGAATGGGGCTCCAGGGCATATTGTACACAATTTAAAAACGAGCAAGCTTGAGTCTGGTGGGTACGCTGGAGATCAGAAGGGAAACTGAGTATTACCCTGATACATCAAAGAGTTTGCTGCTCTGCGTCCCAAAGAGCCGCTATTAAAGTGAAGTTGCCAAATACGAAGGTGAACCAAAAGTTCCTAAGCAGATACCATCACGTCCTTAAAAACGGTGTGTGAACAGTGAGCTCTTCTGATTAACATCAGAACCAAGCAACGCCTGTGCCCGTTCTTCCAAGCAAAGAGTTTTCTGCATGGCAAAGATGTTTGGTTTATTTTTCATGAGCTTTTTAATCCTCTACATCCTGATCTTGTCTTAGCCTGGAGGGAACGCTTAGATTTTTGACCTGTTAGTTTCCTGAAAACCTGGTGCCAAAGTCTGTTGATACAATTTCTCATCCAAAGGTGGTTGCTTCACATAAGCGCTGAAAGCTTCGAATACTTCTTTGACCTTTTTTGATGCTTACCCTTTGCTCATAAGAATCCTTTCCACATTAAATGTGCTCACTCGTGCGTTTCTCGGTAGGGAGTTTACCGTGGTTTTTCTAGGGTGGTGTTCTCTTTGTGTCATCAAATTATTTTATTGATTTCCCTCTTAAAGAGTAAAAAAAAAAAAATTGGGGGAATAAAAGCCTTAGAGTGGTCGCTTCAGAAGAAAATACTTAAACAAAGACCTCTGGCATAACCTTTGATAATCCACAGCATTTAGATCTGCCTTCCATGTTTTATTAAAGTCTTATATTGTTTAGTAGTTTATTTTTGGTAGAATCTTTGTCTTTTCCTTTGGGATTTGGAGTAATGTTTTCCTGCAAAGGTCAAGCATTAAGAGACTACCCCAAATCTGTTTCCTTTCTTAAATGGAGCTGGTGATTTCACTGTTAAATTAAAAAGTGGGGGTTTTGTTTTAAAAAAAAAAAAAGGAAAACATGCATTAATAAAAAATAAATCTTTGGTCTCCCTGCTGAGGTTTTTTTTTTCCCAGCCTCGCAGTAACTAATACATACTTTTTGTGGCCCATTTTAGCCAATAAATATTTTAAAATGCTTAAGTACAGGAAAAGCTGGGATAGTTGAGGGAACATATCTTTCTCATTAGGGTGCTGGGTCCAGCCTTTAATGTCACACACGCTGCCAGCTCAAGGCTGACTGAAGTTTTTCAAATCATTTGGACTCTTGCTGGTTTTAGCTACAAGTGAAAATGAACATTATTCTTTTTTTTCCCCCGAAACAAGTGCGTGAGTATATAGAGAGGGAAAATAAGTCAAGTTTACCGAAGGAGCACCATGAGGGTAGTTGCAAAGTGCCGATTTGTGGCAGAAGCCCTCGGAGACAAACCACAGGGAAACACAAGGACTTTTGGCAAGCGGCAGAGGTCCTTGGGGTGCTCGTGCGTGAAAGCGATGAGGGATTTGAGCGTTACATCGGGTCCTGCGCGATTCCCTGATGCTGAGCTTTCTCTCCCTGTCCTGTGCAGCTGGACGACGGCGTCAGCGCCGCGGGAAGCTGGCATACGGTGCGAGTCCCTGGCAGCGAGAACGAGCTGCGGCTCACCGAGCTGGAGCCTTCCAGCCTGTACGAAGTTTTGATGGTGGCGAGGAGCGCCGCTGGCGAAGGCCAGCCTGCTATGCTGACGTTTCGCACCAGCAAAGGTGGGTGCAGCACAACGTTCCCTGTGTCCCTAAGCTTTCGGGAGGACATCGATGTAAATCACAGCAACTGTATGTTGTCTGCTAAGCCCTATATGAAATGCTCTGTGATTTAATTGCTAAAGAACAGCCTCTAATAGCTAAAAGAGCTGTAGGGCAAACTTTCCTGAGCGTTACCAGGGCTCGTGGTAAGTAGAAGCTATTAAAAGCTTGCTAATATTTGTGATTATTAAGATCTATACTGTAAGGTTCCTCTTGCTTGAAAGAGCCAAGTCAGGAAGCAGCCTGTCCTTGTTCAGGTTTTTCAGAGCATCACAAAAGAAACTCTCTGCACCATCAAGTTTTCGTGTATCAGCAAAACTGCTTCTGGTTTTCTTTGCCGACACCTTGGGGAAAACCCCTCAGCTGACCAGAAACCAGCTGTTTTGATAGTTGCGTGCAGATGCGACTTTCTAATCAAAGCAATTTTTTTTTTCTTTCAAGCCTGGACACTGCTGGCTGTACTCTTAAGCATGTAAACAATCAGATATTTTTCATACTAATGTACCAGAACCAGATAGCTTACAATTTTATTAAAAACGTGATGTATTCATGATATGTACTGCCACAGGCCAGAAGTCCACTGAGCTGATGTACCGTATGTCAAATCTTTCTTAGAAAGAGCATCATCCTCGAAAAACACGCAGGCTCCGTCTCCCCCGGTAGGCATTCCTAAACATCCCATCGTTCACGAAGGGACAAATAATTTTGGTGTTGTCCTTCCAGACCTGTCTCGGCACAGCGGAGGTAGGTCTATGGATGGTTTGTAATCTGTGTGCTAAAAGTGGCGTTGCAAGCAGGTGCATCTGAGTTAATTTGTGTTTATAGCTGCTCTAGGTGCTTGTATTACCTCTTCTAGCTCCTATTTATTCCCTAGGCTTCTTCGTTACAGGTATTTTTCCTCTCTTGTGGGAATTCTGTGAGGGAGGTTGGATTTCTGCTAGATTTTCTGTTCTATGTGTTTCCAGAGTAAAAGATCATAGGTCATACTTTGGGTCTAACTGAAAGGTTACCTTATTCCAGTTAGCATTTGAAGTACCTGCCTTGATACCTCTGGTTTCCACAGCAGTGTTAAGTCACCAAGTAGTAGTGCGCTTCTTCGGCCTCTGCAGTTGAGTATTTGAAGCTGTGAATTTAGTAAATGCATGTCCTAATCTAGTGAACATACAGTATTTGCAAGGATGCTGTTACCTGCATGTGTGGCTCTCAAAAAATAAGATTTTTCACGTATAACCCAAATTCTTGCTGCTTATATTTAAACCTGCTGTTGCTTTTTGCTAAATGCTCTGGGTTTCTCTTCTGCTGTGAAAGATCCAGAGGAAGTGGGGAAATGGGAGATGCCTCTGTCAGAGTTTTAAGTTCTCAGAGTGGATTATATCTGTTCTGAATGTTTTCCTGTGGCTTCCCAGGGCTAGGCTTATTTCTGATGGCACGAAGATGCAACAACTTCCCAGCAGGTGTGATTTTTAGCCTGGTTTCCAGTGCAAACAGCATGATTATAGTCCTTTTCCTCACCACCCCAGCCTTTTAACTTGTTAACTTGATTTCAGACAAATTTACTCGGGGGCTGAGACCTCAAAGGTGACTTGGTCTCTAAAAATTTTGGGTAAAACCAATGGTGAGTGGAGAGGTTGAGTAACGCAGGCGAGGAGCTGAGTGTTGCACGCTCGTAACAGTGCCGAATATCCGAGGAGCTGTGCAGGAGGACACTTTACGTGTGCCCAGATGCAAACGCTCAGTTCCTCCTCTCATCAGTGACCCGCTCCGTGTTAACGAATACAAGCTGGTTTAGTAAAGCCTGACAGCTCTCCTCGGTTGTCAGAATGGTTATCACCAGATTTACTAACGCCACCTCTTTCCATTCTCTCTGTTCCACTGCTGTCTGTAACTGCAAGTGAGTTCAGTAAGTATAGCGTTCGTTGCATGCTTTATTTGCTCTTCGTTCTCATTTCTCTGGCCATGCAGCGCTCATTAGTGGGGATGGGTTGAAGTCTCATTGGGTCTGGGGGAATTTTGGGGGTTTTGAAAACGATAACCAAATTTTTCCTGTTCACTTAGTTTATGTTTCCTGTTTCCATGTAGAGGGGATTGGGGTAGTGCAACACCATGTCTTTTTTGATTATTATATTGATAAAGTAATTGATTCCTCTGTTTTCTGGTCTTCAAGCATCTGTTCCAGAAGAGCAAGGGGAATAGTAATTACAGGAGGATTTAAGGTTCTCCTTGATAATACATGAAGTCTAATTTAATCATCAGCAACTACTTTAATCGGTTGCTACATAAAATGAAGTTTCAACTGACTCTAATCCTCTTGTAACTGAATTTCTCATTTCAGTTCCAGAAGCTCCCGACCGACCCACGATCTCCACAGCATCAGAATCATCCGTCTATGTCACGTGGATACCCCGAGCAAACGGCGGCTCCCCCATTACTGCTTTTAAAGTGGAGTACAAACGCCTGGGCCGAAACAGCGACTGGCTAATTGCAGCTGATAACATTTCTCCTTCCAAGCTGTCTGTGGAAGTTCGTAACTTGGAGCCAGGTACTAAAAAATGATCTTTCCTTCACCTCAGCTGTTGTTGCCGTTGTCTTAGATGACTGCATTCCTGCTGAGAGAATATTGCAACTCTTTGGTTCTTTCATTTTAACTTCTGCTTGGATTATCCTGTTTCTAGTTGGGGGATTTTTGTGTGGAATAGGAGCTCATTACATGAATTCGAGTTGATTTCTGGCTTTCCAAGTGGAAAAAAAACCCCACCATGATTTAATACTTGTTCATGTGGAGAGTAGGGTTGTGTATTATTGCTATTTTTAACTTAATTGTCCTTCTAGTAAGCACTCAGAATGCAAAAAGAGAAAAACACATTAATGGAAAAACGTCTGTCCTGATTTCTCCCGGTGTCCAGCCCTGAAAGCTTGGGGAAAGAGTCCAAGAGTTAGGGGGAACAGATGATGATGGTTATCCTTTGAAGCATCTTCTCGACGCCCACCAGTTTGCAGTTTAGGGACTTCCTGAGCTGATAGAGGCATCTTCATCTTTGTGTGTAACAGTCTTTGGATTTTTCTTGAGTGAATTTCCCTAACCGCTTTTAGAAGCTGTTTATATTTCTGATGTCCACATTAGTCTGTGGCAACGAGTCCTACGTTGGTTTTTTTTCTAACTGGATGTTGTGCAAAAAGTACTTCCTAATCTGTTTAGTCTCTCCTTGAATCCTGTTTCTAGTGCTTGTTTTGCTACAATGTCGTCTTTCTTTCACTTTTTCCCTTAAAAGGAGAAATGTATAGGTTCCGTGTGATTGCTGTGAACAATTACGGGGAGAGCCCACGCAGTGCAGCATCTCGCCCTTACCAAGTAGCCGGATTTACCAGCCGGTTTTCCAACCGCCCTGTCGCAGGACCTCACATCGCTTACACTGAAGCCATCAGTGACACTCAGATCATGTTAAAGTGGACGGTAGGTATAATTGTCTCCTGTTCTTGTCACGGTTGCAGGCCAATTTTTACTGCTTTGGCTCTTCAAAGTCAAGGATTGCAGAGTAGCGAGTGGTGGTTCCCCCCATCGAGACTCGGAGGTCATTTCTTCCCTCAATATGTCGTGCTTGTATGGTAGAATGGGGTAACTTAATGGGCCGTATGCCTCTCCAGCCCTTTGCACCCCATTTCCAAACCCTTTTTCCTCCTCGGAGGCAGCCCTGCCTCCCCTTCCAGCTCCCTGGGGATGCCGCACACCACCTCCTCGCGTTATGCCAGATGTGAGCCCAACTGGCAGCGCCCGTGACAGGCTGCAGCCGCCTTGGTCCACCTGCTTTGGCACAGACGTATCGAGAGGCACCAGTGGGCTTAACTCTGTCCGAACCCCCCTTCGTGCCATGAGTCGCGAGCGAGTTGGCTTCATTTCCGGCAATTCCTGCTGCTTTTGTCAATCCAGGCTGTGATGGCTGGAAGCGGGCGCTGCGTTTAAAACCTGCCGTCTTCCCTCGCTTCCAGTAGAGGTTTCACGTTAGAGAAACGTTTTCCTTTCCCCTGTTACCTCGTCTTTTGTAAACAAGTACTTTAAAGTCCTTATTGAAACCCACAGAAATTCTTTGCTCTTGTTTTGAAATCTAACCCGCTGGTATACTTTGGAGGATTTAACGTCTAGAGTTCCCAGTGTTAGTTTGCTCTGCTAGCTCAGCCTGAAGAGATGTTAAGGATAATAAACTTAAAATAACCTCTAGTTCCTCAGGAGGCTGCATAACTTGAAGTAAAATATACTTGAGCTGAATTTTAGAGCGACCTTAACTCTTTCTGAAGCAAAAAAAAATGGTCTTAACTTTTCCATTTCCATTAATCATGCAAATTTTTGGGCCGTTTGTCGTCAGACCCTAATTGACAGTTTGGAAAGTGATGTGGGAGGAAAGCATCAGCCCCAGCTCAGTCTCTTGTCCCTGTCCTACCCTCCTTTTTTTCGACTGGTGCAAGGATTTCAGTGGCAGAGAGCTGTCCTGCAGCCCTGGCGTTGTGCTTGTCCTAGCTGTGTCTGCACATCCGCAGCAACTGATAATCCTCTTCTGCGTTGTAGCTTCTGTGCAAACCTCCCCCTACACCTTGCTTGCACAACCTTATTTAAAAAAAAAATACATATTGCAAGGTGATAAGATATTCAGGGATGACAACTTGGTGGGACTCAATTAAAATTTTTCTTCTCTAGCGCCGTCTTTTAAAATTCTCTTTTAGTATGTTACGTCAAGCAACAACAACACGCCCATCCAAGGATTTTATATCTATTACCGACCTACAGACAGCGACAACGACAGTGATTACAAGAGGGATATCGTGGAAGGTACGGTGCAGCATACGCATGCTTAATAGCACTACTCGATGGGGAAGAACATCGTGTAGCCATGTTGGCTGTGTTTATATGAAATCTAAACTGCTTTTCCCAAACTAAGTCTTTGCAATATATTTCACAGAAGTAGCTAATCTCAACTACATAACATCAAGTTCTGCCCACACATGAACTTGTTTCTTCCTTCTGCAGCCTCTTCTACATGGAAAGTCGAGAACTAAATACTGGGTTTAAGTTTGTCTTGTTACACCGCTGCAAATCCTTGATGCAGATCTATTTAAACTGGTTTAGCTTAAAGTAGTTGAGTCAAGAGTAAGTGGCATAAATGAGATTTAACCCAGGGTTACAGACTGTACTAATAACTAGCTGGCTTTTAAGATGATTTATCCCAGTGTGGATTTTCTAAGCTAGGCAGTGCCTTGTGCGTAATTGCCCTTCTCTCCTCATACCTTAATTACTTATCCTGCTATAAGGAAGTTACTTTTAGCCTCAAGTGCTGTAGTAGCTGCAAACGCAGGTATGTTTGTGCTTCATTTTGCCTTTTAATCAGGTGATTTTTTTTTCCCCCTGTGCATATTAGATCATCATTTTCCTGGAAGAAGTTATTAGATAATGTCTATATTAGTCCAGAAGTGGAAAACCCTTTTAAAAATATTTTACTTAATGTCCTTATTGCTTGGGCTGAGTAAACGTAGTGATCTCATTCTGTCCCGATGACGTTCATTATTTTTTCCCCTCATTTATTTCAGTTACAAGAGGAATGGACCTTTATTTTGAAAATTTTCCCCTGCTAGACAATACTCCGCATAGTACGTTGATGCGTGACATAAGCTTTTGCACACTATAAAGCTATTAAAGATCCAGAGTTTCGGCTTGGAGGATTGCTTTAAAGAAGCTTATGCAGTCTGTACCTTCATCTGCAAATGTATTTTAGCCTTTGCTAGACAGAACTTGTGTGTTTATAAATCTTATACACTAAGCAGTTAGTTGTTTAAGTGGGCTCCACTGTGCTGTGAAATTAGCTTGTTTCTGATTTTTTTTTTTTTCCGACTGTGTGTGTATTGAACTCTTTGTGGCAGTCTGAAACCATTAGCAGCTGCTCTGCTCTGCCAAAGCCTGGAACAGAAACTCATTTGGTGGAAATATTTAAACTTCAACTTTTCTTTACTGTGCTCCCCTAAATTAGCTTTTTGGGGCGGCAGGGGGGAAGAGAGCTATTTTCAATTAAAGTGTGATTGGAAGCATTTGATCTGAAATATGTAGAGAAATGTGTGACTTAAGGTATTGTTTCCATAAATCACTTGGTCTTCTCTTTTTTTCCCCCCTCTGTTACCTTTGAATTAATCTGTCTGTTTTTTGACAGGGAATTTTATCTTGAAATGACTGCATGAGTTGTGGAAAAAGTGTTGTGATGCCTGTATTAGTTAAGTACTTGCCGTAGGCTTTCCTTACGGTTTCCTGTTAAGTCTTGTCTTTCGAGACATTCAAAACTCGGCAGAAAAACTTTTTTTTTTCTTATAAATGCCGCTACAGGCAAAATCAGATTTTATTTAAAGAAAAAAACCCAAGCACAAAGCTTGACTGAGATGGCTCCTCGGTATCTTTAAGCAAAAGCAAAGCAAAATCAGCCCTGTCCTGCACCGATGGTCTGAATTTCTCTCTTTTGAGGGTCCTGGAGATTGAGTTTTAAATGTAAATGCAGTCTGATGTCAGTTGTTTAAATGTTTTTCCTTGCTAATGGTGCACGAAGAGGACAGTTGAAGTGCCTGTACTGATTCCAGTTCCACTAATGGTTTGAAGCGGAAACCTAAAACCTGGTGTAGTAATTACCGAAAGGAATGCTTGGGGGTGGGGGCGACGGGAAAACCGAGTATGAATCTTGGGAAAACGTGCGATTTTGGGAAAGGCCGGTTCCAGCTTCAGCCAGGGTTTGTCTGCCCTCACTTGGGCCGCCCGGCACGCAAGGGACGGAGCTCCGACCGTGCGGTGCATCCCTTCCTGAGACCCCAAAACCGAGATGGGGTCCTCCTGGGTGCCCCCTGCCCTTTTTCAGCCAGACAGGGGTATCTGTACCTCGGCTTGGGTCCCGGGGAAGTTCCAACTGAGCCACGGTGACAGCCCCCGCCAGCCGAGCAGGCTTTTTTTTTTTTTTTATTAATGCTTAAATCAGTAGGTGGTATGACAGTTTCTTAGAAACAGTGGAAACAGTTCAAGGTGGTATTTTCCAAGAAGGATTAAGAGCGCTCAAACAGTTAATTAAACTCCCTTAAAAAAAAAAAAAAAGGAAAAAAAAAAGGAAAAAAAAGGGTCGCTGTTTATTAAAATTTGTCACAAGCCCGTGAAAGTAAAAACTGAGAGTGATTTATATTGAAGCGCTCAGTACTTCAGGAGGGTGTCTAAATGAAATGCTGGCTGGGAGCCAGAGATGACAAAACCGTCCTATTAGAGAAGATTGCTTGGCTTGGGATCCGGCTCTGCAGGGGCAGGCAGCGCGAGAGACAGCCTCGCTGTCTAATTTTGTTTCCTAGTATGTTTAATAAAATGCACGTTCAATTATTTGCGGTTTCGGCTAAGTTGAGCAACCCAGATGTATCGTTCCTGCAAAAAAACGGGTGGCTTCAGTCGCTACCTCGCATCTCTAGGCATCCTGCAGGATTGCAAACTGGGAGAGGGTCTTACCACGGCGAAGTTTTTCCCCTCTCCCGAGTTTACTCTGTTTTCTGTGCCAGTTTTTCCTTGTTGTTTGCCCTGCGTGTTGTAAATAACCGGCATAACCCATCCCAAACCCATCCCTTCAGCAGTTTCATATTTAAGATGCAGAGAACTGCTGTTGATTTTAAACGTTCAGATGCTGCAAACTTGGATGTCTCTTTTTGGAGTTTAGCAACTTCTGGTTTTTGTAGAGAAAGAGATGTTTGTAAAAATCAATTGAAAACACTGAAAATAACCCCTCCTTTTTATATAAAAAAACCCTTGTATTCATCAAAAGGTTCTTCTAAATCTATTTCGCAAGACAATGAGAGTCTCACGATTTCAGGTAAGTCCATAAATTCTTAATAAAGACTTTTGTGCTAACAGGAAAAGCTGCAACACCCCTGCATTTTATAAAGACGCTGCGACATACTCGTACCTAATTCTGGCTCATGCAAGTAAATGAAATCCAGTTGCTTTATTTTTTTCTTCCCTCCCGCCCCCCCATAGGTACGAAGCAATGGCACTTGATAAATCACCTGCAGCCAGAAACATCTTACGACATTAAAATGCAGTGCTATAACGAAGGTGGTGAAAGCGAGTACAGCAACGTGATGATCTGCGAAACCAAAGGTGAGCACCGAAATAGCACGTCTGCTCGCCTGCAGGACCCTGCGGAGGTGGCGTCTTGTGGCATGAAATATCCGCTGGGTTGAATTTTTTTGCAGTGCACAAGTCAGCTGCGATGAGGACGGTAATTTTCTGGAATGTTTTGGAGGATTGTTTTGTCTTCCGAAGCTGGGATTGTTTTGAGCATATGGAAACTGATATTTTGCACTCCCCAGAAAGGCTCTTAGCAGAGCTCTGCAGATTTGCCTGGCCTAAGAGATAGTATTGTTGTTCTGGGTTGGGTTTTTTTTTTTTTTTTTTTTGCTGTGTTGATAGCCTCCCCTTAGAAGACAACCATGCTCTTGAAGATGACAGAATTGATTTGTACGTCTGTTTTATGTCTTCGGGGCTCCGTGACACGTTGTATAAGTGCAGACCACAGCAATTGATGGTTATGTTGGCTGCCTCCATCGCTAATCCTGCATGCCTCTGGCACAAAGTTTGTACTGTTCTCTGGAAGTGTCAGATATGGCAGTCACATTTATTTTGCGAAGAATTCCTGTCTCCTTTAATCTCTAAAACCAAGTAAGGCTGTAAAGGGAAAATGCAGACAGTAAACTTCAAATGCAGTGCTATGAAAAAATGTTTTTAAGAAAAGAAAAAAAGAAGAAAAGCCCTCTAGGAGCGGAAGCATCAAAATTTAGTGAAGTTAGTAGTGAAGCCTTTGAACGAACGGCTAGGAGCTGCAGGCTTTCAGGCTACACGCATGGTTGGTTTTCCTCCTGCGAGGAATATAACTTTCTTCCCTAATTTTAAAATTGGCAAGCTGCAATCTGTCATTCATACTGATTCTTCCTTAAAACGCATCTCCTCCAGGCTTGCGGGGGTGATCCAGCTGATCTATCGTTGGAGGTGCTGGTGTGTCTCTGACCAGCTCCGCTCCTAAGCCAGGCACCTCTGTTAGGGTTTTAGTGCTGAAAACTAATGTAAATTTAATTCCTGGGTTCGTTTTCAGTGATGTTCTGCTCAGCTCTGAGTATCTGAAATAGGATGGGTTTGAAAACGGGGTTAGCAGGGTTCACGTCAGATAAAAGTAGGTCATCTGGCAGCGGTGAGGTGATAGAAATGCATGTTGTGGTTTTTCCTGACCTCAGAAGGGGAAAGATTTGCGCTCTTTCAAGTTGAGAGCTAGCGCGGTTCTAGCCATGCGTACGTCGAGTCGCTCGTTAAAGTTTCGAGTGACCTCAATGAGAGGGTTAGCAAGCTGGAAAATAACCATTTTCCAAGGCAAATAGTTATTACCCAATAGTACTTGGCCTTCTCGTCACAGGTTTTAATATTGACTTGGAAGCTTTCTCTTTGAGGCATTAGGATTTTAACTTGGCAGTAATTGTTTTCATTTCATAATGAAAAAAACGCATTCAGAAAACGCATTTAGCGAATGTACCCCTACCTGTCTCTCTATTTCAGTGAAACGCACGCCGGGAGCGTCTGAATATCCAGTGAAAGACCTGAGTACGCCACCGAATCCCCCCGATCGGGTTGGGGGAAGCGGAGCTGGGCCTTCCAACGGCCCCGTTCGGAGCAGTGACATGCTGTACCTGATCGTGGGCTGCGTCCTTGGGGTCATGGTCCTTATCCTCATCGTTTTCATTGCCATGTGCCTGTGGAAGAACCGG
Source organism: Grus americana (assembly GCF_028858705.1). Lineage (NCBI taxonomy): Eukaryota > Metazoa > Chordata > Aves > Gruiformes > Gruidae > Grus > Grus americana. The sequence continues at coordinate 7,821,140 of NC_072875.1, forward strand.
CAGCAAAACGCCATGCAGAGTGAGTTTTTTCTGGTTTCCTTTCATGATGAAAATACTATCGGAGTAAAATTAGTAACATTCATATTACATTTTATGAATGGGAAGCAGTTTCCTGTTATAAGCCAACTGGAGCCTCTATTTATATTATTTTTGTACTTTCTAGGTGTGTCTTGGGTGAAGATTTGTTTGGGTTTGTGGTTTTTTTTTAAAAGAGCAGCCATGTTTCCATTTCTTTGCATTGCTGCTGGCTGCCCTGCTGCATTGCTGTACAGTGGTGCTGCCGTTTCACACCCCAAGAACGGTGTGGGCACAGTTGCTTCAGCTTATGTTTAACTTTAAGCACCTTGTATAGGTTTCTGTTGCTCGCGGTGGCAGAACTTGGGTGTAATCGTAAGTACTTGTTAAAACGCGGAGACTTAAACCCCGTATTTCTCCCTCTCTTGTGTATGTCTGGAAAGAAAAAGAACTTGCAGCGCTTGGAGGACAAATCCCTTGTTACCTCTCAGTCCCTTCACAGTAAAATGGAATTCAGTGCCCAAGAGAGCTGTTAATAGGGAAAACCTGTCTGTTTTCAGGTAGACTTGAGCAGACCCGCTTTGCAAGGTGCTCTGTACCCCCAAACGATTCTGCGCTAGCAGAACCCCTTCACTCATCTTTTCTGTTCATAATGCATAAATCAGCCTTGCTTCTTCCACAGCCTGTGGTTATTTTTAAATTTCCTTGCTCCCTGACAAAGAGAAATGGAACAAAACTGCTTGCAAGATAAGATAGTGTCTTCAACTGCAGCCCAGAGATATTTTCTGGAAGTAGTTTGTAGCAGATAGCAGAGGGTCTATTGATTACACAAGTGGCCCGTTTTTAGGACGCTCTTCGTAGTGACTGACGTCAGCTGAGTCCTTTCAGACCAACATTCCCAGTCTGTTCTCCAGGATGTGGCTCTTTTCCATTTCTACATTTGTATACTAAGCACTTCGATATTACAGTTAATTTACAAAAACTGTAGAAAGAGAAAATAAGTTTCTTTTGTTTCTTAGAGACGCTCGTTTAACTTCTCATTTGGCAATAAATATGCTTTCGGTGATAATGTCTTTTGCAGAATATGACCCTCCTGGCTATCTCTACCAAGGGGCGGATATCAACGGGCAGATGATCGAGTACACGACCTTACCCGGCACCAGCCGAGTCAACGGCAGCATCCATGGAAACTTCATAAGCAACGGCGGCCTCGGCAACGGCTGTCCTCACGTCCATCATAAAGTTGCTAACGGCGTTAACGGGATGATGAACGGAGGAGCCGGGCTGTACCTGGGACACACCAGCTCCCTGTCCAGGACGCACGTGGACTACGAACATCCCCACCACCTTGTGAATGTAAGGTCTTACGCCAGGTGGAAGGCTCAGCCGTGGGATTTATTCAGAGGTTGTGGAAGCAGACTTAATTCAGGTGGGGGAAATACTCATCCATTGATGACAGCCAGTTCCACTAAATTATTTAAACCCAGAGGAGGCAACTGGGCTGATATTTCTGATCCAAACATCATGGTTTTCATTGGAGAATATCAGATGACAGCAAGAATTCCACTTACTCTGGGAAATCTGTCTCTACCCTCCTCCTAACAGCATGTAAGCTCTGAGAATGCTTCAGTACTGGGCTGAGATACTTTACTTGTACATATGGTATTTCTCAATCTTCAAGTTAAATAGATTTAATTATAGCTGCTTATTCTGCAGCTTTATGGATCACCCGTTTTTCCCCCACCTGTTTCAGATCTGTAACTCTAAGCAATGCTATTAATTATGGCAAAGCACGAATGTAGCAGGAGGTTCCATAAAATAAAATGCCCCATACATCTCAAAATGCAGCAACATAATAACGCTGTCGTCTTTTTTTTTTTTTTTTTTTTTTTCAGTCCCTTGTTTGTGTCTGTTGAGACAGGCTCGTTTTTTGTTTTGAAATTTAAAATAAAATTAAAAACTAATTGAAGTCTGTGATCCAGCCTTTGTACGCTGTGGAAAAATACTTCATTTGCTGAAATGTGTCCCGTTTCCAAGAGAGAATAATGATTTCATTATTGTCTATGGAAACAGATGGCTTGCATTCAAGCTTACTAAACTTACTCAAAACTGTGAACATTGCCCAGGAAAACTGAAAGAAAAAGTTCAAAAGTCTGAATAACCCATGCTGTTTCTGGAGGGAAAAAAAATGGGGCTATTGTTTGTGTTAGTAATTGAACACAAGCACTTCATTTTATTGAACAACAAATTAGCACTTGCACAGTAGTTGCCACTTCAGTTAACTCCAGCTTTGAGTCCAGCCCAGTTGGTTTTGCACCTGATTCCATCTTTGCTCTGCTCATGTAGCAAAAAAGGCCATTTTTTGGCTGCTTTCAAGAGCAACCGAGGCCCAAACCGTGTTTTTTGGACCTGTCCAACCTCCCGGCGGGTGAAACTCTCCAAAAGTCTCCAACTGTACAAGAAAGGAAGATTTTCGCAGTGCTCGTGAGAAAGCTTGGGGGCTCGCATTGATGTTTTGTCCCTCTTATTTTTATTTTTTAATTTTTTTTGAAGGAAATTTGCACGTGGTAACAGGTCTCGGCGCTTGGAGCTCCTCTGCGCCACGAGATGGGACGTGCGATGCCGCTGTCTCGTTACAAATCGTTGCCTGGGTTGAGGGTTGGGTTTTTTTTCCCCCCTCCGTGTCATAGAAAGTTTTGAGTCACGCAATCTCTTCCCACCTAGAAGGACCGGGACTGGCACACGGAGGAACAGGATGTTCTCATCCTCCGTTAGGACTCTATTGTTACATTGATTGGGCTAAATGAGGAAGAGAGAAACTGGCCAGGATGGCAATCAAGACTAATTAGGCATTTCCTCAGTGCTCCCTATCGGACTGAGCGGCCTCAAAACTGTAAGGATAAGCCCTGTTTTTGCAGAAATAGGGATTGTTAGAAGTTACCTGCTGCTTGAAATCTCAAAAATCAGGTGAGCTTTCCCAAACTGGCTCCCCCCCCGAAAGGCAGAGTGGTAGCCTGGCTCCGCAGCGCCGTTTTCGAGCATCAGTGTCCGCCTAGTCTTTAACAATGAGGTATGTGTTAATCTGGGCATTTTTACTTGGTTGTAATGGCCCCTTCAGCCAAAACTAACAACACAAAATCCCTCTCGCCCAGAGTCATTGCTGGCTGAGGAATTACCCCATCTGTAAAAATATTAAATGTTTCAAAAATCAGTGTAGCAAAGTAAACTGATCTAATCGGAGTAATTACAGGAAAGTGGGATGGGTTTATGTTGTGACATCAGCCCTGCAAATTTAATACTCTGTCTCCCCGAATGGGCACAGTTTGCTAATGAACAGCAATTTGCTTTCATGTCTGTCATCGGTGTTAAAAATAAACATATTTACAGTGTGTTTATTAAATTAAACCTGAGTGTATTAAGCCGAAAACAGAACAGGGAAATTACCGCATACTTGTCTAAGCTGCAGTTATTTACTTTTCTCTGACACACGTGCTGGCAAAAACCCTCCGCTTGACTTCATATAATAGCTCAGTGTTGCCGTGCCACGTTACGGGGCACGGATCTGAAGATTGATAAGGTGATTCGAGTTTGAAAATGAAGTGAAAGGGCTTGGGCCACTAGCTCGAGCAGACCTGCCTTCTCGGTGACCGTCTCTTGTTCGAATAGCGATTGATTTTTATCTTTTTTTTATTTATTTTTTAATCCTTCCTGCTGCAGGGCGGCGGGATGTACACAGCGGTGCCGCAGGCTGACCCCTCCGAGTGCATCAATTGCCGAAACTGTCGGAACAATAACAGGTGATGTAAAACTCATGCAAAGGCAGGACCGTCGCGAGCAAAAGCCCTCGCTCCATGCGCTCCGATAAAGCCAGGGCAAACGGAAGCGGAGAGCTTGAGTCCCGGCTGAGGGTACAGAGGAGCTCGATATCAGTGTGTGACTCAAGGAGAGCGGTTGTGATTATCTGTGGGATGGAATAAAACGAGTTATTAAACCTCCAGAGCTCATTTTACTCAAAATACTCCTCTGATGCCCTCTAGGAAGCAAGGCAGGTTGGGCACTGGATATTTTTGTTTTAAAAAACCTCCTTGTTTCCTGCGTTTTCTTCAGTTTTGAGATAACAAAATAATTCCATATGGAGTTTGTCAAATAGGATTTAATTGGTCTTCTGTATTTTACATTTCCTGCCATTCTCTGAAGAACGCCAATGAACTAGAGTCGCAGCTTTGCTTTCACAGCGCTATTCTTTATAAAACATGGGATTTGAGGTTCTTCAGGAGCGGTTCGGCCAGCCATTGTCAGTGTGGGATACTTTTTTTGCGTGAGAAAAAGGATTCTTGTCTAGAATGAGGGAAAAATCTGTCTTCTACATTTTAGCTGGGAGTCTGGATTTTTTTTTATTAGGTTTTTCACTTTTGAAAGTGTTAAAGAATATCCTTCCAGGTTTCTAACTGAATCTCTGGTTATTTTAATGACTAAAAATAGGACTGAAAGTCAGACGTGCTGGACTGCTCTGACTGGTAAATTTTCTGTCTTATTAAAATTGTCAGCTGCCTTTAGGTGTACATCTGGAGAAGTCGAGTCGAAATTAAGCTGTTGTTGAAGGCAGAAAACCTGTTCGCTTTATTTTCATGGTTTTACTTTTGAAAATATAATTTATAATAGCCTTTAAATTCTTCCTCCTTCCATAAATACACACGTGAGAGTGTGATGGAGACGGGCTGCTACTTGCAGGTAGAGCTGGTACTATTTCCTTACAAGCCAATTTTCTGTTTTCAAGGCAGGCTGTGTAACAGCAGCCATCAAGATGTGTTCTGCTGGCAGTAATTTGCAACATGCTGTATGCGTTACGCCGTAATCAAGAGCTTGCCTTCCAGTTTTAAGTATATTTAAATTTTTAATTGCACTTTTCCCCCCCCCCCCTTAAGAAAGCAGAGAGAATGGGTTCCGTCCTCTGCAACTCATTCCTCCCAGATGGGTCATCAGCAGGGTCTGAACTTTGAATTTTCACATCCCCGTTCTATATTTGACCGCTTGATAGAGAAACAAGTTGTCCTTTACAGCTGCCTACCCCAGAGGGGACCATTAACCTCCGTTTGGCAGGAGAGCTGCGCAGCCGGGACTGCTCCCTTCCCTTCCTGGGGCTGGGGGGACGGACGGAGGACATGGGAGAGGGGAACGGGGAGGACCAGAAACGTGCCTCAGCATTACACCCGGGACCAGGGAGCTGGATGCGTGGCCGGGGGGGAGGAAAAGAGGAGGAGGAGAAAGACCTGGTGGGTTAGCGCGGTCAAGCTGGTAGGTTTTGGCAAGCGGGAGTTTGGGGCTAGGAGTCTTTTCCCTGTCTGTGTTCGACCTCTTGTTTGCACAGAGAGGACCCGTGCCTTGTCCCACCCTCGAGTTATTGCACCTTGTGTACTCAAACCAGGCAATTCCCTCCCCAAAACACCCGCGGGATGGCAGAGGAAGGTCGGGAACACCTCTAGCAGGGTGCTGGTCTCTAACTCGTGAGCATTTCAGGTGCGCGTAGCCGTGCTCGTACGTTCCGCCTCGGCGCTACTAATTCCTAAAATGAGCCTATTTCCACCGAGTGCCTGGAGTTGTTGCCGATTCGGGTCGAATTTAGCAGTCGTTTGAGTTGTGACCACGTGCAAATGAATCCTAAAGGTTTTAGCGTATTTAATAGCCGGCTGCTATGGCTGTTTTCAGCAGTAGTCATCTCGGAGCAGGTTTTATTATTACGGTGGTGAAATCCCTCGGTCTTCTGTTTAAATTAGCACTTTATGCTCTCGTAACTGCTCGTGGAGGTTTGCCAGAGGTAGAAGTTGCTGAAACGTGGATACCCGCTTTGCTATTGTGGACAAAGCCGGTAAGACGAGTGCGGTTTACGCTTGTTACGTTAGGATTGAGAACTGATTTTTTTTTTTTTTCTCCTTCTTCTCTGGTGCTTTTGCACAAAAACTTTCTAGATTCCTGATGGTTGCAGAGGAATTTACGTTTTTGCAGATCTCTCTTCTTTGCAAATTGGCTTTATTCTGGTCAGAAATCTGAAACGAACGTTTCAAATAAACCAGTGTCAGTCTGGTTTTCCAGCTCTTTAAATTATGCTGGTGTGGCCTTTTAAGTCAGATTATAGTTTGGTAGGATTTTAGCACTGAGAATTGATAGAAAAACGTGTTTTCTGCAGCAGGAATTTTACATCGCTGTGCACACACACGCTGCTCTGGATATACCGATGGCTAGTTTCCATCAAAATGTGGTTATTTAAGCTTAAAAAGCTGAACTGCTGTCTTGAAATATCATTCAAGCCCGTATGGTGATACAAAGAACTGCACCGACCTCTGTGTCTTTAAAAAGAAAGCCCTGTAAACATGCAAAACCAAACATTTAAAATGAGTTCCTCTATGAATATTTTTTTTTTAAATAATAAGTGAGTGCAGTCAAAACCTCTGCGGAAAGAAATGCAAACTAATAAATGGATTTGTTTGAAGACCAGATGTGTTTCATGTGGATTCTTCGGTGGCTTCTGTGGTATTTCGGTACTTGGAATAATGATTTTGGAGGCAGTTATGGGAGCGGAAGGACAAAATAGAGGAGAGAAGGTTGAAAATGAAGGTTGGTGCTGCTCTGTTCCATGGCGTTTGGGACTCCCGGGGCGATCCCCCCCTTGTCCCATGATCTGGCTTTGCCAGTGAAAAATCTGCCAGAGGGGAAACTTGCTCCGGTTTCCTCCTCTAGAAAGTTTATTTCTGTTTTTTGTGGATGTTTTGTTGCTCTTTCAGTTCTGGCGGTATCGATCGCGGTTTTCAGGTGAAAGTATGAACTGAGGACTCCAAGCGAGTTTGTAGGACAAGTCCCTCAAGACTGATGGTTTTATGCATCGCCACGACCGTTGGAATGGAATAAAAGTGCTTTGGGGGACTTTGGGCAGGACCTTACTGTGATTTCCAAGCTTAATGTCTCCCAGTTTTAAATCCAGCTGCTTTGGTAGGCTCTGATGGCTGGTACCCTGTCACTGATGATGTCAAAGTCCATCTTCTCCCCTCTTCCAGCAATATAACGATCAACTCTGCGTACTTTTGGGCCAGAATCACTCTAAAACCCCACGTTCTGCTACCAGATAAGCACCTGAAAAGCCAAATCCCAGCTATTGATTTTTACATTTCAAAACCCCAGTGCTTAGGGAGCATCCCAGTAATAACCTGTAGCAAGACACATTAGGCTGGTCACCCTGAGCAGAGCGGGCAGTGGATATAATTAAATTTGGCAGCAAAAAAGAAAAAAAAAAAAGTTAATGCTCTGAGTTGTATCTGTATCAGCATCTAAAAAAACTTGAAGCCTGTTTAGCCTTCTCAGGGACGTTTGAGGGTATCGCTGGCTCGCGGTGGGTTTGAGCGCTCTCCGTCCTTATTTCGGTGCTTTTCTTTTATCTGCGGATCCACCTCTGTTCTGTGCCATGCAACACGGAGCGTTTTGGGGGTTAGTTTCCCAAAGTCGATGGCAGCTGTACAAGTGAACCTTTTACTTCTGCGGTAATTACGGTTTTGTATAAAACCATGCTGAAGTGTGATTTTTTGGGGTGGGGGCTTTCTTATGTAGGAATTGCTTCTAGAAATGTTTGCTGAGGCCACGTTGTTCACGGGGCTCCGAACGCCTTAGGCATTTGCAATGGTATGCGTGTCTCTTAAGGTCCAGCTCCTTTTTGTTTAAATGTTAAATAGCTTAGCTGTAACAATTGATTTAGCAGTTTAACTTAATTTCACAGCCTTATGCACGTATTGTAGTGCTGCAATCTGAGCCACGCAGCAGAGGGAGGTTTATATTTTATAATACTGAATATATTTTTCTAATTTGCGTTCACTCCGATAACGTTTAGCATTTATTTTCCAAGGTACTTAAGTTTGCTGTTTGGGTTTCAAACTTGAGCTCTTTTTCTTGGCAGTGAAAACCTGTTTTATGGGGCTGCCTTGATGGAGAAACGGACTCGCGAGTCAGGTCATCAGGTCGCAATCGATGGGGGAAGTAACCCAGCGCACGTTCCGAATGCTTTCGGCTGTCTGTTGGGATTCAGAAATGCTCGATCCTCTTCTTAATGTCAGGATTGATCCAAACATATACGTAAAACTTACTTGGCAGGCTCCCTGACTGTTGTTACAGTGAATGACACATGGGAAAGTGCTTAAAAATTGCAGTTTCTCAAGATACGTGGTAGAAAGAAGCAGCTCGGAGTAACCCCTCTTTGGCTTGCGTCCCGTCTGCAGGTGTTTCACCAAAACCAACGGCACTTTCAGCAGCAGCGCGCTACCCGTCGTGCCCATTGTAGCACCTTACCAGCAGGACGGTTTGGAGATGAAACCCCTGAATCACCACGTCATGGTGGCCATGTGCTTGGCCTCCACCGTCCCGGAGTGCGGCGCCCGGCTGGAGGAGGACGGCAAGGAGAAAGCGGAGCATCCCTGCTGTCGAGATGGCTTGAACCGGCTCTCTGTGGATTACACAGACGGTAAGGCATTTCGTTTATTGTGGAGAAGCTAGTAATTAAGCCCACAAATAGACCTGGCTTTTCGAGAAAGATTATGCGTCCCCCCTTTCCCATCGCAGAAAAGGGGAGCAACGATGCTCAGGTGCCCGTGGCTGTCACGGCCTCATGATCGATGCCTCTTAACCCCAGCGGGCTTGCTCCAGATAACGAGGCTGTGATTGATTTATGCTGGCTCCCAGTTGCCTGCACCCACAGCACACCCGTGGTCTCCTGAAAATGCTCCCTAATGGAATTTGCCCTAACGAGCCGGCATCCGTGACTGCCTAGAGCTGTCAGGCACAGAAATGTAGGTGGGAGTTGGGCTGGCGTAATCGGCATGACCTATTTGATATCGGTGCTCGGCTTGATGGGAACAAGCCTGAGCTCAAAGTGCATCACCCACTTTTATTGGTCTGAATTTTTTGGGCTTGTGGGTCCATTGAGCTGGAAGAAGAAATGATCTACTTAAAAAAACCCCCAAAAAAACCCCAACCCGCCCTGCTCTTGCGTTGCAGGTGACAACTGCGTGCACTCGGAAACGTCGAATCACGTTTTGAGCTGGAGTCCCCTTATTCTGCAGCCTGTTTCGAAGGACTGTAAGGAAAAACCAGGATGGAATTCATCCGGAGTCACCTTAAACGGTTCTGGGGACCTTCGGCAGCTCCAGCTGCAGGAAACCTGAGGAAGTGACCGTTGTCCCCACTTAACGCCAGTAACTGCACGTCGCTGAAAGGGAGTGATGGAGGGATGTTAATTATAACAGAGAGAGTCACTATTTATTTTTTTGTAGTAGTGTCATATGAATGTATCTTGTTTTTAAAAAAGGTTGCCTTTTTATATTATTTATGCCTTGAAATTCCTTCCCCCTCCCCCCCCCCCCGCCCCGCACTGCGAAACTAGCCTGGTTACGTGTATAAAAAAGAATTGTAATAATATAAAGAACAACGATGGGAAATACGGAGTGTGTTTTCCGCGACGTGTTACCAGCGCGACAAGCACTTCCGAGGAGTCCGATACAGGGGTTTAGCGAAGCGGGGTGATGCTTATGGCCGATGGCAGCTCGGCGTCGCGGTACTCAAACTGTCCTGTCCTATTTCGGTCCCTCCGGGAAGAACCCGGTGGGTAAATAAGAAAATAAATAAGAAAAATCAACCTGGGCTGAGTCCGTCCAGCGCAGCTTGAGAAGCAGAGCTGAGTTTCGCGACCATTTGTGTCTTTAGGCGTTTGATAACCCTGATACTTGCAGAAGCGCGGGTGAAAATCCAGCCTGTCTCACCTTCCCGCTTGCAGAACACAAAATCCAGTTTAGCTCCTTGGTTTTGAGGGAATACGAACGGCTTTGCATGGCCTCTGAAATGAAACAAGTTGTCTCGAATCGACTCCCGGCTGTCAGAAGCCTGCCTGCCCCTCGGAAACACCGTGATGCAGGTGTTGCGACGTCAGCTGCAGGGTTTGAGGTTTGTATTTATTTAGGGGTTTTTTTTTTCCTTTCCAAATTTAATCAGAGTAAATAAAACCAGTGCTTGTAAAGCACTCCCTCCCCCCCCCCAAAAAAAATCAGGAGCGCATAACCCTCAAAATGAGGCACATAAATTACAATTACGGCCTCCCCAAGGCGACGCGTGTGCAGCCGCCTTTCCACCCAGCGAGTATTTTCCTGGGCAAGGCCGGCAGCGGGGCCGGGAAGGGAGGAAGCGATGCCGGCCTGGCTGGAGCTGCTGCAAACCCCTCGGGGAGCAGAGGCTACAGGTGCGGCGAGCCGTGGGGTTCTGGGGAGCGGTTTCTCTTCGAGGAGATCTGCGATCTGTTTTGGTAGCAGCATCTCTCTCTGGGCTTGTTTTAAGTGTTGGAGTGGGGTTTTTTTTCCTCCCTTTACTGGATTATTTATAATTTTTTTTTTCCTTTTTTTCTTTTTTCTTTTTTTCTTTTTTTTTATTTTTTTTTCTTTTTTTTTTTTTTTTTTAGGCTGTGCATCCTGCCTCATTCCAAAGCTCCCTGCAAACCCTGGACCTTGCAGCATGAAACCTGTGGGCTTCGACTGCCACCTACCCCGGAGCCGCTCCTTCCTCCTCTCCTAAACACCCGGCCTTCTCCTCCACTCCTCGCAGCGTGGCTTTAGCCGCACCGGATTTTTCCTTCGCAAGACCTTTCCTCGGTTTCCGACGGAGATTGGCAGGCGAGTGGTTGGGTTTTACCTCTGGCTGCTTTTTTTTTTCCCCCAAAAAAACCTGGCCCCATTTTTAAACAACCTCACTTAAATCAGATCCCGCCCGTGCTCCTCTTTATCATGGTTGTGTCATATAAAGACACTAGATTTTCCTAAGAAGCTGTAATATTCCTTTGGAAATTGTATGTATTTTGAAATGATGTGGGTTTTGCAGGGTTCTGGGGTTGGGTTTTTATTTTTTGGGGTCTTTTGATAGAGAGACTGACGATGCTTTATGGCAGGAGTGGGGATTTGACACTGAAGTGAGGCAGGTTCTGATTGCTCGATACTCAGCTGACAGATTATTAACCAAATACAGGAGAAAACGCCCCAAACCACTCTCGTTTATCACGCGTGCCAGAAGATGAGGGCCAAGGAAAGCCGGGGGCCGCTCTACGCTTCCCTTGGAACCTGTCTCCCTCTGTGCTTGCACCCACGTGGGGAGAAACCATCGCCAACCGCTATTTTTAACATCTGTGGTTTTGTCTGGAAACTGCGAGTTTGGGGTGAAGGCGAGGACTCCTTCCCCACCGAAGCTTCGTGGCCGGCTTCGCACCGCAGACAATTCACCGCAGTCCCAAAACGGCGTCCGCGACCGCAGCCGATGCACACCCGTGGGCTGAGAGCGGAGCTTTGGCCCTTGGGGTTTGGGGGTTTTTTTTCTTTTTTTCCTCTCCCAAGGGTGAGAAAATGTTTATTTTAGCCTAAATATTTATTTTCGCTCCAGAAGTAACTGCAGTCTCAAGGCTGATCTCGGAGGAGGTTTCACAGGGTGCCAGCAGGCTCATCCTTGCCCCGTTCTGCTTTGTGCAGCCAGCTGACCTCCCCAGTGACGAAAAATAGGGGTGAAACACGGCGCCAGGTTTCTGGCAAAGCCTCCCCTCCTTTCTTACCACCTGGCCTCTATCATGATACCATATCCATACTTATTTGGGGCTAGAAAAGCTTTTCCTTCCCTTCCCCAAGCCAGCTGCGCCCCAGGAAAAATCATACATCTCCCCCAACAGCTTTTTAACTATCGTAAAGAAGCAAAAGCCCTTTTGCCACCCCAAATTTTTGTGCCAGCTCTGGATCACGGGTATTTTTCCAGCTGCAGATTTTGGGAGATGCATCGGCCCTTCCCGGCTTTATTAATGCGAAGGGAGGAGTGGGACGTGGCACGGGCGGGCGCTGCCATCCCTGTCCCGCTGCACGAAATGAGGGGAGGAAAGGGAAATAAAGAGGAAAAGCTGGAGTGGTCACGGTGTTGCCGTCACGGTGATGGTGACGTTAACCGGTGGCTCGTCGGTGACGTCCAGCGGTGCTGACCGCAGCTCTGCAAGGGGTGGGAGAGCCTCCGGGGTGACACCGGATGGGTGCTGGGGCACCGGCTCGCCCCGTGGGTGCCCTTACCTGCTGCTGTGCCGGGGGCAGCCGCATCGCCCGGTGCTGCTCCCTCCTCGCTGTTTGCAGCTGTTTCAGTCTCCTCCGGTGTGTCGACGGGCTCCTGGGCGCCGGGACCGGCCCTGGGGGGGCACAACGCAGGGGTGTCACCGGCCCTGGGGTGCAGCGGTGACGGGGCAGGGGCCTTTGGGCGCTCACGTGTGGAAGAGCAGGTCGTGCAGCCCTGGGGAGGGACGGACAGACGGACGGATGTGAGGGGTGGGCGGCCGAGGTCCTGCCGTGGCCCCCCCTGCCCCCCCCCCCCCGCCACTCACGCGGGAGGGTGTCCTGGTGGCGGGCAACCCATCGCACGGCCAGGAGCGACGCCGTGGTGGCCACCAGCATCCCTGCCACCGCCGCCCCCGTCACTGCCGGGTAGGCCTCGAAGGGGGGCTCGGCTGGAAGAGAACGGCTGCTGTCAGCCTGGCCCCCCCCAGGGGTAATTAGGGTAACGAGGCCCCTCAGGCACGAGCTGCCCCGAGGGAGGGTGGCAGGCAGCAGGCACCCCCAGCCAAGGCCCGGCAGAGCCCAGAAAGGCAGAGGGAAGTGGGAGCCTGTGTCTGTTCACTCTGGAACCTACTGATGGCGACTCAGGCTTGGCTCCTCGGCTGCACCGGGATGCAAACGTCGCCTTTCTCCACTCAAACCCTGCTCTGCCCACGTGGAGCAGCGTCCCCCACCCACTTCACCTGGTGTCTGCACCTCCGAGGGGTGCCCAGCCGTCCGGTGGTTGACGGCCAGGACGCGGAAAGCATAGACCACGGCTGGGTCCAGCCCCCCCACGCGCCGATCGCGGGAGTGGGGCTCGATGTCGCCGGCGGCCGTTTCCCAGGGGCCGGGCGCCCGCCGGTGAGTTTTCTTGGCTTGGCGCCGCTGTACCACGAAACCGGTGAGGTTGCCGGCACCCTGCGTCCGCCACTCCAGCCGCACCTCGGTGCGCGCCCGCGTGTACCGCAGCTTGCTGATGGTGACGTTGGGGGGGGCCGGGTACCCTGCGGGGAGATGGTGCCCGGCAGGAAGGGGCTGACTCCCCCCCCTCGTCCCCGGGGACGCCCCCCCCCACACCCCTCCTGGGACTCACGGTCCACGCGGAGGCGGACGGGGAGGCTGGCGGTGCCAACGGCGTTGGCCGCGGCGCAGTGGTAGATCCCGCTGTCCCCCGGCCACTCGGCATCCCGGACGGTGAGGTTGACCCACGCTTCTTCCCGCTCCAACCGGTACTTGGCCAACTCCGGCGTCACCTCCCGCGCCTTAGGGTCGTACCAAACCACCCTGGCACCGAGATCGGCGCCACCGCCGCGTCGCCGGCACGCCAACCGCGCCTCGCCGCCCTCCAGCACCGCCACCTCACGCCTCTCTGCCTCCAGCTCGGGCACCTCTGCGTGGCAAGAAGGGGGGACGGAGCCGGCGGGGACGTGTAACCCCACCGCAGCACGGCGAGGGCACTGGGGGATGGATCCGGCTTACCCAACCGCAGGCGGCACTCGGCGCCGGCAGTCCATAGCGGGTGGGTGGCCACGCAGACAAAATCCCGGCCCCCCAAGCTGCCGTCGGCACTCAGCACCAGGACGGCGGCGGAGGGCGCGGGGTCACCCAAGGCCCGACCCCCGCCGTCCCGCCAGCGCAGGGTGACCGGCGGCGTCCCCCCCTCCCACCAGCACCGCAGCATCACGTACTCGTCACTCTTGGTGGCCGCCGCCATGCAGGAGGGGCCGCCGGCCGGGACCCCTGCAGGATGGAGAGGCGTCGGATGCCAAAGCATCCCCCAAAAAAGGAGGCAGGCACGGGTCGGGGGGGGGCTTTGCACTGTGGGGACTCCCCTTTTGGGGCAAGCTGGGGTCGCTGGAGGTCCCAGCCAAGGCAGCGTCACCTTGGGGTGCCCATCTGCAGTGTGGCCGTGGCATGGGGGTCACCGCGGCTCTGCCGTGCCAAGGGGGGGCAGGAAGGGCTTTGTTTTGGGGGTTATGACCCATTCGCACTCACACAGGGTGGTCCCGCATGCAGCCCCCCGCGGCAGCGCTGGATGGGAGGCCAGGCAGGAGAAGGAGCTGCCGTTCCTGGTGGCTGCCCCTGGCTGGATGCTGGCGGCCATGGAAAAACTCAACCCCGTCACCCCATCTTCCTCCTCCTCTTCCTCCTCCTCCTCGGGTGGCCCGGGGCCCACCCAGCGCAGCCGTGCTGGTGGGAACCCCCCCAGCCAGCGGCACCGCAGGGCCACGTCCCGCAGGTCACCGGTGGCCAGGGCAGAGCAGCTGGGGCTCCCAGCTGGTGGATCTGCAGGAGACCATCGGAGCTGGGGCGGGCACGGGGGGTTCCCCCTCGCGCCCCCGACTCTCCCCTCGCACCCATATCCTCACCGGGGAGCTGCGTTGGTCCATCTTGCCCCGGGGGGGGGACCCAGCGGGCCGTGTCCCCCCCACCTCGGGGTTACTTACAGTAGACGGTGAGGACGATGGTGGCCTGGGTGCGGGTGTGGAGGTGGGTGTTCTCGGCCAGGCAGGTGTAGGTGCCCGCCTGGGTGCGGGCGATAGCAGCGATGACGTAGGTCTGGCCAGTGTGGACCTGGGAGCCATTGTGGAGCCAGACGTAGCGGCTGGGGGGGTTGGAGGGCGCCAGGCAGCTCAGCACCACGTCCTCCCGCTCGCCCGCTGAGAACCCCCCCTGCTCGGGGGAGAAGGGCTCCACGCTGATGGCCGGCTCATCGGGACCGTCTGCAGGGACATGGAGACCCTTGGTCACCGGGATGTCCCCTCAGAGGGGACGCAGCCCTCGCCAGGGCTTCCTCCCACTGGTGGGAAACTGGGTGGTGAAGCCTCCTTAGGAAGGGTGCACCATGGTGGTTGTGAGCACACCGTGGTGCTTGGTGGCCATGGATGTGCCATGGTGCGTGGTGGCCATGAAGGCACTATGGTGGCATGGAGACACGGTGCTTGGTTGGCATAGACAGACCATGTTGGCATGGTGGCCATGGGGGGGGTACCATAGTAGTAAAGTGCCTGGTGGCCATAGGCACACCTTGGTGACATGGTTGCTGTGGAGGTGGCATGGTGACACCATAGTAGCATGGTGCTTGGTGGCCGTAGATGTGCCATGATGTGCGGAGGCCATAGACAGACCACGGTGGCTGTGGAGGTACCACAGTAGCAAGGTGCATGGTCATGGTGGCTATGGAGGCATCGTGGTGACGGTGTTTGGTGGCCATGGCCGTACCGTAGCGGCCATGGAGGCATCATGGTGGCAAGGTGCATGGTGGCCATGAATGTACCATGGTAGTGGGGCGCATGGTGGCCACAGCCGTGCCATGGTGGCACCTCCAGCCCTGAGGACACCCGCCGCTTGGCGAAGCCCCCCCGCCCCCGGAGGGTGGGTTTGATCCCTGGGGCACTCACAGACGATGTCGAGGTAGACAGGCTCGCTGGTGCGGTTGTTGACCTCGTTGCGCACGGTGCAGGCGTACCAGCCAGCGTGGCTGCGGTTGGCGGGCATCAGGCGCAGCTCTGCCCCGGAGCCCCCCAGCCCCACAGGGGATGCTGAGGGACCACCCCGGGGTTCCCGGTGCTGCCAGGAGAAGCTCAGCGGCTCTGTCCCCTCCCGCACAGAACACGTCAGGGCCACTGCCGTCCCCTCCGCCACTGCCGCCGCCGTCGGCCGCACGAAAGGCTTGGAGACGGGCACTGGGGGCACCGAGCCGTGAGCAGCCCCCAGCATGGCCAGGCCCTTCCCCGGTCCAGCTGGGAGCACACCCCCCCCCGCCCCCCCCTGTCCCACCCCAGGACAATCCTTCCAGCCCAGATGATCTGTTGGCTAGTGAGGCGCTGTAGTGGCTAGCGGGATGGCTAGTGAGAACATCTATGGGGTAGTGGGGGGGGGGGGTGTCCTGGCTGTGGGCACGGGGACTGGCTGGAGCAGGGATGTATGGGCTAATGAGACCGCGCAGGGGATGCTGGGCTGTCCAGGGCAAGGCAATGGGGGGTGGCTGGTGGGCTGCTGTGTTGGCTAGTGGGGCACCACCTTGGCTAGTGGGGCACCACATTGGCTGGAGATGGGGAGTTCATTGCCTGGTGAGGTGCTATGTTGGCTAGTGGGGTGCTCTGCTGGCTACTGGTGCTCTACTTTGGCTAATGGGGTGCTTTGGCTGATGTTACTTTGGCTAGTACGGTGCTGTGTTGGCTAGTGCAGCGCTACATTGGCTCGTGGGGTGCTTTGCTGATTCATGGGGCGCTACATTGGCTAGTGGGCCACTGTTGGCTAGTGGGGCTCTACACAGGCTAGAGGCATGCTTCATTGGCCAGTGGCATGCTTCACTGACTAGTGGGGCTCTATGTTGGCTAGCAGGGCACTACCTTGACTAGTGGGGCCCTTTGTTGGCTAGTGGGGCTCTGTGTTGGCTAGCAGGGCACTACCTTGACTAGTGGGGCCCTTTGTTGGCTAGTGGGTTGCTTCCTTGGCCAGTAGCATGCTACGTCAACCAGTAGATGATTTTCTCGGCTAGTGGGCTTCACTGCAAGCCCGGGGCCCGCGACACTAGCCGACCCGTGGCTCGTGGGGTCCCCCGGGGCCGGCCGGCAGCCGGCAGCTTACCCAGGACGCGCAGGAGGACGGCGGCGTAGCTGACGCGGAGCCGTCCCGGCTCGGGGAAGAGCCCCTGGCAGAGGAAGCGGCCCTGGGCAGCCGCCCGCAGCTCCCGCAGCTCCAGCGTCCCGTTGCGCAGGGTCACCCGGCCCAGCATCCCCGCACCGGCGGCCACCGCCGCCTCCCGGCCCGAGCCCACGGCCACTGCCCGCGGCGGCCCCGAGCCCAGTGCCGTGAAGCTCCAGAAGACCACGGCTGGCGGCGCCGATGCTGCCGGCCCACAGCTCAGCTCCACCGCCCGGCCCCGTACCCCCGTCACCATCTGCTCCTCGTAAGCCGCCTCCTCAGCCGCCAGCAGCTGACCTGGCCCAGAGGTGCAGCGAGTTGGTCAGGTCTCTGCTTGGCACCCCCACCCCCCCCACCCCAGGAAAAATGGGGACAGACAGATGGACACACGCGCATGTCAGGTCCCTGCTCACCCCTCGCCAGCACCGGCAGCAGCCAGAGGATCCAGAGCCCCCTCCAACGCGGCGGCGTTGTGTGGCCGTGCTCCATGGCTCCATGTCCGGCACCGAGCCCACCAGCCGGGTGCTGAAGCAGGGCTGCGCTCTCTGCCCCAACCTCCTCTCCGGTTACCCCTGCGTAATTAGGCCCGGCCCTGATTAACTGTTAATTATTTATAACCCCGGCTGTGCGCGCAGGCAGGAGAGAACCCGACGCCGCTGCCTGCCTCGGCCCCTGCAATCTCGGGGCTGAGGCGGAGCACGCTCATTGCAGGAGTGGCAGCATCACCTCCTTCCCCACTGGGGGAGGGGATTTATTCCTGGGTGTTACCCCCCCCAGCACCCCCTTTTTTTTTTTTTTTGGATGGGAAATAAGGTGCCACCCCCCACCAGTGGATAACGTGGGGTTTGGGAGCTGGGGGGAGCCGGGCGCTCAGTGGCGCTCAGGGTTTGATATTTCATCTCCCGCTTGCCGCCACACCCCGGCCCATCAAACATTCATGGGGGGGCGGCAACGCTGTAACGCAATGCCAGGGGGCTGGGGCACCCCCGTGGGAGGGTTTTGGGGGGCAGATGGTGGGGCCGGGGGGGCACACGATCCCATTACCTCCCATCCTCAAAGCTGACATCTGCCCGTGAAGGGCCTGAAACCCAGGACAGCCCGGCGGCTGAAATTCCCCTAAAATCGGGCATTTGAGATTGAATTATCCCCACATCTTTGGGGTGGGGAGGATGTTCCAGCCCCAGGGATGCCGGAGCTTCGTCGGGGCAGGGAAGTGGCTGATAACACAGGGGAAAAAAAAAAAAAATTCCCAAATATCAGGATTTTCTGGGGCATGGGGGGAGGCGGTAACCTTCCAGGCAGCATGGCCAAACCAAACAGCCTCCCCTGACTTGATTCTTTAATTGCTCGTTACCAAAAATTATACCGTTAATGCTGAACATCAGACAACCTGCAAAGAGGGGCTTTTTTGGGCTTGAAATACCCCAAAATGGATTAAAGTTTGTGCCTGGACAGGTCGGGTTGGAGATAAATTGGAAAAGCCGAAGCGAGGGGGAATGGTAGCAAACAGCCCCGTTGTCAACACTTCCACCTAACAAAAATGCTTCTGCAAGTAGAACAAGTGACAAATTCCAAGGGATTTCGGCAAAGGAGGAGCAGCACCACGCTAGTAATTATAAATCATTCCGGTTTATTAATTAGCTCTGGGGACAAACAGAGCCCGCGTGGGGACAGGCAGCGCACCGCGGCCCAATCTCCTGCTGCCATCTAGCGAGACCTGGTTATTTATTTATTTTTTTTTAATAACTCGCTCCTTTCTCCTGATTTTCATATCAAAGTTTTCTCTGAGATTTTACGGGCAGAAACGCTGCCTGGAGACAAGCAGGAGCTTTTTTAGGCCAGTTACGGGGTTTTTTTACCCATTTTCTGACTCCGAGCGCAGCCAGACCCGTTTTTGAGGAGCCTTACCCTGGGTTCAGCCCCTCGGGGAATTCCTCAAGCCACGGCTGTGAAAATCTCAGCACTAGAACCAGGAACAAAACCAAGGCCGATCATCGCCGAGCCTGAGGGTTTCTTCTAAAACACCACAACAAAACCGAACAGCTTTGGGAAAGTTGTACGAGAACCTGGAGATTTTTGTTTTCCCCCTCTTGTAACTTTCCCTTCCATTTTGAACCAAAACTCGGATCCAGGGGAGCAAATCCCCGTTGCTCACTCAGTTTTCAAGCTTCTCGAGCTCGTCCATGTCATCTGGGTCCAGCTGCTTGATCTTGGTCTCTGGAAGAAGGAAAAAAAATAATAAATATTGACAGTGCTTGGCGCAAACAGGGTAAAACCAAAGCCCAGCCACCCCACAAGCCGGCGTTCGTGCTCCAGCTCAGCGTTGTGTTTCCATGCTGCGACCTTTGAGCGACAGTCAAATAAATTTGGAGAAAGTGGAGCATGGACGGGATGAAGCGGCTAAGGAAGCAAGAGGCGGCCCAAGCAAGCAGCGGCGAGTCAGGTTAGGGGGCTTTGGATGCGCTGCCGGCTCCCTGCTCCCACCTGGGAAGCGATGTGGGACGGGGAAGGGGCGTTATCCTCGTCAGGCAGCCCCCTGGCCCTCGAATCGCAACGTCACGGTGTTAAAAAGCAAAAGTCAGGTCGCCGGGAGCTCATCTGCTCAGGTTTTTGTCCCGTGGAAATCCCACGCTGGGCTCCTTCGGCTAGTTCTGTCGTTGTTAAAGCTGCTCATGGCAGTCGGACGACGCTTCTGCTGCTCAGAATAAAACATCTTTGCCAGACTGGTCTCTTCTGCTGCCCTGGGCTTGTTCGGTGTTTAAATTTCAAGGACAAGCTGCCACGACAGTTCAGCAGCTCCAAGGGGGGAACTGAGGCAGGGACGTGGTTTTCTGCGTGCCGGAAGGTTCCGATAACCATCTTTTCCCTAAAAATCGCAGGGAAAACAGGCACCAGGATTTGAAAATCCACCGGTGCAGCCACAGCATCTTGTAAATCCTGTGAAAATCCTCTTGCCATTTATGATGGACAATCAATTTGCCAAAAAACCAACCGAAAAGGGCGAGGGGCTGAAGGAAAAGCTGCATCCGTCGCCTGCACTGTGTGGGAACAGCCCAGCAGATGGGACACGAGCCGGAGGGGGAATCGCCAGTCCCAAAACCGCCTCCCGGAGAGGCGGATACATGCGGATACTCACGGAAATGCTCCTCTATCATCTGCACCAGCCCCACGTTCTGGCTTTCCACCATGCTGAAGGCAATGCCCTTCTTCCCGAAGCGTCCTGTTCGCCCGATGCGGTGGAGGTAGGTCTCGAAATCCGGCTCGCTATTCTGATCGGTGGGGAGGCTGAAGTTCACCACGATGGTGACCTGCTGCACGTCGATCCCTGAGGGAGAGGGACAGAAGGGGGGCTGCGGAAAGGGGCCACCTCGAGCAGGAGAGGCCGGGAAGCGTGTTTCAACGCCATCGGAAAGAAAAAAGGCCGTGGGGTTTTTCCGGAGGTACCTCTGGCGCAGACATTGGTGGCAATGAGGACCTTCTCCTTCCCGTCGCGGAAGCGTTGGATGACGTCAGCGCGCTGGGCTACTGTCAGCTCGGCCGTCAGGATGGCCACCTGGTGCCCGTCCTGGCTCATCTCCACCGACAGCCAGTCCGCGCTCCGACGAGTCTGGGTGCGCGGGGAGCGGCAGGATGAGGTGGCAGCTCCACTCGCCCCCAGCTAACCCTGCCCCAATTATTTCCCCCCTCCCGCGTCCCCTGCTCCTTTTAACGCCCCCAGCGCCTTTTAACACCTCAAAATAATGGCAAAAACAGGATGCAGATGAGCAAGAAGCCTCTGTCGGAAGAGGCAGCGCAAAGGTCAGGGAAACGCAGCGCATTTTCCATGCGCTGGTGACTGCGGGAGCCAGGCAAAGCCGGTCCCGAGGCGTAGGAGAGACTGTTGAAACACCGGCCGCCTTTAAACGCTTGGCAACACGCATTCCCCACCCCTCCTGGGGGTCCGCTCCTCCATTTTTAGGGGCCTGGGAAGGGCCCCCCCACAACCCATGCTGTGAATAGAACCATTTTCTGACTGCAAATAATCTCCCCTGGCAGGCTGAGGCGCTTCACCTGGCAGAAGATCATGGCCTGGCCGATGGTGACGCTGCCGTAGATGTTGCAGAGGGCTCTGTACTTCTCCTCCCTGCTCCTGCAGACGAAGAAGTACTGCCTGATGTTGCTGAGGGTGAGCTCTTCCTCACGCAGCTTTATCACGATGGGGTTGGAGATGATTTGCACGGCGAAAGCCCGTACGGATTCCTTGAAGGTGGCCGAGAACAGCAGCATCTGGCAGCCCTTGGGTAAAGCCCTGGAAGGGAGAAAAAGGATTCGTCACCCCCGGAGAGCAGCCTGGCGCCCAGATGTAATCACCAGAAGGAAAAAAAAAAAATAAAAATAAAGCTGATTTAAGCTGATTTTCTGTCACCTTCAAGAGAAAGCAAGCCTAAGGGCTGAAAGGAGAGGGAAGGGAGATAAAAGCCTTCCTGTGTGTCTCATGGGTGCAGTTTTACAGAAAGCCGGGTCCCTGGACTCACGTTTCCCCTCCGGCATCACAGGGACGCACCCTCTCACTGCCCATTCGGCGACCGATTCCCTCAAAGCCGAGCAAAGAAGGGGAAAAAAACAGGGAAATGGGACGGCAGCCATCGGGAACGCTCACCTCTGAATGCGAATGCTTTGATAGGAGAGGCCCTGGGAGTCGATCATGATGTCGGCCTCGTCCAGCACGAACATGTTGATCTTCTTCACGTCCACAACCCTCCGTTTGAAACACCAGTCCAGCATCGTCCCTGGCGTCCCGATGACGATCTGCTCCTCCAGTGCGGTGCCCTGCAGAACTGCGAGAGGGGAAATGGCAGCTGACCACCCCCAAACACAACGCGTTCCTGCCGCTCGAGCGCGATTTTTTCCCCTCGGTTGCATCAGAGTCCGGCCACCTGGCGATGCCTTTGAGGGGATCATTGCAAAGCTGAGCTCGAGATTAAAATCGCATGGCCTTGGGGGGTGGAAACCAGCCCCACGTGGGAAGGGGGGAGCCTGGAAGCAGCCAGCGGCCCTTTAAAGGCTCCTTAGCAGGAGAGGGGAATACAGACGCCATTTTACGCACCCTCACAGAGCTCTGTGTGGCTCCCGGTAGCTCGAGGCTGCACGAGAGGATCCCTATGCTTGTTAACGCTCCCGTTCCAGCGCCAGCAGCTCACCTCGGTTTCCCCGGATGGCGTAGGTAACCTTGATGTCGGCGCAAAAGCGCCCGATGGTCTCGATCACGCACCCAATCTGCAGGGCCAGCTCATAGGTGGGAGCCAGGCAGAGGCACTTGAGGGGGAGAGAAGAGAAACGCCTCGTCGATTAAAAGCCAAGGGCGCTCCCAGGATGGGATACGCACAGGGATGGGAAAGAATTGCACAGGGAAAATCCCATGCCGCTAAATTCCCTCGAAAGCAGAGGGGCATCATCAGGGCGTTGGTCACAGGTGGAGGTTAAGGAGGTGGGGATGCGGCACAGCTCCGGGGACGGAGGCAGAAACATGTTGCTGTAGCTACTTTTGAGGGGGAAATTTGTCTCGTGAAGCACACTGCAGTTCGTTTCCGGGCCCAGCTTTAAAACAACCATTTAAATCGCCCCGTACGCTTGAGACGGGAGGCTTTAAGTCACAGCGACCAGCTCGCAGAGCTGATTCCGCACATGGAGAGGCGACTGGGGCTCGCGGGGGCGTTTAAGCCTCCAGAAAGCCAGCACTTGCTGCAGCTGCTTTTCAAAATTTAAATCCCAGGATATCTAAAGCCTGGTTTAATCTACTGCTAGCCAGTAAAAGTACTTCCCTTTAGCGGGCACCACACTTTCTGTCCTACCTGCTGCTCCGACAGTTCCTGAGGGGGTCTATCATCCCCCTCTGGTGGACAAAATCATACAGAGACAGGGACAAAAACCTCTGGAGAGCATCTCGAGGGCTTGGGCAAACCCCTCCGGCATCAGCTTTCCCTTTCCTACGTTACCTGTGGGTATTTCTCAGCAGCATTAACTCTGCTCAGCATCGCCAAGACAAAAGCTGCCGTTTTCCCTGTCCCTGACTGGCTCTGGGCAATCAGATTTTGGGGCCTGCAAGGCAAAGGCTGCTTAGCGGAACGCAAGGATTGGGTGTCCCGAGATCGGCATCCCGATGCCGGGGATGCTGCGAGGGAGCCAGGGCTCACCCGCACAGTGTTACTACTCACGGGTACGCAAGCATGATCGGCAGAGCCGTCTCCTGGATTTTGGAGGGTCTGTTGAAGCCCATGATGTAAATCCCCTGCAGGAGCTCTTTCTTCCTGTAAAAAAAAAAAAAAAAAAAAAAGCATCAAAAAGGGCCCGTTTGATGAAAAACGGTGGGCCTCGCGCTTTGCCGGTGACTCACAGTGGCAGCTCTTCAAACGTTTTGACAGAGAAGAGCGGGGAGCTGGGGTCCTGCTGCAGGATCTCCACGTGATGGCTGGACTCCACAAGGGACGTGCGGATCAGCTTGTTCAGCAGGGAGGTTTCCGCCGAGTCCACTGGAAAAGGCAGAAACTCGTTAAAATACAAAAATAAAAGACATTTTATGAGAAGCCTCCCCCCTGTCCCACAAATACCGGGGTCTCCAGCCACCCCCTCTCTTGGGGACCCTCGACACTGCTAAGGCCTGTAGGTAATTAGCGAGGGGGGAGCGCGGCTCGCCACGGAACCCCCTCAACACCTCAGTTTCCCCCGCCTGCTTCAAGGGAAGGCCCGGGGGCCACACTCCGAGGCGCAGGGACCCACCTCTGTCGTCGTCATCGTCCTCCTCCTTCTCCTCATCGCCGCGGCCTCCTGAGGGAGGAGAGCCGGGGTGTGAGGGCGAGGCCTAGGCCGGGGCCCTCCCTCAGGCGGGGGCCGAGGCCTCCCCTTACCCCGGCGGTACACGAAGGGGTCCCGGCGGCGCGGCAGGGGGCACAGCCTGGGGAGCTGGGGGGGGGGGGAGAGGCGGCCGTTACCGGGGTACGGAGGGGCTGCGGCCCCGCGGGACCGGGTGAACCCCCGGCACCCACCCGCCCCGACCAGCCGCCGCTGTCCCCCGCCGCAGCCATGGCGCCTGGCTCATCAATAGTCATGAGGCATGGCGGGGCGGGGGGCGCCCCCTGGCGGGCGGGAGGACCGCCCCTCCCGGAGGTGACACCGGACGGGGCGGGCGCTTCCGGGGCAACCGGCACCGGGCCCGGCCCCGCGGCGGCCTCGTCCCGCAGGTAGGGCCGGCCGGCAGCCAGCCGGGGCGGGGGGGAGCCCGTAGGCGGTGGTCCCCGTAGGGTGGTGGGGGACAGGGGCCTCCCCAAGGGGGGCTGGAGGTCCCTGGGGTGCGGGGACAGGGATCTACCCCACAGGGTGCTGGGCACAGGGACCCCGGGGCGGGGGGTGTCCCCACGGTGATAGAGGAGCAGGGACCCCGTGGGGTTTCGGGGGGGTCCCTGGGGACAGAGACTGTCCCCCATAGGGTGGTGGGGTCCTCGGGGTGCTGGGGACAGGGAGCCCCGGGGTGGGGAGGGTCCCCTCCACAGACAGGGATCCTATAGGGTGCAGCAGTGGTCCCTATAGGGTTTTGGGGGGGGGTCCCTGGAGGAGCAGGGACCCCATAGGGCAGTATGGGGGCCCCTCAGGTTCTGGTGGGCAAAGACCCCCTCGTAGGTGGATGGGGGGTCCACAGGGTGCTGGAGAGCCAGGCATCCCCCCAACGTTGGGTGACAGCAGGGTCCCTAAGCTGGGGGCAGCTGTGTCCCCCCCCAAACCTGGGCTGCCATCACCTGCTCCCCACCCCCTTCTCCAGCCACCCCCCCAAGTTTCAGGGACCTTTTCCGGGGCGGGGGGCCCCCCAACCTCTCGCCCTGCCGTGGCTTCAAGGCCTTTTCCTGCGCAAGAACTGCAATGGCGTCCGTCCATCTCCATACCTGGGGAAAAATAATAGTAATATTATCTTTACTTCATCTTAAAGCTCATTTATTTAAAAAAAAACCCAAGGTAAAACAAGGCAAGGTTATGTCTAAAATAATAGACATGGACCGAGGGCTTTACGAGATGTTTCTAATTAACCCACAGAACCACAACGAATCTTTCCACACACTTTATTAAAGGAAGATATTGCTGAGACACCATCAGTAAAACCACCTCAACAGCTCACACAACAATCTAGGGGCGATTAGATGCCCAAAAATCGCGTATGCTGTTCTTATTTCTCCTGATAGTTGGAAAGTCTCACGGGCTGCCTGGTTTTTCGGTGCCTGCTCTCCGTACCCCTGCTCTTCGTAACTTTGCACAATGCGGCAGGGATGCTGGGATGTTTTACCCAGCCCATTTAATAACCCGAGGTGCTGTGTAAGGTATAAAACCTGCTTGAAATGCCAAAAAAAAAAAAAAAGATTTTTCCGAACGATCAAGGATTTTGAGGAGGAATAAAGTACTGAGAAGAGCAGCATTAACAGATTGGTGTGGAGCGGGGCTTTAGGAAACTAGGAGGTGTTTTTTCTGGGGATGAGGCCGTTGGCCAGGTCCCAGCGCACCTCCCAGCGCAGGGCAGCTCTCTTTTTTTCGGTCGGCACGGTGTAATCGTTGGGGACGTAGAGGTGCTGCGGCTTGCTGGGGAGCTCGGGTCTGCAGAGCATCTGCTCCCGGATACCCCAGCGCAGTTCTTGCCGTTGATCCTCCCCTGGGATTCGGAATTTTTCCCATTCTCGTTTATATTCAAAATATTTGGCCACCCGGTCTGTTTTTCCCCGGTTACGGCCCAGTGGCTCAAACCGCGGAGGAATGAAGGACTTGGGTTGTCCTGCCGCAGCGGTGTACTGAGATGCAGGAGAGCTCTGGCTCCCAAAATCCCCAAGGAGAAAGGGAGGGCTGTCCCCATGGGACCACCGGTAAGGGGATTCATCGAGAGAGCTGCTGCTCGTCTCAATTTCCCCCTCGGAGATGCTGTCCTCTGGACCGGTCCTTAACTGAAGCATTTTCTGCCTCAGGTCCCAAACCTCGGCGTCACTCTCCAGCTCGCTGGTCACTGACTCGTCAGAGACCTCTACTCCTCCATCAGGTCTGCGCCTCAGCACCTTCCTTTTCATCACCAACCTCCTGGTTCCCCTCCGATCCTCGGAAAATGTAGGAAGGGCTGGTCGTACCCCAAAAAAGAGGGAGGCCTCGGCATAGGGATCATCACGGGGACGTGCCCGCTCCTCGCTGCGTCCTTGCTGAGTGTACAGCCGGCTCAGGGCCGGCGCAGCTGCCAGCTGCTCCTCATCCTCAGGAGCGACCCAGCTATAGCTGTCCGGTCCTGTCGCCTCCTCCATGATTTCTGCAAAAAACCCAAACAAACCACAGTTAATTTCTTGCAGCATATGGCTGAAGACATAAAGGGGGGCTCTGACGCTCAACTTCTGGGGTTCGGGGTTGCAGTTAATCAGAGGGGGGGTCTGGGAGCGCTGCTAAACCTCCTGCTGCTAGCAGAAGGCCCTTTCCCTGCAGCAAATTAAATTAAAAATTATGCTAAAGTTAATTCTGCCACATAGAAAGCACTAACGGGACGATGGACAAACCCAGGGCAGATTCAGTTTGCTTTGTAAGCAGATGTATATAACGATTTTCCCCTCATTCTTGTTTTAAAAACACAGTGTCTAGTCATGATTTAATCTAGGGACGTCCAAGAGGGTATTTTACTTCCACAGAGGAGGAAGAGGCTCAGCACGGCATGTTTAGACGCTTCTTTAGATGTTGGTTATCGTAGCCCAAAGGCTGTTTGAGTCTGGTTATAGTAAACCTTAAGACCCGCTGCAAAAAGGGATCTGGACACAGTTTCCACTCGCTACAGAGGTCTGGGATATTTTACGCCGCAAAGCGGGTTTGAAAGAAAAAAAAAATTGCAAGCTTTTAACAGTAATGGAATGTTGGAGCAGATGGTGAGCGAGATGAATGGCAGCCGTTAGCGGGCTGTCTGAAGTGTTGATGCTGGCTGAGCGCGGTGTGAAAATGGAAAGGGCTCCGTGACGGCTCGGCGTGGATAGCAAAAGGCTAGCCGGAATGTGCTGCCGCCGCCGCGCCCGGGCTGACAGAGCAGATCCCATCGTTGGGAGGAGGAGTGATTAAATAGTGCCAAAAGAAGAGATTTGAGTAAGATGAAGCTGCCCGAGCTAAGCCCCCTCAGCCCTTCCCATGCTCTGCTAGGAACACTGAGGAGTTAAAAACCTAATTATTCTGCGGGTAACAATTACTTTACAGAGCAAGCCTATAGGTGTAATAAAAGCCAGATAAAAATGCAACCCCCTGATCTCCTCCTTTCTCTGCAGACCCCGAGGAGCTACCAGCAACCAATTGAGGCTCCAAGGTGGCGGCTATGGCCGAGGAGAGCGTGGTTACTGATCGAGAGGGACTCCTGAGGAGGGTGCAGGAGCTGGAAGAAGAGGTGAAGCGGCTGCAGGAGAAGCTCCGAGAGGACGAGGAGGGCGCCGGGAGAAGAGAGGCTCCTTCGGCCCCTGGGAAAGCCAAGAAACGCCAGCAACGGCCGTTCGATTTTGGTGCCTACGGCCGCAGACATGTGGCGCTGAAGATCGCCTACCTGGGCTGGGGCTACCAGGGGTTTGCCAGCCAGGAGAACACCAGCAACACCATCGAAGAGAAACTGTTTGAAGCCTTGAAGAAGACACGCCTGGTAGACGACAGACAGACCTCCAACTACCACCGCTGCGGGCGGACAGACAAAGGAGTCAGCGCCTTCGGACAGGTCAGGATCCACCCCCCACGCTTTCCTGGGCTCCTCTGTGGGACGGAGATCCACTGGGATGACTGTCCTGCAGTGATGAGCCATGGCAGCACAGGTCAGATTTGTTTTTTTGAAAAGCCATCAGCTTTTAAATCTGAAAGCGAGCCTGGCAATGGCTTCCTGCATGCAGAATGATGGGTTTAGACCCTCAAAGTGTTTATTAGTGCTAGGTTTTTTCCATATTAGTGCTAGGGTTTTTTTCCAGGGGCTTGTTTTGAGAGGATGAAATGTTTTTTAGGCCGCAGCTTCCCCAATAGCTGCCAAAAAAAAGGGGAGATGCCCCTTCCTCCACAGACGCACTTGTTGCTCTTCCTGTGCCGACTGCAGCGCTTGGCAGAGCCCTCTCAGCTCATTTAACTCACTAACCTACCAAAAAAAAAAAAATCCAAGAATTGGATAGCTTCCTGCGGAGTCAGGCAGCTGAATTCCTGTGCAGAAGGGTCTGAGGGGAGCCGCAGCTAGCGGAAGGGAGCGTGGGAGTGGGAGCTGGAGGGAGGGGAGCGAGCTGGCCCGCTCGGTGGGCACGGAGCCATCGGGCCGGCTGAGCCGTCAGGGAAAGTGCAGCCCTTCCTGCGCTGTGACGGCTTCGCTGTCAGGCCAGGCTCCTTCCCTCCCGGCTCAGGAAGCGGAGCTGGCTTAGCTTTTGCCTTGCTGGGGTGGTTTTGGCTCGGATGGGTGGTCTGCTCTTCTCCGCAAGATGAGCCGCATGAAATAAGGGCAGGGGCCGCCTTTTCTTGCATCGTTTAAAGCGCACGGGCACCTGCAGCATTAATCAACTTGTTCCCACACCAGGCTTCCCAGACAGCAAGGCTGTTACTGGGTTCAAGTCATCACCTCCAGCAAAAAAAGAAAAAAAGCACATTATATCCTAAAAACAGTGACTAAAGTTGAAGCTGTTTCGAAACCGTGCTATGTAGGCTGTCTGCAACTTTCTCTGTTTTATTAAAGGAATCTGTAGCATCTGCTAGGAGCCTTAGTAGAGGCATTTGCAGCTTTACCCGCAGGAAGGAGTGGTGAGATCGCCTGATTTAAGGCACCTTCATCTGTAGGAGATCCTGAATTCATTTCACAGCAGTGTAGGAAGACTTGGCTCGGCACGCCTAATAGACCCATCTGCGATCTAATCCTGGTTTTCCTCATTTTGCAGGTGATTTCCCTAGATCTCCGCTCCAACCTGTCGGAGGGGAAGAAGCTAAACGGCCACGAGGGCGATTCGGGAGGCAAAAGCGAGGGAGAGGAGGAGGAGGAGCTCCGCTACACCCATATTCTGAACAGGGTGCTGCCGCCTGATATCCGGGTGCTGGCCTGGGCCCCTGTGGAGCCCGATTTCAGCGCCCGGTTCAGCTGCCTCAAGAGGACCTACCGATACTTCTTCCCCTGCGCCGACCTGGACGTGCCCCTCATGCACGTCGCAGCCCAGAGGTACGTGGGGACGCACGATTTCCGTAACCTGTGTAAAATGGACGTTGCCAACGGGGTGGTCAACTTCCAGAGAACGATTCTCAGCGCCGGAGTGACGTGGGTGGAGAGAGGAGGAGAAAGCGGGCTGCAGGATCCCTTCCGTCTGTGCCAGTTTGAAGTGACGGGACAGGCGTTCCTCTATCACCAAGTTCGCTGCATGATGGCGATCCTCTTCCTCATCGGCCAGAGGATGGAGAGGCCGGAGATCATTGACGAGCTGCTGGATGTGGAGAAAAACCCCCGAAAACCTCAGTACAGGTACGGAAAGCTTGGGAAAACCTCCTGGGCTGCTTCGCAAAGCGCCAGAGTGGAAGAATAACTGGCTGAGTGCGAAGCGCTGCTGGCAGAGTACTTCTCTGCCAGCCTGTGAAACAGTCTCTCACAATGCGGAAGCAAGCTGCCAGCAGCCTCTCTGCGAGGTATCTGCAAGGATCCCGTCTTTCTTGCTCTTGGACAAGCCTTTGATGGCTTTAGTCCTTGGTATTCAGTTAAAACTAATCCAGTTTTTATCGGAAAAAGGAGTTCTGTGAAAGACAGGGCTGTTTCTGGCAGAAAGGACAGGCTGATGCCTGTTGTGCAAGCCTTTTTTGTCACGGCATCCCTCCAGACAGCAACAAGTAACACCTTCTCTCCTCTTCCCTAGCATGGCAGTCGAGTTTCCCCTCGTCCTGTACGACTGTGAGTTCGAAAACCTTCAGTGGCTCTACGACCGAGAGGTGCAGGAGTTCAACGTTACCCACCTACAGCAGCTCTGGGCCAACCACGCAGTCAAAACTCAAGTGCTACGGGACATGTTACGAGGGCTCGACGCTGCTCCTGTGGCTACAGGGAAAAGTAAGGGATGGTTTTGTGGGAATACCTTAGGAGGGGGGTAACTGGTTTAGGAAAAAAAAAAAAAAAAGGAAGGAAAACCACTGGTATTTTTTCAATTATATCACAGGCCCAGGGAACAGCATGACCGTCCTCTGGGGAGATGCGAAGCCTCCGCTCTGCAGCCAGGTCAGCGGCTTCGTGGAAGGCGTCAAAGCCCGCACCTACAAGCCTTTACTGACCCGCCCCAAGTGCGAGGGGCTGGAGGCCCGCATCCGCCACTTTGTGCAGAGGGGCCGCATTGAAACCCCCCGGGGCCTGGAGATGGGGGGGGACGGGGACAAGCAGCCCCCCGAGACCAAGAGGAGCCATCACAGCGATGCCCCAGGGAGCGGCAGTGCCACGGAGCAGCCGTCCAAGCGGGTCTGCGTCAACGTCGAGTGACAGTGATGGGTGACCTCAGCTCAAGGGCAGCAACTTGCCGCTTTCCCCTTTTTTAATTGAAAATGCAATTTTCTAGTGGTATTTTTATAAATTTCAAGAAATCCTGCAGAGTGTCCTGGCCTGGAAGGGGATGGGGGGTGCCTCAGCCCCCTCAGAGCTACTCACCTCGCTGTGGGGCGGCACTGGGGATGGAGGGCTGTACTGAGGTGGACGGGGCCCACCCAGCTGCTCGGCGTCCCCACGGGCCCCCGGTACCTGACCGGGCCCAGCTGCTCCCGTCCTCCCGCCGCGACCGTTACCAGCCGCCAACCGTCGCCGGTGTTCAAACAGCCGTGCGGGGACGGGGACCACCCCCCGAGGCCTGCCCTTCGCGGCGGTGCCATTGGGCGGTGTGAGTGTCGTTCGGCTGGCCGCCCCCTTCCGATTGGGCGTGCGGGCTGAAGTACCGCCTCCCCGCCGCCGCCATTGGCCGGAAGGGGAAAGAGGGGAAGGAGGAAGGAAAATGGCGGCGGCGAGTGGCGGCGCGATGCGGCGGCGGCCCGCGGCGGGCCTGGTCCGGGCGGTGCGCGCCATCTGCGGCAGCGGGCGGGCGGCGGCGGCGGCGGAGGCGGAGGGACTGAGGGCCGAGCAGCTGGCGGGGCGGCTGCGGGCGCAGAGGAGCCAGGAGGAGAAGCAGAACAGAGAGGTGAGCGATGCTGCGGCCCGGCCGGGCCCTGAGGAGCGGGACTACAGTTCCCGGCATGCACCGCGCCGCTGGGGCGCACACGCGGAACGGGGTCGGGTCCCTTGTCCTGCCCGGTCCGGGCGCTCCCTGTACCGGCTGTGGGTGGGATGGGCAGCCGGGGGGAGGGGGCGGGCAGGCGTTACCGTCGTGCCCGCGGGTTTTCCCTCCCCGCCTCGCCCGGGCAGCGGGGGAGGTTCTGGAGCGGGATTTGTGGGTGGCCGCTCCTGCGTGTGGCTAAGCGAGGTCGCACCGAGCTGGGTGGTGCGGTGGGATTGCGGGGACAGCGTCCGGCCTTCGTCTCCGTAGTGAGAGTCCTCCTCAGAATCACCGCTGCGTGAAGCCAGGAGCGGGAGCAGATGGAAAGCGAGCAAGTTGCCAAAGGTCACGCAGAGCCTACAGCTGTTTATCCTCCACCGATGGTGTTTTGTTCTCCCCTCAGATCCCCAAAGACCCAGCACAGAGATGGGTCCAGAAACTTGCCATGCTGAGCAAGCAGCTGCAGCAGATTCATCCCAACGTCCTGGCCAAAGTGCTCAAGCAGGCAACCGTGTACCAAAATGAGGAGATTGTGGTGATCAACAAACCCTACGGCCTTCCCGTGCATGGTGAGGAAAAGCCGACTGTGCCATATCCGCGCCTGTGCCGTAGAGGGGGAGATGGAAATGTCACTGTGGTGCTGGTGGGGGATCCTCTGTCTCTGTCCTCCCTGTGATGAGGTTTTCCTTCCCGGGGAGGGGTGCAGGGAGTTTGTCACCTTTAGATCACAGCCTTCACGTCACGTTTCAGAAGTAACTTAAGGTACACAGGGACGTGAACACCTCCTCTGATTGTCTTGCCCGTGGGTTATGCAGGTGGCCCCGGGATCAAGAATTGTATCACTGACGTGCTGCCAATTTTGGCCAAGATGTTGGAGAACATGAACGCCAAACCACTCCACCTCTGCCACCGGCTGGACAAAGAGACCACGGGTGTGATGGTGCTGGCACGGAGCAAGGAGGTGGCAGACAGGATCCGGCTTCTCTTCAAAACTCGTCAGGTGGAGAAGATCTACT
Organism: Grus americana; assembly: GCF_028858705.1. Taxonomy (NCBI): domain Eukaryota; kingdom Metazoa; phylum Chordata; class Aves; order Gruiformes; family Gruidae; genus Grus; species Grus americana. The sequence goes on from NC_072875.1 coordinate 7,853,195, forward strand.
GGTAGGAAAGGTTTGGGTGGAGAAGCAGCTTCAAAGGGTTTGAAAAGGGGACAAAGGGACGATCACCAGGGTGTGAGGACGGGCTTTGTGGAAGTGGCAGATCTTTGCTTATCTTCACTCAAGCGTCCTTTTACAGGGCTGGGTCATGGGGAGAGGGGGTGTGAGGGGAGGGTTCCCTTCCGGCTGGAGCGACACCCCGCAGACTTCTGTTTTCCCTCCCCAGGGCGATTAGCCTGGGGGACCCAGACCCTGCCGAGGGCATTGTGGATATCCCCATCGTGGAGAAGGAGGTGCGGAGCCACCAGTCGCACTACAAGGTGAGCCACGTGTCCTTCCCCCTCCCTGGCACCCCCGTCTTGATCTTCCTGTGGGCTCACCCTCTTGCCGCTGTTTAGATGACACTGGCCCCCAACTACCGCCTGTCTCCGGAGGATGGAAAGGTGATGAAAATCCGCAAGAACCGCAATGCCGAAAGTGCTGTGACGCGGTACCGCCTTCTGGCTAGCTCTTCCGCCTGCTCTCTGCTGGAGCTCCAGCCCATCACGGGTGAGGCCTGGCTGGGTGTCCCTGGGGTTGTGTCGGCTGCTGGCTGTGCTTTCCACGCGGCTCCGCAGCCAAGAGCAGCGCTGGAAGTGGGAACTTGTTGTTAGACACGACTGAAATCCTTTTTGGGCCAAAGCTGTGGGAATAAGCTACCCTGGGGTGATGATTTGCTGCCAGGCTGCTCTCCTGCTGCCAGCGATTTTGGCATGGCATTATCTGGTGCGGAGGGAGCTGAGTCGTGGCGCGGCTGGTCGTCACATTTCTCCTCTTTCTCTTCCCTCCTCAGGGGTGAAGCACCAGATCCGGGTTCACCTGGCCTATGGCTTGGGCTGCCCCATCCTGGGCGATCACAAATATTCGCACTGGAGCAAGTTGGCACCCCAGGTAAGGCAAGTCCTGCGTCGGGGGGGAAGCCAGAGCCAGATCTGGGGCCGTGCAGCCTGTTTGTGTCCCCTGCCTCCCCCAGGGCTGGGGTTTTCATGGCCCAGGTCGAAGAGATGGGGTTGTGGACGGGATGTTTTCTGTCCTTGCTGCAGAAGCTTCCTGAAATCACCTTGAAGAGGCTGAAGCTGGAGCAGAGCAAGGCTCGCCACCTCCCCCTCCACCTCCACGCCCACCGCCTCTCCCTGCCCCTGGGCCAGCAGATAGACCTCATCTGCAAGCCGCCCGTCTTCTTCCAGAAGACTCTGAAGAAGCTGGATCTGGATGTTGCTAACGACTAACGAGGCAGGACGGGTGCAGTACTGTGTATTACCGCATCTCCAGCACGTGGTAGTGCTGGGTCCAGCCGCTCTGGAGTGGTGTCCGGCTTGGAGCCAGCAGTGTGATGAATTCTATGGTCTCTGCTGCTTGCCAGAGACCTCCTGTGTTGGTATGGGTGTTTCTGGCTTCAAACCAGGTACCTGTGTGTGTTTCTTGCCCTGATTTGGTGCAGAAACGTGGCTGGGAACCCTGAAGAGCCTCTTGTTTAGACAAATGAGACTGGGTAGAAACCAGGCTTTGCCCAGTCCGTGTTTTAAACTTGTCTGTGAGCAATAAAAGATCCGGTTCCTGCCGAGGTGAAGGGTTGCGTGTCTCTCTGCTCAGGCCAGGCGGATCTCAGTCCCTGGGCAGGTTTGATCGTACCTGGGTGCAGTCCCTCCTGGTTTGAGGGCTGTTGTTTGTCCCTCTAGAGCTGTTTAGCAGTCTGTCCCTCACATCCTGGCGCTCTGTGTTCCAATTTGGAGACTCCCCTTCATTCGAAAATCCATCGAAAGTGCAATTTGGCAGCAGCCGTGGGGTTTTTTGGTTGGTTTTTTTTTGCTGTGCCAAGAGATTGTGCAGGGAGTTCCTCTGCTTGGCTTGGCCGAGCAGCTCCGGGACTCCCTCCACTCTGCACTGCCGGAGGTGTTGGCACGGGATTCTGGGCGCTGACTGCGCCACCAGGAGAAGCTTTTCTATTCCAGCACCCCTTCTGATTTCCCCATCGCTTATTTCTAGATCCCGTTACTGGGATCCCTCTCCCTCGGGAGCTCACCTTGGAGCCGGGTTCCTTCCCCCGAGAGGGAGACAAATGGAGAGACTGAAAGGCCGGGGAACCGCAGCTGATATTCTGCCTCAAAATTGCAGCCACCAGCGTTTGGTGTCTCTTGGCCTGTCCCCAGGATTTTCTCCAGCCCCTTGGGCTGGTTTGGGTGCTGGAAAGGGCTCTTTGTACCCCATGGGGCCACCATGTACCTGGCTGGGGCTTTTTAGTAGGGCAATGCCCTGTGCCTTGCCTCCCCGCTCCTCACGCGGGGTGAAAATAACTGGGGAGCCCCACGCCCCTCCAAGGCACCGCCAGAAATATATCTGCTTATGAGAGAGGGCCGTAAAACCACGAGGAGCCGGGGAGCGGCTGCGGCCGGGGAGGAATGCTGCCTTCCCAGCCCGATGCCACAGCTGCTATATTTTAATTTTTTTTCTTCTATTTTGGGGCATGCTATTTGGGAAAAGGCTTCCCCCTGTAATTACCAGTTGATTTAATGCGCTGTTTAAGCTGTCATTTACAGCCGCCTGGTACCGAGCGCTTGACAAGTGATGCCTTCAGTCCTACAAAATCACTCCTTGAGCCAGTCACGCCTCAGACGACACCAGAGCCTCCGGGCAGCAGCAGCAGTCGCCGTCGTCTCCTTTTCCTCAATAGAAAAATGTCGCTCTCGCACACGGCCGCCGAGTACATGCTCTCTGACGCTCTCCTCCCGGATCCCGGTGGTTCCCGAGCCAAGGGTCTGCGTCTGGAGCTGCCGAGCGATCGCTTGCTGAAGTTCGTCACCGTGGGGCTTCCCCTTTTCCTTGTCTCGCTGGCTTTCGCCCGGGAGTTCTCCACCGGTGAGTCACGGCTTTTGCACCAGGGATCTTTGTGTCGCGGGCAGTTGCCGGCGGTGGTTTGGTTGTCACTGCAAAACCCTCGTGTTCACACCGGCGTGGTTGCGGTGTGAGGCGGGGCAGCCTGGAAATCCTGTTCTAGGAAGTGTTGTTTCTCAGGGATATTTATTGGTTGTTTCTAATGGATTATTGATCACTGGGAAAGCCCGGGAAGAGCTGTCCTTAACCCCAGGACTGGCGGTGAGGCAATGCCCCACCTTGGCTGCTTGCCCCCAGCACCTTTGGGTGCTGCAGGGTCGTTTCCGAGGAGGAGGGTGCCAGCAGGGCAGCTCAGGGGATACGTCCCGCCAGGGTTTGCGAGGGCAGCACACAGAGGGTTGCATTGATGGTGCGTCGCAACCTCAGGCTAAATCTGGCCTCAGCTGACGACCCACTGCTGCCCCTGGGGATTTGGTTTGACTCCGGTTCCTGGCCAGTACCCACGGCTGTACTTAAAGGGTTTGTGTTCGGGAAGTGATGGAAAAGGCCTTGCTGGGAAATGCAGCGGTGGGGAAGGACAGCTACAAAATGACTGTGAAAAAGGCTTTTTGAATTCACAGTGATGCCTTAGATGTAATCGTCCTCCTGTAAGGTGCTGGCACCTGGCTGCGGAGCTCTCTCTCGTGCTTGCTGGACCCCTGTGGCTGAGATTCACCCTTCCTCTCACCCTAGGCTCACAGATCAGCTGCTTCTCTCCCACCAACTTCACGGGGAAGCAGTCCGCCTATGTTGACACAGCTTGCTGGGACTCCCTCATCCACCATGGCTTTGACGCTGAGGGACACACCATCACCAAATCCCTCTGGGCTCTCAAGGTACAGGTCGAGCTCGCGTCTGGGTGCCCTCAGGTCCCACCTGGGCGTGCGGCGGAGGTGAAGCAACTCCGCACGGCTCAACGCCCACTTGTGTCCTTTACCCAGGTCTTCCCCTACTCGCTGCTGGTTGTGGCGGTGCTCATGTACCTGCCCTACCTGCTCTGGCGTTATGCGGCCGCTCCCGCCCTCCACTCCGACCTCCTCTTCATCATCGATGAGCTGGACAAATCCTACAACCGCTCCGTGCGCCTGGTGCAGCACATGAGGAAGGTCCAGCAGGCCAGCACCGAGCCAGAGCGATTCTGGGAGGAATACGAGAGGTGAGGCAGCCTCGACTGGTCGCTGTGTCCCTCTGAAGTCCCTCTGCATGGCGTTGTGGCTGCAGCCACGTTCAGGACGGATTTTGGTGAAGCAGCTCAGTTTAGGGGGGTGGCTCTAAGTCCCCACTGTGTCCCCTTTGTCCCCAGGGCCCGCCGGGAGAGGTACTTCGAGTTCCCGTTGCTGGAGCGCTACCTCACCTGCAAGCAGCACGCCCACTCCCTGGCGTTCATCTACATCCTGAGGAACCTGCTCCTGCTCTTGTTCTTGGCTGCCACCTGCCTCTACCTCGTCTTCCTCCACCTCAACATCTTCTTCCAGGATGAGTTCAGCTGCTCCATCAAAACGGGGCTGCTCCAGGCGGAGCCCCACATCCCCCTGTTCATCCCCTGCAAGCTGGTCTTCTTCTCCGTCTTCCAGCTCATCAGCCTCTCGGTCGGCAGCGTCTACGTCCTCCTCCTACCCGTCGTCATCTACAACGCCCTGCAGCTCTGCCAGTGGGACAAGGGGCTACTCTCCATCTACGAGATGCTGCCTGCCTTCGATCTCCTCAGCCGCAAGATGCTCACCTGCCCTGTCAATGACCTCAACGTCATCCTCCTCTTCCTCCGGGCCAACATCTCTGAGCTGACCTCCTTCAGTCGCCTCAATGCAGTCAGTGCCTTGAGGGAAGCCACCGCCAACAAGCAGGACATCGATACCGTCATCGACTTCATGACACTGCTGGCTGGGCTGGAGGCCACCAAGCCCAAACACCACGCTTGCGTCCCCGAGGCTGACGGCAGCGCACCCCTCTCCAACGGCGGGGTCCTAGGTAGGCTTTTTCAGTAGAGAAAACTTCTTCACTCTCCTCTTGGCTCCCGCACCACCGGATCCCGCCCTGGGGGTGAGGCTGGATCCATCTGCCGTGGCCCTAAACCCATTGCCAGGACCTTAAGGGGTTTTTTGGGGGGAACTGGGGGGCTGCTGGGGGTCCGTTTCCAGCCAGGGATGGGTTCTGCCAGCTGGGATGCGATGCTACCGCGAGCCCACACGTGGGCAGGAGTTGCTATAGGAACAGAAAGCGGAGAGCTTGCCACTTAAACCCGAGCTCTGGGCAAACCGGGGGGCTGGGGGGGGGGTCCCCATTTTTGGCCCAGCCTGCTGGGAGTGGGGTTGGGAGCTTTAAATCCTGGGGGGGGCTGATGCTAAGGCTCCCTGCCTCTGTTAGCATGGTGCTGGTGGGGACACGGGCTGCGTGGGGAGACAGAGATGGGTCTCCAAGGTAGAGCCACATCCCCTGGGGCCGGCACCAGGCACCGCTGCTCCCTGTCCCCCGCGCTTTGGGTTTCAGGGAGCCGGGGGTGCCCCCTTTGCAGTCCTACGGGGATCCCCGACCTGCACAGCAGGCTCTGCGAGACGGCTCATCCCGGGCAGGGTGGGAGCCAGGACACCTGGGCTCCTTTCCTGGCCCTGAGCACAGACTGAGGGCTGCAGTTTTTAAAAAAAAAAAAACAACCACCCAGATTGAGCTGAATTTAGCATCCTCATTGGCATGGCAACCACAGGGCTAGCACAACTGGCTCTCGGGCTAGTGGTACGCTAGCGGAGAAAGCCCAAGATCCCAGTTTGCGATCGCCCAGTTAATTAACTTCTTCCTCTTCCCTCCCCTTGCCCAGATATGAAGCCTGGAGCAGAAGGGATGGGAGAAGCCTCCCGGGACTCGCTGGGCTCCGCCTGACCCCCAGAGCAAGCAGCAGGCAGGGTGGCTGCTGCCAGGACCTGCCTGGTTGCCCTGCTGGGAACCAGTTTGATCCAATTCCTTGTTGCCAGTGGTTGCTCGAGCACATTAAACTCTGGTTTTGATACAGTCTGGTGGGGTGACGTCTGTAACGCGACAGGGCTGAGCTTGCCCGCTGTCTTCCCGCGTTTGGGGTTCCCCTTTTTGGGGGTGGGGTTGATGTGTCCCTCTTCTCCAGCAAAAAAAGGTTAAACAATCAATTTTTTTGTGCAGAGACTCTCTCGGATGTCTTAGTCCAAGCGCTGGGTGCCACATCGTGCCTCTTCCACACAGATTTCCCTGCTGTTACGGGAGGAGGGGGGAATGGAGGACTAAGGGATGTTCCTCTGAAGGAAAAAAAGATCCAAGAATAAACCGACCTGGTTTATTACCTATTTATTAATTTCCTCCCACCACAAAGCGACACGTCTTCTGCAGCTCCGTGTCCCAGCCCCAGTCTTGGCGTTTGTTTATGGGGTTTTTTGACAGAGCTCCTCTCTCCCCACCCTGTCCACCCCGTAGACGGAGGGAGGAGCAGCAGTGAGGGGTTCAGTTCCTATCAGTGTGTCCTGCTCCTCGGCTTAACATAATTTTTCATAAATTTCATTTTAAATTGGCTCATTTTTTTTTTTTTTTTTCCCCTGCAGCCTTGACTTCAGGCCAAAGAGGAGCCAGAAAGCGTTTAATTAATAAGACAGTAATCAAGCCAGATCGGAAAGGCACGGTGCCAGCAGCCCTGAGCTGCTCTGCGTAGAGGTCTGAGATCTTTCTGTCGTCCCCTCACCTAAATCCCCGGGGAGAACCGGGAGCCCGGGAGGAGAAGCAGCTCCCTCCCTCCGGCTGTTGCGGGCAGGGTGTCCAGGAGGAAGGGGGGTGCGGGCAGCCCCTGGGTGTTGTAGAGCGTGCAGGACCGGTACTCGCAGGGCCACTCGGCCCAGGCATAGCGTAAGCCCAGCACCAGCGTCCCGCAGCCGGCCAGGGCCAGCGTCACCGTGTGGGACTCCACCGCCACCACGGGTGCCGGCAGCCACCCGCATGGGGACAGTTGGCTGGAGCAGCAGACCTGGGTGGGGGGGACAAACCTCCATCAAGGTGGGATTCCCCCTCCCGGCCCTGGGGCGGAAGCTTTTTCCCCCTCCTCACCTCGAATGCCCGTGCATCCCGCCGGCAGAAGACGAGCTCCTGGGTGTAGGTGACGTTCAGCAGAGCCCTGGTCATGTCCAGGACGGCCCGGGTGGGGTACGGCCCCTGGAAAACCAGGTCTTTCTCCCCGTATGCCACAGCCCTGGCGCCCAGGTGCAGCCGGTGGGCCACGTTCTGCTTGTCCCGGGGGTGGATGCTGCCGAGGAAGAGGAGGGAGGTGGGGTTGGTAGCCGATAGCTTCATCCCTACGCCCTCGCTGCCCGGGACTTGCCTGCCATAGGGAGAGTGCTCGTCACACAGATCCACGGCCACGGCCATGAAGGTGCGGGGCAGCCTGGCGTTGGGGACAACCCCCAGGTCGGCTGTTTGGTGCCAGCGGAGACGGGCGAAGCTGTCGTCCGGGCTCTGCCGCCGATAGCTGGACAACTGTGAGGCAGGGCGGGGAGAGCTGGAGAAGCCGTTGCTCCCAAAACCGGTGCTCCTTGGCACCCCGGCAGGACGTATCCACGAATTTATGGCATCCTCTCCCTCCTGCCGGCTTGGAAGCAGCCTCCGGGGTGTGAAAGGATGGGTAAACCCCCTCCCCACCCAAGCATGGCGATGCTGTCCCCTCAGGAGGGTGGGGGTCCTGCCCCTCACCTGCACAAAGCCGAATGGGAGGAGTGGCTCCGTCTGCCCAGCCGATCCGGCGTGGAAAGCGCGGCGCCAGTCGGCGATGAGCGCGGGGAAGGTGCAGTTGTACCAGTCCGTGTGCAGGACGGTGTTGTCCTCGCCTGTCCCAAAAAACGAGAGGCTGGTGAAAGCCCGGTGGGATAATGGGGGGCTGCTGCACCCCAGGGTGGGGGAAAATTGGGTGGGCTTACCCTGGTACCAAGCGACACCCCGCAGCGTCATGTTGAGCAGCGGGTGGATCATGGCATTCCAGAGCACGGAGGGCGTTTGCGGGCCGGAGAGGTGCCGGTGTGGGGAGATGCTGGAAGACAAAGCTGGGCTTAAGGGGATGCAAAGCACAAGGCCAGCCCCGAAGCTGGGGCTTCAGGAGCCAGGCTTGCATGGTTAAAGCAAGCGCCGCGCAAAAGGGGAGCCCTGGGGTCCCCCCCATCCCCTTTACCTGCCAAGATGTGCTCTTGGCATGGGAGGGGATTTTACCCAGAGCGGGTAAAACGATGCGTGGAGGGGACAGGGGAGGTGGGGCAGGAGGGATAGAGCATGCCCCCCAAAAGCGGTGCAGTGTGGGGCAGGAGGTTTTTCCGCTGTGTCTTGTCTCACCTCCCTACGTCTTCCAGCAGCCCGCATGCCCGCAGAGCCCTCTGAGAGGACCAGGCCTCGATGGGGGTGCCCCCCCAGGCCGCCTCCACCAGCCCCACGGGGTACCGCAGAGCCTCGTAGAGGTAGCGCCCCAACAGCCAGCAGACGGCCGAGAAGTAGGTGAAATTCCCGTGGCCCAGGTTTTCTGTTCAAAAAAGCAGGCTGCGAAGGAAAAAAGAGGGGGGGGAGAAGCCATTTCCAGGCTTTTTTTTGGTTTTTTGGAGGCACGTTGCACTCACCGGCCGTCGGGATGGACCACGGCAAGTCGATTTGCTTCAGATCCTCCAGTTCCACGTCGGAGCGGGCAGGCGCCGCGGCGAAGATGCGGACGTAGGGGTAGCGAGCAGCAGCAGCGAGCTCTTGGCTGGCGTTGGCAATCTAGGGAAGGGTCGGGATCCCTGCCTGATCCCTGCCTGATGCCTGCCTGATCTGGCAGGATCGGGCCATGCCACTGGCACTTACCTGCAGGACTGTCATTGCCATGTTGCTCTGCCCACTGCAAAGCCACACATCCCCAAAGTAGATGTCCCGCAGCGTCACGTTCTCTGAGCCCTGCCTGGCCGTCAGTGTGTAGGGACCACCCCGATCCATAGGGTCCAGGACCGTTGTCCATGTCCCAGAAGGTCCTAGAAGAAGAGGATGGTGCTCGCTTAGCTTTCACAACCCCTACAAAGACCTCAAGACCTTCGCAACGAGGTTGGATGAGCAACCAACAACCGGTGGGGATGGACAGGCGACGTGGGAAAGCTTCCCCACTGCGGAGCTGGGCTGGGGAAATGGATTTTGGAAGGTGTCCGCCATCAGAGGGTCTTTCCTCCTGCAGGATCTTAGGGGTTAAAAAGAAAATCCTGAAGACAAATGTGTGTCAGAGCAGAAGCTGCTGGGAGGAACCAGGATTACAGGAGCAGCTTGGTGTGTGTGACACCGAGATGTCTCCAGCTAATTTTAGAGGCGCCGAATCGAGGCGTAAAGATATTCTGCTGGAGTTTAGCGTGGATTTTCTGGCCCGGCTGGGGCGGATCCTGTAGATCTCCTGATAGCAGCGGATCGCTGCTCTCTCACAAGACACATCCGGGCTTTCCAGCTTGTGGAGGAGCCCTTTAGGCAGCAGCTTCACACCCCCAGAGGTGATGAGCAGCCCCCCCCCCCAATCCACTAGGCAGGGAAAGAGCCCACCAGCTGAGATCTGAGATGCCTCCGAGCCCTCCCACCCTCAAGGAAGGCTCTGCCTGCAGAAGCACCATCCTTCAGGGCTTCGAGATCCTCCAAGGGGGAAAACATAAAAAAAAAAAAGCCAGGAGTGCTCTGGAGATTTCCCCGGAGATGGTTTTGACAGGGAGAGGAGCTAAATTCCCCCCCTCCCCTCCGCAGCCTCAGCGTTTGGCTCAAGCCTACGCCGTGCCACCCACTCCAGCGGCAGCTCGGCTCCCGCTCGGTGCCTACGGGATCCCGCTGTTGGGAAACCGAAGTGAGCAAAGGCCAGCGTCGGCAGGGAGGGGGTGGCTGAACTGCCCCCTCCCCAGATCTCCCGGGGAAGGGGAAAGCACGGTCCATCAGCAGGTCTGATTTGGGCTCGAACGTGCTCCTCGGCCACCAAAACCACCAGCAAAGGTCCCGGACTGACCTTTAACTCGTGCCGTCTTCTTCATGACAATGAGGCCGCCGTCCCCAGAGACGACCATGGTCACCACGGCCCCTGGCTCCCCGTAGCCCCACACCATGGCCCCCGCCGGCTCCTTCTGCAACACCATGTGGTCACCGTAGTAGGATGCGAAGCCAAGCGTTGCCCCTAGGATCAACAGACACTGCAAACATCATCTCCAAGAGGCAAAAAGCAACGAGAAAAATCCCCGGTGTGGCCTCCAACTCCCTCTTAAATACAGATTATTTGAGATCCTGCTTAATTGATAGCTTCCTTCAGTCCCGGTCAACCTTACGGTGGTTAAAATCACCAAGGAGCTGAGGAAACGGCAGGATGTGAAGTCCCCAAGAGAGCCCAGCCCTGTGAGGGAAGTCACCTCGCAAAGCACGGGAGTTTGGATACAGATTTCCATAAAAATTCTCCTAATAACAGTATGGAAGAATCCCCACCAGCCCAGTCTTCCTAATAAATACGTTCTGACATATTTTTCCCTCGCAAAAAAATGTTTGGCGAGTGGTGGGATGGGAAACACCAGGCATGCGGCACTGGCAAAGCAGGGACAGGAACAGAGGTCTCAGCCCTGGCACCCCAAAAGCCCCATTTTTGGGGCATGAAAATAAAACCACATTTGAAAGGGGGTCAGGGCAACGTTTGCAGGCATGGAGAGGCGATCTGGGCAGCAATCCCTGTTGTAGCGATGAAATTGGGGCTCACAGAGCCCTGTCTCCTCCGCAGCTCGTCCCAGGCTGGGTTTAACGAAGGAAAGAAATTACGTCCTCGGCCTCTCTGAAATCAGCCGCATTGCTGGTCCCACCGTCTCATGCAACGAGGCTCCGGGAGAGATGAGTTACATAAAAAACCAAGTCGGAGGAGAAAAAAAAAAAAATAACACCCAAACCGAGACGCCAGGGAAGAGACTGGAGGCTATAAAAAGCAGCTGGGAGGAGGGAAGAGAGGAGAGCCCACGAGACGCCGCCGAGGAGCCGCATGCGACTCCCGCCTTACGTAAAGCATCGTCCCACGGCGGCAGCGACGTGCCAAGGACGTCGAAGAGGGGCTGGGGCGGTGCAAGGGGTGTCGAAGAGGGGTTGGGGGGGATGCCAAGGACATGAGAGGGGCCTGGGGGGTGCAAAGGGCCCTGAAGCAGGGCTGGGAGGGTGCCAAGGGCATCCAAGCGGGGCTTAGGGGATGCCAAGGGCCCCGAAGCGGGGCTCGGGGGGGGTGCGAAGGGTGGCGAAGCGGGGCTGGGGGGTGCCAGGGACATCAAGGCGGGGTTCTGGGGGTACCGAGGGCCCCGAAGCGGGGTCGTGCTGCGGAGGCTGGGGGCGCGGAGCCAGCCCCCCCCCCCCCCCCCCCCGGCCTTTACCTGCCGCCACCGGGGCCAGCGCCAGCAGCACCCACGCCGCCAGCAGCACCCACGCCGCCATCCTGGGGGGGACAACGGGGCGTCAGGGCGCCGCTGCCCCCCGGGGGCGCCAGGCCCCGCCCCGTGTGGGCGTGGCAAGCACATGGGGCGTGGCCTAAGCACGCGGCGGAGGGGGGGCGGTTGCCAAGCGACAGCGTCCTCACGACAGCCGGAGGCGCCGGCTCGGCCTGGCCGGGTCGGGTCGGAGGGAAGGGGCCGGGGAAGGGGCCGGGGTCGCGGGGCCGAGGGAAGCGGGTGCGGGACGGCGCCCAGGGGGGACCGGGGGTGCCCGGGGGCGGGGGTCCGGGGGTCCGGGGCCCTCTGTAACCGCTCACCCCACCCTGTCCGGGCAGCCTCGGCGCATGCGCAGTGCGTGGTGGCCGTGCGCAAGCGCAGCGGGCGGGGAGGGGGAGCGCCCCCTAGCGGCGGCGCTGTCCCCCACCCTCTCCCATCCCTGAGACCGCGGGTTCGAGTCCCGGCGCTGCCCGGTCGGGACCGCGGGGGTGCGGGTCGCGGTAAACCCCGGTTGTGCCGCTGCAGGGGGGCCGGGAGAGGCGGCCATGTCCACCTCCTTCTCCAACACCACCCTACGGCTGCCCGCCGGCTTCCAAAACCTGCTGGAGGGGCTGGCACTGGAGGTGCTGCGGGTGCAGCCCACCGACGTGGTGGCCTTCGCCGCTCGGCACTTCCAAACGCTGCTGGAGCAGAGAGAGGGTGAGTGGCCCGGCCTGGCAGCACCCATCCCTGCACCTCCACCCCCACGCTGCATTCATTGCCTGCCCATCCTGCATGGCATCGTGCCTGCCCCGTGTGCCCATCACCCGGGGCGCCACACCTGCCCCTTGTGCCCGTCCTGGGGGACCTCACCCCTTGCTCATCCCTCGTGCCATCAGCCCTGCCCCGCGTGCCCATCCCCGGGGTGTCAGGCCTGCCCCGCGTGCCCATCACCCGTGGCGTCAAGCCTCCTCCTTCCCCAGACACCTCGGCCGACCCAGCGGCGTGGGGAGCCCGGCTGGTGGACGAGGTTCTCACCCAGCCCCCTTGCCAGGTAGGCTGCCCTCCCTGCCCACCCCTCCGGTCCTGAATTTGGGGTGCTGGGACCCCGCACCCACCCTGGCCCTGCTGCCCTTGTCCCACACCACCTAATTTTTAGGTTTTCCTGCTTTTCCTCCAGGAGCCGGAGGAGGACGAGGAGAAGGAGGACAAGGACAAGGAGGAGGAGAAGGCAGGGGAGCAGCCAGGCAGTGTTCCATCCACAGCCACAGTAAGAGACACAGCGCCCGCACCCAAAACGGGGTTATTTGAGCCCAAAACAGCATCCGGGGTACCTGACAGCACCCATCAGCACCGACACACCGTGATTCCTCCCCAAAAATTGTCACCGTGACAGGGGCAAACCCATGGCCGAAGGGGATCGTGTCCCCATGACACTCTTTTTAAAAGGGACACCTCCCTCGGGACCTGACCCGAGCACTCGCCCCAAATCCCCTGTTTGGGGACCCAAAATGAGGTGCCACAACTCAAAAAAAACCCCAGACCCCTCAATTTCCCCACCACCCTTCTCGGAGGCAGGTGATGATCTCCCGTCCCACTCCCGGGGCACTTTTTTAATGAGAATTTTTATTAATGAGGTCCCCGCCGTTATTAGCGACTCTCACCTGAGATTTCTTCCCTAAAAAAACCCGGGTTTAGGAGCTGGGCTGAGCTCGAGACGATATTTTAAGGCTCTATATTTAGGCCCCTGCATCCCCGGAGGTTGTCAAAAATTTAATAGCGTCCCCGGAGTGAAGGAGGGATGTGACATTGCTCCTCTTCTACCCCCCTCCTCCAAGAGCTGAGATGCCTCCCTGGCATTTTGGGGAGCGCGGGGGGATCCCCCCATCTTATTCTGACTGGTGGAAATTCAGGTTTTCCCATCCTGAGTGATTTTAAAATCCCAGCCAGCGCTGAAAAATAAAAAAAAGGAGTGATGCGTCAAAACCGGCTGCTCTTTTTTAGGGGGGGGGGACTGAATCCCCCCACCCATGCTCACCCCGGTTTCTCCCCCCCGCCCTCACTTTCCTGTTTTTCCAGGGGGAAGCCGGCCATATGCGGCGTGCGGCACTCGCCCACGGTGGCACGGGGCACAGCGGGCGGCTCCCCCGGGGAAAAACAGGAAGGAAGGATGGGGGGGAAAAAAAAAAAAAAAAAAAAGCTGGCGGGGACCCCGCGCCGGGGCCGATGCCAACCGGCTACGCCTTGACCCCCCCGGCACCGCCTCACCGGCTGCTGGCTCCCGCTTCGGCAGCCAGCAGCGCTGCCCGCCCAGGGCACCCTTCCAGCACCTAATTCCCTTTTTTTTTTTTTTAATAAGGATTTTTTAACACCTCGGTGCCACCATCTCGAATCACGACGGCGGGATGTTTCCGCCAGCCGTGGTGCCCGTTTCTTCCCCTTTTTCTGAAATACAAGTTATTTTATCGGGATTCAGATTTAGGAGATGCTGGAGCACCCGGAATAGCATCACCCCAATATTCCTTCCTCAGGGTGGGTTGTTTTCTCAGATGAAGGGGCCCAGGGATGAAAAACGCAGAACCTGGAACGGGCTCAAAACCCGCCGTTAATGATTAGAAATGTTCTGGCATTTCGCGTCCCTCCTCCGCAGCCGCAGCCTGCGGGAGACGCCGGCACTCGGTGGCTCTGCCAGGACCGGGGGGGCCATGGCCGGAGCGGATTTTGGGGATGGGGGGGACCGTGTGCCGCTGGCAAAAATGGGGTGCCATCGACTCTTGCGTTGAAACTGCTGCCAACCCCGCAGTTTTTGTGCATTTTTGGGGGTTTACTGGTACCAGGATGATCCTCTCGGCATTTTGCATCCTAGTTTTGGGGCTAATTTTTGCAGATCCTTGATGTGCGAATCATCCTGAAAACCCTTTCCACTCAGCTCCCCCAAAACCCCCCCTCTGGAGCAGGCAGCAATGGATCTGGAGGTCCTAAAAAAGAAAAAAAAAAAAAAAAAAGGGAAAGGGATTGTTTTCCCTTCTAAAAATCCCAGCGGAGTGGATGAGGTTTCTCCTGGAAGCTGGAGCGGGGGTTTCTGGAGCAGAGCTGTTTCCCCCCTGCCGCGCCGGTGGGAAGAGGTGGCGGTGGAAAGGCGGCTTCAGCGGGGAAAGCCGGGTGCCGGCGGGGAACTGGGGGATGCTCGGGGAGCACCCATCTCCCCGGGTGCGGGGTTTGGGTGCTGCTGGGCAGGGGGTTGACCTGGAGTGGCCTTGGGGACGGAGATGGAGACGGGGATGGGAAGGGGATGGGGACAGGGAAGGGACAGGGATGAGGGTGAGGATGGGATGGGGACAGGGACAGGGATGGGGACAAAGATGGTGGGCTTGAGGTTGGGGATGGCACGGGCATGGGGACAAGGGTGGGAACAGATGGTGAGGTTGAAGTTGGGGACAGGGACAGGGATGGGGATGATGAGGGGGATGGGGACAAGGATGGGGACAGGGAAGGGGACAGTGATGGAGACAGGGAAGGGGACGATGATGGGGATGGGGACAGGGATGGAGATTATGAGGGGGACGGGGACAAGGATGGGGACAGGGAAGGGGACAGTGATGGGGACAGGGATGGGGATGGGGACAGGGATAGGCATGATGAGGGGGCCGGGGACAAGGCCGGGGACAGGGATGGAGATTATGAGGGGGACGGGGACAAGAATGGGGCAAGGAAGGGGATGGGGACAGGGACGATGGGGCTGAAGTTGGTTATGGGGACAGGGACGGGGACAGGGACGGGGATGGGGACACAGATGGCGGTGGAGGTGATGGGGATGAGGACAGGGATGGGGATAGTGACAGGGCTGGTGGCAGCAGTGGGAACAGTGCCAGTGCCAGGAATGGGGACGGTGATGCCAACGGGACAGGGATGCTGGCGGTGACAGTGACGATGCTGGAAGGTGGGTGCCACCGGACCCCCAAGTGGGACGCAGCCCCGTGACCCAGCCTGGCTGAGGAAGGCTGGCGAGGCCCGTCAGCACCGGCCGGCTGGGGGGTGCCGGTGCCTGGCTGGGGGGGCCACGCCGTGTTTCGGGGGCCGGCCAGAGCTGGCATCAGTGCGCGGAGCCCACGGGCGACTTATGCAGTTGCTTAGCAACTCCCAAACCCGGATTAGAGGAGAGCGAGGCGGGCAATGCGGGGGGCTGTGGGCTGCAGCCCCCCGCATCGCCCTGGAGGTCCCCCTTCTTTCCCGGGGTCTCCCCGTCTTGCCCCGCCGGCCCCAGCACCTCGGCGTGGTCCAAGGGCGAACGCGGGGTCCGCAGATAGCGCCAAGGGATGGAAATACAGCTGGGTTTGCAGGTCTGGCTGGAAAACACGCCAAATGTGGGGGCTCGGATGCTCCTGCGGGCAGGGAAGTGACCCCCAAACCCCAAAACCACAGAGCCCCCTCCTCGACGTGGAGTCCGCTTTTGGGCGCATCACCCCTGGCCTTCAGCGGATGCTCGGTGGGAGACGTGGCATCCCGCCATGGCCACCCTTCCTCACCATCCTCATCTTCACCATCCTCACCCTCCTTCGGGACCAAGCCCTAAGTAGGTTGCGAAGGTTCTGCCCCCCCCCCCGCCATGCAAACAAACCCGAGGGGCAAACCCCACATTGTATTCCCCCCCCCCAAAAAAAATAAAAATTGCCCCATTTGCTGCCGCCTTGCCCCCCCCAAAAAAATCACCGCAAATTTCAGCAGGGCCCTGTTAAACCCGAGGGCGAGACCCGAAAGCGCTGTTTAAATATTTGCTCGCATCCTCCGCGTGGAATTTTATGTTACACGAAAACTCCGATGCGAGCTGCCGGCTCCTTTAAGTGTTAGGAGGGAGTTGGAGGCTGCGAAATAAAATTGGAGGAGGATAAAAAAAAAAGAGGAGAAAGGGAAAAAAAAAAAAAAAAAAAGAAACACCCCCCCCCAAAAGCCTGGCAGGGGTGTGGGGCTGATAGGCTCGCCCGGAGGAAAGCGCATTACGTAGGCAAGCGGCTCCGCTCAACTTGCCACCTGCGCCGGGAGAGCCGCCGGGGAAGCGAGACCCTGCCGGAGCCCCTCGCCCATCGCTGGCCGCCCACCCGTCCTCCGCCATGGACTGCTGCAATGTAGGTTTTTCCCCCGTCCCTTCCCCCCCCCAGCCTTTTTGTGTTTAATTTATTATTATTCTTGTTATTGGTCCCCCCTTGGAGCGGGGGACGGGGGCGGTGGAGGGGATTTGGGGTGCTGATGGAGGCAGGGGGGGGGTATTTGCAGGGGGGTGATGCTGCGGTGGGTGCTGCACCCAGGAGCTCAGCCATCTCCCTGTGCTCCCCGCCACCCAGCGCCGCTGCAGCCCCCCAGGCCCATACCTCCCCCAAGCCCCCCCACTCCAGTTCAGGATGCGTCCCGCCGGGGCTGGCAGCCACCCCGCACTGCTGCCAGTATTCCAGCCAGGAAAGTCCCCTCTGTCCCCAAATCCAGCGGCCAGACGGGGGGTTCTACTTTCCTGCCCCCCCCCCCCCCAAATTACTCTCCGGGTGGGATTGGAGGTTGCTTACGGATAAATCGGGGCGAGCAGGGGGCTGCACCCCTCCCGTCCTCACCGAGGGTGAGCACCCCTCACCACCCGGCCACCAGCTGGCTTGGGGAGCTGATCCGGCAGAAAACCACCTCCTTTTTCTCCTTTTCTCCCTTTTTTTCCCCCTCCCCCCCCTTTTTTTCCTCTTCCCCCCTTTTTTTTCCTCCTTTTCCCCCCTTTTTCCCCTTTCCCCCCGCCCCGGCTCAGCCAGCAGCACAGGGCAAAGCGCCCATCTGCCCTCCTGGGCACCCCCAGAGAGGCAAAGCCCACCCTGGATTTATCCCCCCCAGATATAGGATTTCTTCCCTGCATATAGGATCCCTGCCGCCCCATATATAGGATTTCTCCTTCTGAATATAGGATTTCTCCCCTGCATATAGGATTTCTCCCCTGGATATAGGTTTTTCACCCCCTGGATATAGGATTTCTCTCCCGAATATAGGATTTCTCCCCTGGACATAGGTTATGCCCCTCCGTATATAGGTTTTCTTCCCTCAGTATAGGATTTCTCCCCTGTATACATGTTTCCCCCATCTCTATATAGGATTTCTCCCATGAATATAGGATTTCTTTCCTAGATATAGGATTTCCTCCCCCAGCTATAAGATTTCTCCCCTGGCTATAGGATTTCTCCCCTGGCTATAGGATTTCCAGCCTTGGCTATAACATTTCCACCCCAGACATATCATTTCCACCTTGGACCCGTCACTTAAGCCGCTGCCGCTCTTTTCCTTCCCTCACCTTTTGTGACGGTCAAACAACCCGAGCAACTTTGCGGAACCGTGGCACGCTCCGAGGGAAGAGTATCCCCCCCTCCCCAAATCTGCAGCTTCCAAATACCCCCCCCTTCCCCCCCCAAAAACCCCCTCCTTTAAGCGTTCCCAGGGCGATGCAAAGGATGCTCCCGCATCGCTGCCAACACCAGAGCATCCAGCACCGGCTCGCTCCCATCTCATTTGGTTTCCCCGTGTTTCCCCCCCCGCCCCATCGGGATGCGGCAGGAGGGGAGTCGGGTGCAGTGAATAATTCTCCGGGGGATGCTTTTATCCCCCTCCCCACCCTCCGGCATCGCTCCCTTCCCAAATTTCCCAGTGTTTTCAGCCGAAGTCCTGAGGAAGGGATACAGGGGGATGCAACAGGCTGCGAGAAGGGGAAACTGAGGCACGGCCAGCTGGGTTTGCACAGCGTGACCTCCCGCTGTGCCGAAAATACCCCCCCCCCCCCCCCCGCTAAAACCCACGGATACTGTATCACAACTCTCAGGGAAGCAGGATCCAGCCCCAGCAGTGGGGGGATTGTGTCCAGGGGGGGAATTAGGGATGAGCAGGGGGGTGAAACATCTTCCCCTGCTGCGCCTTCGGCTGCAAATCCCCAGAGACACCTGCAAAGGACCCTCGTTTTTAGCAAAGAAGCCTCATTTTTAGCTAAAGACCCTCATGTTTAGCTAAGGACCCTCATTTTTAGCAAAGAACGAACCCTAATTTTTACCACAGGGGCTGATTTAGGACCTTATTTAGTGGATTAAATTGGGGGGGGATGCTCTTTTTGGGGTGCTGCCGGCCGTAACCCTCTCGTTGCCGCTGGCAGGAGGGAGCCTGCACGAAGCTGGACGAGGACATCCTGGATATCCCCTTGGACGATCCCGACGCCAACGCGGCGGCTGCCAAGATCCAGGCTAGCTTCCGTGGCCACATGACCCGCAAGAAGATCAAAGGGGGCGAGATCGATCGGAAAACCAAGGACGCCGAGTGTGCCAACAGCACCCGCGGCGGTGACCTCCGCAACGGCGACTAGGTACCCCCCAAAAATTCCCTTATCCCACCCCAAAAATTGGGTCATTTTTACAAGGATGCTGCTCTGAGCATCCTTCCCCGTACCTATTGGGGATGGAGCATCCTTTTCTGTAGCGATTGGGGATGGAGCAGCCTTCCCCAGGATGGAGCATCCTGCCCTGTACCCGTTTGGGATGGAGCATCCTGCCCTGTACCAACTGGGGATGGAGCATCCTGCCCCGTACCGACTGGGGATGGAGAAGGGGTTTTTTTTTCTTCCCAGGAGGTGAAAGCACGCAGGCAGGCAGCAGGCAGGCAGCCCCTGCCTGCCCTAATTTTGGGAGCGCGCCGTAGTAGTTAGCATGGGAAGGCGAAGCCCTAGATTTGAATTGAATTTCTCCCTTAGCAACACCACCCCGAACGCCTCGCCTCAGCACATGCTATTTTTAAAAGCCTGTGTCACAGTCTCCTGGCAGGAAAAGGTAAATTTAAAAGCGCCCACGGTGCCGAGGCCGCGTGGCATCGGGGCCCGGGGGGTGGTTGTGCCATGCCCTGTGCCGTGCCGCGGCGGCACGGTGAGCGGGGAACGGCCCCAGCTACGGGGAGGTTGGTTTGGGGTTAGCGGAGGGGAGGTCTTGCTGCCGGCTCGGCCACGTGTGTGTGGCGGCGCTGGTGGGGATGTAACCGGGATGTAACCGGGATGCAGTGGGGATGCGATGGGGATGCAGTGGGGGCGAACTGAGGATGCAGTGGGGATGCAATGGGAATGAACTGGGGATGCAACAGGGATGCAGTGGGAATGAACTGGGGATGCAACAGGGATGCAGTGGGAATGCGGTGGGGAAGCAGTTGGAATTCAACGAGGATGCAATCGGGATGTGATGGAGATGCCGTGGGGCTGCAGTGGGGATGCAATTGGGGTGCAGTGTGGGGATGCCGTGGGAATTCAGTGGGGGTGCAGTGTGGGTACAGTGGGGATGCTGTGGGAATTCAGTGGGGGTGCAATGGGAATGAGCTGAGGATGCAGTGGGGAAGCAATTGGAATTCAATGAGGATGCGATGGAGATGCAGTGGGGCTGCAGTGAGGATCCAGTTGGGACGCAACTGGGATTCGGTGAGGATGCAGTGGGACTGCAGCGAGGATGCCGTGGGGAAGCAGCTTCCAAGTGAAGCTCATTAGGGCCATGAGCCTCGTTAGGTGAGCTGGGTTCACCCCCTCCCACCAGGGTCCTCTGCCCGGGGGGGCCTCAGGCTGGGTGTCCTCCCCCCGCCCCCAGCTCCTGGCTGCTGGGATGGGGCTGGGTGAGGGCAGGCTGCAGGCAGCACTGGGAGGCAGGCAGGACAAGGGGGCAGGAGCAGGGCACAGGCAAGGTGCAGGCAGGTTGTGGGCGGGCTGCAAGTAGGGCACGGGCAGGGTGTGGGCAGGGCAGGGGAGGGGGAGAGCACGGAGAGGGTGCAAGCTGCAGGAGCAGGGCGTGGGCAGGGTGCAAAGAGGGCAGGGTGCAGGCAGGGGGGAGGCAGGGGTGCTGGCAAGGAGGGGACGGGCATGGAGAGGGTGCAGGATGCAGCAGCATCAGGGACAGGGTGTGGGCAGGGTGCAGGAGCAGGGTGCAGCAGCAGAACATGTACAGGGCGCAGGCAGGGTGTGGGCAGGGTGCAGGAACAGGGTGCAGGCAGGGTGTAGGTGCAGGGTGCAGGAGCAGGGTGCAGGGCACAGGCAGGGTGCAGGGCACAGGCAGGGTGTAGGTGCAGGGTGTAGGTGCAGGGTGCAGGCAGGGCACAGGCAGGGTGTAGGAGCAGGTTGCAGCAGCAGGGCACAGGCAGGGTGCAGGGCACAGGCAGGGCGCAGGCAGGGTGTAGGTGCAGGGTGCAGGAGCAGGGTGCAGGCAGGGTGTAGGTGCAGGGTGCGGGAGCAGGGTGCAGGGCACAGGCAGGGTGCAGGCAGGGTGTAGGTGCAGGGTGCAGGCAGGGTGCAGGCAGGGTGTAGGTGCAGGTTGCAGCAGCAGGGCACAGGCAGGGTGCAGGGCGCAGGCAGGGTGCAGGCAGGGTGTAGGTGCAGGGTGCAGGAGCAGGGTGCAGGCTGCAGCAGCAGGGCGCAGGCAGTGTGCAGGCAGGGCACAGGCAGGGCTCAGGCCCAGGGCTGACCGCTCTCTCCTTGCTTGCAGGGGCCGCCAGGCGCTCGCCACACCCCCCTCGCCGCCGAACCCCCACCGCCCGCCGAGGCCCAGGAGCCCCTGCTTTGCCCCGCCGCCCCCGCATGCGCCCCCCGGGGCCCCCCTGCCGCCGGGCCCTGCCCCCGCCCCCGGCCGTCCCCCCCAGCCCCGGCCGCCCCCCGCCCCAATAAACGTCCCTGCCAGAGGCCTGGCCTGTCCTTGGCACCTTTCGATGTCACCCGGCGGAGCGGTGAGGTCGCAGCGGTGCGGAGGTGGGATGGTGCCGGGGCGGGCGATGCCTGGCCGTGATGCCATACGCGCACGTGTGATGTCGCTGCGGTGGCTGGTGTGACGTCGTACAGGCACGCGTGACACCGCCGTGGGGCACGCAAGCGTGCACGGCATGGCATGACGCCACTCACGGGTGGGAGATGGCGCGTGTGATGCTCTGCAGCCAGGGGTTGGGGGGTGTGATGTCACTGCCCGACATGTGATGGCTGGCGTGACATCATACAGGGGTGCGTGACGTCACTGCTAGACACGATCATGGATGTGACGTCATACAAGCGTGGGTCATGTCACTGCTGGCTGTGTACCGGTGGGCGTGACATCACGCAGGCGCGCACGACATCACTGACGGACACGTGACAGCCAGCGTGATGTCCTACAGGCATGAGTCGGACGCTGCGACACCGCGCACACAGGACGTGGCAGGGCGTGACATCACGGTGACGGACAAGCGATGGCCCTCGGGGTGTGACAACACACGCGCGCCGTGACGCCGCCACCCCGAGGCCGGTGCGATGGGACATCACACGGTCGTAATGACATAACCCCCCTAAATCCCCACAAACTCACCCCAAACCACGGCGCTGGACAGCGCGGCCAGCTTTTAATCAGAAAAAACCCCTAAAAAAAGTGCGTTTCCCCTGCCCGTCCCCCCCCCCGCCCTTTTTAATGCTCTTTTATGAAAAATCCCCCATTTCAACTCATATATATATAAAAAAAAAAAAAAGAAGAGGACCCCCCCCACTCCTCTGGGCAGGGCTGGGGCTGGTTTGGGGTGTTATATTTACAGGGAGACTCGGCCCCCCCAAACCTAGGGGGCCCCCCCAAACTTGGGGAGCCCCCCCGCACCCATTAAACAACCCCACGACGAGTCCAGCTGCTCGAGGCGTCTTTTAAAAAGAAAAAAAAAAGAAAAACACCCAAAAAGGGGAAAAAACCCCCAACCCATCCCAGCAAATGGAGGGGGGTGGTTGCTGGATATGGGCACTCCCTTTTTTTTGGGGTGGGGGGGTGGGGTTGGGGGGGGTCACACCAAGGAGCCAGCCCGGCTCTGTGCTGGCACCATGATGGGCACAGCGCCCGCCCGTGCCAAGCTGGAGGGGGGCAACGACCCCGGGGGGGCAACCGGATCCTGGCGGTGCCGGGGGGCTCCGTTAACCGCGGGGGGCGAGAGGTTGGGGGTGCGTCCCCCTCCCCGCGGCGGGGGTCCCCGATAGCTGCCGGTGGCGGTGAGGATGGAGGCAGTGTCGGAGGGGGGTTTGGCCCCGTAGGGTTTCTCCCGGGCGATGGAGGACAAGGTGCTGGTTTTGGAGATGGTGTCCGAAGCGGGGCTCCTCGCCCACGATGGCGTTTTGGGGGCCACGGCGTCCTCCCTGCCGAGAGGGGACGGTGTCGGAGAGATCGGCACAGGGAAACCCCGCTGTTCCCCTCCCCAGCAAAGCAACGGGGCCCCCCCCCGAGGTTGTGTGGAGCTCCTGGACCCCAAAAGAGGGTGGGGGGCAAGAGGGAAAGGTGGGGGACAGAGGTGGGAAAAAAATATACCCTTGTTAACTCTGAAACCTAACAATGGCTGGCCAAAGATGGAAACCTCCTCCTCCTCGTTAACTCTGAAACCTAGTGATGACTGCTCAGAGATGGAAATCTCCCCCCCCCCATCAACCCTGAAACCTAACGACCGTTAACTCTGAAACCTAGTGATGACTGCTCAGAGGTGGAAATCTCCTCCCCCCCCCCCCCCCCCCGTCAACCCTGAAACCTAACGACCGCGATTTAAATCTCCTCTGCGGGAGGGGCGCCTCACTTGATCTCATTGGCCACCTCCTCCTGGCCGTCACGTTTCTTCCTCCGGTAGCCGACGACCTGGCAGGCGAAGAAGACGATGGTGGCGAGGGCGCCCAGGGAGCCCAGCACGGCACCGGCGATGACGGCTTTGGTGCTGGCTGCTGGAGAGAGACAGAGTTCGCCTCCCCCCGCCTTATTCCCACGGGGACCCCATGGGGACACGGCAGGGACGGCGTGCGTGTGTGTGTCCCCCTGCTCCCCGGCCCCGCGGACACGTACTCACTTGAGTGCACCTCCAGCGCGACGCTGCACTCGGCTGAACCCGCTCGGTTTTCGGCCACGCAGACGTAGAGACCCGACATCTCCATGGAGAGGTTGGTCAGCTTGAGGGTGCCCCTGGCCGGGTCTGCGGGTGACAAATTCGGGTGCTGCCCCTGTGCGTGTGTGTGTGTGTCCCACTTCCGCAGCTGCTTCCCGGGATTTTCCGCTCCCCCCCCCCGGCCCGGTGCCACCTTACCCTGGGCGGGGGGGAAGAAGACCTGCAGGGTGGGGGCCGTGCGCTGCCATCGGTAGGCGGGCGGGGGCTTCCCCTTGGCGGAGGTGCAGCTCAGGGTGACGTTGGCTCCCACGGTGGGGGTCCCGTGCAGCTGGCAGGCGGGGGCGGCCGGCGGCACTGCGGGCACCGGCGTCAGTCCCCGGGGACGTCACCGAGGGGTCGAAGGGAGACGGTGACCCGGGGTGGGGGGGGAAGACCGGCGGGACCTTACCCAGGACGGTGAGGTTGATGACGCCGACGTTCTTGCCCGTGCCGGTGGCATCATCCACCACGTTGACGGTGCACATGTACTGGCCCGAGTCGCGCTCCCGGGTGGCGTTGATGAACAACGAGATGTTGTGGGTGAGGACAGGGTACAGGAAACCCACGCGGGGCTTCAGTTCTGTCTCCTCCACCTTCACCACCCCATCCAGGTAGGTCAGGATCTGCACGGGGGTGGGGAAAAACACCCACTCGGTCAACTCTGGATGATGTCGTAGGAGGGGAAACCCCCCCCCAAATTCCAAATTTTGGGGAGCAGCAGTTGCTGCATGAGTCTGCTCCATCCTCGCCTGCCCTGAGCTTCCACAGCGTGGGCATCTCCCCACTGTGGGTGCCACGAGCATCCCCCCATTGTGGGCACCTCCCCATCACAGGTTCCATGGGCACCATCGTGGGCACCATGAGCATCACCCTATCATGGACATCTCCCCATCATGGGTACCATGGGCACCATCCCATCGTGGGCACCATCCCATCGTGGGCACCGTGTACATCACCCTATCATGTACATCTCCCTATCGTGGGTATCTCCCCATCGCAGGCACCTTCCCATTGTGGGCATCTCCCCATCACAACCACTGTGGTCACCTCCCCATTGCAGGTCCCATTGGCATGCCCCCAATGTGGGTATCTCCTCATCACCATGAGCTTCCCCCGTATTGTGGCCACCTCCCCATTGTGGCCACCACGATCATCCCCCCACTGCAGGCATCTCCCCATCGTGGCCACCATGAGCATCCTCCTATCAAGGGCATCTCCCCACCATGGCTACCTCCCTATTGCGGGCACCATGGGCATCTCCCCATCGTGGGCACCTCCCCATCGTGGGCACCATGATCATCCACCCACTGCAGGCATCTCCCCATCGTGGACACCATAAGCACCTCCCTGTCACGGGCATCTCCCCGTCTTGGGTATCTCCCCATGGTGGGCACCACAAGCACCTCCCTATTGCAGGTACCATGGGCATGGCCCCATCGCAGGCACCTCCCCTTCATAGGCATGGCCCCATTGTAGGCACCATGGGCACCACCCCATCGTGGGCACCTTCCCATTGTGGGCACCACAAGCACCTCCCCTTTGCAGGCACCACAGGCATGGCCTCATTGTGGGCATCTACACATCACCATCACCATGAGCATCCCCCCACCAAGGACACCATGAACTTGCCTCCATCGTGGGCACCTCGCCATTATGGGCACCACCCCATGGTGGGCACCATGAACATCCCCCCATCATGAGAACCTCCCCATGGTGGGTTCCTTCCTATGGCGGGCACCACCCCTTGGTGGGCACCATGAGCTTCCCCTCATCATGGGCACCGTGGGCATCTCCCCATCGTGGGCACCACAAACAGCTCCCCATTGCAAGCACCATGGGTATGTCTCCATCATGGGCATCTTCCCATTGTAGGTACCATGGGCACCTCCCCATCGTTGGCATCTCCCCATCATGGCCACTTCCCCATTATGGGCACCACAAACATCTCCCCCCGTTGTGGGTATCTCCCCATGGTGGGCACCATAAGCTTCACCTCATCATAGAGACCTCCCTACTGTGGGCACCACAAACATCTCCCCATTGCAGGTACCATGGGCACCTCCCCATTGTGGGCACCTCCCCTTCATAGGGTCCATTAACACCTCCCCATTGTGGGCATCTCCCCACCATGGGCACCACGAGCATCACCCCACTGTGAGCACCACCCCATGGTGAGCACCATGGGCACTCCCCCATGGTGGGTTCCTTCCTATGGTGGGCACCACCCCATGGTGGGCACCATGAACTTCCCCCTGTCATGGGCACCACAATCAGCTCCCCATTGCAGGTACCATGGGCATGTCCCCATCATGGGCATCTCCCCATCATAGGGTCCATGAACACTTCCCCATCGTGGACACCTCATTATGGCCACCACAAGCATCTCCCCATCTTGGACACCTCCCCATCGTGGGCACCACAAGGATCTCCCCACTGTGAGTAACACCCCACGGAGGGCACCATGAGCTCTCCCCCACCACAGCCACCTCCCTGCTTGTCCCCCTCCCTCCCCACCGCTCACCTGGAAGGGATCAGCATCTTCCTTATCCAGCAGCCAGGTGACGTAGGGCTTCTTCTGGGAGCGGCTGGTGTACCAGGCGGGAAGCACCACTTGCTGCCCCTCCACGGAGAAGACCGAGCTCGTCCCCACGTGTACCTCCAGCACGGCCGAGGAGACACCTGCCCGTGGCCAGAGAGGGAAGAAAAACGGGACGTGACTCAACCCCAGGTGGCATTTTTCCATAAAAACCCACTGATTGTTGGAAACCCTCCCCGTTCCCAGGGGAACACCCAACAATCCCGCGTTATCGCCTGGAGGACATTTCTCCTCCTTCCCCGCTGCAGGAAGGGCTTTCCGGCTGCTCCAGAGGATGCAGGACAATGTCGGTCCCTCCCATCCCCGTTTCCCTCCCCTCGAAAACAGGAAAACCTCCGACCGAAAATTCCCCCCCGACGCAGGAGACCAGCTCCAGCGGCTGGACACCCCCTTTAGCTCAGTATTGGGGTACCCCTGGCCCCCCGCCACGATGCTGCGCCAGATCCTCATCCCATCCCAAATACCCCATCCCATCCCAAATATCCCATCCCTGCATCCCCTGCATCCCAGCATCCCCAAAACCCCACTGGGAAGGGGCAGTAGGATATGAGCGGGTACCACGGACCGCAGAAGGATGCTCGGCTCCCAGAGGAAGATTATTCCCTGGCTTTGCCCGTACGGCTCAGCCGGAAAATTAATCGGCTCAAGCGAGGTCGGGTTTATGCCGGGATTTTTTTTTTTATCCTGGGGGAACGCCACCGAGGAGCCGCATCCCGGCGGCTCTATCCCTGCATCCCGCCCATCGATCCGTGTCCCCGGCTGGCCCCGGTCCTGCCAGCGCCCCGGGGATGCGCTGGATTGGGATGCGGGGGAGAAAGGATGATGCTACCCTCGCTGTTGCCTGGGATTTGGGGAAAAATCCCTGGTTTTGAAGGATTTAGGGAGCCTCTGATGGCCTCGCCCTCTTTCCTGTGAACTCAGAGGTTTTAATTTGATTTTTCCAGGGTGGGAAGAGGAAAACAAGGCACTGGGGGGTATTTTTAGCCTCCTCCCTGCATCCGTTCATCCCCCCTCCCGGCAAGGAATCGGCGCAGTTTCCGGACGGAGCCTTCCAGCTCTGGGCAGGAAACTCTGCTCCGGCTGATAAGTCTTCCCAGGAATTAAAAAAAAAAAAAATAATTTTTTTTTTTCAAAAATGAACTTGCCCCTTCTCCGGTGAAAAACCAGGAGAATTCAGCCCTGGTCTGGTGAGGATGCTTAAAAATAGCTCACCCAGGCTAAGAACATAAATCCTTAAGTCCCAGCGAGGGGGGAAAAAAAATGCTGCCGGGTGATGGAGACGGCAGCGGGGAGCCCGCCCGCAAATGATATCGTGGGCAAAAGAACTGATATTATTCGTATTATTAATGATATTGAGCTACGGTGGCGAATAAAATACGTAGCGTGGAAAAAGAATGGTAATTCTGTTGTAAGTATATGTTATGATAAAGATAATTGTGTTAAATTTAGAGGAGATATCAGAAAATATAGCTAATGATAATATTGTAATTTTGATACTAAAATAGATAATATGTTCTATAATGATAAATATACGTATATTTTTATAAGAATAGTGATAATAGTGGGGATGTGATAGTGATAATACTGATAATGATAATAATAAGAAGAATTATGGTAGTGATAATAATAATTATAAAAATGATACTGATGTTAATAATAATATAGATCATTAATGATGCAGATGGCATCATTAGATGACATCACAGCTCCTGCACTTCTGCACATCCCCAACAGCTGGGGAAATCCAGGGTTTTTTCAGCATCGTTATAAATAGAATTGTATTAAATTTATATAACCTAAAAGAAAATGTGTGATATATAATTATATTGTAATTTCTATAATAAAAGATAGAATAGTTAATATATATTATATAATAATTATGATTATAATTAGTTTTTTATAATGATGACAATAGTCATGACACTAATAATAATAAATATAGTTCATTAATGATGCAGATGGCATCATTAAATGAATCAACAGCTCCTAAACCTTGGTGCACCCCCAAAAGCCGGGAAAATCCAGGTTTTTCAGCCCAATTCCTCCAACATTTTTGGGGGCAAAAAAAAAGGGGTGATGGGCCAAAGGGTGCCGTGGGAAAATCTGGGCTCCGGAGGGGGAAAAGATGCTGCGGAACCAGGCGGGGGTTTCCCATCACACCCCCGGGCATGAAAACAGCCCCGTGGGTCTCAACCGCGGCAAACCCGCCAGCACCCGCCGCAGGCCGAGCTCTCTGTGTTCTCGCTGGGCCGCGTTAACTCTGAAACCTAATGATGACTGTGTTAATCGTGCTCTGTGGCTGCAGCTTTGCTCTGTCATCCTTAAAGCACGGCGATAGGAGATCACGGCTCCATCGTCTCCCCTCCTGCACGTCAGGGAGAGGTGGATGGAGCTGGATCTGGAGGATGCTTGCTCCCCCAAATCCCCTTTTTCTGGCAAAATTCACCCCAAAATCCTCATTTCGGGCAAATTTGACCCTAAAAAGGGCTGGGAGAGCCAGTGCTCGAGCTGTGGGCGCAGGAACGAACCCTTTGGCATCAGCTCCAGCTTTAGCCACCTCGCTGCTTCAAATCCTCTAATGCTTTAACCAGATCGAAAAAATTAAGCTGCTCCCAGCGCTCATACGCATATCGGCAGTGGAGGGGCGGGGGGGGGAACCTCGGGACCTCCCGGCTGCTATTTGGGCTGAAAAACCTTGATTTTTATCCAGCTGCCCCGAGCTAAGCACCTGCCTGGGTGTTTTCCCTCCGCTCCTGCCCATCTGCTGGGATTTTTTTCCATATGGAAAAAAAAAAAATAAAACCACCTTTAAATTTATCTTTAAAAATACTCTTCAATTTATTATTTTCTTTCCCCTAGGGAATAAAAACTTTTAAATTTTACCTTTCAAAATACTTTTCAATTCTTTCCCCATGGAAAAAAAAAAAAATAAACCACTTAAAATTTTTTCCATATGGAAAAAAAAAAAAACTTTTAATCTCTGCGCACCTACAGCAACCTCAACATTAAACCCTGCACCTACATCCAACCCCCCGTCCTCATCTAGAATCGCCTCATTTCACCCCAAAAAAAGCTGCTTCTTGGCTCAAGGTTCAGCCTCAACCCCCCCAAAAAAAGCATCCCCTCCCCCCCCCAAAAAAAAATCCCACCCGACCCTATAAGCTATTGACCGTATGGGGAATTAGAGGCTGGAGGCGGCTGGGGTTTGATGACCCTGGCCGATAGGATTAAGGCGCTGGAGTCATGTGAAACCGAGACCCAAATTAAATCCCGAGAGACCAAGCTCAGGATTTAAAATACACAGCGGGAATTTGGCCGGGAAAATTAAAAACCACCCAAAACCCCTAAGAAACTCAGAAAAAGGTCGAGGAGCACCTTGGCGATGCGACGCAGTCACCCGGCTTTTTTAAAAATTTTTTTTGTTGTTGTTGTTTTTTGTTTTTTTCTTTCCTTAACTCTGACTATTTATAAACGGGCAGATAGGAGATGCCGGGCTGTGGAGCGGCGTCCGTTGGGAAAATCCACAGTGGCTTTTCTCACGACCCTGGGGTGGGAAGGGGGGGGGGGGGTAGAAAGTGCTGTATCCTCCGGAGAGGCCAAATTTGGGAAAAAAATTAAAAAAAAAAAAAAAAAAATAATACGTGACTTTGCTATAGATAGAAACGCGGTTTAACCCCTTGGTGTAGGAGAAGGCGGCGGCGATGGGATGGGGACGAGGACACCGAGCATCATCCCTTGTTTTGCTTTTTCCTGTCCCAATCCCATATGGACCCTCAAAAAAAGAAAAAAAAAAGAAAGAAAAAAAGGGAAAAAAAGGGAAAAAAAAGAAAAAAGAAAAAAAAAAGAAAAAAGAAAAAAAGGAAAAAAAAGGAAAAAGGAAAAAAGCCACCTATTTTGGGCTCAAAAATGTCTTTCTGCTGCGTTTTTGTGCTCTCGGTCCATATAGCATCATGTCCCAGGACTCGGGAGTGAGGGGTTATTTTTGGGGGGGAAGTGGTGTTCCATCACGTCCCCATGCAAATTTACATCGTCGGGACACGGCGAAGGAGCATCCCGGTGGGATTTAAGGACGGAGCGACCACAGCGCCTCACCCCAATGCCCTTTAACTTTTATAATGGAAATAATAAAAAAAACCCCCAAAACCAAAAAAAAAAAAAACCAAACCAACCCCATCCCTCAAGGAGCAAAACCCAGCGGCTCCGGGAGCGGGGACCCCCACCCAGTGTCCCGCCGGGGAGGAAACGCCGCTGCCATTGTTTTTTGGGGCCGTTTCCTTTCCCCAAAGGCCTCTCCTTCGCCGGGAACGCCAAGGGGACGTTTCCCTTCGGAGCAGCCGTGGCTTTTCCAAAAAAAAAACAACCCAAAACCCCAAAAACCCCCAACCAACAAACCAAACCTCAAATATGGTTGGAAATTTGGGGGGGGGGGGGGGGGAAGGAGGGAAACCCCCCCGTTGAGTGTCGTCGCCCCAAAACCAGCCAGGATAAACTCAAAGTGCCGGAAAACGAGGGAGGGAACAGGTTTTTATCATGGGGAAAAGAAGAAAAATTTGATTTTTTTTTTTCTGCCCGACGCCACGTGGGGAGGTGAATTATCGGCTCCGACGTACCGGGGTCCCCAGGGTGCCCCCCCAATGGGGTGGTTTTCAGTTTGGGGGTGTCGGCAGCTCCAAGGAGCTTTTCCCCGGGGGACCCAGATTTCAGGGCACCCCAAGGAGGGGACGGGGGGTGGGTTGGGGGGGACCGAGGGCACGGAGAGGGGCCGGTGGGTGCTGTGTGCCCCCCCCGGTACCCCCGCATCCCGCCCGGTGCCCCCCTAAAGCTCCCCGGGGTCCTGCCCGGTGCTCCTCGGCTCCGGTCCCTCTTGCTGGATGCCCCCCGGCTGCTCCACGCCCTGCCCGGTGACCCCCCCCGTACCCCAGGGTCCTGCCCGGTGACCCCCCCCCCAGCTCCTCCACGCCCTGCCCGGTGCGTCCCGGTTCTCCTGCCTCTTGCCGGGTGCCCCCCGCCCCGTACCCTCGCTTCCCGTGCGACTCGACGGGTGCCCCCCCCGGTACCGCCGGGTCCTGCCCAGTGACACCCCCCCCCCCAGCTTCCCCGCGTCCCGCCCGGGCTGCTCCGGCCGCCGTGCGTCTTGTCCGGTGCCCCCCCCGGCTCCCGTGCATCCCGCCCGGTGCCCCCCCAGCGCGCTCCGGTCCCCCCGGGTCCCGCCGGCTGCCTCCCGGCCGGTGCCCCCCGCCCTGCCCGATGCCCCCCCCCCGCCCCCGGTGCTCACCCAGCAGCGCAGCCAGCGCCAGCGCGGCCCGGGGCAGCGCGCCCATGGCCGGAGCCGCAGCCGCAGCAGGTGCCGGGGCCGCGCCGGGCGGGGGGGGAACGGACCGGGGGGGGGGGGGGGGGGGCGGACCGGGGGGGCGTGCCCCGCAGGTGGGGGCGGGGCCTATAGAAGGGGCGGGGTCTGTGCAGGGGGCGGGGCCTCTCCCCAGCTCACGGCGGGGGGGTCCCAGCCCCAAGCAGTGTGGGGGTGTCGTGTCCCCCCCCGGGGGTCCAAAGCAGCCCCCCCAGCCGTGAATACCAGCCCTGCACCAACACATTTGTGATGATTAATTATTTGGCTTATTAATTATGATAGTGGGGTTATTAATTATGACATTGGGGTAAATATTATAGGGGTATAAGGGGGGGACCCCCCAGGGAGGCGGGGGGACCCCCAGCCACATCCCTCCCGCTCTGGCATGGCCAAGCATCCCCTGCCCAAGGGCAGTTGGATAAACACCTTAATCCCTAAACACAAATTAAAAAAAATAAATTAAAACACCCAAAAAAGGCCATTTTGGAACCCACGCCTCCAGGCCCCCGGTTTGGGGGAGCCCCGGGATGAATCCTTCCCGGCTCGGCCGAGGTCAGTCTGGTCCTCGATCCAACCGGGGTCAGACCTCAAAGCACCAGCGGAGAGATTAGACGCTGGCGGAGGAGGGAGGAGGAGGAGGAGCAGGAGGAAGGGGGGAATTAATCCCTTCTCGCCCTCGTCTCCCCCCGTAAATCCCGCCTGGCCGCTGGGATTGCAGGATCCGGGCTCGGGGAGTGACCTGGCCAGATCCCACCGGGCTCTCCCGGTTCCCCTGCCCGCAGCCTCACCTCCTGGTCCAGCCAACGCTGCTTCTGGGCTCCCGGCAGAGGCTCTTTGGGGTAGCGCACCCTATTTTGGGGCGATTTACCCTATTTTGAGCACTGGGAGCAGAGGGGGAGATCTCCTCCTCTTCCTCTCTCCATCATCTCAGGGTTCAGCCACATCCGAAGGCGACACCGACCCCCCGCCGGGCAGCGGTCCTCGTGTTTTCAGGTTTGAGGCAGCTCCGTGGGGAAGGAAACCGGCTCCCGCAGCGCTCACCCCACCCCCCCACCCCCCCGTAAAATAAATCAATTAAACATTTCTCGCCATAACGACCCCTGGAACAAAGCCCCGGTGGAAATATCCCAGGAAAAAACCCTCCGCGCCCCCCTAAAATTCCTGCCTCGAGGAGGAGAAAGAGAGGTGCCGCAGCCTGTACGTGTTTGCTTGATTTTATTAGGACCGACACATTCATCGTATGTCACAACTTCACCGATCGATGAGCTTTAGAAAATAAAAAAACAACCAAAACCGCCAGCGCCAGCCAGCAAGATAATGGGGCTTATATAGTAACACGTCTGAAAAAGGCATTAAATGCATCCTCCCCCATCCCCATGTCCCCCCGTCCCCATGTCCCCCCCCCAAAATCCCCCTTCCCCATTCTCACAGCTTTGATTGTATCCATAAGCATGGTTCAACAAAAATAAAAATTTAAAAAAAAAAAAAAGTGTTTCCCAGCTGCCAGGTAATTCTCACAAAGAGGTTAACTAGAACTCAGGGGGGAAAAAAAAAAAAAGACCCAAAACAAAATAAAAAGAAAAATAAAAAGGCCAGGAATTATTTTAATGTTAAAAAATAAAATAAAATAAAAGCAGATATGGCAACGCTACTAGTAAAGTGGAATACATCACAGAAACCAAAGTCTTTTTTGCAGGCAACACTGTTTGGAGAGAGGAGAACACTTGACGGGTGAAAAAAGTGAAGTTCTAAATTATATACAATAGTATCTAAGGGTGGCTTTGAAAAACAGTCTCCTTTAATGTGATTCAAGGTTTAACTTGCCGTTATCTATTGCTTATTTATTCAGATCCATAATAACACTTAAGAGAGAGACGGATGCGTAAAAATGAGACACCGTGGAATAAAGAAAAACCAAAAAAACCAGCTTTTTGTATGAAAACACCACGTGTACGTGCTTGTCCAATGTGGAATGTACCTACAGTCGTTTCACGGGCCGGGGGCTTCTCCTCGCCGCGCCGCTCCGGTAGGAAAACCGGCCGGTCCATCCGGCAAGAGAGCCGGGACGCGCTTTGCTTGCTGGGGATGAGCTCGCGGGAAGCGCCCCACAAGCCTCTTTTCACCCCAAAACTCGTTTCCAGGCGGAAGAGTCCGACTTGCCCAGCTGTGAACGGACAGGATCCGAAAGCGTCTGGTAGCGAGATGGAAAAAAGGGGCGGAAAGCCCTAATCCTTATGAAGGACGAGACTCAGTTGTTAAATTTTAAGGGGTATCCGATGGCTTTTTCCAGGCACTCTACCAAAGAGCCGGCGGAAAGAAAATCCCTCTCCACTTCCACAAATTTGATGTAGATGGATTTGGGCGACACGCCGGGCTCTACGACGCAGTTCTGAGATAAAAAGGCGTTGATCCCGACCCAATCTTTGCTGAAGGTTTTGGTGTTTGCCTGAAAGTGTAAAAACAGGCACTGCTGGAGAGTCCGGACCTCGGCGATGCCGAGGTAACAGTAGATAATCCGGGCGGATTCCATATCCACCCGGAGGGAGGCTTGAGGAGAAGGGACCTCCAGCTCCCCCTGAGTCTCGCTGCCGGGATCGGGCCCCCTGTGCTCGGCGAGAGGGGAGGGGGGTTTCTCGTGGCACTCTTCGTAACCGATGGCGTACAAGCCGGGGCTTTTGGGGATCCCTCCCGGTAATAAATACTGAACGACGTTTCCTCCGGTGGGTTTGGAGTGAGCGATGGGTATCCAGTCGATCTCCATGTGCAGCTCGAGGCACCTGGCTTCGCTAATGGTGATCTCCAGGAATTTATAATAAACGTTTTTCCAGTTCATTTTCTGCACTCTGGTCATGATAACCCGACCCTCCGGTTTTTCCGAGTTGAAATATTCCCGGAGCCGTTTGCCGAGGGGTACCTGCGAGCTGATCTCCGCGTAGTGGTAACGGATATCCTCCTTCCAGCGGGTGTTGTAACCGATGCCGAAAATGGCCAGTTTGTTAGAAAGATGGAGCCTGGAGAAGTCCGTCCAGCTCTGAAACAGCTCCCACTTCAACTGGACCGACTCCAAGATTTGCATAATATTCTGCATGACGTCACGCTTCCTGGAAATTAAAAAACACGGAGAGAAGGATAAAGGCATCAGTTAACTGGAGCTGCAAAACCATCCTGGCAAACGCACCGACTTTCGGGAAACAGGAATCCCTGCCGGCTTTCTTGGCTGCTTTTGGGCAATGGGTATTTTCTTACTGCATATGTCCTCCCCTAGCAACATATATATTACTAGGGGAGGTTACGGATTATAACACCACCTTGATAGTTGTTTTGGTGGGCTTTTTTAAATTAAACTGACATGGTTTAGGCCCAGCCGGCAGCTGAGCGCCACGCACCACTCGCTCACCCCTCCCCCGGCAGGATGGGGAGGAGAACAACATGGGAAAAACAACGGCAAAGCCTCGAAGGTTGGGATAAGGGCAGTTTACTGGGACAGCAAGGGAGAGGGAAACAATCAACAACAGCACTGATAACAGATATTCACAACAGGTGAGAACAGAGAACAATTTACCCATCCACCGACCGACTGACCAGACACTCAGCCTGTCCAGGAACCACACCGAACGCGCCGCCCCCCCACTGCCCGACTAGCCCCCCTTTTTTGGTGAGCATGATGTCCCATGGTATGGAATAGCCCCCGGCCAGCTTGGCTCACCTGTCCTGGCTCCTTGTGAAATTAACTCTGTCCTTGCCAGAACCAGGACATTATCCACCCCTTATTCCATACCATCTACATCATGCCCAGATTATTTCACAGACACCATTCTCTTACTCCATGGGCCATCGCTCTAAAGTGTCCATCGAGTTCACTTAGTCCATGGCTTTGGGTTCCATCTGCCATTACAGTCTCTCAGAGCAGGAACAATGGCACGTGCTGCTGGATTGTTGCACGCTGCATCCAGAGATTTTCACGGCCGGTGTATCTGGTATGGTCCATGATTGCAGTCTGGACATCAAAGATGTGACTTTCGATGAAGTTCCTGGGCACCAGTTGAAGTCAGTTCTAGTTCCAAAGTCCAAAGTTCCAAAGTTCCAAAACCCAACTTTTGGGTGATTCTTATGGTCATACCATTGATACAGTATATAGCTATTAATATCATACAATTTAATTTATTGGCTATTTTCACCCAAAATCAAATCCCCTTGGGGTACACACCGGACTTCCCCATCCTTTCTCATCACCCACCAAGTGCACCCTGGACCCTGAGCAAAAGCAATCCCGCAGATGGGCTTGCCTTTACCTGAAGCAGGGATAACCCAAACTGTTTTACCCAACATATTTTTCATGCGCACTACAGGAACTTTATCTCCTTCTACTGGGTGTGGAAATTTTGATTGGGCAGGGCCAGCTCGATTGGCAGATCCCCTGGTGTTAACTAACCAGGTGGCCTTTGCTAAATGTGTGTCCCAGTGTTTGAGGGTCCCACCACCCACTGCTCTCAGGGTAGTTTTTAGCAGTCCATTGTACCTTTCCATTTTCCCGGAGGCTGGTACATGATAGGGGATGTGATACACCCACTCAATGCCATGCTCTTTGGCCCAGGGGTCTATGAGGTTGTTCTGAAAATGAGTCCCATTTGTCTGACTCAATTCTCTCTGGGGTGCCATGTCGCCACAGGACTTGCTTTTCTAGACCCAGAATAGCGTTCCGGGCAGTGGCATGGGGCACAGGATATGTTTCCAGCCATCAAGTGGTTGCTTCCACCATTGTAAGAACATAACGCTTGCCTTGGTGGCTTTGTGGGAGTGTGACGTAGTCGATTTGCCATGCTTCCCCATATTTATATTTCAACCATCATCCTCCATACCACAGAGGCTTTACCCTCTTGGCTTGCTTGATTACAGCGCATGTTTCACATTGATGGATGACCTGTGAGATGGCGTCCATGCTCAAGTCCACCCCTTGATCACGGGCCCATCTATATGTCGCATCTCTTCCTTGATGGCCTGAGGTGTCATGGGCCCACCGAGCTATAAATAATTCACCCTTACGCTGCCAGTCCAAATCCACCTGAGCCACTTCAATCTTGGCAGCCTGATCCACCTGCTGGTTGTTCTGATGTTCCTCAGTGGCCTGACTATTGGGTACGTGGGCATCTACATGACGTACCTTTACAACTAGCTTCTCTGGCCGGGCAGCAATATCTTGCCACAATGGGGCAGCCCAGATGGGTTTGCCTCTGCATTGCCAGTTGCTCCGCTTCCACTGCTGTAACCACCCCCACAGGGCATTGGCCACCATCCATGAGTGAGTATAGAGGTACGGTGTTGGCCACCTTTCTCTTTCAGCAATATCTAAAGCCAGCTGGATGGCTTTCACCTCTGCAAACTGGCTCGATTCACCTTGTCCTTCAGCAGCTTCTGCAACTCGCCGTGTAGGACTCCATACAGCGGCCTTCCACCTTCGATGCTTTCCCACAATGCGACAGGACCCATCAGTGAAGAGGGCATATGGTTTCTCATCTTCTGTTAGTTTATTATACGGTGGGGCTTCTTCAGCACCTGTCACCTCCTCCTCTGGCGACATTCTGAAATCTTTCCCTTCTGGCCAGTCTGTGATCACTTCCAGAATTCCTGGACGACTGGGGCTTCCTATTCGAGCCCGCTGTGTAATCAGTGCAACCCACTTACTCCACGTAGCATCGGTTGCATGATGTGTAGAAGGAGCCCTCTCTCTGAACACCCAGCCCAGCACTGGCAGTTGGGGTGCCAAGAGGAGCTGTGCTTCAGTGCCAGTCACCTCTGAAGCAGCTCGAACCCCTTCATAGGCTGCCAATATCTCCTTTTCCGTTGGAGTGTAGCGGGCCTCAGATCCTCTGTATCCCCGACTCCAAAACCCCAGGGGTCGACCTCGAGTCTCCCCTGGTGCTTTCTGCCAGAGACTCCAGGTAGGGCCATTCTCCCCGGCTGCGGTGTACAACACATTTTTTACATCTGGTCCTGCCCGGACTGGCCCAAGAGCTACGGCATGAACTATTTCTTGTTTAATTTGTTCAAAAGCTTGTCGTTGCTCAGGGCCCCATTTAAAATCATTCTTCTTCCGGGTTACGTGGTAGAGAGGGCTTACTATCAGACCGTAATTCGGAATGTGCATTCTCCAGAAACCCACAACGCCTAAGAAGGCCTGTGTCTCCTTTTTGTTGGTTGGTGGAGACATGGCTGCTATTTTGTTGATAATATCCATTGGGATCTGACGCCGCCCATCATGCCACCTTATTCCTATAACTGGATTTCCTGCGCAGGCCCCTTCACCTTACTTTGTTTTATGGCAAAGCCAGCCTGCAGCAGGATTTGGATTATTTTCTTCCCTTTCTCAGAAACTTCCTCTGCTGAGTTGCCCCATACAATGATGTCATCAATGTATTGCAGGTGCTCTGGGGCTTCACCCTTTCCCAGTGCACTCTGGATCAGTCCATGGCAAATGGTGGGGCTGGGTTTCCACCCCTGGGGCAGTCAATTCCAGGTGTACTGGACGCCCCTCCAAGTGAAGGCAAACTGTGGCCTGCACTCTGCTGCCAAAGGGATCGAGAAAAATGCATTAGCTATATCGATTGTGGCATACCATTTGGCTGCCTTTGACTCCAGTTCATATTGAAGTTCCAGCATGTCTGGCACGGCAGCACTCATCGGCGGTGTGACTTCATTCAGGCCACGATAGTCTACCGTCAGCCTCCACTCTCCATTGGACTTCCGCACTGGCCATATGGGGCTGTTAAAGGGTGAGCGGGTTCTGCTGATCACTCCCTGACCCTCCAGTTGACGAATTAGCTCATGGATGGGAACCAGGGAGTCTCTGTTGGTGCGGTATTGCCGCCAGTGCACAGTTGTAGTAGCAATTGGCACCTGTTGCTCTTCAACCCTCAGCAACCCTACAACAGAAGGGTCCTCCGAGAGACCGGGCAAACTAGACAATGGTTCAATTTCCACTGCTTCCAAGGCAGCTATTCCAAAAGCCCACCGGTAGCCTTTTGGGTCTTTGAAATACCCTTTCCGGAGGTAGTCTATGCCCAGGATGCGCGGAGCCTCTGGCCCAGTCACAATGGGGTGCTTTTGCCACTCATTCCCAGTTAGACTTACTTCAGCCTTCAACAGAGTCAACTGTTGGGATCCCCCCGTCACACCAGAAATAAATATCGGTTCCACCCCTTCATAGTCCGATGGCATTAGGGTACACTGTGCACCGGTGTCCACTAGGGCCTTGTACTCCTGTGGGTCCAACGTGCCAGGCTATCAGATCCACACAGTCCAATACACCCTACTGTCCCTTTCCTCCACCTGGCTGGAGGCAGGGCCCCCTAATCCTGCTCATCATATTCACTACTCATTTCTTGCAGAAAGGACTTAGAAGTCCCTTCAAGAGGATCATAAGTGCGATCAGGCCTTCCACTTGATCTGGGGGGCTGCCCGGTGGAAACTGGAGCAGCATTCTTTCTGGAAGAGTCCCTTTGTACAGCTGTCTTGCCTTGTAGCTCGTGTACGTGTGCCCGCAGGGTTGAGGTAGGCTTCCCATCCCATTTCCTCATGTCTTCTCCGTGGTCACGCAGATAAAACCACAGGATACCTCGTGGTGTGTATGCTCCATATCCCCTCTCCGGAGCAGAAAAACGCTTACTCCTAACAGCTGAAATACGGGTCTGCGCAGGTGTGGAGTACGATATATCCTCTTTGAGTTGCCGGACGTCGTGGGACAGTTTCTCCACAGCCGAGACGAGGGAGGAAGAAAGGCTCTCTTCATATTGCCAGAGTTGGCCAGCCACTTCATCCACTGTGTTTGCCTCTTCACTCTTCCAGTTGATTACTGCCAGTGAGTTGGCGTACGATGATGGTGCACTTCACACAAATTTTCGCCACATGGGTTGGGTACATTGGACTTCACTGGGGTCTGTGAGCAACTGTGCATTGTCCGGATCATAATAAACCATTTCCCGCACAGCTAATTCCCTCAGATATGGGATACCTCTCTCCATGGTGGTCCACTCGCCCGGCCGACATAGGACATCTTCGCTGAAAGGAT
Source organism: Grus americana (assembly GCF_028858705.1). Lineage (NCBI taxonomy): Eukaryota > Metazoa > Chordata > Aves > Gruiformes > Gruidae > Grus > Grus americana. The sequence continues at coordinate 7,892,443 of NC_072875.1, forward strand.
ACCTTTCCCTCACACTTGACAGGAGTCGCCTCCAGAGGCTGAGGGCCTGTGCCTTCTTCCCAATTGCCTTGTCAATGCCCCCTTCCCTAGACAAGGATCCCAGCTGCTTGGCCTCCCTGCCCTCCAGTTCCAGGCTACTGGCCCCGTTATCCCAGCAGCGGAGCAGCCAGGTAATAATGTGCCCCCCTGGAAGGCGGCTGAAATCTTTCCGCATATCTCGCAGCTCACTCAGGGACAGGGATCGGGTGATCACTTCTGGTTCTGGCTCTTCTTCTTGTTCTCGTGATGGTCCTGGTTCATCGTCATCTCTCACTAAGCGAATCGATTTCCTTGTGTATTTCTTTTTGTGTATAGGGGCGACTGATACTGGTACGGGTTGATCTTTTGGCTCGGCTACAGGGCCTGTTGCGGGGGCTTGGGCAGCTGCAGGGCCTGCTGCGGGGGCTTGGGCAGCTGCAGGGCCTGCTGCGGGGGCTTGGGCAGCTGCAGGGCCTGCTGCGGGGGCTTGGGCAGCTGCAGGGCCTGCTGCGGGGGCTTGGGCAGCTGCAGGGCCTGCTGCGGGGGCTTGGGCAGCTGCAGGGCCTGCTGCGGGGGCTTGGGCAGCTGCAGGGCCTGCTGCGGGGGCTTGGGCAGCTGCAGGGCCTGTGGGTCCGCTCTCTTCCCCTGGATGGTGCTGTCTACTCTCAAGCAGTGTTTGATAGATTGTGGCCAGGGCCCAGCACAGTGCAGTAAGTTGTGTCTCCTTAGAATCCCCACAGCATCTTCCTTTCAAATATTCTACCATTTTATGAGGGTCTTGCAGCTGTTCAGGAGTGAAGCTCCAAACCATTGGGGGTGACAAGGTCTCTAGATACCCGCCCATAGTCTCCCACATGCCCTGCCAGCCCTGACCATTCAGCCTTGGGGAAGATCCCTGGGTGGTATTCTTGAAACAATTTTTGCTAACCCTGAACAGGAGTTGGAAAGCATGCAGGAGACCTAGCAATAGGAATATACTGGCCTGAACATTCCAAGGGTATTCAAAATTATCAAAAATTGTTGTGACCAACCAAAAGGGAAAAGGGGAGGTGAAAGAGTGGGAGAAGGTATCCCCCCCGTCTTCCCCATAGATTGGGTGCAATTATTAATCAATTCTGAAAGATACTGGGCAAGGTATGGGCCTGACCGAAATGCTACGTACAAGTACCAGCTCAGACTCATGACTGTCAATGATATCATAAGTCGATATCACACAGTACAACAATATGAGAACAGGAACCCCTCTCCCAGAGGTGATAAACAGCGCCGCAGGGATTACATAGAGTAAACACGGGTTTACAAACCAGAGCCATGTGACCAAACAGAACATCATTATGACCAGCGACTGTTTCAATAACATTATAAATTCTTATAACAATTTTGCTTTAACACACTTGGGTCAGACTTGTCCTTATCACAACCCCTTGTGCCCCACATTGGGCGCGAAAAAGACTGACGCGGTTTAGGCCCAGCCGGCAGCGAAGCGCCACGCGCCGCTCACTCAGCCCTCCCCCGGCAGGATGGGGAGGAGAACGGAAGAACAACGGCAAAGCCTCAAAGGTTGGGATAAGGGCAGTTTACTGGGACAGCAAGGGAGAGGGAAACAATCAACAACAGCACTGATAACAGATATTCACAACGGGTGAGAACAGAGAACAATTTACCCATCCACCGACCACCGGACATCCCGAAACCTCGCTGCCCCCCCACTGCCGCTGCCCCCCCACTGCCTGACTAGCCCCCTTTTTTGGTGAGCATGATGTCCCATGGTATGGAATAGCCCCCGGCCAGCTTGGGTCACCTGTCCTGGTTCCTTGTGAAATTAACTCTGTCCTTGCCAGAACCAGGACATAAACTCAGCAAAACCAAAGAAAAACCCACCCCAAACTCCTTCCAATCTCTCAGGCAAACTACAACCTCTGCTGGAAATCAGATTTCACTCCGAAAGTTCTGCAGGGAGTAACCTGGTAAAGAAAATGGGAGCCGATAAATCCCCAAATTCACCTTCTGAGAAAGATTTCTGCTCTTAGCAACTCCCCAAAAACCAGGTGGTGAAAACATCCTGCTCCTACCTGAGCTGCTTCAAAGCGATTGCAAGCAAACACATCTCTGGTGCCGCTAAATAAATGCGAATTCAGTTACCGGGTTATTCCTTACAGCCACGTGTTCCCACTGGCACGCAGTCTGTCGCAGATGACCGCAACCGCATCCCTAATTTGCGACCACCACTCAAAACGCCTCCACCTCGTCATTACCGCAAAATTAACGTGGGTGAACGGGGCTGTAATTGTAAAAAAAAAAAAAAAAAAAAACCAAACCAAAAAACCCCACAAATGCTCAGTCCCGGCACTGGATCAGAAACATGGCTCAAGGAACAGACAATGCCCGGACACAACCGACAGCGGAAATCCCTCTGGATATCTGATAAAAGAAATCCCTGCGTTTCCAAAGATTTCTTTTCACTCTCAGTAAACGACGGCGGTATCAAAGCGAGTTCCCACGGCAGGATTTACGCTTTGCTAAGCGATCAGGAGAGAGCGTTCGCGCACGCCTGAAGCGAGCTGGAACAGCTTCCTCCAGGATGAATGAGACACTCAGGGTGTAATTAGCTAGTAGGGAGAACTACTCATTTTAGGAGTTATTGTCCTATAATCAAAGCTGTAGGAAGATAACGCGACTCGTTTGGTAACGGTGGAATCTCTCTAGGTCCAACAAATGGGATTTAAAAGCTTGCTGCACGCAGCTCCCCTCCCTTTTATCCATAAAGCCAAACCACGATCGCACGGGGGTCAGCGCGTCACCAGGAGGATCCCTCCTCCTCCCACACCCCACCAGGAGAACATGCTGCATCCTCAGTCCCTGCTCCAAGCGACAATGGTTTCCTTCTGCGCGACACACCTGAACTCCCCTCCTCCTGTGGGCTCCTTCGCAAAGCTCACTTAAACTCCCTAAAATCAGCCTTTCTGCCCAATAAATCCCCACAAGGACCAGGTGGTCTCTTTTGCCATCATATACGGGTTTGAAGAAAAAAAGTGGTTGAGACCTGCAGCCCCTTCCCGCAGCACTGGAGAGGTCCAACCTCATCTCAAAATGCTGCTTTTAGAGGTGTAAACACAACGCACGTGATTTGGGACAGTTCTCCAAGCGCCGGTTGTCCTTCAGGTGATGCGGTGCCTGCAGGGCAGACTGAAGGCACCGGGCTCCTCACCGAACAACCTGACACACGACGGTTGGCGCACATCAGCTCTGCAAACCTCCAGTGGGGTGTCCAAACCCCCCAAACCAGGTCCAAGCAGTCCAGGCTGAGATCCCAAAGCCAGGCTCGCTCCTGACGGCGACGGGAAGGACGGCGTCCATCAGCACGTCACACGTCTTAACTATTGAGCAGCAGCAACCGCGCCAGAAAATTCCTGGAGAGATCTTGAAAGGCGTTTTGGCAAGTGCATCTCCACCATGATCGGAGCGTGAGTGAGTCTTCTGAGCATCAAGGAGGGGACCTGCTTGGCAAGCGGAGCTGTGTTTGAGCCAGGGGGGTTTAAAAAACCCTGCTGCATCCTCAACGAGCTCCCGCTTCTTATTTTAAGTTACTTCTGAGGAGTCACTTCCACTTCCCCCTGTCCAGCAGCAAAGGAGGCGGCAAGGAGAGAAACACCATACAGGAAAAATATGTATTTACCCCAAATCTGTCTATATTTACATACAAACGCCGCAGCAATACAAGCCTGGACCGTTTTAAAGCTTCTCTACGCCTTCCCTGACGCTTCTTCAGCAGCACAGCACCGCTACGCTTGGAAAAATGCCTTTTTATAGATGTTTGGAAGTGCAAGTTCACCTTCTGGGGACAAGACGGACAGACAAGGTGACAAACGTGTCACCTCGTGTTTGGTAGCACGGAGCCTGCGTTTTCCCGCTGTGATACGCTCACGCGACTCGAGACAGACAGCTGAACTCAGCTGACGGAAGCAGTCCCATCCAAACCCAGAGACAAGGAAAAACAGCGTGGGTAGATTTGTATTCAACAGTGGAGGAACAGAGCTAAGAACCAAAAGGAAAAAAAAAAGCCCCCACCTTTATTAATTAGACTATAAACGCAATTGCTAAGTTTAGTTCGGCATAAAATAGAGCTGAAGCTCTGGTGGAAAAAAAAAATAAATTAGTCACTCATCAAATTGCTCCTGCTGGGAAGAGGAATAATTTCGCTAGAGATGAGCCCTGGCAGCACCTCGCATACGGGAGAGAGGGGTTTTCCATGGAGGGAATCCATCACAAGAGGGAAAAAAGACATTTTAAAAAGGTCTGCTTTTCAGTTTTAGCATCTCCTCTTCCCACTTACAGCAGGACTCGGCAGCTGCCCTGCTGAGCTTCACTTTTCCCGGCTCTATCAGCATCTCCATGACTCGGCCGAGGAGAAGTAGAAGCAGTAATAGTCAAATTGTTACTATTATTTATTTTCGAACAGAAAAGTCTGAGATAGCAGAGGGTCTGCCCTGTGTCAATGCTGTGTGTCCCAAAGCAATCTCATTTTTCATCTGCAGAAGGTGCCCTAGAGCTGGATTTTACCAACCACCTCCGCATTTCTTTCTCCTCGGAAGCTTTTACAATTCAGATGAGGAAAAAGATGGGAGATGCAGTGCAAATCCGTTCTAAGGCGCTGTTTCCAAACAAAAGCAGACTTCAAAGAGGCCGAAACAGCTGGTTTCAGTGAAGGACCCAGCTCCCCAAGCTTCTTCTACTTCATCTTCACAAAGCCCGCAGTGAATAAAACCGCTCCTCGAATAAATTTAAAATAGCAGAACAGAGTCTTAAGCAGCGTTTTACTTTTCAAAACAGTTTATTTGGAGGCAGCAGTGTGCCGAGGGGACACAACAGCGGAGCTGATGTGGGGAAAAAAAGAGTCCAGCTGACAGAGCACGGGACCCACGCACAGCTTACCTATTGCTCTTCGCTTCCTACACTGCCTAAAATAAGGCAACCCGGGAAATATACGTCCTTGTATGTTTTTGGAGGCTGGTTATTTACTACCTGAAGCTAAGAGAGGCAGCGCCGTCCATGCTAACGTGTTGTGCACGACGCATTAGGTTTGTTGATGCACGATGGGGCCGAGCTGGCAGAGCAGCCACAGAAAAGCGAGTTGCCTGTTTCCGCAGGTTTGCGGTCAGTTGACAGCGACAGCAGCCTCATGCATGTGGGTTTTATCAGGAAAAGAAGAGCCAGAATAAATTCCAGCGCTCAGAGATACATTTCCTATGGCAAGCAACTTGGAGGGACTCTCGCACAAGCTCTGCTAGGAAAAATAATGTCATGGTGCACGTCTGCTCCCGTGGTTTTCTGCAAGGTGCTTAGCTCCCTCAAAAAAACAAACCCTTCCAAAAATCCTTCCGAAATCCCAGGGGAAGAAAAGGAGGAAGCAAAAGACAAGATTTTTGGCAATACATGTGCTTACAGCCCAGCATCGCCACATCGCAATTTCTCCACAGCAAAAAAAAAAATCGCAGCGCGAGGTTCAGCAAAGGATCTGAATGCTCCGCCACTCCCTCTGATTTTATTGAGATTGTTTCGACTGAAAATCTGCACATTCCCGAGAACGCAGAAGAACTGAAGCCCGACCTTATTCGAAATAAATTACATGTGTTTTAAAACGCTGGCCAAAAAGGCAAAAAAGTTTGGCATATATTTATTGCCTGTGGCTCTTAAGAATAGACGCAATTCTATTTATTGAAGATAATTAATAAATACGCAGCTTATCTTCGTATCAGCCATGCTTCCCCTGACTGCTTTTAACCTAAGCCAGAGTTTAAGAGCTCCTTGCTCTTGTAGTAGGGAGAAAAAGCTAATTTTTAGCAAATCTGTGTTGGAAAACGTTTTGTGCTTCCATTGAGCATATAAGGTGGGCTTACCACCCACACACTTCACAAAACACCCGAGAGTTCAGAGACTTGTGTGCATTTTAGAGGGAATTTTGGGGGAAAAATAAACCAACCACAAAACTCTGAAAAGTCTAATCTACCAAATCTAATCCAGCCGTCCACCTACACAACAAAACCTGGAAGTTTCAGGCAGTCCCAGCCTCCAACGCAGAAAATTCAGGATTATTTTCTATGCAGTTCCCTAAAACAGGCCTTGAAAGGTAAAATTATCCCAGAACAGTCCCAAGAAACCGTTCAAAGAGGTAATAACGTTTATACTGAAAAAGGTTATTTTTCTCCAGGTCATCCCTGAGTCGCTAAACTGAATTTGCTCCACGTTAAGGAAAAAAATCACCTTTGTGTCCCATAAAAATCCATCTGAACGAGGAGTTTGATGAAGCTAGGTCATTGCAATGACAATAATCTTTTTTTATTAATTTTTTTTTACGTTTTGCAGGACTTTTTTTCCATTTAGTTACAGTAAAAAAGCCTCTAATGACTTCCTACCCCGCCGGAGCTCCTTTTCCAGCATAGGAAATACCAGATCGACTTCAGATGACACTACAAATTACCGGCAGGGGAGCTTGCTCACGTGTGGAAACCCACCCAGAAGGGTCTGCGAGCCAATTTGCACTGGCTCACTCTCATTGCACGCAGATCTACAACCACCCCGGGGGTTTTAAAACCCTAAAGGTTGGAAGAAAGCAGCCCCGATTCGAGTAAATACGGCACGATTCTGTTCATTTTTCAAAATGCTCTGTGTTATTGTTGGCAAGGCATGGGAGATTTTGAATTCAAGGCATTCAAAAATACTCCAGTATTTGTCAGATTAAACTGCTCCAAAAGGTTACAAGTCAGCTCTGGAAAGTTATAAAAAGAAAAATAAGAAAAAAAAAAAATCACAAGCTTTGGCATGCCTTCCCCACCAAGGAAGGGAAATGCATGAGCTTTTCTTGCGAGCCTTACTCACACCGAACCAATGCTACTACCGGGGTGCTGTGTCCCTCTTCTCACTCTTTCCTTCCTCCACTCCTCCTATATTCTCTTTTTTCCTTATATCCAATGAGGCAAATGGCAAAAACACCCGAAGCCAGAGAGGCAAACGGCAAAAAAAAACCACCACCCAAACCAACCAAAATTACAAATAGATCCAAGAGTTTGGCCTCGGTCAGGATACCCACAGCCTGCCCACACACATCCCTAACGAATCTGACGGGTATTTTATCCGCATTTTAAGTCCTCACATTCACGTAGTAAGTCTCATTTCGTTTGCCGAACGACAAGGCCAAGGAGAGATAGAGTTGTGAAGCTTTTCAGATGTTCTGAGGTAACTGGAATAATGCATAAAGCAGATTCAACTGTATGAATAGTCTTGCACAATGTATTTATAATTATAATCAGAAGTTTCAAATATCCTCCCCTCCTGCACAACATCCCCAGGGAAATACATTCCAGGGTAAAACATTCATAAATTACTTACTGCGTGTCTTCTGAAGATTCCTGTTTTATCTTTAACGTTCTTTTTGTGGTTGGCATTTCATCTGAAAGGTAAAATTCCAACACATATTTTAAATAATGTTACTGGGGCTTTTTTTTTTTCCTGTTAAGGCTGAAATAAAATAAAATAATAAAAAAATATCAAAGTTGCTTCCTAAACCAGGCAGTTCACCAAGTTCTGCACAAGAGAGCTCTAGTTCCTAAATCCTCCGTAAGTGAATGTTATTTTCCTTGGAAGCGACGCGGTCAGTTAAGAGCTAAATCTGCCTCTGCAAGTGCAAAACCTTTCAAGGACAAGACTACAATTCCTGCTATTAAAAATCGCAAATCAATTTAATTGCAAACTACATTGTTTAAAAAAAAAGAAAGAGGAAAGAAAAAAAGATTATTCTGCTTTCAATGGCACATTTGCAGAGCAAGCAGCAGAACAAACGCATCTGTATTCCATTTCAACGTTGTGCGCTAAGTGCTTTTCTCATAACTTCTCCGAACACGAGTATCGTCAGCCCAAGCGCACACAAATGTCTCCGATTCGGCTGAAAGAAAACGGTGACAAACCAGGAAACCAGGGTTTGACTCATCAGAACGAATCAAACTAGACAGAATTAGCGGTCGTTTACATACATTTTGTAATGTCGCCTTCTCCCCACCGGTTCTCTCCCGCATATTTCTGACTTATAAACCCCCTGGGGAAGAAGTCTGGGAGAACCGGAACGCGATTAACAGCCAACCTGCAAATTTTAGTGTTAAACTGCAATTTAAGCCTCTTTCAAAGCATCCCAATTCACGAGTCCCCTGAAGACAGATGTGTATGGATACGTGACTGCATCTCCTCTCCCCGTTTCATCTTACGAATCACGAGGGGAAAAAAGCCCCACCAACCCATCGCACCAAGAGCCTTTATCCAATTCACCTTCCAACTACTGCTTTGCTTGGGTCTCCGTTGAATTTGATCCACTTAAAGTTTCCACCGTGAAAATAACCCCCTTGCTCAGGCAAGGGAGGAACAGGCACCCATAAGATCAGTGGCTCAAGGGATATAAATATTCTTAAAGAAACCCACTTCTTCACAAAACTGCTCAGATCAGCGTGCATTTTCAACCAAGAACGCAGTACCTCGCTCCGTTTGGCAGAGTTCAATAAGCAACAAATCTCCAAATTAATTAATACACTGATTCTTATGCAGAGACACCAATAATTCACGCAAGCAGAGTGTGTGGAGGATTTTGGTTTAGGTCTCAGTCCTGGAGTGTGAGCTTGCTTTTTTTATTAAAAAAAGTCACACATCTGGATATAAGCATATTTATATATTTAAAACAGTTAGGGTATAGAGGAAGGAGCACCATTTCTAGTCACCAGCATTAACAGCAGCGGTCTGAAGTTCTGTTCATAATGTCGGTGAACGGTATTTTATCTAAAGGATGTCCAAAAAACAGGGTCCCACTGAAAGGGAAAATACCTCCCTGATCCCACAAGGGGAAGTAAAACTGAGCAGGGGACGGAGAGACGGGGAACATGTGGCCGCCTCCTCCACTGTTTCTGGCCATGCAGCCCTTCTTCCCTCCTGCTAGGCTCTTTAAACTCAAGTCCCGATCCTAAAATACTTTGGGAACCACGGGGATGATGAAGTAGGGAATTTCTTTCCCTTTTTTCCCCCAAAACCACCAGGTGTTTACTATCTTCAGCACACTACGTCCGAAATAATGAAAGTCGGTCCTGAAGTACGTACATGTGAGATGAGGGGGGAAAAAAAAATATCAGAGGATGGAAATCTTACCCAATTCCTGTTCGCCGGTCTGGTAGCAGTGAAGATCCTGACTGTGGTTTCCCCAGTCCTCCTGCGAATACTCCTCCATCGTGCTGCCGTCCGACTCCAGCTCCTGGTACAAGCCGCTGCTGTTGATGAGGACGGGCTGGCAGGGCTGGGAGTCCCATCCTCCCTGCCCAAACACCTGCTCCAGCTGTTCGAACGTGTAGCTGCTTTTCCTCTTCCCAACGCCGTGCTCCTTCACGCGGCTGTAGCACCTGCGAAGGGTCTGAGACAGGAAAACGCACATTAAATCAGATGGCAACGGCTTGGAAGAGCAGACATTCACTTGCAGACAGTTACAGGGCTGCTAGGCAGATTTTAGGGTTTTGGGTTTGGTTTATTTTTGGTTTTTTTTTTTTTTTTTTTTACTTCTGCTGATCAGTAGTTTCCCCACGCTCACAAGCTAGATGCAATGCTCCCGAATTAATCTACGCCTGCTGGGAAGCATTGTATGTATCCAACGTTCCCACTGCGGCGATTTTAGCGTTAACATCTACGACACAGGACAGAGTTGCATAGCAGCTACAGGTTCGCCACATTTAACTCGGGCAATTTATTCTCTTCCCCACTTCAAAAAAAAAAAATCCCCACATCTGCTATGTAACATAGGGAAAAAAAAAAAATATATATATACCAAGAGATTCCCCAGTCAGAGATACCAACCAGCCAAGAAAATGCACACCTACTACAAGGAGGAGAAAGCAGAGCTGGTGTTTGTGCCCACAGCTTGCAGAAGGTGAAGCGGGGAGGAAAGAGAAAGAAAAAAAAGAGAAAGAAGAGTCCCCCAAAGCAAAGACGGTCCAACCTTCCTTACTCTGCTAAGAGGACACAAGGTACAAAATGTATATGCCTAAGCTATTCAGCTAGGAGAATATGTATTACTTACATATTTTGCATTCCTTACTAACTCTGTCTCTTGTGAAGCTGCTGAAATTTAAAAGAGGTCAAATCAATAATGCTCCCAATTCCCAGACTTCGATATCAAGCATTAAGTAAGAAACAATACTAAGATGGTTCTGTCTAATAAGCCTTTAAAAACAGTGCTGAGGCCAAAACCTTCTGTACAGACAGATGGAAAAACCTGGTCTGCTTTTGGTGATCCCTTTAGCATCCCGCAACAGCAAGGCAAAGCCGTACCGGCCTATGATTTCCCCCCCACCCCGATCCGGAGCAACGCACAGCTATTTGGGGGGGCGGGGGGGAAATCTTTATGTGCGTCCCTCAATGTGGTTTTAATTCCACCACCACTCTGCTTTTGAAAGATAATGATGTGCCCCGGGTTTGCTGGATCTTGACGGTTTTCAGACTGGTAGAGCGTTAGAAAACATTTTTTTTTTTCATATTAAATTTATTAGATTGCTCAGGTTCTAGCTTGAATGTCAAAGCCGCCTTTGGAGTTCAAAAGCGGCATTAATTTGAGAAAAGCTAGTCCCGTCGCCTTGCTTTCTGGAGGAGGACTGTAACAGACTTTCAAGCACACGTCATTGCAAAAACCACTTGTGGGTTTTTTCCCCCAAAAGGAACTTTTACATCTCCGGAAAGCTCGAACCTACCTAATGCTCCTCATATACCGGTTTAACAGCATCAGCAGGAAAGGAATACATTGCTAACCAGTTTCCTCGTGATATTCAGAGCCCTGGGGGCAGAAGCAAAACCGCTAAGCAGCAAGTTGGTTTTACGATGCTGTTTCAAAAAACACACACACAAAAAGAAGACAAAATCAAATAAAAAAAGATAAACCCACATAAACACCCAGGCAGCAATAAGCACCAGAGTTTTTCAGTGGTTTAAGGTGGAACCCTTCCCGATTTTGCCTTCACTACCTCTCAGGATAAACGGGTAGATCCTTTTTGGATGGACACCATCAAATTAGTTTCCGTCTGCAAGCAGGGGAGGAAAAAAAAAAACCCGCTACAAAAACCTGGAACCAAGGAAGTGGCCAAGAAACCTGCTGATATTCACTGGGGGCACACTGGGATCCTTAGGGCTGGGGGCACAGATAAATTTGGTTGTTAAAATTCAGCAACAAGAACATCGAGGCGGTTTTAAATGGTTTGGTTTGCCGTGGTTCCCTTTCAGAGGAAAGGCACATTGGAGGATGCATCGCCCAGATTTTTCACTCCAATTTCTCTCCTTTCAGCTCAAATCTCACCAGGGGATATGGGCAAACTCTTGTTTCACTCCCAAACTCTTTCTAAAATCCACCCAAGTCAGATTTTTTGGAAATATATTTCCCAAACCCCAGTTCTTACGTCTGCCCCAGCTTATCCATGGGAGTTAACTGCAGATTTAGCATCTCTGGCTGATTTTATCAGCAACCTTTACACTAAACAAACCATCTCCAGCTCAGTTAACGAAAAAACATCAATATTCTTGGCCAAGCCCCCTTGGGAACACTCGACGTCCGCAGACACTTGCTCGATTTTAAGTGTGTGCTTCAAACATCTCTCCCTACTGATGGAGGTATGGAGTATCTCCTACTGGGTTGTAGCCTAGTAGTAATTAACTATTTCGTTCAGGCTGCAAACTGGCTTATTTTACCATGAAAATAATTTGGCGTCAAGTCATGGAGAGTGGTCCAAAGGGAGCGACACAAAAAGGGGGTAAAAATAAATGAGCAGTATTCTTATTGCTCGATACTCTTGCAAGTCAAGAGAACTTTTGAGGTTACTGCCTAGATGCTTCTGGACCTGGCTGCATGATTTACCTCTGCTTCTGGCAACAGATAACCTGAAATTTGCGTGAGATAATCTACAATTTGGTGCTTTCAAAAAATCACCGGAAGGCTGCGGCCAAGCAGCTGGTGGCTCCTCAGTCTTGTTTCCCGGAGAAGCGAGACTCCCAGCTCTTCCTTCTCAGACCTAAATAATTGCTTGGACTTGAGGAAACCTGCCCTGGACATTTTATAGCACTCAGTGGTTCAGAAGCCTTTCTCCCAGCAGGTTATTCTGATTGCCAAGATTTAAGAGCTAGGTTTTTCTTACGCACCTCCTCTATTCCTCCCGGTGTCCAGCTCAACTCCTGCTCCGGGGTTCCTAAAGTGCACATACATATATTGATACAGATAGACAAGAAACCAGTAAATTTAGGACAAGTAACTGAAAACAGACCTGATGACTGCCCAGTGACTGCACAGACTGGAAGAGACCGAGGCTTTTGCTTATTGTTCTGCAACACTGCCTGCAATACGAAGACAGATTACCCTCGCTTAATTTATAATTACGAAATCCAAAGGAGGAGACAGTCAAAAAGCTTGACGTGGATTTTTCTCACCATTTCTAACTTACGAGCCCTCATCTTCTCTACAAGCGAAGCCACGGGAGAACCAATCGCTCTGCAGGAACTGCAGCATGACGATCAGAAAAGCCTTAGGAAGCGACTTTGAGGAAGACTGTAGACACAGGCCTCCCAGCAAAAAAAAAAAGACAAGGGAGAACCACGCCACAGCAAGCTTTTTACATATAACCCCAGCGATGTTCCAACACAAGGAACTCCAGATCCCTGCTCTGAGACGTACTCTTACTCAGCGAGAAGCTCTGGGCTCTGCAGAGCAGTTAGGTGGCCTACAGATGTGTCCGCATTAATCTATTTAAGTCTATTAAATGATAGCAGCTGGCCTAGAAGGGGTCCCGATGGCACAGAGCACCACTTAGCACGGTGTTCATCTATGAAGATGCTCTTTTACTTAACAGGAGACAGGAGCTCTTGGCTTTATGTCCTGACTTATGAACATCAGTAGCAAATAGCTTCCTTCCCTGTCGCGCCAGGACGCTCACAAGCAACATGAGAAGAAACTACACTGGGACAAAAGAAATGGCTTTTGAAGCCTGGAATAGTAGGACACGTAGGGATGACCAGCCCAGTGAAAGGTCTTGAAGTTTTCATTCCCAGGTTGGATGGTGGGAGCACAAGGAAACAGAACCATCTACAGTAGCCCGATAGCTCTGCTCAGCTTGCTAGCTCATGGACTTTTAGGTTAAAAACCGTGTGCAAGGCAGGAGAACATGAGACTCACGTGGGATATCACCACAAGAAGCCCTCTTTCTGTGCTCTATCCAGAATAAAAGGAGAAGAAAAAGCACCTCAAACTCTTGAGAGTGCCATACACCACTGCAGAAAGGTAGCTGACGACTTCAACGTGCCTCCAACACGAGACACCAATTCGTAACACTCCTCTGCAAAACACAAGCAGCCTTGTGCAAACCCACCTTTAAAACTTCGCCAGCGTGTGTGGCAGGAGATGCCACGGACCGGTCCGCATAGGCCCCAGCACATCTGCCAGGGCACAGCGCTTGGGGACACACCGGCAGTCAAAATAAATCATGCTTTGTACCAAAAAGCAAAACCTCAATTGTATCCCGGTGTGTCCGGGACGTCCAGAAGGATTTGGCTGCAGCCCGAAGCTCTCCGGTACAGAACAAGGAAAGCGATGGGGATGTCCCAAGAGGAGAAGGGACTTTGCCAGCAACCGAGAGGGAATGAAGCCGGGGTATAACAATCTGCGGCCCAGCTGGATCATCGTACAGTGATACGCGGTGCCAAGAGACAACGAACTTCCCTGCAGCGACGGCGGGCTGCACCTTGCGTCTCAAAATAGCCACCTGCGAAGACACTCCATCGGTTGCTGCTATTAGAGCGCCGAGAATAAAATTATTCATACCCTTCTCAGGGAGTTGATGCCAATCGAGCTAGACACGTAGAGAGAAGAAACTCTCCAGTATTGCCTGCGGAAAGGCAGATGGCTGGGCACCTCCATCTCCCGATGTGCCGAGCTCCTGGTTTAAGACAGCACTGGAGGAAAAGAAGAGTAACTAGTTAGAGTTTGAGAAGGCGGACCAGCAAAACCACAGTCAACGACTTGTGGCTCTGTGAAAGGTTTAGGCAGGATGGATGCGTCCTACAGACAGAGCTTGGCTTGCAGAGACACATGAGTAAGGTTCAACCTAGCCCTAACACGACCTGCTCAAACCCAGTGTTTAAAACCCATCACTAGTTACTTTAGAGCAATAAGCCATGCTTGAGTAGATTGTCTTGCCTTCAGAAACATGCTCGTTCCTAAAAGCAAACTTAAAAGTTTCACGCAACCACTGTGATGGGGACAAACACCGCTGTGCCACCCACAAAGTGCCTGTCAAGGAAAGCCCAAAGCAGTCCGAGATGTACTCAAGAGGTCATCTCTCCATCAGCAACCCGTGAGAGACCACAGGCTCAAATCCCTGCTGGTTCTTGCTCTCAAATGAGCAGAACAAAGCCACGTGCCCCTCCAGAAGATGAAGAGCAGCAGAAATCCTCCCACAGGTGGGAGGCAGAAAGCATCAGCACAGGTGGCACCACGGGGGAAACCTCTCGTGTGGTTCAGAAAACTAAAACACCTTTACGTGCAACATCACCCTGGCAGCACGTCATTGCCCACCCTGGGGCCAAGTGTCTCTCGGCGAAGGTCCGTGACGTTACTGGTGGGGAGAAATACCGAAATCCATGGGAAAAGCTGGAAGTGAAAGACCAAAGGTGGCTTTAACTCCAGTTTTCACCTGGACCAGGCTGAAGGGTTGGTAACTGGTGAGACCGCAGCAGTCTGGAGAGCATTGCCTACTCGGCCCTCAAATTTAAACACTTAGCAGGACGGAGCATAACGAGGAAGAGTAAGGAAAGCGAATCTGCTCCCACACGGGTGCTTGAATCAGTACCCTTTCACACCAGCTTCATTCTGCTGAGCATTTCAGGTGCACCCAGTTGCTTCTTTAAACCAAACAAAATCCGGGATCAACCATCACTGCCACTGGCATTCCTTCCTGATGTCAAAGCAGCCTCTGCAATAACCGATGCCGATGGGATGCCCGAAATTTCCACCTGCCTGCGAGTGCTGGCTAAGACTGAGTGACAGAAACCACGAGGAGAATTTTTAACACCTTTCCAAGTCCTCCATAGTCAAGGAGCAGGACAGGGAAAAACTGCATGCTCCCAAACTAAAATTTAATGTTCACAAATCTCCCAAACTGAGATTTGATGTTGAAGTTCACCAAGCTCGTCCTTCTGCAACAAGTTCCTGGCCATCAACGGGTTCTGTCCCAACAAGATAACCTCCTGGCTTGCTCCCAGCTCCCTCTGGGAATCATTCTGTACCCATGCAACAAGTGGTGGATGACTCAGGTATGCCAGAACGACCGGACCAGAGTATTACAGACACCACTGGACAGTAAAAGACACTCGTCCTGCATGTGCAAAGTGAGACAGATTCCTACCGGCACGACACTGCTCTGCAAATACCCTGGCCGAAGAGAGCGGATCAGCTGCTCTGCAAGAGGGCTCACTCCATGTGACGCTCTCCTCCCAGAGATGCTCCTCAACAGCAGCCCCATGATACGTCCAAGAAGGAGTGAAACAAGTAAATCTGTTATTTATCACTGAAGAGTTTATTTCTTCCTGCTTATAAATGTCAACAGAAAGTTGCTCCCACCTACCGGGGCCCGTGAGATCCTCCAGTGAGAAGTTGGGCTGCTGGAGGGGATTCAAGGAATGACAAGAAACGACCCAGCCTGGAAAAACCAGCATGTCTGAACCTATTTAACCCAAAGAAAGATCCGGAGGCAACCTGAACACCACCTGCATGCATCACAGCCAGCGGAGCGACCAGGACAAGGATCCAGACCCGAGATAATGAATGCACGACAAAGGTAAAACGCGTTCAAAGAAAAGTAGAAGGCAAAACTGTTTTGAAGGTGGACAGTTGGGTGGTTGATATGAAACGTATCGACGCTCCATCATTTGAGAGCTTCAAATTAAAAGACTTTGCTCAATGTTATTGAACCCGGCAATGAAATTCTGGGTGAAATCCAATCTCCCATATCGCACAGGAGGTCAAACTAGATTACGGCAAGTGTCGCTTCTGAGACAGTCTAGTTAGCGCAGCTTTTCCGTCCTTAGGAACAACTTCACGCAAGACTTAAAAGATTGTTTACATCGTAAAGCAGCTAAAACCACAGCCCCATAAGCCCCCATCATCGCTTTACACGTAGCTTAAAGCGAGAAAACACCAGTGGCTGATGTTCAGGTGTAATTT
Source organism: Grus americana (assembly GCF_028858705.1). Taxonomy (NCBI): domain Eukaryota; kingdom Metazoa; phylum Chordata; class Aves; order Gruiformes; family Gruidae; genus Grus; species Grus americana. The sequence goes on from NC_072875.1 coordinate 7,908,734, forward strand.
TTCATTCCTTCCCATTTCATGTGGGTTCGTGGCATTCACTTCTCCCCTTTGTGCCTATGTTCTCCGAGGGTTTAACCCGTGTCTTCGAGTTATTTATTCTTCCTTTGAAAAATAAATTACATGCTCAGCAGACAACCACATCCCAGCAGAAACCTCCAGTCACCCATCTGGTCGCTACCTACGGGAAAATCCAACCCCAGGGCAGTGGGTTTGCGATCAGCAGTGGGGCTTGTGAACTCCTACAGCCAGGAATTAGATGTCGGAGCCACTCCTCTTTGAATAAATGGCTTGGCACCGACTCTGGGGAGAGGAGAACAAATTTCAGCGGCTCGCTCGCAAAATAAAAAGCAGAACCAGCATTTCTGTGGTAGCTGAAGAAATGACATGTTAAATATGCCCCTGAATTCATTTTAAGAGTCTCCTGCTGCTGAACGGCAACTTTTTTTAAGGATTTTAAGGAGCTGGAGTTAACAGCTAACCTCCTGCTCTGCGGCTGAAACATTGAAGGGCACCAAAATCAGCTGGAAAGGGTTTTGCCAAATATTCTATCACCTGCCTTAAACCACTGGCGCTGAGGTCAAACCTTAAAGCTTACAGGCTCTCCCACGCGCTGCTGGAGAGAGGTGACGAGTTTTGGGATACGCAAACCAGGCTAAATCCTGGATCATGAAGATATTTAGGAAACAGAAGGATGAAAAGCATGGGGTAAATGACACTTTAACGAGAGCTGCATGTCACAGGGACAGTCAGAAGAGATTACTAAACCAGCAAGGATTAAGGATACAACCTGACACGCCAGGATGAGGAAACTACAGAGCGCAAGACGGCTTTTCCGGGAAGCCAAGAGGCAAAACCAGAGACGGCTCAATCCTCCTGCAGCTCCCAACTGCCGAATTCACCGATCCGCCAACCCCAGAGCCGCGAAATCGGATTCAAGATCTCTTTCCAAAGGAAGAAATCAGGAAAAGCTGCTGGAAAGGTTACGTGTGAATCCCTAAATCTGAACCAGACACTTCCAGAGCGGCTTGAACCCGACAGCAGTCTCGTTCCCAGCACTGCTTATGTGCAGAAAAGCACATGCAGATGTTAAGAGACAGATGAAAATCTGAACCGGGACCTTACTTTGCATCCTGTTTGAATTAGGAGAGAATACAACTGGAAAACTTTCTTCTTCGGAGTTGACTTTTTCCTTTCCAGCTCATTTCTAACTCGCTCTTCGAGCCTCGGCAGAGTGCAGGGAAGGCGGGCGTCCCGAAGAAAGCCAATATCGAGTTCTTATCTAAAATGCATTTATAAAATAAGTTGAATCCGACACGTTTTAAGCACGATTTACACTTACCATACATCAGCAAATCCTCACGCTACTCTCCCTTGATGAGCATTAAGTCAAAGCCTATAAAATCACGGAAATATGGAGCGTTACGGATAATAAACGGAAGATGAAATCCTTCATCGCTATCTCCCAGGCCCCGCTTTCAGCTCAAAAGCTGACAGCAGGGGACTACGAAGCGCCTGTGACCTTCCCTTGTTCCAACAGTGCGTTCAAGTCGTCCTACTCTGTCTTAAAGATGACTTCAGGCATTGACCCCTCCACACCCAGAAGTGATTTTCTCTCTTGGTCGAGCATGAAAGAATCAAGTAGCCAATTCTGCCTGGAATCCTACAAAAATTGGGATTTTAGGGTTGGCAACGGCTACTGCGACTACCTCAATAATCCCCATATGAAGGTGAACGTGAGAAACGCCAGCGAGCGCTCATTTCACAGCGATTCCAGTGAAAAACCTCCTGTAAGCCTAAAGGCTTTGGAAAAAGCCACATTTTTGCGACTGTGTCGATGAAAACCCTCACGCAGTTGGGATCCAGGATACGCAAAAAGCTCGGGCAACATCACGATGGGTGTGGGACGCCAGGCACAACTGACGTGGAACAGCTGACAGCCCAACCTGTGAACGAGTACAGGCAGAGGACAGCACACGGATGGAAAGCAAACAACCCCCTTCCAGCCAGACCTTTCAACTGGATTTTACGGGACTGAAGAAGAATCCGCCCCAACGTATCGCATGTTGATCCGGAAACATCTAACGGGTCTGTCAAGAGCCGCTCTTGGAGCCGCTGCAAGGTGATAAATATAAGCTTTGTGCTCTTTCATTTCTTCTACGCTGTTTGATATGTGTGTGAAGTGCAGTTTCTTTCAAACTTAAATATTTTATGGGCGAAGATGCGTTCCAGCATCAGTTCTTAAGGGAAAGGGGGAGAAGCCCTCCTCTGCAAGAAGCTCACAAACTGCTGGGAGGATGGGATCTTCCAGTGGTCACCAAAATGCTTGTTCTGGCCCCAAAGCAGCCACAACCCATGACCAGCTCCATCCAAAAGCATCGTCTGAATGCGGACAGCCAGTTTTGGGCTGCTTTAAGAGTAAAACTTCTCCTCATGACCTGCTTAGCACCCCCCAAAGAATTAATGGTCAAAAATTGGGGTAGAGACCCTCTACAGCTGCTGCATAAACTCCCACCACAACCCGAAACTGTCGGAGTCTCGTGGACAAAGCCAAACCGCCTCAAGTAACTTCTCCACCGCACACCAGCCTGTGGCAAAGCCCAAAGGTCCGCAGAAGAACCAATTTAAGCAACGAGCACCTCAAAAGCCAACAAGGGACTTGAAGATGTTTCGCGGCGCAGCAACGTTCCTCTCAAAAAAAATATTTGGATGCGTTTGAGGGAAATAAATCCCTGAGCAGCAAATATGACAGGATGACACGAGGAAAATACATTAAAACAGCTATAGGAAGGGGGGTTGCTTCGTATTGACCACCTGCTTTCTGGGATGAAGGCTGTTCTAATTAACAGGGATCGAAGGGTGAATCTCTCCCTTATTCCCAAGCATCCCCGATACTGCGGAATCCCTTATTTCACATATTTAACAGCCTCGCTGATCCCCAGCAATAACGAGACGTTACTTTTTTTTTTCTTTTTTTTTCAATTGATCAGCATTTTAAGTGGCTGCATGGGCAGCCTAATGGGTCATGAAAGGGGAAAATAAAAGCCGGAGGGAGCTCAGAGCATTTAATTCGCCCTTCCAAGCTCCAGTCACGTTTATAAACAGAAAAGCCACCTCATCCATGGACCCTCCAAACATCCCCTCTTCGTAAAAGCAGACTCCCAAACCAGACACCAAACCCAGCCTTTCCCTTTTTCCCCAGGGAACGATGCAACTGGAAAGATCCCTCTTTAAAACCTGCCGCCAGAGGAGACGCAGCCCATCGGGCTGTTCAACGTGGCTCAATTATTAAAGAGGTTTCGGAGACCGCAGCACACCGGGGCAGGACATCGTACCCTGTAAAGCAGCTCCGAAGCTAAGGAGGGAGCCACGAGTGCAAGAGGGCAACCAGAGCTCAAGTCGCCCCTCGTTACCGCAATAACTGGGAGCCCCCTTTTCCCACGGGGGCTTCGGGGAGCAAGGAGGCAACCCGGGGGATGCGGTGCCCCAAAAACCCAGGGGAAAGGACGCTGCGGGGGGCTGCAAATGGCTGGGACGCTGCGGTCCCTCACCGCTCCGGACCAAAGGATGCTGCTGCAGCCCGCCCATGCAGGGGGAACCGAGTGGCCAAACCCGAAGGATGCAGCGTCTGAAAAGATGCCGCGGGTGCGAGGGCTGAACCCGCGGGACGTGGCGCCCAGCCTGCTCCGGGCCAGGAGGTGCCCACCGGGTGCTGCGGGGAGCAGCAGGGCACGGGGAGCCTCGCACCCGGGGTGGGGGGGGGGCGGGGGGGCGAAGGCTGGGGCTGAGCCCCGGGGACACCGGCAGCCAGGGCCGAAGGCTGCTCGGGAAAACGGCTGCCACGGGGGTGATCCCACGGACGGGCTGCCCCCAGCCCCGAGGACAAGAGACGCCCCGGGAGGTCGCCCACCCGCAGGCAGACGGGCGGCCGAGCCCTGGGGACACCCGCCGCCCCCCGCCCCCGCTCCCCTCCCCGCGGACGAGCCGCCCGCCCCCCGCCGGGGTACCTTGATGCGCTCCCGGCACTGGGAGGGCGTGCGCTCGTAGCCCAGCTCGGCCAGGGCGCGGGAGACGCGCTCGTACATGGCGGGCCCGGGGGCCTTGCTGCCGAAGACGGTGCCGGCGCCCTCCAGCTGCTGGTACCGCGCCTCCACCAGCCGCTCGTTGCCCCAGACGGCGATCAACGCGTTGGTCTCCGCCGGCGTCCAGGACATCCCGCGGCAAGCGGCGGCGGCGGCGGCGGCCGCGGCGCCGCCCGGCGAGAAGGAGACGGAAGGCGAGGCCCCGCCGCGGCCCCCCGCCCCGCCGCCGCCGCCGCCCCCCAGCCCGGCCCCGCCGGCCGCCGGCCCCGGCCCCGGGCCGAGAGGGGAGGCGCCGCTGGGGGTGGAGGGGTCGGAGAGGCTGGGGTTGCCGTCGCTCAGCGCTCCCGGCGAGCCCGGCGACAGCACCTCCATCTTGGGGATCTTCAGCGGCGGCTCGGCGGCCGGGAGCTGCGAGGAGCCGCAGGACGCCGCCATATTGGAGATGCCGGACCGAGCGGGCGGAAGTGACGCGGGCTCCCCCGGCGGGTGGGACTTCCGGCAGCCCCGAGGCGGGGGGCGGTGGCGGCGGCGGCGGGAGGTGGGGGGGGGGAGGGGGGAGGGAGCGCGTGCCGCCGCCGCCGGGGGCGTGGTTCGAGGAGAGGGGCGTGACCATGACCGTGGAGGGCGTGGCTCGCCGAGAAGGGGCGTGTCCGAGGCTGGTGGGGCGGGGCGTGCCGCCAGGGGGTGTGGCCGTGCGAGGGGCGTGGGAGCGCTTCGAGGGGGCGTGGCCATCTGGAAGTAGGCGTGGTCAACCGAGGAGGCGGGAGGGGCTGTCCGGGCGGGGCGGGGCTTAGCAGAAGGGGGCGTGGCCAGGGCTGGGGCCTTGGCTCGTAGGGTGAGGCCACGGGCAGTGGGCGTGGTCGCTGAGTGGGCGTGGCCCCGGGACCCCACGCAGGCCCGGTGCCCACGGACCCCACGGGCTATAGGGCAGAGCCCCCCGGGACAGAGGCACCCCCACCCCTTCGTTACCGCCTGCGCTGCCTGCGCCCCGGGGCTGAGCACCCCCACCCGGGACTCAGCACCCCCAAACGTGCGGACCGAGCACCCCCACCCACGGCCGAGCACCCCCAACCCCGGGGCTGAGCACCCCCACCCGGGACTCAGCACCCCCAAACGTGCGGACCGAGCACCCCCACCCACGGCCGAGCACCCCCACCCGGGACTCAGCACCCCTCACCTGGGACTCAGCACCCCCCGCCCGGGACCGAGCACCCCCAACCCCGGGGCTGAGCACCCCCCACCCGGGACTCAGCACCCCCACCCGCGGCCGAGCACCCCCAAACGTGCGGACCGAGCACCCCCCACCCGCGGCCGAGCACCCCCATTGGTGCTGACCCTCCCCTTTGGGGGTGCAGGGACACACACACCCCACACCCCCCCCCCGGTCCCCGCGTGTGGCCGCGGCCCCCGGGATCCTCATTACCGGGGCCGGGGGGACCGGGGGGGCCTTGAGTGATGAGGGGGGGCGGCTACCGGAGGGGAGGGGGCCTGGCCCGGCACCGCGGCGGGGGGGCCCAGCACCCCACCTGCGCCCCGGCCTCTTCGTTAAGCCGAGACTAACGAGCGGCGCTGAGATTTGACACACACCCCAAAAAAACCCAAACCCCAACCCTCTTCCCCCCCACCCAGGGGGGTCCTATGGGGCCCCCCCAGCTTTGGCATCGCCCGCCGGGGCTCGTTAATTAAACGCTTTAATTACGGCCGTGTTGGTTAAACACATTGGGGGGGGAGGTTGGAGAAAGGGCAGGGTTGGGGGGGGGGGGGGTGTCTGCCTGCCCCTGCCTGCCCCTGCCTGCCCCTGCCTGCCCCTGCCTGCCGCAGCACATCTGGCAGGAGAGCGGCCCGGGAGCAATCAGGGGCCGCAATTATCCCCTTCTAATTACGGGGATTAGGGGCTGGCGGCAGGGGGGGGGAAGGCAGCATTAACCCCCCCTTACCGGGCGGGGGGTGCAAAGGGGGGGGGGCGTGGGGACGGCAGGGTCTTTGTCACCGGTGTCTGTCCCCAGGGGGGTGTCCTCACTGCTGGGGTGTCCCCAAAGGGGTGTCCCCAGGGGGGTGTCCTCATCGCCACCGTGTGCCCATGGGGGTGCCCCCACTGCCAGCCCTGTGGTGTGTCCCCAAAGGGGTGTCCCTGCTGCTGCTGTGTCCCCAAAGTCACGTCCCCAATGCCAGCCCTGCAGCATGTCCCCGAAGTGATGTCCCCATCGCCACCGGGTCCCCAAAGGGCTGCACCCACTGACAGCCCTGCGGCGTGTCCCCAAAGGGGTGTCCCCATCGCCACCGTGTCCCCAAAGGGGTGTCCCTGCTGCCAGCACATCCCCAAAGGGGTGTCCCCGCTGCTGGCGTGTCCCCAAGCGACGTCCCCGCTGCCAGCCCCGTGCTGTGTCCCCAAAGAGCTTGCACCCGCTGCCGGCCTTGCCACATGTCCCCAGAGCCGGTCCCCAAGGTCCGCACCCGCCCACCGCCACCACGTCCCCAGTGGGGTGCAGCCGCTGCCAGCCCTGCCGGGTGTCCCCAGCCCCTTCCCCCGTCCCCGAGCCGTATGGAAACACCCCTGCCCGGCAGCTAATCAGGCCCCAATTAGAGGGGCTCGCCGTAAGCCCGGGGAGGAATGCAAATGAGGTTAACGGTTAATTAGGGATTGAAAAATTCATTATTCCTCTAGAGCAGCTGATTGCGATGCAGCCCCGCGTCCCCATTAGGGCCATTTGACCGCTTGCTAATGACACGGCGGTGGGGGGCTCGAGGGTCCCCCCCACAACCCGCCAAACGCCTCCGAGAGTCATTCCTGTAGAGAGTTGTGCCCGCTCTCAGCCTCCCCGCAGCAGGTCGCTTTGTGCAATGAAGCTCACCCGCGCGATGAGTTGCGGCTGTTTGCAGCTGGGGCTCACCTGTGCAATGAATTGTGGTTGTTCTCAGCCAGACTCGGCCTGTGTAATGAGTTGTGGGTGTTCTTAGTGAGGCTCATCTGTGCAATGAATTGTGGCTTTTCTCAACCCAAGGCTCACCTGTGCAATCAGTTGTGGCTGTTCTCATCCAGGGCTCAACCATGCAATGAGTTGTGGCTGTTCTCAGCCGGCATCACTCTGCACAATGAGTTGTGGCTGTTCTCGGTGAGGTTCACCTGTGCAATGAATTGTGGCTGCTCTCAGTCAGGGCTCACCTGTGCAACGAATTGTGGCTGTTCTCAGTCAGGATCACCCTGTGAAATGAGTTGTGGCTGTTCTCAGCCAAGGCTTACCCATGCAATGAATTGTGGCTGTCCTCAGCTCCTCCAAGACGCGTGGAGGGTGGGACAAGCAACTCGGGGCAGCGGTGGGAAAACACCCCCCTGCTCCCCAGCGCTCCCCCGCCACCTCGCTTGGGCCAACCTTCCAATCCAATAAAGACAATTAGCCAAAAAGCCAAGCGGACAAATCAGTAGATACAGACTAGTGTTTACTGCAATTTACTGACCCGTTCATAATTAACCTCCCATCACCAAAACATGGAGAAGTATAAACTTATGAACAGCAATGGTGGCTAATTAAAGCCGAAGGTCTAACGAGTTTTTTTACCCTGAGGTGTGGCCACAGGCAGGAAACTGCGGCGAAAGGAGAGAAAAGGCGCTCGGTGCGATATTTCGGAGGGACGCAATATTTCGGAGGGATGCCGAGCGAGGCAGCGCCCTGCTGCCACGCCCCGGTACCCATCAGCATCCTCAGGAGCCGCATCCCACATCCAGTTGCCCTGCCCGCCTCACAAAGGGGACCCAGGCGGGCTAATTCGGTGTGGGGAATATCGTCACGCCTCCGCCTTTGTCTCCCTTTCAAAGCCAATATCCCGGCCCCAGATGGGTTAATACATAATGCAGACAAGCAAGTAATTGCTTGCCTTTGTAGGGCCGTCAGCACTGGGTCCCCGGCCCTCTGATCCCCCATTAGCGGCCATGCAAACAAGCCTTCCACCCAATTAAGCCCAGCTTTGATAGAGCCTTTCCCAATGATGCGCCGGTCCCAAACTAACGATTCGCACATGAGCCACTACCTGTTAAACCCGGAGTTGGCTTCCTTCGGGGACGAGCAGCCCTCGCCTCTCGCCGTGACCCAGCTGCCGAGCTCTGCCCGGTTTCCCCCGGCCCTGAAGGGAGGCTCGGCTGATAAATGATCTCGACAAACTCTATATTAAAGAGGTGGAAATGGGATGTTAATATACCCCGAGTCGCTTGTCTTGAGAACACATGGGCTCCGGCTTCCCAAAGACGGCGGTAATGAGGCGAGCTGGGACGCCCCGCGAGGAGACCTCAGCCCACCGGCCTCCTGCGTCTGCCAGGCGTGGAGGAAAGACAGCCTGACACCCGTCCTCTAAGGCACCCCGCGCCGTCCCACAGAGCTTCCCCGGGTCATCCTCTAAAGCATCTCAATCTGCTCACCTAAAGCATCTCGGCATCGTGCGCTCAAGCATGCCAGTGGCATCCCCTAAAGCATCCCAGCATTATCCCTCAGTGCATCCTGGCATCATCCTCTAAAGCATCCCAGTATGGTCCCCCAAAGCTTCCCAGTGTCATCCCCTAAAGCATCCCAGTGTGCTCCCCTGCAGCATCCCACCATCATCCCCTAAAGCATCCCAGTACGCTCCCCTAAAGCACCCCAGCATCATCCCCTAAAACGTCCTGACATCAACCCCTGCAGCATCCCACCATCATCCCCTCAAGCTCCCAGTGCTCTCCTCTGAAACATCCCAGCGTTATCCCTTAGCACACCCTGGCATCGTCCCCTAAACATGCCAGTGACATCCCCTGAAGCTTCCCAGTATGCTCCCCATAAGCTTCCCAGGATCATCTTCTAATACATCCAGGCAACATCTCTGAAGCATCCCAGTATCTATCTTTCCCTAAAGCATCCCAGTGTCATCCTCTGAAGTATCCCAGTATGCTCACTTAACACATCCCAGTGTCCTCCCCTAAAGTGTCTCACTATCATCCTGTCATCCCTCCGTGCATCCCAGCGTCATCCCCTAAAGCATTCTGGTGTAACTACCCTATGGCATCCCAGTGTCATCCCATAATCCCAGTGATGACATCCCCTAGAGCATCCCCGTATGCTCCCCTAAAGCATCCCAGCATCTTTCCTTAAAACATCCCACCATCATCCCCCATAGCATCCCAGTATGCTCCCTGAAAACATCCCAGTATCATTCCTTAGGGCATGCCAGCATCATCCCCCAAAGCACCCTCCATCATTCCCTAAAGCTTCCCAGTGTTGTCCCGTAAAGCATCCCAGTATGCTCACCAAAAACATCCCACCATTGTCCCCTAAAGCACCCCAGATGTCACCCCCTGCAGCATCCTAGTACACTCCCCTAAAACATCCCAGTGTTATCCCTCAGCGCATCCTGGCATCAGCCGCTGAAGGATCCCAGTGTCATTCTGTAAAGCATCACAGTGTCATCCCCTAGAGCATCCCAGTATGCTCCCCAAAACCATCCCACCATTGTCCCCTAAAGCACCACAGCATCATCCCCTACAGCATCCCCTAAATCATCCCAGTATCATTCCCTAAAGCATCCCAGTGTCATCCCTGTATGCTCCCCTAGAACATCTCAGCATCTTTCCTTGAAGCACCCCACCATTATCCCCTGAAGGATCCCAGTGTCATCCCCCACAGCACCCCAGTACCACCCCTAAAGCATCCCAGTATGGTCTCCAAAAACATGCCACCATTGTCCCGTAAAGCACCCCATCATCATCCCCTACAGCACCCCGGCATCACCCTCTAAATCATCCCAGTATCATTCCCTAAATCATCCCAGTGTCATTCGTGTATGCTCCCCTAAAACATCCCAGCATCTTTCCTTAAAGCACCCCGCCATTATCCCCTAAAGGATCCCAGTGTCATCCCCCACAGCACCCCAGTATCACCCCTAAAGCATCCCAGTATGCTCTCCAAAAATATCCCACCATCGTCCCCTAAAGCACCCCACCATCATCCCCTAAAACACCCCACCCCACCATCATCCCCTACAGCACCCCACCATTGTCCCCTAAAGCACCCCAGTGTCATCCCCTGCAGCATCCCAGTATCATTCCCTAAAGCATCCCAGTGTCATTCCCACACGCTTCCCTAAAACATCTCAGCATCTTTCCTTAAAGCACCCCAGTGTCATCCCCTACAGCATCCCACCATCATCGCCCACAGCACCCCAGTATCACCCCTAAAGCATCCCAGTGTGCTTTCCAAAAACATCCCACCATTATCCCCCACAGCAGCCCAGTATGCTCCCCCAAACCATCCCGCCATTGTCCCCTAAAGCACCCCAGTGTCATCCCCTACAGCATCCCAGTATCATCCGCTACAGCACCCCAGTGTCATCCCTTAAATCATCCCAGCATCACCCTCTAAAGCATCCCAGTATCATTCCCTAAAGCATCCCAGTTTCATTCCCTAAAGCATCCCAGTGTCATCCCTGTAAGCTCCCCTAAAACATCCCAGCATCTTTCCTTAAAGCACCCCAGTACCACCCCTAAAGCACCCCAGTACCACCCCCTACAGAATCCCAGTATCACCCCTAAAGCATCCCACCATTACCCCCCACAGCACCCCAGTATCACCCCTTAAGCATCCCAGTACGCTCCCCAAAACCATCCCACCATCATCCCCTACAGCATCCCAGTGGCACCCCCATAACCATTCAAGCACCCCACCATTGCTCCTCTCCAGACTGACCCCCCCCAGGCAACCCCCACCTTCCCTCCCCCCCTCCCCCGCCCCATGAGCCTCGCCACAACCTCTATAAATATTCAAAAAGCCGCATTTTCTGGCAAACCGCCCAGCTCGGGGTGGGGGGCTCCCGGGGGGTATGTTAATAACGGGGCTGCGAAGGATTTAACCCCCCCCCGGCATCGGCGTGGGGGGGGCCCAGCCGCTCATTTGCCCAGACAAATATCTTGTCGCTCGTCATTACTGCCGGATCCTTCGTGCCTCAGTTTCCCCACCCCGACACTGCCCAGCGATGCTGCGGAGGGTTGAGACAAATAAGGAGGAATAAGGACTTAGTGAAAATAAGGAATAACGAGGATAATGAAGGGGGGAGGGGGAGCCTCCCCCCATCCAAAAAAGTTTGGGGGGGTGATTTTGGGCCGTGGCAGCGAGAGGTTTGGGCAAAGCCTGCGCAAACAGCCGCTAATCGCCGAATAAAAGGGCAATTAAACGCCCCGGCAGCGGTAATAAATCTGCTAACAAGGAGGCAATGCCCCCGCGCTCGCTGTTTGCCCAGCTGATTAACAGGGATGATCCGGGGAGAGGGGGGGATTATCCGTCGGGATGAAGCGACTCCTTTGTCTCATTTCCCCATCCCAAGCCGTCTCTGAGGAGGTATCGGCGACAGATGCACGGGAGCCCATCGCCGCAGCCACGGGCCTCGTAGCAGGATTAATACAGAGGTTGCTTTAATCCCTGGGGCTCCCCAAAATACCCAACTCCAGGATTCCCGTTAAAAAGTCCGCTCTCTTCCAAGCACTCCATGAAGAGAGGCCCAAAAGCTTTCTGGGAATTCACATCCCTTTCCGTCCCTTATTCCCAGGTCGGAGATGTCCTGTCCCTGCAGCTCGGCTTTTTGGGGACACCCAAAAGGAGAGGGAGGGGGAATAACCACAGCATTTAATATTCCAGCATCATCTTCAATTCCCATCCTGGTGAATTATTTGGATAATAGTTGGGTAAACCTGTTATTTTATGGATAATTTATTTCTCTCTTTTTTTTTTTTTTTTGATCCTACTGGGATCCTGCCTCATCCCCAGCAGGAGAAACGGAAAAGCTTTGTGATCCTATTAAATTAATATTTATTTACTTTCTCCGTGCCTGGCTGAGAGAGGGATGGATGGATGGATGGATGGATGGATGAATAATGCATCGCCCCCAAGACGACGGGATAGAGCTTCGCCGTCGCCGGCAGTGCTGGGATCCGGCAGATTTGGTGGGATCTGGCAGATTCGGTGGGATCCAGAGAGCCCCGAGGAAGCTGCTGAGGCTGAGCGGTCCCAGATGTGTGCAGGGGTGTGCATACGTGCCTGTCTGTGGCCCCAGAGCAGCTCCGGGGGGGTGTGGGGAAGCTCTCCAGATGTGCATCCAGATGTGTGCTCGCCTACCTCCTACTTGTGCCTCCAGGTGTGCGTAACTGCAAACGGCCCGGGTCTCCAGATGTGCGCTGCGCCTTCAGGTGTGCACACAGCTGTGACCCTGGGGACCCTTCCAGCTGTGACCTGAGCCCTCCAGATGTTTGCCCAAACGCACACAGCCCCCCTCCCCCGAACCCCCAACCCTCCCAGATCCATCCTGGAGGCCCTTGGTGCCCCAGAAGTCCCCGAAAAAAGCCCTCCCCCTCCCCAGCTGTGCCCTGAGAGCTCCAGATGTGCACCACCACTGGGGCACACCCGCCCCCTCTCCGGGCATGCAAAGGCCAGGCTCCCCATCCAGATGTGAGGCCCCCTCTCCCGCTCACCCTACCCAGTGCGCCCCAGATGTGACCCCCCCACCCCGGTCCTCCCCCATCGCCCCTTCCCCTCCCCACCTCCTCTCTCCTCCCCATCCCCATCCAGCCCCCCAGGGGCTCCCCACACCCCCAAACCCCCTTCCCCCCCCATCATCACCCCCACCTTTGCCCTATTCCAAAGAGGTCGTTAGTGCCACCGTAACGAACCCCCCCCATAACGAACCCCTCCATAATGAACACCCCCCCGATAAAGAGCCCCCCCATAACGACACCCCCCCATAACGGGGGGCTCACTGGAGGAAGCGCATTGCTTCACACTTCCACCCCAGCGCATTAATTAAGCAGCTAATTGCTAATTATGAATTCGACGGCACCGTTCGCTGAGGCTTGTCCTCCCCACCCCAAGTTCAAGGCCACTGGCGGTACCAGCACCCCCAAAAGCGGTACCCGCCTCCACTGTTGGGGTACATGCCCCCCCCCCCAAAGCAGCTGCGTTTTCCCATGGGGTGGGGGGCGAAGCTGCCTTTTGGGGTTCACTGGGGGGTGACCCGGGGTGGGGGGTGACGGCAGCCCCGTGGGGTGTCGCGTTCTGTGGGACGCGGCAGGGCAGCACACCCCTTCCTCCTCCTCCCCCCCCAACACAGGACCCCCCGTTTTCCTCTGCCCCCCCCCCAAGTCACCCCAATCCCCCTCCTACCATGGAGCCCTCCCACCCCCCATCCCCCTTCCCAAAAGGGGGGGCAGGGACACCCCCATCTCCCCCCCCGCCCCCGCACCGCTCTGGCCGCGCCCCCCCCTCCCCGCCGGACCCGGGGGGCGGTGCCGCGGGCTGAGCCGAGCCCAGCTGAGCCGTGCTGGGCTGAGCCGAGCTCAACCGAGCTCAGCCGCGCTGGGTCGGACCGTGCGGAGCCCAGCCGGGTCGTGCCGAGCCGAGCTGAGCTGGGTCGCGTCGTGTAGAGCCGAGCCGAGCCAAGCCGAGCTCAGCCGTGCCGAGCCGTGCTGGGTCGGACCGCGCTGAGCGGAGCCTCACCCAGCCCAGCCGAGCCGAGCCGCGCCGGGTAGAACCGTGCTGAGCCCAGCCTAGCCAAGCCGAGCCTAGCCAAGCCGGGCCAGGATGCTGCGGTACCTGCTGAAGACGCTGCTGCAGATGAACCTGTTCGCCGACTCGCTGGGGGCGGAGGGCTCCAACTCCTCCCAGCTCCTGCTCGGCATCAACCGCACCATCGCTGCGCTCCATCTCCCCGGCCTCACCCCCGGCAACGGTACGTGGCCCCGTGTCCCAGTGTCCCGCTGTCTCCGTGTCCCGCTGTCCCCATGTCCCAGTGTCCCGTTGTCCCAGTGTCCCCGTGTCCCGCTGTCCCCATGTCCCAGTGTCCCGTTGTCCCAGTGTCCCAGGGTCCCCGGTCCAGCAGAGATGCTGGAAATAGCCCCCAGTCCCCCAGTCCCGAGCTAGGACCCCACCAGGACCAGCCCCGGGTCCCCAAACGGTCCCCATGTCCCCACACTGGGACCTGCCCCATGTCCCCAAACTGGGAGCCAACGGGTGTCCCCAAATCAGCCTCATGTCCCCACTCCGGGACTGGTCTGTGATCCCAAACCGACCCCTGGACCCCCGGACCAGGAGTGATCCCGTGTCCCCAGACAGTCCCCATGACTCCAAACTGGGACCAGCCCTGTGTCCCCAGATTGGGAGTGACCCTGTGTCCCCAAACTGGTCCCTAGACCCCAAACCAGTACTGACCCCGTGTCCCCAAACCAGCCCCATGTCCCCAAAGCCCAAACGGGGAGCCACTCCCTGTTCCCAAACCGGTCCCGTGTCCCCACACTGACCCCCAGACCCTGAACCAAGTCCCCAAGTCCCCAGACCAGCCCCATGTCCCCAAACCCTCTCCACGTCCCCAAACCAGCTCTGCGTCCTGGAGCCAGGAGGGACCCTCGTGTCCCCAAACTGTTCCTGTGTCCCCAAACCAACCCCCCAGACCCTGAGCCAGGAGAGACCCCGTGTCCCCAAACCAGCCCTGTGTCCCCAAACAGACCCCGTGTCCCCGAGCTGGGATGGAGCGGGGGGCAGAGGGGGGCAGCCTGGGCTGGCTGTGGGTCCCGGGGAGGTGAGTGAGGGAGCATCCGTCAGAATTTTAAGCACTTTTTGAGCTTTTCTCCTCTTTTTTAGTCTGAACTTCCCCCTCTGTTTGGCTCTGGATGGTTGATCAAAGGGGGGGTCCCCCAAACCCCTGCGGGACCCCCCACCCGGCGCAGCCAGCCGGGCACAGGAGGGGGCCTGGCCTGACCCCCCGCTCATCCCAATTAGTCACCGGCCCAGCTGCGGCCCCCTCGGCCCCCGCTGTGCCCACCCCACCCCGCCGCCGCCCCACAGGGTACCCGGTACCCCGCAGCATCCCTCCCCGTCCCCATGGCAGCCGCATCCCATCCCCATGGCAACCCATCCTGCCCACCCAGGGCGCCCCAAATCGCAGCCTGTCGTCCCTCCCGCCTCAATGCTCGGGAGCTGGGGCAGGAGCCTGTGTGCACGCGTGTGCAAATGGAGAGACATGGGCATGCAGGTGCACGTGTGGAGCTGCATGCATGTGTGTGCAAGCATGTGCATGCGTGTGCAAGTGTGTGCATGCATGTGCATGTGTGTGCGTGCGTGCAGGGATGTGGGGAAGCACAGGCTTGTGCGCCCCGCCTGAGTTCATGTGTGGATGTGCATGGATGTGCATGCCCGTATGCAAGTGCAAGTGCATGTGCAAATGCATGTCCGTGTGTGCATACACGCCCCCGTGTAAATACACGTGTGTGCGTGCACGTCCCTGCATGTCCCTGCATGAATGCACACATGCATGAATGCATCTGTGTGTAAGCGCATGCACACACGCCCCTGCGTGAATGCACATGTGTGTGCATGTAGCTATGTGTATAAGTGCATACATGCACACCCGTGTGTCAGCGCACATGTGTGTGCATGCACCTGCATGTGTGTCTGTCTGTAAGTGCGTGCATACACACCCCTGCACACATGTTTGAATGCATCTGCTTGTGTGTGTAAGCGTGTGCATGCATGCCCCTGTGCGAACGCACACGCATGTGCGTGCACCTGCATGCGCACGTGTGTATGTAAGTGCGTGCATGTGTGCAAACGCATGTGGATGCATGCATGGCTGCACGCGTGTGCATGCACGTGCATGCACGCACACAGATGGGCGTGCAAGCTGCGTGTGCGTGCATGTCTGGGCGTGCATTTGCGCGTGCACGCAGCCGGTCTCTGTGACAGCAGTGACACTTGGTGACCACAGCCTGAACTGCAGTGCCAGCCGTGGGTGGCACGGGGGACACGGGTGGGCCGTGTCCCCAGCATTAATGAGCATTAATTACCCCACCGTTAATGAGCGTTCATTAATTCCCATGCCCTAATGGTGGGGATTTTCCTGGAACAGCCCCACAGACCCAATATGTTGGGTTTTTAACTTAAAATTGTTTCCTGCAACCTGGAGCTACCAGCTCCACTACAGAAAATCATCACTTGCAGCTGATGGAAAAAAACCACCTTTGGGGGGAATTTAGCCCCAACCCCATTTCCCCAGGGATGCCCAGTTGGAAACTGGACAGAAAAGGGGCGTTACTGGGGCGGAGTTACTTTGTCCCCCTGTCCCCACCCTTGTGGGTCCAAGGTCTGACACCCTCCCGGTCCTGCTCCCACCTCACCAGCAGCCACCCTGCATGGGTGGGGGGGTGGGTGGAGCGGAATGCACTGGGCTGAGACCTGGCCACACTTCATCTCACCTCCTGGGTGGTGGAGATACACTGGGCTGAGACCCGGCCACACTTCATCTCACCTCCTGGTCATCTTAACTCTGGGGTGGGAGGAATATACTCTGGCTGAGACCCGGCCACACTTCATCTCACCTCCTGCTCACTAAGCCACGCAGGTGATGGTGCCAGGAAAGTGCTGTCCAAGCCGATGGAGGATGCTCAGCCCCCCAACGCCCCCCCCCCCATTTTTCACGCAGGGTCCCACCCCCAGCTGGAGGACACGGCCCCCCGTATCGTGGAGCACCCCACGGATCTCCTGGTCTCCAAGGGCGAACCGGCCACCCTGAGCTGCAAAGCCGAAGGTCGCCCGTCCCCGGCGGTGGAGTGGTACAAAGACGGGGAGCGCGTGGAGACGGACCGGGAGGACCCCCGCTCCCACCGCACCCTCCTCCCGGGGGGGTCCCTCTTCTTCCTCCGCATCCTCCACGGCCGGCGGGGGAAGCCCGACGAGGGGGTCTACGTCTGCGTGGCCAGGAATTACCTGGGGGAGGCCACCAGCCGAAACGCCACCCTGGAGGTGGCCGGTGAGTCCCCGGGCGCGGGCGGGGGACAGCTGGGGTTGGGGGGGATTTTTTCTGGGGGGGGTTGGTGTCACAGCTGAGCCCGGCTGCGGGGGGGTGAGGGACTGCAACCCACCCCCCACAAAGGCCTGGTGCTGGTAAGTGAAAAGGGGCAAAACCGAGCGAAAATAGATGAAAAGGAGTGATAAGAAATGAAAAGAAACAAAAAGGAGGGGGAAATAATTGAAAATGAGTGAAAGTAAAGGAAAATGAGTGGAAGTAAGGGAAGATAAATGAAAATGAGGGAAAATAAGTTGAATGAAGTGAAAAGAAATGAAAAGAAGTGAAAAGAAATGAAAATAACTGAAAATAAATTCAAATAAGTGAAAATAAATTAAGTGAAAATGATTGAAAATAAATTAAAATAAGTGAAAATAAGTGAAATAGATGAAAATAACGCCCCTGGTGCTCCCCCCCCCCGCCCCTCACGTGGCTCCTCTGGGCTGCGGCCGAGGCTCAGGGTTAGACCCAGGACTGGGATGATGCTGGGCTTAAATCCAGACCGGGCTTAGACCGAGATGTGAGCTTAGCTCAATCGCCAGGTCTTGGTTGGGGGGGGGGGGGAGACCGACAACACTAGATTTGGGGGGGGGTTACACCCCGCGCGGGGGTCGGACCCAAGTCCTGCCGACGTTAAGCACAGCACCTCCACGCTGGGAAAAAGGGGAGGGGGGGGTGTCCCCGGCTCAAGGCATGGGCAAGCAGAGGCAGGGCTGATGTCGTGCCCCCCCCAGTGCTGCGGGACGATTTCCGGCAGCCCCCCGGGGACGTGGCGGTGGCGGCAGGCGAACCGGCCGTCCTGGAGTGCGTCCCCCCCCGCGGCCACCCCGAACCCAGCGTCTCCTGGAAGAAGAACGGCGCCCGGCTCAGCGACAAGGATGAGCGCCTGACGGTGAGGGATACGGAGCGGGGGGCGTCCCCAAAACCAGGGGTGGGGGTGGGGGGTCCTGAGCCCCCCCGCCCCGGTTGAGTAGGGCTGCCCGGCAGATACGCGGCGGGAAGCTGATGTTGGCCAGCGCCCGCAAGAGCGACGCCGGCGTCTACGTCTGCGTGGCCACCAACGTGGTGGGGGAGAGGGACAGCGAGCCGGCCGAGCTGGTGGTCTTCGGTGCGTGGGGACGTCATTTTTGGGGCGTCGGGTCGGGGGGGGGGTTGGTACCGTCCTGGCGGGACTGACGGCCGCCCCGCAGAGCGCCCGGCGTTCGGCAAGAGGCCCCTCAACCAGGCGGTGCTGGTGGAGGGGACGGCGGAGTTTCCCTGCGAGGCGGTGGGGGACCCCCGGCCGGCGGCTCGCTGGCGCAAGGAGGAGGGCGACATGCCGCCGGGAAGGTAAGCGGTGGGTGAGGGGGCTGGCGCGGTGGGTGCCAGGGGCGAGGGGGGGGCCACAGTGCAGCCCGATGGCATCGCTGCGTGCCAGTCTGGTGTGCCTGGAGCGTCTCGCAGCCTCGTTGCTCCCCGTCACTTCCCCGTGGTACCGAGTATCCCCACCGCATCCCATGCCTGTCCTCCATCCTCGTCACATCCTGCATCCCCATCGCATCCCACATCCCCATCACGTGTCACATCCCCATCACATCCTGTATCCCCATCGCATCCCAATCCCCATCGCATCCCAATCCCCATCACATCCCAATCCCCATCACGTGTCGCATCCCCATCACGTGTCGCATCCCCATCACGTGTCACATCCCCATCACGTGTCGCATCCCCATCACGTGTCGCATCCCCATCACATCCCAATCCCCATCACGTGTCGCATCCCCATCACATCCCAATCCCCATCACATCCCAATCCCCATCACGTGTCGCATCCCCATCACATCCCAATCCCCATCACATCCCAATCCCCATCACGTGTCACATCCCCATCACGTGTCGCATCCCCATCACATCCCACATCCCCATCACATCCCAATCCCCATCACGTGTCGCATCCCCATCACATCCCGTATCCTCACCGCATCCCACATCCCATATCCTCACTGCATCCCACATCCCCTCGGCACCCTGCGCCCTTCCGGTGCCCCGGCACCCTGCCGGCGCGGCGGCCTCGTGGGGTCCCCCCAGGTGGGAGGTGCTGCCCGACAACACCCTGCGGATCAGCCGGCTGCGGGCAGAGGACGAGGGCACCTACACCTGTGTGGCCGACAACACTGTGGGCAGGTCGGAGGCGTCAGGCACCCTCACCGTGCACGGTAAGGGGGGGGTGTCCCTGAGGGGGCACCCACAGGTGCCAGAAAAGCAGCCGGCAAGCCCTTTTCTCTGTGGCAGTGCCCCCCCAGCTCGTCACTGGGCCCCGTGACCAGACCGTCACCGCCGGCCAGAACGTCACCTTCCGGTGCGAGAGCAAGGGCAACCCACCACCCGCCGTGTTTTGGCAGAAGGAGGGCAGCCAGGTCTGTGTCTGTCCCGTTCCTGCCCCCATCCCTGTCCCCGTCCCCATCCCTGTCCCCATCCCCATCTCCATCCCCATCCCCTTCCCTGTCCCTGTCCCCATCCTCATCCCATCCCCATGCCTGTCCCCATTCCTGTCCCTATCCCATCTCCATCCCCATCCCTCTCCCCGTCTCCATCGCTGTCCCCATCCTCACCCCACCCTTGTCCCTCTCCCGCCCCCCCTGCACTCAGCAGCGCTCTGCACCCCTCCCTCCCCCCCAGACCCTGCTGTTCCCCGGCCAGCCCCCGTACCCCACCGGCCGCTTTTCAGTCAGCCCCGGCGGTGCCATCACCATCGCCGACGTGCAGCCCACCGACGCCGGCTACTACCTGTGCCAGGCCATCAGCGTGGCCGGCAGCGTCCTGGCCAAGGCGCGGCTGGAGGTGGCAGAGGGTGAGTCCCACGCTGGCAGAGAACGGCCACATTCGTTACACGAGTGGCACTGATCCCTGCCCCGAGGAATTCCCTTTTTTTTTGTTTTGTTTTGTTTTTTTTTTTGGCCCGTAGCTGAGCACCCACTGCCGGGGATCCGCCGGGGTCCTGCTAACCGGACAGTGCTGCCGGTGGGGGCCACGGCGTGGTTGCCATGCTGGGTGGGGGGCGGTGACCCCCCGGCCAGCGTGGGGTGGCTGAAGGATGGGAGCGTGCTGGTGGGTGCCCAGCCCCGCACCAGCCTGCTGCAGAACGGCACCCTGCAGATCACCGGCCTCCGGGTGAGCCGGCTGGGAGTGGGGGCGCAGGGCACCCACCCCCGTGGGCACCCATGGGTGGCACTGCGGGGGTGGGAGGGGTTCTGGGGGTGCAGGGGCGGGGGTGCCCGGGGGGTGGGTGCAAAGGGAGGTGAGTGTCAGGGGGGTGGGTGCTCAGGGTGGTGGGTGCTCGGGGGGGTGGGTGCAAAGGGAGGTGGGTGCTGAGGAGGGTGGGTGCTCAGGGTGGTGTGCGCTTGGGGGGGTGAGTGCAAATGGAGATGGGTGCTCAGGGGGGTGGGTGCAAAAGGAGATGGGTGCTCGAGGGGGTGGGTGCTCGGGGACGTGGGTGCTCAGGGACATGGGTGCAAGCGGTGAGAGGGGCAAAGGGTGGTGGGTGTAATGGGTGGTGGGTGCTCACAGATGTGGGTGCAATGAGTGGTGGGTGCTCGGGGTGGTGGGAGCTCAGAGTTGTGGGTGCTCAGGGTGGTGGGTGCAAGGGATGGTGGCTGCTCAGGGTTGTTCGTGCTCGGCTTGGTGGGTGCAACGGGTGGCGGGTGCTCAGGGTGGTGGGTGCTCGGAGAGGTGGGTGCAAAGGGCAATGGGTGCTCAGGGCTGTGGATGCAAGGGGTGGTGGGTGTAAAGGGTGGTGGGTGCAACGGTTGGTGGGTGCTCAGGGTGGTGGGTGCCAAGGTGACGGGTGCTCAGGGTGATGGGGCAGGAGCTCTTCCCCTCGCAGGTGACGGACTCCGGGCACTATGAGTGCGTGGCCACCAGCTCGGCGGGCGAGAGACGCTGGGGTGGCTCCCTGGAGGTCCAAGGTTGGTCACGGGGACGTCATTGCAGCGGGGACACCATGGCACCGGGGACGAAACCACCCCACATGTCCATGCACCTCCCCACAGATGAAGGATCCAGCCTCTCCCCACCATCCCCCAAGCCCGGCGTCCTCCCCAGGCCACCTTCCACCCCCGTGGTCACCAACGTCACCAAAACCAGCGTCACCCTGAACTGGAAAGCGAACGAGGACAGTGGTGCCACTGATGCCACCTCCTACATTGTGGAGGCTTTCAGGTATCTTGCAAGCACCCTCTCTGTGATGCACCCCACTGCAGGGGTGATGCAGTGTCCTGGTGCCACCCTGCCACGGGTCACCTCTGTCGCCCGGCAGCCAGGCGGCAGGTGGCCCGTGGCAGACGGTGGCAACTGACGTGGAGGGTGAGACCCACACGGTGAGCGGCCTCGTCCCCGACACCGTCTATCTCTTCTTGGTGCGGGCAGTCAACGCCTACGGGGTCAGCGACCCCAGTGGTGTCTCGGAGCCCGTGTGCACCCAAGGTGAGACCCACAGGGATGCCGGTGGAGGGGTCCATGCACCCACCACCCTTGGGTACATCCTCACTTGGTAACGCCAACGGAGGTGCCCGTGGACCCACCACCCTTGAGTGCATCTTCACTTGGTGACACCAGTGGGGCTGCTAATGGACCCACCACCCTTGGGTGCATCCCTACCCGATGATGCTGATGGAGGTGTGCACAGCCCCTCCACCGTCTCATATTTTTGGCAGACGCCAGCCCCACGCAGCAAGGGCCGGACCCCGAGCGGGTGCAGCGGGAGCTGGCACAAGTGGCCGTGCACCTTCAGGAGCCCGTGGTGCTGCCACCGGGTGCTGTCCGCCTCGCCTGGACCGTGAGTGCCGTGCTGTGCCGTGCCGTGCCGTGCCACCGGTGCAGGGCTCCTGGTGTTGAGCATCCCCCCGCCATTGCGCCCTCCCTTGCATCCGCAGGTGGAGCGCCAAGCACCCTTCCTCGAGGGTTACCGGGTGCTTTACCGGCAGCGCGGCGGGCACTGGGAGGAGGCGCGGGCAGTGCGGGCGCCGGGGGAGCGGGGGGCCCTGCTGACTGAGCTGCGGCGGGGCCGGGACTACGAGGTCAAGGTCCGACCCTACTTCCATCACCTCCACGGCCCCGACAGCGCCGTGCGTGCCCTGCGCACCCCCGAGGCGGGTGAGCGTGGGGATGTGGGGCGCGGCGGGGGTCCCCAGGGTCGCCCGGGGGATGACACCCCGTGTGCGTGTGTCCCCCCTCCCCGGTAGTCCCCAGCGCCCCGCCGCGAGCCGTCAGCGTAGCCGGTAATGGCACCAGCGTCCGCATCTCGTGGCAGCCGCCACCGCCGGCCGAGCAGAACGGCATCATCCGTGATTACCGGGTAAGGGCTGGCGGCAGCGAGGGGGCAGCGTGTGCCCTGCATCCCCCACGACGCTGTGTCACGGCGTCCCTGCGAGCGTCCCCATCGGGTGTCCATCCCCCCCCCACCCCCCCAGATCTGGTGCTTGGGCAACGAGAGCCGCTTCCACATCAACCAGAGCGTGGAGGGGACGGTGCTGGCGACGGTGCTGCGGGGGCTGGTCCCCGGCGTCCCTTACCGTGCTGAAGTTGCCGCCGCCACTGGTGCTGGCGTGGGTGCCCGTAGCGCTCCCGTCCCCATCCGCATCGGTGAGTCCCTCGTCGCCGCCGCACCGGGGGGTGGGGGGTGGCAGGGGTCGCCCTGGCGCTGGGGACCGCTCCTCGCGCCGCTGCGTCCCCCTCCCCCGTGTCGCCTGCAGACCCCCCGGCGGAGCGGGACGCGGGGCCGGCGGGTGGGACCAGCATGGCGGAGCGTTTGGCCGAGGTGGCCAGGCAGCCAGCCTTCATCGCCGGCGTTGGCGGCGCTTGCTGGGTCATCCTTGCCGCCTTTGCCGCTTGGCTCTACGGCCGCCGCCGGAGGAAGAAAGAGCTGAGCCACTTTGCCGGTATGGGGTGGGGGTGGCTGCCCCTGGGGCTCCCCCCGACCCCGCTCCAGCCCCCGTCACCCCACCCACCACCCCTCTCTTTACAGCATCCTTCGCCTATACGCCCGCCGGTAAGCCTATAGGCGCTGCGGGGACCCGGCGTGGCCCCCCGCCGCCCTCACCCCCACCTCTTTCCGCAGTCGCCTTCCCGGCTCCGGCACGTGGCAGCCCCAGGTAACCCCCCCGGTACCCTCCCCCCTCCCCAGGACCCCCATTGCCGACCCCTGGCACCCCTTCACCCCGTCTCCTCGCAGGGCCGCCAGCGGCGGTTACCCGTGGCTGGCAGACGCGTGGCGTGGCAGCGGCGTGGCCGGTACAGCCGGCTGCTTGGGGACCACCGAGAGATACTACAACGGTGAGGGGCTCGTCGTGGGGACGGGTGGCTCGGGTTGGGGGGCGTCGTGGCCGACGCTGACGGGTGCCGGCCGCCCTCCGCAGAAGCCGGCATCACCCGTTACATCGCCCAGACGGAGCCATTTGGGGCGGGGGCTGGTGAGGGGCCGGTGTACAGCACCATCGAGGCAGGCGCCGAGGAGCTCCGCACCTTCCCCCGTCCGTTCTCACAGCACGGGACCCCCCCCTACGCCGGGGGGGTTCCCCCACCGATGGACGCCCCGGCCCCCCAAGCGCCCCGCGGCTGGGCCGAGCATGGTAGGGCGGTGGGACGGTGGCGGGGGGGACGACACAGAGGGGTGGCGGTGGCGCGGTCCCCTCCCCGCAGCATCCTCCCCCCCCCACCCCGGCATCCTTCCTCGCCGCAGGGGCCAAAGGGAAGAAGCTGGGGCAAGCGGTGAAACCGCCGGCGGTGAGCTGGATGGAGCTGCTGCCCCCGCCGCCCTCGGCCAGCGAGCTCAGCCGCTGCGCCCAGGAGGAGGAGGAGGATGAAGAGGAAGAGGCAGCTGGAGGGTGAGTGTGGGGGCCAGAGGGGGGATCCAGGGCGTGCTGGTCCCAGCACCCGCCCCGTGGCCCCCACCCCGCAGGTTGGGGACACAGGAGTGGTACCCCGGCGAGGATGTCCCCTGTGCCACCGCCGCGTCCTCGCCCGCCGTCTCCTCCGGCTGCCGGTCCACCGCCACGCTGACGCCATCGCCGTCGCCCCGCGCCGCCGAGGACATCCCCCGCCTCCGGGACTTTGATAGCCCTCGCCTGCACCGGTAGGAGATGGGGAGATGGGCCTCGCTTGGTCTGGATGTCCCATCGGGGTCTGGATGTCCCACCACAGTCTGGGTGTCCCACCACGATCCAGCCATGTTGTCACCATCAGGCCCTGGTGTGCCATCATGGTCTGGCCACGCCATTGGGGTCCAGATGTCCCATCGGGGTCTGGATGTTCCATTGGAGTCTGGATGTCCCATCATGATCCAGCCATGTTGTCATGATCCAGATGGACTGTGCCATCATGGTCCAGCCATGCCATTGGGGTCCAGATGTCCCATTGGGGTCCAGATGTCCCATTGGGGTCCAGATGTCCCATCAGGGTCTGGATGTCCCACCATGGTCCAGATGTTCCTTCACGATCCATACACGTTGTCGCCATCCATCCCTGCTGTCCGGTCGTGCTCTAGCCACGACGTCATGATCCATCCGTGACACGGTGGGCTCGCTGCGGTGTGACAATCCAGCTGTGCTGGCGCGATGTGGCTGTGCCATCATGAGCTGGCTGAGGCTTTGCCATCCAGCTGTGCGGCTCTTCCAGAATCCAGCAGTGCCGCTGCAATCCAGCTGTGCCATTGCAATCCTGGCGTGCCACTGCAGTCCCGCTGTGGCATCAGGCGCCAGCTGTGCCATTGCAATCCAGACGTGCTGCTGCAATCCAGCTGTGCAGTTGCAAACCAGTAGTGCTGGCAACCCAGCTATGATGTGACCCAGCTACACAGCCGCAACCCAGCTGTGCGCTTGCAATCCAGCTGGGCAGTTCTTATCCAGCTGTGCCATCACAACCCAGCTGTGCAGCCGTGATCCAGCTGTGGCCCTGCCATCCAGCTGTGGCCCTTCCGCCCAGCTGTGTCGCTGCACTCACCCGGCTGCCCTTTGCAAGCCCAGCTGTGCCCCTGCCATCCAGCTGTGCCCCTGCCATCCAGCTGTGCTGCCACCACGTGCCTTCCCCCTGCTCTGGCACGGCACAGCACCGGGGAAGTCGTGCCGGCACCGTGGTGGCCACCGAGCCCCCCCCACTCCCCACCACCCCCAGGCCTCACCCCCCCCCCCCTTTGCCAGGAGACCCCCCCACGGCGTCGGCACCCCCTCACGGGTACCCAGCCCCCCGCCAAGTCCGGACACCAGCGAGGGCCACCTGCCCCGAGCCCGCCGCCCCCCCGGCACGGGTGAGCCCCGAGGGGGGTGTTTTGGGTGGGAGGGGGCTCACTGGCTGGGGGGGGGCCTGACGCTGCCTTCACCCCCAGGGAAAACCCGTGGGGAGACCCCGAAAAGTCGCCCGAAGCCCAAATGCAGCCGCTACCGCCGGGAAAAGCAGCCGGGAGGTGAGTGAGGGGGGGGAAAGGGGGGGGTGTCAAGGTGGGGGGGTCTGGGGGACCTCAGCCCTCTCCTCCCTCTCCGCTGCAGACCTGCCACCGCCACCGCTGCCGCCGCCAGGCGAGACCCCCAGGCCCTCGCCGGAGCAGGAGCCGAGCGGGGCCGAGCGCAAGGTCGCCCATCGCCCACCCCGCAGCGGTAAGCCGGAGCCACCGGCCACGTGCCGAAGGTGTTGGGGAGGGCGGGGGTGTCGCCGCCGAACCCCGACCGCGTCCCCTGCCTTGCAGACGAGGCCGTCCCCTACGGCAAACCCTCCTGCCTGCCCCGAGGGCAGGTGTCCGGCAGCTGCTCCACCACGGGCAGCGTCTCGTCCCGCGGCTCCACCGGCTCCCGCGGCCACGGCTCGGGGCGCAGCCGGACGCCGGGGGATCGTGGCGAAGGGACCGGCCATCGCCGTCGCCCGGGCCCCCCGTTTTCCTGCCCGTCGCAGGAGAAGCGATGAAACGGAGGGCGAGACGGCGTGAGGGTTGGGGACGCGGGGATTGGGACGTGGAGGGGACGGGGGGGATGACCTTTAATTTCTGAGTGGCACCATGTAAAGACGGTTGCACAGAGACAGCGGCCGGCGGGCGGCAGCGCGAGGGGGGGATGAGGATGCGAGGGGTGGGACAAGGACAGTCAGGATGGACAAGGGTGCTCGGGAGGGACGAGGACCCTGGGGACAAGGACAGTCAGGATGGACAAGGGTGCTCGGGAGGGACGAGGACCCTGGGGACAAGGACAGTCAGGATGGACAAGGGTGCTCAGGAGGGACGAGGACCCTGGGGACAAGGACAGTTGGGAGGGACGAGGATGCTCGGGAGGGATGAGGACCCTGGGGACAAGGACAGTTGGGAGGGACGAGGATGCTCGGGAGGGATGAGGATGCTCAGGAAGGGATGAGGACGCTGGGGACAAGGACAATTGGAGGGACAAGGATACTCAGGAGGGACAAGGACGCTGGGGAGGGATGAGGAGGAGGCTCAGGTGGGGCAAGGACCCTGGGGACAAGGACAGTTGGGAGGGATGAGAATGCTGAGGAGGGACAAGGAGAGCTGGGGGGGGTGAGGAGGGTTGGAAGGGATGAGAACAGTTGGGGGGCGAGCAGACGTGGGAGGGACACTGTGGTGGGATGAGGGTGCTGGGGAGGGACAAGGAAGGTTGGGGGACAAGGATGGTTAGGGGGATGAGGACACCGGGGAAGGACGAGGTTGCCCGGGAGGGACAAGGACAGTAGGGAGGGACGAAGAGGATGGGGATGAGGATGGTGGAGAGGGATGAGGAGACTTGCGGGGGGACAAGGACAGTGGGGCAGGATGAGGATGCTCAGGAGGGAGGAGGACCCTGGGGATGAGGAGGGTTAGGAGGGACGAGGACACTCGGGGAGGGGCGCAAGGACATTCAGGAAGGACAAGGTGGCTTGGGAGGGATGAGGACACTTGGGAGGGCCACGGATGGTCGAGGTGGGACAAAGATGCTGAGGAAGGACATGGACGTTGAGGAAGGACAAGGACAGTCAGAAGAAATGAGAACGGTCAGCGGGGATGAGGACAGTCAGGGGACAATGGCCCTGGGGAAGGAGAAGGACACTTGGGATGGACAATGGTGCTTGGGCTGGATGAGGATGGTTGGGGGACAAGGATCTGGGGAAGGAGGAGGACACTGGGGAGGGATGAGGACATCTGGGGAGGATGAGGACGGTGGGGATGGGTGAGCAATTTGGGGAGGGATGAGGATGCTGAGGAGGGGTGGGGACACTGGGGAGGGATGAGGACACTGAGGGAAGACAAGGACACTCGAGAAGGAGGGACACCTGCCCACCGTGGTGCCACCCACCCTATGGGGGTGGCTTTTGCTAGGAAAGGGCCCCTTTTTGGGGAACCGCTTAATAAAGCTGGATTTTAGCCGAGCCGAGGGCACTCTGGCCTTGCTGCGTCCTACGCCCTGGGGACCGCTGCGCTCCTGTCCCTCCTGTCCCCCGCTCGCTGCCCACCCTGGCCCGGGGGCTGCCACCCCCCGTCCCGCAGCCACCTGGAAAGAAAAGGGGACTTTTATCAGCACCTCACACCAGGCGACAGCCTGCACCGCCCCCGGTGCCCATCACCCTGGCATTGGGGCGCCACTCACCGTGCTGCGGGATGCCCACGGCTGCCTCCGTCCCTGCTCTCTGTGGGACCCCCAGTGCTGTCCCCCAGTCCCAGGCGGGGATGGGGACCCCAGGTGAGAAGACCCCGTCCAAGGGTGATGGTGGTGGTGAGGGACCTGCTGGGGACAAGGCAGCAGATGGTGGCATCACCGCAGTGTCAAGACGGGGCCACCTTCCCGGGGGAGGTGATGAAGCTTGGGGTCAGAGGGGGGTTCCGGGGATGCTTCGCTCACCCCCGTAGCCCCCATCGGTGTCCTCGAGGCTGAAGCAGAGGCCATCGACGGCCACGGCCAGCGCCCGGGCGAAGCTGGCATCCAGGAGGAAGGAGCCATCACAGGAGCTCACCAAACTGCAGCGGGCGCTGGCGAAGTTGTCCTCCGAGACGGACCCCCAGCCATTCAGCAGCGACCCCCCTGGGGAGCCCCTCGTTGCTGGCCGCTCTTCCTCCTCCTCCTCCTCTTCCTCCTCCTCACCCAGCTCGGAGGCTGGTGGCCCGTAGATGTAGCCATAGGTGTGCAGCGGCGAGAAGGACCGTGGCGTGGTCGGTGCCGGGGGGCTACGGGGAACACGGTGGGGATGCCGCTGGCACTGGGGGATGCTGCCCCCACAGTGGTGTCCTGCGGGGGGATGGGGTGTACCTGGGGCAGATGGTGTCCTGGTCCATCTCCAGGTCCTCGGCCACCCGCTGTGGTGTGAGGACCCCTTCGCTGAGCACCGGCGAGAGGCGACCAGGGAGCAGGGACCTGTCCCTTGGGTGCCTGGTGGCCGGGGACGTGTCCTTGGGGTACCTGTTGCCCAAGAACATGTCCCTGCAGTGACCAGTGACTGGGGACGTCTCTTCGGGGTGCCTGGTGACTGGGGATGTGTCCCTTGGGTGCCCAGTGGCTGATGACACGTCCTCAGGGTACCTGGTGATCAGGAACATGTCCCTCGGGTGCCTGGTCACCAGTGATGGGTCCCTGGGGCACTTGGCAGCCAGGGACATGTCCTTGTAGTACCTGGTGACCAAGAATGTGTCCTGGCAGTGACCGGTGACTGGGGACATCTCCTCAGGGTGCCTGGTGATGGGGGACATGTCCCTGGGGTGCCTGGCATCTCGGGATGTGTCCTTTGGGTACCTGGTGACCGGTGACATGTCTTTTGGGTATCTGGTGGCCAGAAATGTGTCCCTTGGGTGCCTGGTCACTGGTGATGGGTCCCTGGGGCACATGGTGGCCAGGGACATGTTGGGGTACCTGGTGGGTGGGAATGTGTCCCTGTAGTACCTGGTGGCTGGGGACTTCTCCTTGGGGATCCTGGTGACTGGGGACATGTCCCTTGGGTGCCCACTGGCTGGGGACGTGTCTTTGGGGTGCCTGGTGGCCAGTGACATGTCCCTCTGGTGCTTCGTCACCGGTGATGGGTCCCTGGGGCGCCTGGTGGTTGGGGACATGTCCTTGGGGTACCTGCTGCCCAGGAACCTGTCCCTGCAGTGACTGGTGACCGGGGACATCTCCTCAGGGTGACTGGGGACTGGGGACATGTCCCTGGGGCGCCTGGTGACCAGGGATGTGTCCTCAGGGTGCCTGGTGACTGAGATTGTGTCCCTCTGGTGCCTGGTGGCTGGTGATGGGTCCTTGGGGTGCCTGGTGGCCAGGAACATGTCCTTGGGGCTCTCAGTGACCAGGGACACATCTCTGGGGATCCCATTGACCGAGGACATGGTGACTGGGGACATCTCCCTGGGGATCCCATTGACCAAGGACATGTCCTTGGGGCACCTGGTGACCAGGGACACATCTCCGGGGATCCCATTGACCGAGGACATGTCCTTGGGGCGCCTGGTGACTGGGGACATCTCCCTGGGGATCCCGTTGACCGAACACACGTCCTTGGGGCACCTGGTGACCTGTGACACGTCCCTGGGGCTCTCGGTGACCCTGGGGCAGGCGGTGGCTGGGGACCTGCAGGTGCCAGGGACACGGTGGGTTTTGCAGCAGGGGGGTGGGGTGCAGGGCACCCACCTGCGTCCCCAGGGTGGGGACACCCAGACTTACCTGGTCACCGGCGGGTGCCAGGCGTGGGGTGGCCTCGGGGGTGTCACTGGTGACCCGGTGACAGCGGAGGTCAGCGAGGCGCTGCCCCGCCGGGGTTTTGGGGAGCTGAAGACCGGCAGCCGCCGTGGGTCCCCCCCATCCAGCGCGGTGGTGTCGGTGTCACCGTCACATCCCCTCTGCTGCGGCCACCCGGCTGACAGCCCAAAACCTGTCCCCCACTCACCTCTGCCCCCGGTGACGGGGCCGGGGCCACCCGTGATCACCGGGGTGCTGTGCACTTGGTGCAGCTCTGCGTGGGGCGACACCGAGCCGTGAGCCACCTCCCCGCTGCCCCCCGTGCCCCCCCCCGCCCCCCCATACCCACCTCTCTTGTGGACGCGCTCCCAGGGTGCCGGGTTGGGGGTGCTGGGTGAGGTGCGCACCCCGGGGTGCCCCCCACCACAACACCCGGTGTCCCCAAGGGGCGGTGGGTGCCCCCCACGGAGGCTGCTGCGGTTGGGGGGCGTGGGGGGGCCGAGGCTCGGGGACTCCAGGGACAGGGCTGGAGGGGACAGAGAGGTCAGGGCACCCATGGGTGCTGAGCTGGGTGTCCCTTGTCCCCGCCATCCTCAGCTCTGTCTGTCCCCCGATCCCTGCCGCCTGCAGAAGGGTGCCACGGCAAGGGGGGGGCACACAGGCGGGGGTCCCAAGACACTGGCGCGGGGGTCCCAGGCATAGGGTGGGGGTCTCGGTCACCCTTTGCTGGTCCCATAGCACCCTGGGGGGGTCCCAGACACTGGGTGGGGGTCCCATGGCAGTGGGTGAGGGGTCCCATGGAACTGGGTGGGGGTCCCGGGGCACCCTGTGGGAGGGTCCCGTGGCACTGGGGGGGGGTCCCAGCCCCCTGGGGCTCACTGGAGGGGTGGGGGTCCCATGGCACTGGGGGGGGTCCCAGCCCCCTGGGGCTCACTGGAGGGGTGGGGGTCCCATGGCACTGGGGGGGGTCCCAGCCCCCTGGGGCTCACTGGAGGGGTGGGGGTCCCTGCCATCGCTGCCCAGGAGCCGGCTGCTGAGGCTGCTGCTGCTGCTGAGGTTTCGGGGGTCACAGCCAGGTTTCCAGGGGCCACCGAGCCACGGCGAGTCACTAGCCACCAGCCTGCGGGGGCAAGGGGTGCCATCAGGGCATCCCACCCCCACCACGACAGAGCCCCCCCACACACGTCCCCCATCCCCACGGCCACTCACCTGCGGCGAGCCACGGCGTCCTGGCTGGCGCGGCGCTGGCAGAGGAGGAGGAGGAGGGCGAGCAAGGCCAACCAGAGCAGCGAGCCGGCGGCCGCGATGACGGCGGGCTGCCGCAGCACCTGTGCCACCCCAGTGCTCCCCGCCGTCAGCCCTGCAAGGGTCCCACCAGCGTCACCCCCGTGCCACCACCCGGACCCCCCGCCTGCGCCCCACCTCGCTCCCCATCCCCTACCCAGGATGCCGCAGGTGGCGTTGCTGGGCACCCCCAGCCCTGCGCTGTTGAAAGCTGCCACCCGGACGCAGAATTCGGCCCCGGGGCCTGGGAGGAGGGTTTCCAGGTGACGGGTGCCTCCATCCACCGTCCTGTTGGTGGGGTGCTGCCAGCCCTCGCCCATTGACCAGACCTGGTATGCACCAAGAGGATGGACCCCCTCAGATGAATCCCCTTGGTGGATCCTCATTGATGGATCTCTCCTGAATGGACCCCTTTGGATGAACGCCCCTAGGATGGACCCCCTTGGATGGACTCTCTTAGATGAATCCCCTTGATGGACCCCTTTTGATGAGCCCCCTTGGGTGAATGCTGCTGGGATGAACACCCTTGGATGGGCCCCCTTAGATGAGTCCCCTTGATGGATCCCCATTGATGGACCCCTCTTGGACAGATGCCTTGGATGACCCCTTTAAATGGCTCCCTTTGGTTGAACCCACTTGGATGGACCTCCTTGGGTTAGATCCACTTGGATGTCCCTCGTCTTTACATTGACCCCTCAGATGGATCTCCTAGGATGGACCTCCACCTTGGTTGACCCCTTTTGGATGGACCCCTTGGATAGACCCTCTTTGGCCAGAAGCCCCCCTGTCCCCCCCACCCAGTCATCCCAAACCTTGTAGCCCCGGATGATGCCATTGTGGGCTTCAGG
This sequence comes from Grus americana, assembly GCF_028858705.1. Taxonomy (NCBI): domain Eukaryota; kingdom Metazoa; phylum Chordata; class Aves; order Gruiformes; family Gruidae; genus Grus; species Grus americana. The sequence goes on from NC_072875.1 coordinate 7,940,447, forward strand.
AGGAGGTGGCTCCCAGCTCACAACCACGGTGCCGTTCCCCATCTCAGCCTGGCCCACGGTGACGTGCTGAGGCGCCGCGCTTGGCACTGCCGGGATAGCGGTGCTGAGACTCCTGGGACCCCCAGCTGACCCCCCCATCCTCCACCCGGCCATCCTTGGGGGCACCCCACCCCAAACGCACCTTCCTCAGGTATCCAGAGGTGCCTGCTGTTGCTGTCCAAGCCCTGGGTTCCTCCAGCGTAGGGTCGGACCTTGAACTCATACTTGTAGCCCCTGCGGAGCGCGGGGATGACGGTGCTGAGCAACTCACCCGCGTCGTGCTGGACCCAGGAGGTGCTGGCAGGGAGCAGGCAGCGGTACAGCACCACGTAGCCCTCTGGCACCGGCGCCGGCGTCAGCATCTGGAGGGGATGGAGGAAGGGTTACGAGACATGGTGGGACACAGACAGGACATGGGGACGGAGCTCCAGCCTCATCCCTACGTCCCATCCCACCTCTCTGGTGGGAATGTCCCTGCATCACACCAACCCGCCAGCGGAGCTGGACGGCGGCAGCGGGCAGCGTGGTGCCGTTGTCCAGGTGCAGCCGCACGGCCAGCAGGTCCTGTGGCGCAGCCTCCCACCGGCCCGTCGGCAGCCGGTCTGTGGGGCAGAGGGAGGCTAACAGCAGCACCGGGCAGGACCAAGGTCCCCCAGCACCTGCCCAGGCACCCGCCTCAGATACCCATGCCTGGAGACCCTGATGTCTCCCGAATGGACCCACTCAGATGGACCCCTGGGATGGACCCCTCTTGGATGGACGCCCTTGGACAGACACCCTTTGATAGATCTGTCTTGGATGGACACCTCTCGGATGGACCTTCTTTGATGGACCCCATGATAGACTTCCATTCATGCATCCCTCTGAGATGGACTTTTTGAATGGATGCCTCGTGCTGGATCTGAGATGGACCCCCTTTGGAAGTACCCCTTTTAATGGACCCTCTTTGAATGGGTGCCCTTAGATGACTCAGTTAGATGGACCCTTTTTGGATGGACTCCCTTGGATAGACCTCCTTGGATGGATGCCCTTGGATGGACCCCCCTTGGATAGACTCGCCATGGATGGACTCCCCTTGGATGACCTCCTCGGATGACTCTCTTGGATGAACCCCATTGGATAGACCCTCTTAGATGGCTCCCCTTGCACAGACCCCCAGATGGCCCCGAGTGCCCGTGGTGGTGGAGGCCCCAGAAGTCCCACCACTGACCCTCCACATGGAGGCGCGCGGTGGCGGCGGCGGTGCCCAGCTGGCTCTGTGCTGTACACACGTAGGTGCCGGCGTCAGCGGGCGTCACAGCGTAGAGGCGCAACGTGTTCTCCCGGTCCACCTCATGCCTGCGGGTCACCGGCTCTCCATCAGCCCCATCACCACCCCACCCCAGGGATGGGACACCTCCACCCTGCCACCACCTACCTGCCCCAGGGCAGGTCCCCGCGTTCCTTGTGCCACTGCACCCGCGGCGCTGGGTCACCTTGGGCGCCGCAGCCCAGCTCCACGGCACTGCCGGCCACCACCACAGTGTCACTCGGGCGCCGCACGATGGTCGGTTTCTCTGCAGGGGGAGGACATCGAGGACGTGGCACCAGGATCGGGTGAGATGTTTCCACCACCCACGGGACACCCTTGGCTTACCCAGGACGGAGACGTGGGCACCCCGGCTCTCCCTCTCGCCCGCCGCGTTGGCCGCCACGCAGACGTAGAGCCCGGAGTCGCTCCGTCGCGCCGGTGCCACCCGTAATTTCCCGTTGGTGACCACGTACCGGTCACCAGTCAAGTCCAAGGTCACCCCGTCCTTCTTCCAGGTGACACGGGGTTCGGGGTGCCCCGAGGGGGGGACGCAATCCAGCTCCAACGCTTGCCCGGCCGTGGCCACCAAATCTCCCGGGTGCAGGCGGAAATTGTCCCGCAGCGCTGCGGTGGGGAGGGGACACCATGGCTGGGGTGGGGGCGGGATTTTTTGGGGTGTCATCGCCCGTCCCCCCCTTCCCCCCCCCATCCTCCCCACGGGCTGTCCTTACCAGCTGCAGTTTGGGGTGCCGCGGCTGTGCCGGGGGGGTGGCAGCCTGTGGGGTGACACATAGGCAGTGGGGATGGCGGTGGGTGCACCGAGCGGGCATGGGCTCAGCCCTGATTTTGGGGGGGGGCAGATTTAAGGGTGTTTTGCCCTCCCAGGGGCTGCGCTCACCTCCGCGGTGCAGCGCGGCGAGGCAGAGCCCCAAGCCCAGCGCCATCGCCCAGCTGCCCGCCATGCCGGCCCTGGCTAGCCTTCCCGCTTCCTCCCTAAATCCCGGTCCCTCCCCGCCGGCACCGGGGCTGGATCCGGCTCCGGATGGGGGGTGACAATAGCCGGACGCGGGGGCCAGGAAGTGCCGGGGGGCGGGGGGAGATGGACGTAAACAGCTCGGCCAAGCCACAGCGGCGGGAGCACCCGGTTGCGGTGGCACCGGCAGCACCCAGAGGCAGGGGGGCTGTGGACACCGTTGTTTAACAAATTTAATGAATCAGAAGAAATTCCCCCCCCCCGCCATGTTCAAAGGAAGATGAATTAAGAAGAAACAAGTTCTTGGCTGGGGACACCATCAGTAGGGACCAGAGTGAACGGTCCAGAGTCTCCTGAGCTTAAATTTGGGTGCCAGCAAGATGCGTCGAGCTCGCCCAGCCTCAGCTGTCGCCCACCTCTCGTGTGTGTCCCCCCCACCCCGGGGCAGGGGAGGGGGCACCCTGTCCCACAAAGACACCCAAGGGTGCCGCCGCCGGCCGGGTAGTACGTTTAGTTTATTGGTTAGTAGCGCACCCCGAGCACCCCGGGGTGCCCCGGCACCCACCCCGGGCGCCCTGGGGCCCGGCTCGCTCAGCCGGCCGCTCTCCGGTTTTCACCCTAAACCTATTTCCCGGGAAGGCCTGGGGGAGAGACGACGGCGCGCGCCCCAAATCCGGGGGATTTTCACAGAAAATCCAGGCACGGCGGAGGGGCAGCGCTCGGGCCGGGGGTTTGAGCCCACGTGTAGGGGACGGTGCAGCCAGGGAGCTGGGGGCAGGAGGGAGCCCCCCACCCCCCCGGTTCAGGTCTCCTGCGCGCGCGGGTCTGCGCCACGGTGGGTGTGCGCGGCGCTCTTGCACACACGAGGTGCGGGTGCGCTCGCTCGGCGTGCTGTGCGCGTGCTCCCCGCGCGTCCGTGCATGCTCCATGCGCAGTCTTATCTGCACGCTGCGTGCACGCTCCTTCCGTGTGCTCCGTGCACGCCCTCTGCACGCGCGTTCCCTTCTCACGCTCTTTGCACGCTCGCTGCATGCTCCGTGCGCGCTCTCTCTGCATACTTGTGCTCTCTGCACACTTCTTGCACACTCAGAAAGCACTCCAGATCCTGGCACACGCTCCCTGCAAATGCCATGCACAGTCTTACCTGCACGCTCCACGCACACTCTGCACGCTCCACGCACACTCTCTGCACACTCTGTACATGCCTTCTCCACGTGCTCTGCGCACACTCTCTCCACACAATCCATGCAGTCTTAGTGGCACACTATGTGCATGCTCTCTCTTGCACGCTCTGTGCACGCTCTCTTTGCTCACTGTACGCACTCTCTGCACACCCTTGTGCATGTCCTCTTGCACCCTTTGTGCACGGTCCAGGTACGCTCTGTCCACATGCCCCGGTCATGTCCTCTTGCACGCTCGGTGCACGCTCTGTCTGCACGCTCCGTGCATGCTGTCTCCACACATTTCGTGCACGCTCTCTCTGCGCCCTCTCTGCATGGCAACCCTGCACACGCTGTGTACGCTCTCTCTGCGTGTTGCAAACATGCCTTCTTGCACGCTCTGTGCACACCCTCTCTGTTCGCTCTGTGCACGGTCTCTCTGCACTCTACGTGCATGGTCTCTCTGCACGCTCTATGTGCACGCTCCGTGCTGTCTCTGTGCACTGCACGCACGCTCTCTCTGCGTGCTCACTGCACGCTTTCTCTGTGCACTGCATGCATGCCCTCTTGCACGCTTCATAATTGCTCTCTCTGCACACTGCATGCACTTTGCTCTCTCTTCATGCTCCGTGTGTGCTCTCTTGCTCGCTCCATGCGTGCTTTCTCTGTGCGCTGTGTGCACGCTCTCTGCACACTTTCTGCACGCACTGTGAATGCCCTCTTGCAAGCTCTGTGCACACTCTCTCTGCACACTGCGTGCATGCTCCCTCTGCATGCTCTGCACACGCCTTCTTGCACACTCTGTGCACTGCACGCATGCTCTCTTGCACGCTCCCTGACTGTTCTCTCTGCGCAGCGCGTGCACTCTGCTCTCTCTGCATGCTCCGTGCGTGCCCTATCCACACGCTCTGCGCACACCTTCTCGCACACTCTGCGCACTGCATGCATGCCCTCTTGCACGCTCCCCGATTGCTCTCTCTGCACGCTGCATGCACTCTGCTCTCTCTGCATGCTCTGTGCGCGTCCTCTTGCTCGCTGCATGCATGCTGTCTCTGCACGCCTTGTACACGGCCTCTTGCACGCTCTCTCCGTGCACTCCCGGCAAATGCGCGTGCTTTCCGCACGCTCCCTGCACGCTCGTCCTGGCAAGAAAGCCATGAAAGTGACGCCCCAGGAAGGCGGGGGACGGAAGAGGGGAGCTCCGGGTGGGATCAATAGCAAATTAGTGACTTTACGCCCAACCACACGATGCCCAGTGGCGGGAGCGGGGCCGTGGCGGTGTCCCCGCTCGCTTGCCGCTGCCGAAACGCGCACGTGTCCCCCCCGGCTCAGGCGCTGATCTCCACGGCGTTGACCTCCTCCTGCTCGCGGATGATGTGGACGCCAGCAGTCCGCAGCAGCCGTGGGGCACCGCGGGAACGGGCCGGCGAACCCGGCGGCGACCTGTGCGTCCGCGTTGAGGCGGGCGAGCGAGCCGGCGAGCGATGGTAACGACGAGTCGAACGCCCCACCGGTCCCGGAGAGCGACCCGCTGCCGGTACCGGCGAGCCGGCGTAACCCGGTTCGACCGCGCCGTGGGGTTCAGGCGGCGAATCCTCCTCCGCCTCCGGTGAGTCCTGCCGAAAGCCAAGGGCAGACGAGCGTGCCGAGCGCGCCGGACCTGGCACTGCGGCGCGAAGCCGGCGCGCTACCGGCCGCTCACCTTGTCCTTGAGGATGTACAAGGCCACCGGGTTTTTGCGCTCGTGCTCGCTGCTTCGCGGGATGCCCTCAGCTGCGTGGAGGCAAGGCGTTGCTTACCGGGCCGGTGGCGTCGGCGTCCCCCAACCCACCGCCACCGCGCCGCGGCCGGCACTCACCCTCGTGCTTCAGACGGTCCTCGTCCTGCTCGGTGTATTCAGAGGCCGGTTGCGTCTCCGCTTGCCGCTTCTCCCTGGGGAAGGGACAGGGGATGGGGCAGCACCGGCACCGTGGGGCGGGGAACTGACCGCGGTTCGGATGGGAAAGGGCACGGTGCTGCAGTGAGGGAGAGGTGGGGTGGGGTGGGAGAGGAGAGATGGATCAAGGCAGGATGGGATGGGGCGAGATGGGATGGGATGCAATGGCATGAAATGGGATGGGATGGGATGATGAGACTGAGATGATATGAGATGAGATGGATCAAGGCGGGATGGGATGGGATGGGAAAGGAGAGGTGGATCAAGGCAGGATGGAATGGGATGGGTTGGGATGAGAGGAGATGAGATGGGACAAGGGATAGGATGAGATGGGAAAGGAGAGATGGATCAAGGCATAGGACGGGATAGGATAAAATGAGATGATATGATGAGATGAGACTGCATGGGATGGGACTAAACAGGATGAAGCAAGACGGGACAAGATAAGATGGGATGGGTCAAGACAGGATGGGATGGGGATGGGGATGGGGATGGGATGGGATGGGGATGGGGATGGGATGGGATGGGATGAGATGAGATGGGGATGGGGATGGGATGGGGATGGGGATGGGATGGGGATGGGGATGGGATGGGATGGGGATGGGGATGGGATGGGGATGGGGATGGGGATGGGATGGGATGGGGATGGGGATGGGATGGGATGGGATGGGATGGGATGAGATGGGGATGGGGATGGGATGGGATGGGGATGGGATGGGGATGGGGATGGGGATGGGGATGGGGATGGGATGGGGATGGGGATGGGATGGAGATGGGGATGGGATGGGATGGGATGGGATGAGATGGGGATGGGGATGGGGATGGGATGGGATGGGGATGGGATGGAGATGGGGATGGGATGGGATGAGATGGGGATGGGATGGGATGGGATGGGGATGGGGATGGGATGGGGATGGGATGGGATGGGGATGGGATGGGGATGGAGATGGGGATGGGATGGGATGGGGATGGGGATGGGATGGGGATGGGATGGGATGGGGATGGGATGGGGATGGGATGGGATGGGATGGGATGGGATGGGATGGGATGGGGATGCGGATGGGGATGGGATGGGGATGGGGATGGGATGGGGATGGGATGGGGATGGGGATGGGATGCGATAGGATGGGACAAAATGGGATGGGATGAGATGGGACAGGATGGGATGGGACAAGACACGATAGGACAAGATGGGACAGGAACGCCCTTTGGCTCCCGTGTTACCCCCAGCCGTACTTCTTGGAGGGTTTCCAGCAGGCACAAACTGTCACCAGGGTGACAAGGAGGAAGATGCCACCCGTGGAGAGGATGATGTAGAGGGAGCTCCGGCCTGGGAGAGAGGAATGAGGGGGGAAAACCCCCCCAGAATTTTAGCTGGAAGCGTCTGCAAGGGATGGCCAGCCCTGGGGGTGTGGGAGGGGGGAACGGGTGGCTCACGGTAAACAGTGAGCTTCACGGGGACACTGCGGCCATGGCTGATGGGGTTCTCCACCAGGCAGCTGTAGACATCGTCGTCAGCCATGAGGACGCGGGTGATGGTGAGGATCTTCTGGTCGGGGGAGAGGAGCAGGCGGGAATCATTGCTCAGCGGCCGCCCGTCCTTCAGCCAGGTGTAGGTGGGCTTGGTGCCATTCTCGTGCGAGCAGTTGAGGGTGAAGAACTCGCTGAGCTCCAGCACCGTTGAGGAGGCCACCAGCACTTGCGGCTTCGATATGGGGACTGTGGGCAAGCAGGGGAACCAGGGTGATGCCACGCCTTGGGGGATGGATAGGCCCAGGGGACGGGAAGAGGGACATTGAAACCCCACCGGGGACGTAGCTTGGCAGCATGGGGTGGTTGAACCCCCAAAACCATCTCCCGGTTGGAGAAAGCTCTCCCAAAAAGTGGTCAGGGAAGGCGTCTGATGGAGAACTCAATCTCCACCAGACATCCTTCTTGTGCTTACTGTCCACAGTGAGGTTGATGGTCTTCTCGCCAGTGAAGGTGTCATCGGTGATGGATACCTCCACCTCATAAGCGCCTTCATCGGCCAGCTGCAAGGGGCTGATGAGCAACGAGCCGTTCTCCAGCACCCGGATGCGGTCGCGGTAGTCGGGCCGCAGGTTGCCGATGATCTCGGTGCCGATGGACTGGACGACGGTGACGGGTTTGTCGCGCTTCAGCTGCCACTTGACCACCGGCTTGTCGGCGCTGGCGCTGGCGTAGCGCACCGACAGTAGCGCTGCTTTGCCCGCCGTGCCGCGGACCAGTGGCGTGGGGCTGGTGATGTTCACCCCCGACAGCAGACCTTGGGGTGGGGAGAGACAACGGGGTGGCGAGTCCGGGCAGGTCTCCTGGTCCTCTGAGCCCGGAGAAAAATGGGGAACCCCTCCCAGAGCTCTGCTGAGCACCCCCAAAATGCTTCATCTGTGCCGGGATGCACAAGCACCGTGCAAGCTGGCTGTTTGCATAACCCTTTGCAAAAATGCGTGTGTCGCCCCAAGAAGTGCACGGAGGGGGTGGGGTGGTGGGAGCCCTCCTGCGGCCAAGTCAACACAACGCTTTGCAAAAATGCATGCATCGCCTCCAAAATTAAATTGGGGGTGGGAGCGCTCTTGCAGCTGAGTCAATAATTTGCAAAGATGCGTGCCTTGTCCCCAAAAATTGCATCAGGGGGTGTGGGAGCCCTCCCACGGCTGGGTCGATGCAATGTTCTGCAAAAATGCACGCATTACCCCCAAAATGTGCGGGGGGGGGGGGGTACGGGAGCTGTCTTGCAGCTGGGTCCATGCAACCGTTTGCAAAAATGCATGCATCGCCCCAAAACCTGCAGCGCTTGTGGGAGCGCTCCTGCAGCCGGGTTGCTTCAGCCCTTTGCAAAGACACGTGCATCGCCCCCAAAACTGGGGTGGGGGGGCAGGATTTTTGCATCCCACCCCCAGCCCTGTTGGATACTCCGGTCCAGCCAACCCCCCCCCCACCGCTGCAAACTGCATCACGGGTGGTGGTGCACGTGCATCGCTCCTCGCCGCTGGTTTTAAGCCAAAAAAGGCAGGAAAAAAGTGAAAAAAAAAAGATTTTTTTGGAGGGGCGACACCCCAAAAGAACCTTTCTCCCCAAAAAACCGCAGCCTCATCCCCCCCCTTGCCTGCCCAGGGGTCCCGTCCGCGAACCCCCATCCGGATGCCGTCATCCGATGGTGAACAAACCCCATATTGAAGGGGGTGGGGGGGGGGAGAGTAGGAAAACCAGCTGGGGAGGGCAAAGCGGGAGCAAGAAAGGCTTTAAACAAGCCCGAAAAGTCATGGGACCTATTGGTATGCAGCGTCCGTCTGTCCGTCCTCCCTGGCAGCGCGGAGCTCGGCCCTGAAAACATGCCCCGACCTGAAAAATTTAGGGGACCCCCCCCATAGGGAAAACCCAGGCATGGGGTGGGGATGTGGTTTTTAATGCATCGTTGCACCCCAAAAATCCCCCAAATGCTGCTCTTTGACCGATTCTTCCCTTTTTTAACCCAATTGCTAATTTTTTCACCACTCCGGGTAATAATTTTGGGATTTAATTCATAAATCAGGCAATATTCACATCTCTACTGCATCCCTGGCTGGCTCTTGCTGAAAAAAACCCACCAAAAATCCTTATTTTCCCACTATTTCATAGAATAAATCCCTATTCTTTGGGAAAAAAAAGCACAGCAGCATTTTTGGGGTGCCCTGGCTGCAACCCAGGTGCTTTTTTGGGGTGCAAATCAAAGCCGGTGGTGTGCAAAACCAGCTGGTTTTGCTTTGCCTCCTCGGCTCATCCAGAGGGAAGTGGGGCCTCCCTGGGGCTGGTTTTGGGTCCAAACTTTGGTAAAATGGTGCAAAATCACTGCAGGTGATTTTCCGCATTGTTGGACCTGGGATGGGGCAGTTTGGGGTTTATTGAACCCCAAAATGTGGATATTTGGGAAATAAATGATGGAGGCAAGCGGGGTTGCAGCAGGATGGGGCAAAGAAGAGGGAACCTAGACATGGGGTGAAAAATGGGCTTTTTGGGAAAGCTGAAGGATGGGTAAGAAAATAGATTTGGAGATGCTGAAAAACAAGCGAAAAAGGGGTTTGGGGGAAGATGAAAGGGGGGAAGAAGCTCGGGGGGGGGGCTGGTGCCAGATCCACCCCCCCAGCAGGACCTGCTTGGCTCCAGAAAAGTGTTTTTCCCAGTTTTTATCCCCAATTTTTCCCCCTTTTTTCCTCTCCCAAGCAGAGGGGATGGTCGCCGGTGCAGCAACCCCCCCCCCCCAAACTCCCCCTTCACCGGGTACCACCACTCTCCTCACCCCCCCCCCCATCCTCCATCCGGATCACCCCAAAACCCCTGGAAAAATGGGCAAACCCCCTACCTGCGTGCAGCGCCAGGAGCCAGGTCACCGGCAGCAAGCAGGGGGGAGCGGGATGGCCCCGCGGGGCGGCCGGCGCTCCCCACATTTTGGGCAGGCTCGCCCCCCGAATCGCTCTGCTTCCCCACTCCGGGCACGTCCCTCGGCGCTCCCGGCTTGGCGCTTCGCCCGGCTAATTTATTTTTTTTTTCCCTTTTTTTTTTTTTTGTTCTTTTCTTTCTCAATAGAGCCCTGTGTCCTGGCGGCTTTCGCCTCCCCAGCGGCCTCGAGCTGACATTTATTTGGGGAAAAAACACTCAGATTTGCAATTTTCCCCCTGTTACAGCCCCCACCTTTCCATGTTTTCCCAATCCCGGGGAGCTGCTTGAGGGTGGGGGCATCACCCCATCGAGCCTGGCCAAGGTTTGCCATCCCCTCCACAGACAATCCCATGGGATCTGGGGCTCTGAGCATCCCATTAAATTGTTCTTTCTTTTGAGGGGGGGCATTTTGCAAAGCTGAACCCCCAACCAATGGAGCTTCCCCCCCCCCCCCCTTTTTTTTTTCTCTTCCCAAGCTTTAAAATGAAGCCGCGGTCGCATCCAGGCTTCGTTCCAGCTCCGGTGCCAATTAGCGCCGGTTCCCCGGGTGTCGCTGAATAGGGCAGCGGGGGTGCGGGGCAGGATGCCCAGAGTCGCTTCCCACCCCCCCGAGACCTGCCAAGCTCATCACCCCAGTGAGGCACCGCACCACCCCCCCAGGAGGCTCCTCGGCCCCCCCAAAAAGGGGTCGAGACCTCCGAGCATCCTGCCCCAGCGGGATGGAGATGTTTTGGGGGGAACGTTATGGGTGGATGCTACGGGGGGGTGTTTTGGGGGGACTTTTAGGGGGGTACTATAGGGAGATGCTAAGGAGGCATTTGGGGGGATGCTGTAGGGAAATGCTATGGGGAAATTTTGGGGGGGCATTGTGGGGGGTACTACAGAGATACTTTGGGGTGATGCTATAGGGAGATGCTCTGGGGGGATTTTGGGAGGGGCTGCTGTGGGGAGGTGTTGTAAGAAGATACTTTGGGGGTTCAGGGATGCTGTGGGGGCACTATGGGGATATTTTGGGGGGGCCTTCAGGGGGATACTCTGCGGATGTTTCGGGGATGCCCTGGGGGTTGTTTCAGGGGTGCGCTGGGGGCACACAGCGCACTCACGGCCCCCTCCCTTTCCCGCCCGCGGCGGGACGCGAACCCGCGGCCTCAGGGTGTGTTGGGGGCGGGGGGGCTGCGCGGGGGCGGGGCAAGGGGCGGGGCTGGAGCGAGCCGGGGCGGGAGCAGTGGGCGGGGCAATGGGCGGGGACGTGGGTGGGGCAATGGGCAGGGACGTGGGCGTGTCAGTGGGCGGGGTGGGGGTGGGCGGGGCCTGGCGGGCGGAAGTGGCGCCGGGATTCAAAGCGTCGGTTGAGGCGGAAGTGGTGGGTGGGGGGTGTCCGTGCAGAGGCTGGGGGTGCCCGAAGGGCGGGGGGTGCGGGGGTGCCCGGGGGCGTTGCAGGGCCTGAGGTGTCACGGGAGGGGGGCGCAGGGCCTGGGGGTGTCAGGGCATGAGGGGAGAAGGGGGGGTGCCGGGCCTGGGGTGCCCAGGGGAGGGGACATGAGGGTGCGGGGGGGGGGGGTCCTGTGGGGCGCCCACGGGGTGAGGAGATTGGGGGGTGTGGGGTAAGGGGGGGTGCCCGCTGGGTGAGGGGTGCTGGGGTGCAGTGGGCTGCCCAGGGGGTGGGGGGGGTGCTGATGGGGACGGGAGATAGGGGTGCATTGGGTGGGGGGTGTGCAGGGGGGTGCGGGGGGATCAGGGATCCCTGGTCAGTATGGGGAGGTTGGGGGGCAGCGGGGGTCCCGTGGGGTGGGCCCCAGGGGGGCGGAGATGGGCCCCGGGCAGGGTGGGGAGCTGTGGGTGCAGGTCGGGGTGCCGGGGGGGGGTGTCACGCTCACCTCCTCTGCCCCTTCCCCAGGGCTGAAGCCGCCGCGGTGCCGGGATGGTGCCACCCTTGAAGGAGCAGCCCCGGGGGGGCAGAGAGCACCCGGGGGGGCATCAGGCGAGACCCCTGTGGCAGAGCTGGCGGGTGCTGGCCGAGAGGAACCAGAGCGTGGCCCCTGTGGGCGTCTGGGTGGAGGGTGCCCCAGGGGAGCCGGAGGAGAGCGTGGCCTTTGTGAGTGCTGCCGCGGGGGTCCCCGGGGTGTCTCTGACCCCCCAGTTGTGCCAGTAAAAACCCTACGGGTGTGATCGGAGCCGAAAATGAGCTTTATCTCTGTTTGAAGGCAGCTGGGAGCGCTGCTCCTAAGAAGAATCATTTATTTTTCATGATTTTTGGTAGGGTTAAAAGACACCGTGGTGTCCGCGTAGCCTGGTGCCCCATTTACACGAGCCCTGAGTTGATTACCCTCAAAGAAACTGGTTTTTTTTTAGGAGAAACGCATCGCTTTTAAACATCAGTCAGGTGGAGAATCCAGCCAATGTTCTAATTAGCCACCGTTGATTACTTAATTATTCGTACTGTGCTCTCTGCACTTTTAATTTTTGCTGGAGCTATAGATTTTTGACGTGTTACTAGAAGCTGCCTTCCAGCGTAGGTAGCGCAGCTAAAACTTAGCAGGTTTGTGCCCTTTCCCTGAGTTTTCTTCTCGCTGTTCCCGGCTGCTCCTTGCTTTATCGGCGCCGGTTTTGAACTCCACGCTGTACGTGCCTGTGCCGTACCTGGCTCCCCCATCCCGTATCGATGCTGCTCTTTGCTTTCACGTTCATCCGTAAAGGCTATCGGTGAGCCAAGATTTTTATTCCATGTTGCCAATTAAAAAAAAAATAAATAAGTTGAATGTTTCAGGGTCTGGAGCCAATCTCTGCTGTACCCCATTAGAAACACTTAAGAAAATCTTTATCGATGCTTATCTCAGGGATTTCTGCTTTGAGGGTTATTATAAGAGGACTAAAAGTGCATTAAATATAGGATGATGAGTTCAGTCCCCTGTAATTAATGTCTAAACGTTACAGAAGCTCCTGCCCTTCTGAGATGATTTATTTCCATATTGTAATTTAAATCCTGAAAGGTTGAGATAATATATGGAAATGAATCATCTCCATATTCCACGTAACTTCCATCTTGGCACCGTGAAACTTCTGGGGGCGCCGAACTCTTCCTGACTGCTTTGGGGGGGGCCTGGGTGCTCCCGGTCCTCCCCCCGGCACAGGAGCTTTCAGGCATGGATGAAGGTGCGCAGGGTTATCACAGCTTATTAAATATACTTTTATACGCCAGCGGATCATAATAAAATATATATGTATATGTATCAATGCCTCCTGCATCGGAATTGCTGATGAGGTTGCCAACAGGGAGCATAGCAAGCCGTCGTTTCATGTAGCTCTGGCTTGGTTTCATCAATTTATTTTATTTTTTTTTTAGGTCATTTCTTTTAATCTTTTACTTGGGTTGGTAAAACCTTTGTGTGCGCTGCAGAGGGTTAAAGGAGGAGGTGTGCGCGCTCCACATCTGGCTAGATTCGATCCAAGCTCAAAATAATTCAATAGACGTTGTCCAAGTTGTTATCGCACAGAATTTTGAATCAAAACATCGTAAAGTTTGCTCTGAGTGCTGCCTGCCTGGCTCGTAGATGCGGCTGTGGGAAGGGAAGATGGGATACGAGCCGCTGTGACGCTGCAATGTAGCAAAACTCACGTAAAATCTGCTTCCGCCTCTTGCAGGCTTCGGCGTTTCGGGTGGAGGAGGAGCTGAAGGAGCAGCAACGGGAGAAGGCAGCGAGCCTGAGCCGCTTCCAGGGAGAGGTGAAGCGGCGCGTGAACCAGCAGGTCAGGATGCGAAGAAAGCAGCAGCTGCAGAAGTCCTGTGAAGCGGTAAGCAGACCTCTGGCCCTGCCTCGCCAGGAGTCTTTACCAGCATAAATTGGGGAAAAAAACCCCAAAAAACCCCGCTAGACCTCAAGTCGAGGTGTTAATAAGAAAAAGCGAGGAAACCCGTGTCGACTTTCAGAGTCTCGGTGCCCCGTGCAGAACTGCGTGGAGTTTAAAAGCAGCCGGGCCGGAGCTGAGAGCAACGTGGCTGTCTCTTGGTGGCGTTTGAAGCGAAGCAGCTCATTTCTGCTGTCCCTTTTCCAGGGCAGTCAAACAGTTTGCAAGCACCACTTTTCATGCTGTCTCCACGTTCCCATTTCCCCTGTGGGCTTGTTTCCTGTGAATACATTTAATCCTTTCTACTTTTAAACAAACTGCCACCAAGACTTTGCCGGAAACTGGAGCAAGAAGGGAACGCACAGAGGTGGCCGCGGTTTTGGCCACCCCTGGGGTGTTTGAGCCATTTCCAGGGCTCGGGAGGCACAGCTGAGCAGGGATGTCCTCATGTAACTCTGCTAGTGGCCGCTCCTGACCGAAAGCCGGCGGCTGCCTTCAGCCCCTGAGAGCCCAATGGCTCTTTGTGCCCCTCTTGGCACAAAGAAACACCACCGAATTGAGGCAGCAGCTCCGGCGTGGTGCGGGCCGCGTCCTCCTAGGCAACGGTTAGAGATTTGCGAGTGGCTTCGTAACTCTGGGCTCTGTGTCACGGCAGGCAGAGAGGGAGAGCTCCGTCGCCGCGCAGTACTCGGACTCTGCGCTGCACTTGACCCCCAGGAAGAACACGTGCCTGTTTCGGAGCCACCCCGCACCTGCCATTGGCGATGCTGGTGCCCGCACCGTCCCGGCGCAGTGGCAAGGCGCGCAGTGCGAGCCGTTCCAGCAGCAAGCCACCGAGGTGAGCGATTCCCATCCCTGTTTCATTATGCCGGATGCTCGTGGTTTGAAATGGAGGAGAGGTGATATTTCTTTTCCTTTTACAACCCATCCCTAATGTTTTTCTTAATACCAAATGAAAGGTCGGCTTACGTTTTCACTCTGGTTTGCCAAATATTTGGAGGAAGCCGCGGTTGTGACTTTTTCCCTCTGCGTGTGGGGACTTGTCGCTGTGCAGGCGTGCCATGCTGGACAGGCGGCACTAGGTGGTGCCACCTCATTGCAGCTTCTCTCCTGCACACCAGGATTATGGGATGGGGAAATCTTGGAAAACCTGCCTTAGGGACTGTTTTAAACTTTTAATAGTGATGCTTACGCTGTGTTTGGCGTTTTGGAAAGCACGTGCGTTCGCTTAGGAACTGGAGTTACTCCAGTTGAAGCACCACTTCCCTCAAGGTGGAGAATCGCTTCTGGCAGGACAGTTGGGGATTGAGGACTTCTGGCATCTCAGCAAAGTGTTCTGAGAGCGGATGAGCTGTAACCAAGCCCTTTACCATGCCTGGATTGGGATTTCAGTGCATTGGGGCAGCTCTGAAATTCATTTTGAGTTGCAGGTTGCCTTATACCTGTTAGTGAAGCTAATTGCTCGAAGTTGCGCTCCCTTGGAGATCTCTTCCGTGCAGCTAAACTTTTTGGGGTAGCCCTCACGGAAAGCAGCCAGTGACCGCTTGTTTTGTCTTGTCTTTACCTTCCCTCTTGCCGGCAGCTCAGCAAAACTGTGAGGCAAGTTCGGCGCAAGCTGGCGTCCTGCAAAACTGTGCCCGAAGGAGCCGGTCCCCCCGAGCTCCCTGGTGGGGTCTGGAGGCGAGAGGTGAGCGATGGGTGCCTGGGGTGGGGTAACGGGAATTACCTTGCAAACTGGTGAAGTTCTGGCTTTTAATTAGCAAATCCAAAGTAGTTCAGTGAGTTTCTCCAGCAGAAGTGAGCTTTCCCGACCCACCTGGTGATTAGCCTGTGGATTTCAGTGGCCCAAGGACTCTGTCCCCTGGGCTCTGTTGTTCTTGCTGCTTTTTGGAGAAGGCAGCAGGATATAGTGGGTGAAAATGTCTCTGTGGAGACTGGTGAGAGATAAACTAGGAAACAAGAACTCAAAAAGGATTTTTTTAAAGGCTGAGATTGTGATCTGGGAGGAATGTGATGATCAGCCCTCCCCTCAGGCACCTTTATTTCTTCAGTAAACCCCAACATCTCTTTCCCTTGCATCAATCTCTTGTTTCGTGTGGGTGGCAAAGTTCTGGAGGGTTTTCCTCACCCGGGGCTGGCTTTTGGTAGAGAATTGTTGGCGCACATCTGCTGTCTTTGAAGCAGCGCTTAGGGGTGAGGTAAAGCAGGTCAGTCCTGAGTGCTTCACCTTTTGTTCCGTTGAATTTCATCCTGCTTTTGTCACTCCAGTTCTCAAGAGGAGCTTTATGTTGGAGCTATTATCCTGCTTTCTGTGCCAAGACCTTTCTTAAACTGATGTACTTGGTCCATCCCTGAGTCCCTGAGGACACCAGCAGCAACCCAACCCGGTATTTCGTCTCATTGCCTCCTCTGGAGCCAATTTCCTGCCCGTCTTGCAATTCTTCATTCCCATCTCTTTCTCGGGTTCAGCAAAGGTGAAGTAGATCTTGGCTGGCTGTTATCTAGAAAATACCTTTATATAAGGGCTGGTCCGACTCTTCCTCCTCTGTGCACTGTTGGATTTCTGTTCAAGGAAGCGAGCTTTGTGAACAAGAGTTACAGGAACACTATAATTATGGGCTTGAAAACCTTGTTACCTGTTTCGGACACTACATGTACCTTCCGTTTAAGTCCTTGATATGTTCAGGCTGCTTAGCAAGATGGAATGATTCATTACTTGGCTATTAGCAGCACCAAAACCTCGCATGAATAAACACGGCCGCTGCCCGTGCAGCCGGAGAGTTCCCGAGTGGGATGCACGGGAGTCACCCGCAGCAGTGAGAAACAAGGCTGGGAGGGGTCGGAGACCATCCTCCCACCCGAACTCCCCGCAGCTACAGTTAATCTCCACTCTCCTCAAACCTCCAGCAAGGAGGATTTAATTTATACCAGGAGGAATTTATTGATTTATTGCATTACTCTGTCTTACTACTCCAAGATAACAGAGGAGAAAAAAAAAAAAGCTCTAATATTAATCTGATCCTCTCTCCTCATGTGAAGGTTTGCCATGTTCACAGCTAGGCAGGACAACAGCTTGTTCCCTTCTCTTCAGACTCAAAAGGCTGCCACGGACTTAACCGCCTCGGTAATTGCTGCCTTTGGTTCTGTCCTCCTTGAATTTCCTCCTGCCGTTTATTCCAGCTGATTTCCTTGGTTTGAACCCAAGCATTTTTAGCATGTTCTCAAATACTTCTGCAACTTCAAGTGGCTTGGTGGGGTCGGTAAATGTAATCAAGATTCTTTTTTTTTTCCGTTATCCAGGCCGATAATGAAATTATCAAGCAGAGCCCACCTAGTTTTTACTCTATATTTGTGCAGTGACCTCCTAAGATTGAATCCGGGTAATGTTTTTAATGAGTATCACACCTCCCATATAATAGTTTCATCTAACAGATATTTCTTTGTTGAATTAGGCCACGTCAAAAGCGAAGCTAAAATTGAGATGTCTTCTGCTGTGCTTTGCCTGAGGCCTCTTTCTTCTATTGTAGGAGAAACTCAAACCAGCTAGACATGACTTGCTCTTGACAAATTTATGCTGGTTGCTGCTTATCTTGTTTTCTAGCAGCTTGCAGGCAGTTTGCAAGGTGATTTCCTCTTGGTTTTTCCAAAAGTCAGGCAGTTAAACTCTTGAGGCTAACATCTTCTCTTTAGTATTTCCTTTTCCCCTCCTCGTGCCTTTTTCTGCTAATCTGGATACCCACAGATTTTTTTTGGGGGGGTTTAGCAGCTTGTCTGCTGCTCCTGGCAGTAACCCAGGGCAGGTCCTGCCTGCTCAAAGACCTCAGCTCCTCAGAATAATCTGACTTTTTCTTCCCAAATCCAGTCCAAGATTTTTCCTGCTGCTTCTGTTGGCTCAGAGCAAGCCTTTGGCTGAACGCCGATGCCCAGAAGCACAAAACACTCTTGTTCGTGGCGTCCTCCGATAGCTGTCCTTCTTGAGTAGCAAGTCCTTTAGTCTCCCTTACTAAAGCCTGACTTGTTACTTCGATCTCTCTTGTTTTACTTAGAGCTTTGGCCTTTCTGGCGCTTGTTTGGGGGTTTTTTTCATCCCAGCGTGCTCGTGTCATCTCCTGCGCGATCCCTTTAGTAATCTGACCCGTGCTCCGCTTCCTCCGTGCTTGCGCGGACCGCAGGAAGAGCTTGGGGCTCAGCCAGGGCTGTCTCGTGCTGTGCTGCTTGTCTTTCAGCTTTAGCCGGGGAGTTTGCATTTGCTCGGTTTAAAGGAACTGTTGCTTCTCATTCAGTCCTGTTTTCTGCATTTTTCTTCTATTTTTACCTTCTTTCCTCTAAAGAGTTGCATTCCCTGCGAGCAATAACCCATCTTCCCAAAACTGTTGCTTTTCCTCTCTCCCAGAGATTTCTTTTCAGGTCAAATACATTTGAAGAGTTTCTTCCCTGCTTTCCCAAGCAGATACCTAGACGGTAATTGCCTGGAAATGACCCATCCCGTGGTTCAGGTGGTGGTTCAGGTGATCCCGTTCACCGAGTCTTCAGCCGCTTTGCCTTTAGGGTTTGGTAGACTGCGGTAGGTCCCCAGCGTGACAGCGCCCAAATTCCTTTCCCTAACTGATAATTCACCAAAGTTGGGGGTTTTTTTCCCCCCCCTGCACAGTTTCATTTCCTTCTCCCTTCAGGGCTCCAGAGCATCCTTACAAAGCAATAACCGTTCCTCTATCCCCTTGTCCTCACCGCAGAAGCTCTTGTGTTGTGTTTGTGTCATAACGGGGTTGATAGAGCGATTCCTGTGCCTATCAAATAATTTCATGTTCAGAGTAACTCCAGGCTATCCTTACCGCAGCACAGCCGTCTCAAGGGATCCCCGGCGTGACCGGCTCTCCTCCTGTCGATCCACCCTCTCCCTGTCAGCAGTTCTACCCTTCCCTTCCCAGCATGCTGCAAGGATAGGAGGGGAAAAAAAAAAATATCCTGGCTCCGAGCTTGCTTCTGGCATTTCGATTTTTTTAGTTTGTAGGAAACAATCTGCTGCCTCTCAAAATATTGGTAATTGCCACCGGGGAGCCTGCCCACTTACCATCTGAAGGAGTACACTACGTCCCCGAGTGTCACTCCAGAGATCCCACCACCCCCCTCCAGCTCCTTGCAGTTGCGAAACAGCGCCTGGAGAGGTCTTCTCCTTGTCTTTCCTTCACCCCACGCGCGTCTGTCCCTCTGTTTCTGCAGTTGGTGAGAACGTAGTCACGGGTTACCCTGCTAAATTCAGATTTTCTGGGCTCTCGTGCCCTGCGGTGATGCTCGAACACGTTGCGTTGCTGCTCGCCAGATCTCAACTCGCTCTACGGAACGGGTTAAAGCTGGTTCTTACCCATGTGCAAGGGTGTCGCATTTGGCTCTCAGCACCAAAGCAAATGCGTTTAAATTCCGTATTTACACCCTTCTCCTCCAGAAACCAGAGTCTTGCAAGACGGGCACGGCGCCAGCGGAAGATGAGGGCGAGGAACTGCTCCTAGCAGGACACCACGATCTTCCGGCCGAACTGCAAGGCCAAGCCGAGCGAGACGATGACTTCTACATCAAAATTGAATTTGAAAAAGTGAGACTCGTACGGTGCTGGGCCAGTTGGTCTTAAGAGGTTCAGATCGTTGGGATTTGGGTTTATTTCGGCAGACGGTGAGGCAGCCATTGTAGAGCAGTTGCTCTCTCAGGCCTGGTTAACTCTTAAGCCTACTGTCGTCAAAACAGGCTCAAGAGCAGTGTCAGAGCGAAGCGAGATTGGTGGCTTCAGTTTTGCTGCTTTCATCTTACAGCTGTGCCTTCAAAAGGGGTTTTATTTGTGCCAGTTGGCTGGCGCTCAGCGGAAATCTGAGCCTGAGTCTGTGCAATTGCATCGTATGCTTAACTGAACTCCGAACTGCGGTCGGCAGGACCTGCAGCTGCCGCTGCTCCGGCTGCCCTGCTTGGAGGCGGCACCGGGCTGGAAGAGCTGCAGGTGGTGCATCAAATCAGCCAGAAACCTCCTGGAGAAAAAAAAAAAAAAAAAAAAAAAAAAAAAAGGCAAGCTTTGCATCAGAGGAAGGAGCTGGCTGCCACAATTCCTGTGCCTTGGGGCTGGGGAAACGCTTTCCTTAGAGGCAGCGAGAATCTGTCTGCTCCTGAGGGCTGAGCGATGGATTTATCGGTTCCTCTTTTGTTTTCAGGCAGAGCATCATTAAGCTTCTGAGGTGTGGAAAGGCTTCGCCCTGATTGCCTGGAGTAGTTAGCAAATACTTTGTGGCTGTGGCAGCCGGTGCCCAACCTTACCTGGTGATTAGTCCAGCTAGGAGCAGAAATACTGGCTTGACAAATACTGAGTGGAGGGAAGGTGGTGGAGGTTGATGCTGAGGTTTTGGCAGACGTTGGCTGTCGAATTCCCCTGACACTTGTTATTTTTATTATTATTTGCGTTATTGTTCTTTCTCTTGCACTTCACGAAGTTCGTAATGGAAGCTTGGCGAGGGGAGGTGTGAATCCATATTTCACCTAAACCAGAAACCTCCTCCAAGGATTTCTTTGGACAAAGAGATTTCCTATGTGGAGATGCCGCAGGTGTCTTTTTCTTCTGGTGATAAGGAGAAGCCAAGGTGTACCCTGAAAAAAGTGTAGCTCGAAGGGGGGTTACCCTGTTGAGGACTGGCACAGAGGACTTGCCTCCGGCGAGGAGGATTTTGCTGAGGGAAGATGAGAAACTTGACCACAAAGATGCTGATGCTGCTCCCTCCTGTTATTTCTGATGGTCAGGTCTGTGATGGACTGGTGAAGGACTCGAGCTTGCCCGCGCCTCCCCAGAGGCTGCACGCAGATTACCGAGCTCCCCTCGTGCTCTGGGCTGGTGCAGACCAAGAGGAAACCAAGAAGCAGGTTTGTCCGCCGGAGCCAAGTCCTCATTGTTTCCTCTCCGTTTCAGGACTGAAAGGTATCGAGCATGGGGGATGCTGCTAGCTCAGATAAGAAACCTCGAGAGCAGCCTTAATGCAGAGACACCTGCCAGGCTTATGAGTTTCTCAGCGTTGATGGTGTCTCAGGTCTTGGGCAAACCTACTGGGTTGGTTTTGGTTTTTTTTAAGGTCCGTTGTGACCGTAAGCGCAAGCGTTGCGTGCTCCTCCCGCAAAATAACCCCGAAGGGTTGGAGGAGGAATGGGCTTCGTGCGTTTTGCCTGGGAGAACAAAGGTATCGCTTCCTGTAGTTGCATGGAGAGAGACAGGAGCTGCCAAAAATTCTTAAAAGGGAAAAAAAAGAAAGAAAACAAAACCCTGCTCTATCCAGTGTGGGTATAATGCTGGGAATAGAAAGGTTTTTACCGTATCAGCACCTAGCAGGCGTCAGGACGCAAGCACAGACTGCAGGCCTGATGCTGAGCATCTGATTTGATGATGAGGGCTTGCCAGCCTGCATCCAGGACTGGCTCGTGCTAATCTAGGCAATGCAGAGACGATGTTTCTCTTGGATGCCTAAAGGAAGTGACTTTTATTTTCCTGCTTCCTCCTGACGTGAGGAGGAACACTTCCCTCTTCTTTTTGTCGGCTTGCAGCGTAAAACTCGAAAGGACTTCGAAAGAATTTTGCATTTTTTGTCTTCCTTAACGTGCATTTTCCAACCAGCTGATCCAAAATCCGGCTGCGGTTTCTAGATAGCGCGTCAGCAGCTGGGGCCTGTCAGGCCACTCCGTCCCCCAGCGATTCCTTCTGCCCCTTGTTTTTTATCTCCTTGGCTCTGATCCACCCTGAGATAACTGGTTCTGCAGCGCTCTGTTCCGCGTGGGTTTTTTCCATCCAGCTTTCTTTCGGCCTGGTGATCTCTCCTGCTCCTTTATCCCCAGCTGGGTTCTGTCTGCCTGGGCGAGATGGACAAACTCAGCCTGAAACTCTTGGCGTTGATGAGGGGAAAAATGCACGCCTTAAACTTTCTGGCATCATGGAGCTCAAACTAGCCGCATCCCGACGGATTCCCCTGGGGGTGGGAGAACTTTTGGTGTGAGCTTCAGCCAGGTTTCCCTGCCTGTGCTGCATCCATGGGGTTAAGTCGAAGCCCAGACGTTAAAGCTCCTCGTGTGCTCAGTACCCGGACGGGAGTTGTTCCCTGCAGGGCTCTTGGATTTGTCTCGACACCTCTGTGCTTCTCCTGCATGTAGTGGGTCCAACTTGGCGTTGTACGTTCTTTTATTGGGATTTTTTTTTTGAGATGCAGGTTCTGTGAACTGCAGAGGACCACTGGTTCCCAGGTGGATCAAAATTCTTGGACTTGCAGTGCTCTGAAGTGGGTTGAAGTGGGAACCAGCTCTTTTACTCCCAGGAAAGTGCGAGTTGAGGAATTTTTCAGCTGACAGAGCTTCCATCCATAGGAAGGTTCAGTCAATGGATGCTGGTACCATCTCTCCAGCTTCTCAGTCCTGGGATGTGTGTGCAAGGGGACGTTTGAGGATCTCCTGGGGAGGGAGCGGGGTTTCTATCCTGATATGCGCTCCAGAAATCAAGCTGAGCGCCGCTATCACCCAATACTGATCCCAAACTTCCTTCTCAAAGGCGCCTCTTCTTTCCCACAGCGTCAGCACGAGTACCTGAGATACAGGCGCCTCTTCATGAACGTCGAGCGAGAGCAGGTGAAGGAACAGCAGAGGCAGAAAGAGAGGCAGAGGAGAATCGCCGAGTGAGTACCGGGGATGAGAACTCGCCTCTCGGTGTCGCCTCCTTCGTCGCAGGCAGGGTTGGAAAGGTCTTGCGTGCTTGTCTGGTGGGAAACAAGGCAAGGGGGTTTTGGAAAGTCCTGAGAAGACTGTCCAGCTTGATATGGGGAAAAAAAAGCCTCCATGATGGGTGGCATTCTGCCTCCTTGGCCGCAAGCTGCCCCTGATGGATTAAAAAAGCCAGTTTATCAACTTTTAAAAAAGCAGGGGGTAATTTGAAAGAAGCCCTGTGATACAAACGCCAGTTGTAAAGCCTGACTTATCTCCTGGGTTTATTTTAGAGCTCAATCTGTTAACCCTGGGGTGGATTCATTCCACCAACCCACCAAGAAAGACCCTAGGGCCATGTTGAGCGGTTCAGAGGTGCTCAGCACTGCTTGCTCTGCTCTCTGAGCCTCCGTGCAGCTTGGGGAGGAGTTGGGAACCAAAACTTCGGGCTGGGAGAGTTGCAGCTCACCAAACGGTGACTCTTGGGAACCGATCCCAAGACCCTGTGCTGTGGTCTCTGTTTAGAAACTTTGCGGTGAGGTCACATCATTGTTAAACCGATCTTATCTCAGGGGTTTTTAATGTCAGACCTTTCACCCTCACAGCTATAAATGTATATTATATAATAAAAAGATTTCCCAGTATTTGTTCCGGAGTTGAAAACTCAGTATCTGTGTAAAAGTATCAGTACTTGGCGGTTTAGTGATCTTCCCCCTCTTAAAGGGTTTGTTAAGGAAGAGCTCTGCAAATTCACACCAAAATAGGAAAGAGACTAGATTTATTCTGTCTCTGCCTTGCTCTAAAATAAAATGATGTAGCTCTGAGCATCTCATCTAGTGCTGGCTCTGCAGCGGGCAGCACAGGCACCCCAGGGCAGGATTTTCACGCTCACTTTTCGGAGAGAAATCGCCAGTCTGAAGAAACGCTCCTCCAGCCGCATTCCTGACGTTTAAACTGGCGCTCGGGAGCTTCACAGACCTTTTCCTGCCCTGCAAGTGCTGGTGAGACACCAGGGATTTCCTAGTTAGCGTGATATCTTTTTATTACATTATCCCCCCCCCCGCCATGGTTGCAGGGGCGCTGCTGGAGCTGCAAGCTGCTCGGAGCGTACGTGGAAAAGAGCTGGTTTTGTAATTACTTAGTGTAAAGCCTTTAGTTGGCCTTGGCCTTGGTTCCTGTAGCAGAAGATTTATGGTGGGGTAGTTAAGGCTCTATTACCACTTCATTTAAAAAACATTTTGGAGTTTATAACTTGACTAGAGAAGTTTGGCTTCAGGATTTTCCTCCTTGATGTAAAGATTTGACCCCCCAAATGGAGCAAGAAGCGAAATGTCTCGTTCAATTATGCTTTCTCCCCCTGGCTTCTACCCAGCCTTGATTTTTTTTTAATTTTTTTTTTTTTCCTTTATTGAATGCCTTTTGGCAGTGATCAGCCCATAACGTGTTATTGCATTTGGTACTCATCAGCGGGAATAAAATGGCAGATGCTTCAGTTTAAAGTCTTTGTGCTTCGTAATTGCTGCTCATCAAGGGAACGTGCTCCGTGCTTGGTGTGACTTCTACAACCCAGATTCCACTGAAAGGGCTGGAGCGCCATGTGGGTGCAAGGGAGATTGAGGAAATAGAGGGAGATTTGGTTAAAAATGCCATTTTTTATACTTAAAGCCATTAGAAAGTCATTGTTGCAATTAGCGCAGTGTTACTTTCATTTGCCGGGGGTAGTTTGGGCAAAAGCAGCAGCATCCTTTCGATCCCCTTTGCCCTGACCTCACAACAACCAGGGCCCGGCGGGAAATGGACGTTGGGATGGGGAAGCTCTGTCTCTAAGCGCCCGTCTGCCCGCAGGATTAAGAGCAAGAAGGAGAACCAGCGCCGGGTGGAAGAGCGGAAGATGCAGGAGCTGGCTGGCCAGCAGGAACCCCCACCGGGAGAGGGAGCCTGGGAACCCCTGGCCCAGCTTAAACTGGAGGAGAGGAGGGTGAAGAAGGTTAAGGACAAACAGCAGCGAAATAAGGAGTACGTGAGGTACGGCCGGGTCCCCTCTCCTTGCGCAGAGCCGGGTGTTACTGCCCGAGGTGAATATTTTATCCATCGCAGGTACATCGAAGCTCTAAGAGCCCAGATGAGGGAGAAGATAAAACTGTATCACATTGACTTGCCCCTGCTGTGCTCCTGCGGGTCTGATTTTTGGGACTCCCACCCGGATACCTGCGCCAACAACTGTGTCTTCTACAAAAACCACACAGGTAGGAGCTCCTGCTTCTGGAGGGGAGGCATCTGGGCCTGGATCCCAGACTATACGGGGAGAAATCAAACCTGGAACGATGATTCCATGGCCCTGGGCCGCTGGGTAGAGATGCTGTTGTAAATATACTCCGGAGAGGGCAAGTCGGGCGCTCGGCTGCTTGTTTCTAACGCAGCCTCTTCCTCTGTCCTTTCACGGGGGTTAGTGGCATCCTTGGGGAAGCACCGGCCTGTATGTAATACGTACATGGTGGCAGGGGGAGAGCCATAAGGAAAACGCAGCAAAACAGGCTCGTTATGGGCACCGGAAGCCTCTTTGCCTTAAGTGCTGAGTCTTCTGTTGGGAGGATACACGAAGGCGGTAGAAGTTGTCCTCTTTAGGTGACGGATCTTGAGCACAGCTTGGAAGAATACCCAGCTGAGTGACTGGGAGTTGTCTTCTAGGGGGGAAAAAGAAAAATAGAGAAATTGGGGCTTTATAAAAATCTTTGGGTTTCCTGCTTTGGCTTGTGTACCGCTTTGCAATCAGGAGCATGTGGAGCGTGCAGACAACCCTGTGAAAAACTACAGGCATGTCTACCTACCTTAAAAACCAGTTCTTCTCTCTGCTTTACGGTAAAAACCTGAAACACAGATGCTTTTCAGGCCGTAAGTGAAACTCTCATCTCCTATCGCTGCTTCTGTGTCCCTCTCCCCCCCAGCCTACAGCCAGGCGCTGCAGTCCGTCCTTGCGTCCTGCGTCTCTGCGGACAGGAGCCCCTCGGCGAGGCCGCCGCTCCGAGGCTTGGCCGCTCTCTGCGCTCGCTCGGGGAAGCATCTGTGACGCGGGCAGCCCGGCCTGCTCCTGCCTGTCCCTTCCAGCACGGCACCTTTGCTCTCCTGCTCCTTGTAGGAGCTCAGATTTAAGCTGCGCCTCTCCCCATTTGCTCCGGGTGTGCGGTTGGCCGGACCAGGAGTGCAGGGTGATGGTAGGTGTGAAGGAGGTGATTGCTCTGTGGTTTGTGGGCAGGCCCTTGAATTTTTGGCATTCAGCTGCAGAATAAACTGTTCTCCAGGGTTGTTTGTCTCCGTGGGAGTGTGAAATGAAGAGAAACAATGTACGTGGGGTCAATAGCTCTTGGGGTTTGAAACCCTCCCAGTTTCTAACCTCTTCCCACTCCCTTCTCTCCATTTCCCTGTGGCTCCTGCCAGGGATTTATTGGTCCTTCCCTTTCTGCCTGCTGAGGGCCCTCCTCCGGTACCATCCACCCACAGCTTCTATTTTGCTCCAGAAAGGAGATTTTTCCTAAGAAAAAAATTGTATTTAATCTTCAAGTCTCTCTGACTCTGCTGTGCAGCTGCAGCCCCTTGCAGGGGTTTCTGGAGCAAGATTGTTTTTACCAGGACGCTGCTTTTCCTCCCCGAATTTAAAATCCACAGATTTTTCCCTGGAAAAACGACACCGGTGCAGTAACGTGTTCCTGGACAGGGGTTGCATTAATATTTACTCCTCGCCATTCCCCCTCCCGCCACCTCTCCAATATTAACCGCGGCAGGAAGGACGGGTGGCCGAGCGTGCCGGATGATTTCTTCTCCCTGTTGCCATTCTGCTGGGCGCGAAGCAAAGCCACGACCCCTGTCCAGAGGTAGCAGGGAGGTGCTGAGCCAGGGGACGCTCCTCCGTTCTCCTTGGAGAATCATTCACCGATTTATTCGTGCTGCCCAGTGCTATTTATTAACCGCTGTTTGCGTCAGGGGAAGACGCCACGGACCTAAGAAGGGGTGTTGAGGCGGGTTTGTGAAGGGCGGGATCTGGCCTGGGAGGTCTTTGCATGTGCCAGGGCTGGGGAAGCTGTGAGTGTGTGTTTTCAGTGATTTCGGGGCAGCTGAGGACACGCAGTTCCTTGGCAGGTCCCCAAGCCCTCGCTCCTGCCCTAGGGGCCCCCATCCCACACCTTGGGGTGGCCCCCAAAGGGCCGTGGGCTGGTTCGGGGCTTAGTTGGATGGTTAAATAAAGCCGTTGCTGTGCCCCCACCTCACGGTCTGTCCCTCGCTCAGTGTCCCCGGGGTGTAAATGGGGTCCTGTGAGACTGGAGGGATTTCTCCTGGCCTGAAACCTGGGGGAGAGTGGGACCCCCCCAAATCCCTGTGAATAAACCCAAAAGTGTGGCTGGCATGGCTTAGCCAAAATCAGGGCACCAAAGCCCTTTCGGGGGGTGATGGAAAAGTTAAAACCAGCATTTTTTTCTGGAAAAACAGCACCCACGGCCACTGCTGGAGCCCTGCAGAGGGGACGGGGTGCAGGCGAGTTTTCCCCTCCCGGGACTGCTCCCCACTCCCTGCTGCCCGGTTTTGCTTTTCCCTTCTTCGAGCCAGATTTTTAAGTTGATTTTTGTTTTGATCGGAACTGGGGACCTCGGGGCTGGAGGAGAGGCCGGGCAGGGGCTGCACCCGGGCACGGAGACGGGGCCGGGGCGGGACCGGGGCCGGGCCGGGGCGGGGAGCGGCGGCCCCGCGGGGCGGTGAAAAGGAGCCGGGGGGGACCGGCAGCTCCGCCGCCGCCCGCCATGAGGGCAGCGCTCGCCCCCGGCGTCCGCCTGCTCCGTGCCCTGCCCCGGGACAGCCGGTGAGCGGGGACCGGGGGGACCGGGCCGGGGGAGCGGGATGGGGACCAGCCCCGGGCCAGAGAACCGGCACCGGGATGGGGACCGGCACCGGGATGGGGACCAGCAGCAGGATGGGGACCGGCACCGGGGTGGGGACCAGCAGCAGGATGGGGACCGGCACTGGGGTGGGGACCGGTCCTGGGCCAGAGAACCGGCACCGGGATGGGGACCGCCACCGGGATGGGGACCAGCAGCAGGATGGGGACCGGTCCTGGGCCAGAGAACCGGCAGCAGGATGGGGACCGACACCGGAATGGGAACTGACCCTGGGCTGGGGACCGGCCCCGGGCTGGACCCTGCCCTGGCCTGGGGGTCACTCGCCCAGGGTCCAGCATCGCCCCTCGGGCACTGGGTCCACTGTGAGACCGGACCCAGTGCAGCACCGGCACCGAGCCCAGGGGTTGCGGCATGACCCAGGAACCCCATCCTGGGCTGGGGGCCCCGAACCCGTGGGGCTGGGCAGGGGGGACGCGGAGGCACCCCAAGATGGGCAGCAGTGCCTGGCGAGCATCGAGCCATCCCTTCCCATGTGCCAGGCCCTCGCCCTCAAAATTTGGTGGGATGTGGCTGGCGCAGCGATCCCGCCAGTTCCCCTGCCTTTTGGCGAGGTGGCAAGCCTGCTGCCAGTTTAATTTTATTTAATATATTTATTTTTTGGCAGCCTGTTGCCAAACAGCTGCCATGCTTTTCCATCAGCTGTAATTTTCCCTGCCACAACACGTGGGGTATAGAAAAAACCCCAAAACAACCAAACCCAAGCATCTGGCTGAGCCAGGTACCGCACGTGAGGTTTCCCTGCTCCTCACTGTGGCCTCTCTGCTCCCCAGATCAGCCCTACAGTCATCAGCAGTGATTTGGGGGGGGGGGGGGGGAAATGTTGATTTTTTTTTGGGTAGAAACCAGCAATTTTTCAGCTGTGGTGCAGTCACGGAGCCGAGAGCTGCTCTGGATTTGCAGGGTGTCTGTAATCGCTGCAGTTTCATGAAGAAGTGAAACTGCAAAGAGGAGCGGGATGGGCTAAAACTGAAGAAAAAAAAAAGGCACCTTTTTTTTTTTTTAATAAACTTGGAGCAACCCCGTGACCCCTCTCGATGCCGCACCGCCCCAACTGCTTGCATCCTCTGCATAAAACCCTCTGCACCCCCCTCCAAAATGCAGGATGGGGGGCCACTGGCAGGGCTCACCCCGCTCTGGAGGGTACCGCTCCCCTTTGGGATGCTCCAGGCTTTCTCCATCGCCTTTCCTGGGAGCAGCATCCCCCTCCCCGAGCCCACACCTCATTTTCCCCTTATTTTCCCCCCCCATTTTCCTGCAATTCAAGCAAAAGGGATAAAGTCTCCCCCTCCCCTTTTTTTTTTCCCACCTCACCTTTAATTAACGCCGGGCCTGATGATGAATCAGCCGTGGTCTTGTGCCCTGTTTCCACCCGTGACGCGGGGAACGTGCTTGCTCACCCTGCGGTTTGCCGGGACAGCAGCTCAAGGAAAGGGGGGAAACACCACTGAGAGCTTCCTCCAAAGCTCAGCTGATCTTTTTTTCAGCTGCATCCCTATTTTGGGGGGACTGCTCGCCTCCTCCCCTACTCGGCTGAGCTGGTTCAGCTCACCACTCGGGCAGAATTGTCCCTGTTCGGTGTTGGGGGGGGTTATTTTGCCAGGGAAACAAGCAGAAATATGCCAGGTTTTTTCCCTTTCCCATGTGTTTTAAGACCCTGCAGGTTAAATAGCGCTGGAGCAGCATGTGTCAGTTCAAAATTTGCATCCCAAGCAGCTTCAGCCTGGCCCGGTGCTGGGTCTCATCCCCCCTTAGGTGATATTTTTCTCCAAAAAACATGAGTTTTGGGGTGAAACAAGAGCACAGCTAACGCTGAGGCTGGAGATGTCCGAGACATCCCTAGCGGGCTGGGCTTTGTCACCTACCCCCGTCCCCATCCTCATCACCCCCCCCGCCCGACCCCTCCACTCGCTTTATCCCACAGGTATCGGGGGCTGACGCTGGTGCTGACATTCCTCTGCTACACCAGCTACCACCTCTCCCGGAAACCCATCAGCATCGTCAAGGTTAGCTCCCACCTCACCCTGGGGATGTGGGGACATGGGGGGGGGGGTCCTCGAGCACCCTGATTTCACCCCTTCTCTCTCCCTGCAGAGCCAGCTGCACCCCAATTGCTCAGCCTTGGGCCCGAATCCCCGCAATGACTCCAACAGCAGCACATGGTGCAGCTGGGTGCCCTTTGGTAAGGCTGAGCACCCCCGGTCACCCCAAAACCCTCATGGTGGGTGAGATGGGCACCATGCCCTAAGCCAGGTCACAGCCAGAGGGTCTGGCAGGCAGCCAGCTGCTCGTTAGGCACCCGGAGGTAATTAGGCGGCCTGCGTCTGCCCCACGCTCCTGGGCCAAAGGGCAGCAGCAGGTGGCGAAATTGGGGCCGAGATGGCACTCGGCCACACTCCAAGAGCCCCCCCACGGGGAGGAGGGTTTTGGAGACGGGGGACAAGGACAAGCCAGCGGCCACAGGGATGGAAAACAAGATGGGGCTGCGCTGACATGGCCTTAATATTTCTTTTCCAGATGGGGACAACTACAAGGAGCTTTTTGGGGCGCTGGATAATGCCTTCCTGGTGGCTTACGCCATCGGGATGTTTATCAGGTACCCATGTCCTTTGCACCCCTTTCCCTCCGCACACCAGTTTGTACCAGTCCACCTGGAAACTGGTTTCCATTGGGCCGGGGTCACGCTAATGGCAAAGCAGCCGGGTGCTGGGATCTGCTTGGGATTCAGGCGATAACACCCGATGGCGGCATCACCCACACTCTTCCCTCTCTCCGCAGCGGCATTTTCGGGGAGCGCCTTCCCCTGCGCTACTACCTGTCAGGGGGGATGGTGCTGAGTGGGCTCTTCACCGCGCTCTTCGGCCTTGGCTACTTCTGGGACATCCACGTCCTCTGGTACTTCATCGTTGTGCAGGTGCGTTGTCCGATGCTGCAGGACACCCAGGCTCTGGATTTTACTGCTGCAGCCACATCCCGTTTTTTTTGGTGGCTTTTGGGGATCAGAGTGGCCCAGTTCCTGAGCGGGAGAACGTCAGGCATTTCCACTCCCCGCATAAACCCGGTTGCGTGTAGCGTGGGCGCCGAAACCAGCGGGCGAACCTGTCTTGCCGAGCAGGGCAGGCAGCTGGTTTGGCAACATCAGCCACTCCCAATTTAGCCACGGGAGCGATGCAGATGGCTCCAGCAGGAAAAAAAAAAAACCCAAACCGAGTGTTTTCTCGACAGCTTTGGGATGGGGGGGGGTGGCTATTTTTGAGCCCGGCTACCCAAAACAGCGCAGGGCCTGCACTCCATGGATCAAGTCAGCGCTCGCCGGATGCCGCGGCACCGTGCGATGCTGCCTGTCTCTTGCCAGGTCTGCAACGGGCTGGTGCAGACGACAGGCTGGCCTTCGGTCGTGGCGTGTGTCGGCAACTGGTTCGGGAAGGGAAAGTGAGTGTTTCTCTGGCGTGTCCCACCCTGGTCCCGGTTGGCCACCCTGGCGCTGCTGACCCCGGCTCTGTCCCCGCTAGGAGAGGCTTAATCATGGGCATCTGGAACTCACACACCTCCGTCGGCAACATCTTAGGGTCGCTCATCGCCGGCGTCTGGGTTTCCTCCGCCTGGGGCCTGTCCTTCGTCGTGCCCGGCATCATCATCACTGCCGTGGGCATCATCTGCTTCTTCTTCCTCGTGGAATGTGAGTGGCAGGATCCGGGGCACAGCAGATGACCGGCGTAACGCCAAAATCAGTGGGACCACAACTTTTCACCTTACCCGTCTCCAAGCATTTTTGGCAACCCCAAATATTTATTTCCAGCTTGTGGCAAGCAGGGATGCAGACCTGACCACCACAGGGATGCTCAGCATCCTCTGGGGCCACCCAAGCAGGCTCATCCCCTGTGCCGCTCCCTCCCCTCAGTTTTTGGGAAGCCCTTTGGGATTTTACCGGGGTTTTTTGCTGCTGGGAAGTGGGTACCCGGAGACGCAGCCCATCCCCGGGGGTTCCCAGCCCTGTGTTTGTCCCCAGTGGGCGGAGCAGGCCCGGTCCAGGCTCTCCTGAGATCTCCTTTCTCCCTGCAGATCCGGAGGACGTCGGGTGCAGTCCGCCCCTGCATCATGTGAGTCGAATCAATTCCCAAAGGGCTTGTCCTGGGCTGGGTGGTCGCTCAGTTTGCAGCAAAATGGCTGGAGCGTCAGTTCGTAACGTCAGAAATTACAGCAACGTTATCGCAGAGGATCCTAGTTGCTATTCTGGCGTGAGAATCCTCCGGGTCCCGTCCCGGCAGTGGATCTGATGTTTCAGCCCCTTGCAGCAACGAGAGCCCCATCTCCCACTTTTGGCTTGCTTTTAGATGGCCTCTGATGAGGAGGACGCTGGAGGGGTGACCTCCAACGAGAAGGATCCTGAAGCTGTCACCTCCAACGAGAGGCCGCTGAGCATCTCAGGCCAGAGCGGCGCGGATCGCTCTGACAGCCCCAAGGAACCGGCTGAGGAGCCCGAAGCTATCAGCTTCCTCGGGGCGCTCCGGATACCCGTGAGTCGCAGGATGCCCCTCGCGTCGTGATGGGGATGGAGGAAAGAGCAAAGCCAGGGCAGCTCACCCCATCAACAGGGTGCCCACCGGGCAGAAAACTGGGGGGAAAAGCCCCCGCTATGGAGGAGGCTTGGGAGAAGGAGGCTCCTCTGATGTCTCCTCCTCTTCTCCCAGGGGGTGGTGGAGTTCTCCCTTTGCCTGCTCTTTGCCAAGCTGGTGAGCTACACCTTCCTCTACTGGCTGCCCCTCTACATCGTGAACGTGGGTGAGTTTTTGGGGAGCAGGGTGAGGTGGGAGCAAGCCTGACAAGGGGAGCGTCTCCTCACCCCTCTCCTCTCCCTCGCAGCTCATTTCGGTGCCAAAGAAGCTGGGGACCTGTCAACCCTCTTTGACGTCGGGGGCATTTTAGGTTCGTGACGTACCTGGGCGGGTGGATCTGGGATGATTTGGGGACAATCCTGGCTTTGATGGAAGGTCCCCTCCACAGAGCACTGCAGTGAGGTTTATTCAGCATTCATAGCACTCGGCAGGCAGTGAAGGGCCCTTGCTTTTATTTTACCATCCAGGTGACCATTGCAACACGTTTCCTCGGGTCTTGCTTGCTCAGGCTCTCCTTTTTCTTAGAAAAATAATATGTTTTGGAAGCATGGAGGGGACCAGAGCTGCATGCAGGTGTAGAGAAACCATCTGCAGGGAGAAAGCAGTGTGGATAAATCGAAGCTCTTCACTCTGATATTATTATATGTAACGTTGGCGGTGTCTCGCTGAAAAGATGGGGCGGGAAAGAACATGATGGTGCAGCATCCTGTTGGATTTTGGGTTAAGCCAGGGTGAAGCTTTGCCACTGATGCAGCATGACCGACACCTGCAACTCCTTCTTGCAGGGGGGATCTTCGCCGGCCTCATCTCCGACTACACTGGTGGCAGGGCCACCACGTGCTGCGTGATGCTGGTCATCGCCGCTCCCATGGTGCGTTGTCACATGGAAAATAAACCCAGTCACAAGGTTTTCCTCTCCTCCGGCTCCTTTGCGTCATGGCCGCCTTCCTCTTCCCGAGTGCCCGGGATGAGCTGGTCACGCGCTTGGCTGAGACGAGAGCTGGGATTGAGCCACGTGCCCAGATGCTCCAGGGATGGATGTCCAGATCTGGGGGCTGGGAGGGGATTGTAGAGTCCTTGACAGCTGAAAAACAAAACCCTTTACAGTTTTGGGGTTTTTTCTCTCCATCCTACCATAACCCCGCTCTGTCTTAAAGCCTTGAGGGTCCCACTGAGCTGGTCCAGCTTTCACCTCTTTGCTTTGCATCCCGAAAGCCTCCGTGCCGACAGCCTCATGCTCCGCTGGCGCTTGGACAGGACGTCCTTCCTGAGCACCTGCGTGGAGCTTGTTTGGCTTTGCTGCCGCAAAAAACGCAGCTAATTAGCTGTAACCCAAGCCTGGCTGGCGCTGGGTTGCGAGCCTCTCCCCTCCGAAGAAGCTGGCGCATGCTGAAAAGCAAAGAGGCCGCGTCACGTCCGCGTCCCCTGATAGCACCGGCAGGGCAAATTACCGTCTGGCTTCAGCCAGCGGGGAGGCGCGCGAGCCTCGCTGGGCCATAAATCGCGGCAGCACCTCTGTTTGCCAGCTGCCAGGTATTTCATCTGGCAGGCAGACGGCGGGACGCGGAGCCAAGGGCGCGCTTGGCTCCCCATCCCGGCTGGTGCTCTCCTCTTCAAATGCCGTGGCGGGCGGGGGGTGCGTGTGTGAAGTTTGGCGCCAGCAGTAATTCAGGTCCCCACCTTCTCTGTCCTGTCCTTGGGGTGCCGCGGCAAGGAGAACGCTTGGGAAAAACAGCTGGAATAGCCGTAAACTGGTTCATCCCGTGTCTCTTTTCCAGTTGTTCCTGTATAACCATGTCGGCCAGAATGGCATCGGCACATCGATAGGTAAGGAACTCCGCAGTGCAGCCAGCTCCCGTCACCGAAGGGAGAAGGTGCTGCGGACTCACCTGCCTTTATTTCTCCTCTCGAGCTGGGCTCCCAGCCCAGAATTTGGGGAGGGTGGTTCCAGATGAGCATTTGCTGCCTGCTGGGTGGGATCTCCTGGGGAAAACGGAGATGAGCAGGAGACGGATGCGCAGGACAGGGCCGACAGACCAAGAGTCCCGCTGCTACCTGCACTTAAAGACTTAATCTCTTCCCGGGTACCTCTGCGGCCGCTTCGTTCCTCGCAGCGATGCTGATTGTCTGCGGTGCTCTGGTTAATGGGCCCTACGCTCTCATCACGACAGCAGTTTCGGCAGATTTGGTGAGTTGCACCTTGGATCCCTTGCCCCAGCTTCCCTGCGCACCCAAAGGCTGCTCCCTCTCTCCTGGAGGGATATTTGCTAGGATTCTTGCATTTTAGCTTTGTTTTCTGACACCTCTGAAGCCCAGTGGAGAAGGCCAGGGCTGTCACACCTTGTGCCATGGCCACATGTTCCCTTAAACATGGCTTTTTTTCCTGTTGCTTTTTCATCCTGTCCGCATGACTCTGCTCTGGCCCTGATGAGTCTCCTTCTAAGCACAATCCCAGGGGAAAAATTTGCTGGGAAATCACCTGGGATTGCTGTCCGCTGTTGGCATTCCTGGTTTTGCCATGGTTTGGCTGCAGCCAGTGTCCGAGTTTGGTCCTTCTCGTCCATCGCTGGGTCCGATGCAGGGAAATTGCTGCCTGGGGCATCAATGGCCTCACGTTATGACTTGCCAGCTGTGAACCCCAAAGCCGCTTTTCCTCCTTACATTTTGCTCCTCCATCCCTACAGGGAACCCACGAGTCTCTCAAAGGAAACGCCAAAGCCCTTTCTACTGTCACAGCCATCATCGATGGCACAGGATCCATAGGTACATGCATCCAGGGAATGCTGAGTGCCGATTTCTCCTGGTGCTGCAGTGGTGGTGGGCAGTTCCCAAGCACGGGGCATCTCCTAACGTGCCTTGTGCCCCCCTCGCAGGTGCCGCGCTAGGGCCACTGCTCGCAGGGCTCATCTCCCCCACGGGCTGGAATAACGTCTTCTACATGTTGATAGCAGCCGACGTCTTGGCTTGCCTGGTAGGTCCCTCCTCAGCAGGACTCATTTTGCTACCCTGGATATTCAAGGGCTCCCTTACAGCCGCTTGCTCGCCGGTGGAGGGCAGGGACGGCCCTTGGGAGACAGCCAGGCACAGGGTGAATTGCAAAGCCCCGTGTTGACTCCAAACCTTTGCCTCCATTCACTCACCTTTTCCTAATGACCTCCTCCACGCACAGTTTTAGTCCACGCAATCTTCCCTACGAAGAGCCTTAAAATTTATCTGCTGGCAACAGAAACGCTCATGCTGAGGCTGGTGGCTGCAGAGGGTCGGCCCCATGGCTGATCCTCCACCTTTCCTCTTGCAGCTCCTCGCTCGCGTGGTGGTCAAAGAGGTCCGCGGGTGGTGTGGCTGTATGGCGAGGAAGAGAGGGTACGTACGTACCGCCCCGGGGTGGCCTCTGGTCCCACGATGCCAAAACACGGCGTCGGTGCCGCTCCGGAAAGACGTTTGTTACCCCTTGTTGTCACTGCTGCGTCTCCACGCGGGCATCACATCGGGTTTCTTAGGGCTGCCTGCCCAACGTCTCGCTCCTGTGGGCGCAAAGACATTTACACCTTAAGCCAGGGCAGCACCCATGGGATTTTATCCACCCGTGCTTCACAAAACTCTCTCGGTGCTAAACGTGCCGTCCTTGTGTCTTTGTAGCTCTAGCGTGCAGCTAACAGAGTCTGTGCTGGACGGGAAGTAGCTCGGTGTGAGTATCCCTGCTTGAGCCCCGAGGATTACATGCAAACTCAAGCCTGATTCACCCCAATTTTGAATTTTGCTTGGCAGGCTCAGCCTAGAAACAGCCACTCTAATTTAAGGGCTAAGATCAAGATTTGGGATCAAATCATGATGGCTGGGGAAGAGAGTGCAGACGGGCGGGTGGGCAGCGCATCCTGGTCTCCGGCTGACTTACGAAACATCAGCCCAGATGCCCGATTAGCAAAACATTGATTAATGCACTCAAAACGGCCAAATTTATAGGCTGACTTGCCCACCCATGCTAATGAGCTCGATTACACAGAGCATGGGCTCACTAATCAAATCTCTGGCCAAATCACTGCAGCAAGGGTGTAAATAATCTCTGAATCGGCACTGGCCCATCTCCAATTGCCACCGAAGCCTCCACGTGAGCACCGAGGGGGAAGGGGCCACAGCCAGTCGCGGTGGTGGGGGTGCCAGCCCCTGGACCTGCTCCTGCGAACGTTCGGTCCTCTATATCTTGTGTTTGCAGGTGAAAGACAAATAGTCTCGGCCTCGCGCTGCGGTAAGTGCGGCCCAAATCTTCTCCGGCCGCTGGTGGAGGGCTGTCAGGCTCCGCTCTCCTGTGCCGGGGCTGGTTGGGGCGAATGCTATCCTGGCCGGGTTGGCACCAATCCCATTTGCACCAAAATCCAGCTTTTTTGTGCCGGGGGGAAGCAGCTGCTTCAGTCTGTGGAAATACTGCAATGCCTTCGAGGGCTTTGGGGAGCGCGTTGTCTCTGGAGCAGCTTGCGGAGAGGAGGCGCAAACACTGAGGGGTTTTTTTGGGGACGTTTCAGCTTTGGCTGGAGACCAAACGGTGGCCAGGTCTCCTCCTCGTGCCTGCTTCTCCTCCGGGCTTGGGGTGCAGGTGGGGCTGGGGTTGCCCAGCAGAACCGTTCTTCATTTCCATCTCTCTGGCAGCACTGTGGCACCCATCACCGATCCCAACACCTGCCGAACGGCGCCTGCTGCGCTCAGCGGCTCACTTCTCTCCCTGCAGGTTTAAGGAGTTTTGACGTGCCCCCACCCCCCGCCCCCCGCCGTGAGCCGCCCCGAGCCAAGAGGCTGGGGCGCAGTGGGATTGCCTTCGTCTCGGCAGAGCCAAGGCACGGCCTCAGGCACGGAACGGCCCTGCAGGCTCGTACTGCCACCGTGGGTTTGCTTCGGAGGGAGGCAGCGGCTAGGAGCAGTCTGAGGGCCCCGGCTGACTGGTTTTCTGGGCCGATTCTTCACCGTCGGCTGGCTGTTTTTATTAATAAAAATGTGCAAAAGCTGTGCTGCCACTCCGCGCCCTTTCCTGGTGGGGCTCGGCCAGGTCCGTGTGAACTTGGGGGAGATGACTACACCCCTTTTCTTGCTTTTCTCCATATGCAGCCTCTCATTTGAAAGCCTGCCCCATCCCGGCACTCAGTATTTCAGGATATTGGACCAGGAAGGCTGTGCCAAATCACTTAAGGCACTGCCACATGGACAAAGCGCTGCTTATTCTACATAGAGAACATCCCCAAGCTTTTCACTGAGCCCAAATTAAGTTGGTTTTGCTGCTTGTCTCATCCCACTGCAAAAAAACCCACCCAAACCCCAGCATTTTTCCTGATTATTATGATTCCTAATTCATACCATTTAGCCCAAAAGAAGGACCCATAGCCACACATCAGCTGCTCAAGCACTGTGGCTGCTCTCCCTCAGTCCAACATGGGCAGCTGATGGTCTTCATTAGACACCTCCTAATTAGGAGGAGCTGTGCGCCAGGCGCCCAGGAGGTTAAACCACGCCAGGCCGGCCATGCGGGCTCCCTTGGGCAGAGGTGGGTCTGGGAGGCCCCCGGCAGCGTCACTTAAGGCGAGGGCCAGCTGTGACCTCTTGGGGGGGCCCCCAAACTTTGATGCATGAGGGGCCGGGGCGCACAGGGTGTTCATGAGCCCTGGGGTGCATTTCCCCAGCAAGGGATTGCGCCCGGGGCAGGCTCTGGCTCTCTGTCCAGGGGAGAGCAGCACCGGGTGCCAGGGGCTGCGTTTATACCTGGTATAAATCTGAACTAATTGACTTCACCTCCTTGGATCTTAACCCGAGGAGAAAACATCTGGGCCTGATGTGATTTTATTAAGTGCTGATTTCATCAGCAAAGGGGAAAAAAAAAAGAAGAGGAAAAAAAAAAAAGAAAACCTGCTGGCTGGTTGGATCAGCTCCCTGTAAATCCCTGCAAGGTGATGGAGCGGCACGGGGGTGGGGGAGAGGAGCAGCTGCACGTTCGAGGTGGCGGTGGCCTTCAGTCCCCTCCACGCTGACCCCTGGGAGCGAGCGGAGATGCTTGATGGGGCTTTGAAAACTCGCCGGTTGCCTGCTGGTCCCTGAGGGAGAAAGCAGGAAAAAAATGATGGGGCAGGCAGATAAAAGCAAAATCCCCAATTGCCCCTTTTTCCCAGAAAAATAACTGCCCCTCGGGGCAAACCCCGATGGAGCCAAGATGCCATGCACCAGGCTTTGAATGGTTATTTCAGTGCACACATGGCTGAGCTTTCTCTTTTGCCATCCACCTCGTGGGGGAGGACAACGGGGTGGGGCTTGAAACACATTTTCTAGCAAAAAATCCCACAAGCCCTGACACACGCAGGAACTTATTGCAAAAGCAAGTTGGTTTGGTTTGGGTTTTTTCTGCCCCCCCACCTCCTGCCTGTTCTTTCAGCTGCTCCGGGACAAATTTAGGCTTGGGCCACGTCCCGCTCGTGTTTGGAAAGTCTGAGCAGCTTTGGCTGCACTGCCGGGAGCGAGAAGAAAGGGCAGACGGCCCATGACTGTTTTAAACTTAAAAGAAAAAAAAAAAAAAAAAAAAAAGGAAGCAAATGCCAAAGAAAACCCCAGATCTCGCCGAGATTTTAGAGATCGAGGGGTGGGTGGGAAGGCAGGGGGGATCCCCTGGGTTTGCCTCAGCCAAAGGACTTTAAATCGAGCCAAGCTCCTCTGGGAGAAGTCTGCAAGACTCACCTCGTCTTGTTCCTCTGCCGCCGGAGAAGGGGCCGCTGCTTTTCCCCCTCCCGCGAGCCCCTTTGGTGCAGCATGGCGGCGAGGGAGCTGTG
This sequence comes from Grus americana, assembly GCF_028858705.1. Taxonomy (NCBI): domain Eukaryota; kingdom Metazoa; phylum Chordata; class Aves; order Gruiformes; family Gruidae; genus Grus; species Grus americana. The sequence continues at coordinate 7,979,194 of NC_072875.1, forward strand.
CAAGCCAGGAGACCATGAACACGCGTCCACTGCTGTCCTGCAGACGGGAAGAAACATCGTGCACAAAACGAGCTTGTTAGGATCACGTTTGGTAAATGCAGAGCTTGGGTGTTTTTCTATAGGTGACACCGCACCCTCCCCCCAGCAACACCGTTTCGGCTGAGCTTTGCCGGGAGAGGCGGCGAGGGAAGGGGCTGCAGGTTTGGAGGAACGCCAACGGTCCGCCGAGCTGCTGTGAAGGTGAAGAGGTGGCTGGGGCACGGTCCGTAATTACCTATGCAAGGAGCGGGCAGCGAACGCTGAAGGGCTTTTTAATTAGCAGCCAAAGGCAAAGCGGGATTCAACAGCAGGGAAGCTGAAGTCAGCAAAGTCAAGGTGGAAATAAGAGGCCAGCTTTTACCAGTGAGGGTAATTAACTGCCGGCAGAGCGCAGCACGAGGCGTGAGGAATTGCCGTCATTCAAGGACCTTAAATCAAGGAGAGGAGTTTCTCCCGCATACGCTCGCTCTCCCTCCATCCCTGCTCGGGCACCGCTCACCGCCCGGCCTCGGGCAGGAGGGAGCAGCTGCTGAGCCTGGGATGAACTGGGTACCAGCATCCCGGAGTGGGAGCATCCCTGCTTGTTTCTAACAAACCAGGCAGGGAATTTAGGAAGGAAAAGGGCTGTTTTCCCGCCTGACCTGAAAGCTTGGCCGCCCTCCTCCTGGCGCACGCGGTATCTTGTGCAAACATCCCTTTTTGGCATGGCAGGCTTCTTTCGCTGGGATTTAGTGGAATTTTTCGCCTGCACAGGGCTGGCTCCTCAGGCCACGGAGCATCCGGCGCTCCCACCTTGCAAGAGGAAAACTGGGATTGTTTGCTCACAGTTTTAGGAAAAAGCTGGGCTGGAGTGGGGCTCCTTGTCTATACCATCTCCCGAGCTCCCAACACCTCCGCCAGCAACTGAGAGGTTGGGATTTAAGCCAAATCTACCCTCCTGCTACACATTAATTGCAAAAAAAAAAAAAAAAAATTAATCAGGGTGCTAGGCAGATGTGGTAGCAAGAGGTTATCCTCCAGAAGCTGAAGGTTTGGGAGGGGGGCGGCAGAAAAAAAAAAAAAAAAAAAATCACCATTTGGGGCTGGCTGGAAAGCAGCTCGGGCTCATACCAATTCCTTGACACGGTCTTTCCTTTCCCAAAAATAAACAGGAACCGTCTGGAAAGCCCCTGCGCGGGGAGGAGCAGAATTGCCCAGAATAAATAAATACATGGAGAGACCGGGGTTGAGTTCATCCAGCCGGTTGTTCCCAGCTGCCAAGGGTGGCGAAGGATGAGGACAGAGCTCGAAATGTCTTGGGGGGGAAAATGAGAGCACGTGGGGCTCTTTCCCCAGTTAACGGGATTTTTGGGAAAGCAGCCTCCTCACGCAGGAGCCACCACGTCCCCCCTGCAGCACAGCTTTCCCCAAAACACCCCCCGCATGATGAGCCTTTTGACTGATTTTTAGTTACAAACAGATTAAGGGGACGGAAAAAGCAAATATCTTGAGCTTATCTACAGCGCAAAACTCGAAGAAGCTTCACATTTCCGCTTTTAGGGTTGGTTTTTTTAGTGCCCCAGCTGCTTTTGCCGCAGCTTCCCCATTTGTCGGGCTCGGAGCCTGGCAAAATGCTGCCGTCTCCGGCTGGCACGGTTTGCCCCCGCAGCCTCACCGAGGCTCTGCGAACCAGCCCGCTGCTCTCGCACAAGCACGGGGAATAAAGACACAGCAGGCGCGGAGCTGGAGCGAACTGCAAGACTAGCTCTGTGTTCATAAATGTTATTAAGATGATGAATTAAATATGAATTTTGTTTCAGGCGTAACTTCAAAATCACCAAGAGACCCGACACGCTTGTGTTGCATAAATGCTCGGCATGTTCCTTAACACGATAGTTTGACTCCCTTGGACCTAGGCTTCAGGATGGGAAGGGATTGAGTGTTTACGTGGCTTGAAAAGTAGACACACCTCTCCCCTGACTTTTTTTGAAATGTACTTACACGTTTTTCGCTGACCGAGTTAGGGCTCCTGGGTGCTGGGGCATTTTCTGCAGGGGAAGTGCTGTCTCCAAGCCCACTAGCTCTGCCTTATTAATCTTTCATGTCCTGATAGCGATATTTTGTGACTGACAGCTGGCAAGACAGGGCTGGAAGAAGCCAGACAGTTCTTTTATTTACTGTTCACCATCTTCAGTTCAAAATGAAAAAAAAAAAAAAATCTCTAAAATGAGGGGAAAAAAAAAATCTGTACGAGAGCTGTGAGTTTCTTGCCCTTAGGTTTTTGGCTATATCGCCCCTGAATGCCGCTCAGGGCTGTGGCGCTGACTGGCACGTCAACCTCACAGCCGCGAAAGGTTGAGCGGCTTCATCCCTCCAGGGCTGGAAAACGCGAGCCGTAACATAACTCACCTCACCCAGCTACCGCGGGGCACCTGCGGGAACCTCTCCTGGCGCGGTATGGATGACGAAGGCTCCTTCTCTGCTCCGAAATGACCATGCCACTCTCCGGGTTGCTGAAACCCCTTTTTTCCTGCAAACGAGTTAAAAGCCTTGTGATTTTTCACACGAGAAAATAAACCATCACTGGTGAGGGATGGCTAAGATGGCACAAAGCAGTTGTTAGCGGTAGTCAAGTACAGACACCCAGCCTGCACAAGCCGCTGCTATCAACAGATTGATTTGCACGCCGAGCTGTCTGCCAGCTGATGGCTTGGCCCAGCCTCCCTGCTTTGCTTCACAGGGCTGTTCCTCCCCATTTCTGTGAAAAAAGTAGGGAGAAAAATGGGATTTGACCCCATTGCTGCTGCTGAACAACATAAAAAGTGTTTTTTTCACCCCTATGAGGAAAGGTATCGGAGTCAACTACTGGCTTCAGCCAGGGATCTGTAGCGTGAGTGATGTTTTTATGTTTTAGGGTAGCAGAAACTGTAAGTTTTGTGCTCCCCACTCAGGATGGCAACTTGGGGTCCCAACTGGATTGTTGAGCGCAGGGAGGAGAGACCTGATGATTTTAATTTGCCCGTTTCAGGATTATTCGCACATTGTTCCCTCCCCACTCTAAAGGCTCAGGTTTCCAGTCAAAGGGACCATCCCCAACGATCCACAACCACATGCCAAATTTCCAAAAACCCCCACGTCTGTCAGGCGGTTTTCCAAGACACTGTCACCAAAGGTGATGTCCCTGGAGAATAAATAAAGGCTGAGCCAGGGGTTTCTCAGAGAGTTTTATTAAACTAACGTGAAAAAGGAATGATAACAAACCATCTCTTGTGGTTAACAATAACAAACCATCTCAGCTCAGTTCAACTCATTGAATCAAGGGTAGTACAAAGTGCATGCATTTCAACTCTCCTGTAAAAGAGAAGAGAAGAGAGATTAAAACACCTTTGCAGTCTGCAGAGGCTTTAACTCCCCCCGGAGAGGAAGGCACTTGCGCTCAGTCCAAATTTTGCTTTTAAAGATGAAAGATGCAGGGCTGGGTGCAAACAACACGCTTCACTTGCTTTGCCAGCTCTTTCTGAGCTTGGAAAAATCGACGTGTTCACCTCCAGAACAGTCTCCTGGTCTCCCTTCCTGGTTTATTGCCATGAAAATAGGATTTCCTCTTTGCTGCTGCTAGCTGCTGTGGAGCTGTTTGGCATGCACCGGCTCCATGAGGTGGTAAATCAGGAGCAGGAACAGGCACCCAAGCACAACCAGGCTCATCACGGCCAGAAGGACAAAGCGGCCGATAAAGAAGGTGTCCACGATCTGCGGAAAATGGGGAGAAAAAAAAAAAAAAATGACCACAACACACGTCACAGCATTGGTCTGCTCCAGGAGGGAGCATACCACGTCCTGGAAAAAGAGGTCTGGCCAAGAAGATCACCCCAGGAGGAAAACCTCGGGGGTTCACCCAGATTTCTCCGCTTGCTTTTCATTCCCGACACGAGTGCTCTCTGTGGGAAGCGGGGTGCACGACAAGCAATTGAAAGAAGAATCCCTCTCCTCTGAAAAAAGCCACTTGTGGGAAAGCTAACGTGGAGGAAAGGAGCAGCACAGTACCAAGCATGGGGAAGAAACATGAGTCAAAACTTGCAGCAGCTCTCCCCAGCCACAAACCTCCCAGTGCTGCAAGGAGCTGTGCACAATTCTTCCCTTTTAGAAGGGAAATGGGGAAAAAAAGAAAAAAAAAAAGATTACAAAAAGAAGACACGGAGGCAAGGCAAGACACAATGAGAAGCCAACCATAAGAAGGCTGGTTACGAAATCATCCTCTTGGCCCCTGAGACTACCCCAGAGCTTCACTCACCCCTGGCTCAGTTTTATAAATCGTATTAGCACACGCTCAGCCTTGGTGCTGCTGCAGAAAGAGTCTCTTGTGAGCAACGCGTTGGCTCCTTCTGCACGTTTCACTTTTTAATTAGCCAATTAGCAGAGTTTCAGTGCAGGAAACCCAGGTCATGTATTATTGATACTCAGGGCAGGTCTAGTCCAATTGAAGATCCGAAAAAAAAAAAAGCTTTCCGTTTCTGTTGGCCTCCCGGGCACAAACATGCACTCAGCTGCCCTTCATCTCACTTCCAACCTTTACACGAGCAGGTCCCACACAAGGCAGAAAAAAGAAAAAACTTACAAGGATGTTTAGTAGGGATTTACACAGATCAAGATCGAGAAGAGCAATAATTAATGTGCATTAATAATAGAACAGAGGAAACGGCACCTAAAACGCCACAAAACTTCATGTATTCAAAGCTCGAAGAGCTCTGGGAAAGCTCAAGACGGCTGCACAGGCAGCCTGATGTGACCTGAAATCGGGAGATCCCCGTGCCTGACAAGAGGCTGACTAAAACCACAGATGGCTCCACGCTTGAACATAGAAATAACCTATGAGAGAGCCAAAGAGCCGTTAAAACAGAAAATGGAGCTGGGGGAAAGTGAAAGGCTGCAGAATTAAGGAGAAAATTATCAAAATGACCTGCCACGTGGCTACCGGCGTGCTCCAAGGTGTGTTGGAAGACAGAGGCAGACGGAGGACACGCAGAGAGCCAGGACCAAGCTGTGAAAGGGGATGGCAGAGCAGGAGCAGAAGCTGCTTGGAACTCAGGGCTGAGCTGGGAGGGATAAAAGTATGAGGGCGATTCCTGCACTGAGCCCCTTGTGCCTGGAGATGGGGGCTAAAGCCCACAGGTCATGTATAACGGCACGTAAATAAGGGAATTTGTTAAGGAAATGAACAGATCCCTGCTCCGTGAGTGACACAGCCTGCACTGGCAGGAGCCTGTGCTGGAGCAGGAGCCGCAGGAGACTGAAAAGGTAGTGCAGGGCCAGCCCCGAGGTAAAGGGCCTTCCCCGGGGCCATGGGGCACCCCTGGGGGTCATCCCTGAGGTAAAGGCCCATCCCGGGGGCCTCAGGGCAGCTGCTGGGGCCTGCTCTGAAGGGCCTCAGGGTGGCTGCTGGGGCCCATCCCTGAGGTAAAAGCCCATCCCCGGGGCCTCAGGGCGGCAGTTGGAGCTTTCCCTGAGGTAAAAGCCTATCCCCAGGGTCTTTGGGCGGCTGCTAGAGCCAGTCCTGAGGCAAAGGCCCATCCCTGGGCCACATCCTAAGGTAAGGGCCCATCCCCGGGGCCTCGGGGCACCCGTGGGGCCCATCCCTGAGGAAACGTCCCGTCACCCCCGGGCCCGCTCGGCCACGCAGGCCGCGGTGTGGGCTCACCTCGGCGGCGGCGGCGGCTGTGGCCGGGCGCTCGTCCTCCCGGGGGAAGAGCAGCAGCGCGGCGCTGAGGATGGCGGCTCCCAGCGTCACCAGCACCACGGCCAACCTGCGGGGAGAGGCGGGCGGAGCGGCCTCAGCACCGGGCCCGGCCTGATCCCCACTCCCCACCCCTTCCTTCCCGCTGCTCACCGGGCCCGGCCAGAGGCGCGGGAGAGCGCCAGGCAGAGCAGCAGCGCCAGACCCCAGAGCAGCTGCAGCACCAGCACCCCGGGCCCCACACCGAGCACCGTGCCCGCCATGCCGCTCCGCCGCCTCTTCCCCCTAGCAACTGCGCCGCGCCGCAACGGCCGAGCCAATCAGCGCTACCCGCCGCTCGTCCGCCGCTTTCCATTGGCTGTAGGGCGGGGCGGGGGGCGGGGCCGAGGTTTTTCCCGCGCTGTGAGAGGCGGGGGCGTGGCATCGGGCTCCGTGCACCCCGGTCCCGTTACCCGGTCCCGTTACCCGGTCCCGTCCCCGTCCCCATCCTCCCGGCAGCAAGGAGCTCACAGAACCCTCCTCCAGCCGCTGCCCCCCTCCTTCCCCGTGGCCGGTCTCCCCAGCCCGATCCTGGGAAGTGCTCCCCGGTAGAACGGGAATTTCCCCCACCGCTGGCTCCCGTTGCAAACGGATCGGTGCTTAATTAACCCTGCGTTGCTCGTTGCATAGGCTGTGCCACCGGCCGTAGCCGCCAGCCGGCTCCTGCCCACCACGCTGCAGGGAGCATCTCTCTCTGAGCAAGGTTTCACCCCCGAACCCCAGAAATTTAGCTGCCCGCGCCCCCAAAATATTTAGGGCCGTAATCAGGCAGGTTTGGTTAATACAAACGCGGTTGGCTACAGCAGGGTCCTGCACCGCTGTGTGACAGCCACACCGGGGGCTGAGGGCCCCCAAGCCGAGCCAAGGAGGTTTGTCAGCGCACCGAGCAGCTTTTAATACCAAAACAAGAGGAATTTCCGTTTTCAACCCAATTTTCTGCCTGTTTCTTCCCCGTCGCATCTCGCCCATCAGATTCCGGCCGGTACTTGCGTCTCGTCTACCAGTTAACCTGGATAAAAGTAAATACGTTGATATATTCAGTTTTTCCTCTCAACTACTTGAAGTCTGACGGTACTTTGCATAAAACGTCGCATAACTGATGTTTTCTTTCTGTCGTTTCTTTTAATGGGAGGAATAAAATGGCGATTAATTATGCTGCGCGGCACCGACCTGCCTTTTCCTGCGATGAAATCAAAGTCACCAGCGTGACATCAACCAGTTTGACAAGCAGAGCACAAACTGTCTCTGACACCTGCCTTTGCTTGGCATCGAGTAGGAACCGCCTGCCAACATATTAAAAGCGTATGTTTGATAGCAAACTCCTTCCCGCACCGTCTCGTGCCGTTAATCCCACCAGAAACGTGGGTTTTTTCCCCTCTGCAAACCCCACGTTGGTGATGTCCGTTTTCGCCATCGTTTCCCCAACCCTTCTCTTCTGTTCTCGCCTGTGTTTCCTGCTCCTGTTGGCAATCAGAAATTATAAATTTGCCCCTGTTGTTTGAGAATCTCCCTTTGCTTTTCTCTGTTTTCCCATTTCTTTGCATTTTTTGGACTCTAGTGGTTTGTAAAACCCCAAATTTCTTCTTTATAGCCCTGTTTTCATAGAGACCCTTCCCTGTCTGCCATTCCGCTTCCATCCTTTGGCTTTCCACCTAAATCTGATCATTTTTGTCCATCAGCCAACGACGCTTTTCCTTCACTGAATTTTCCCTATTCTACCTTTTATCCGCAGCCTTTACAACGGCATCTTTAACCCGTTCCCGTATCAACTGGGTCTTTTCACTATTTATTATCTCCTCCATCTCCTCTTGGTGCTGCCCGGTAGTTTCTCGATGCCAGCAATGACATCATTAAGCGAGTTCAAGAGGTTGCAGCAGAGAGCTTGAATCATCCAGTTATTCAACCCACGCCACATCCCAGATATTTGGCCGGAGGTCGAAGAATAAATCTGATATATGCCCCGGCAACCGCGTCCAGCGGCCAGGTTTTAGCCATGTTGATGGTGATTTTAATCCCATCTGTTATATCCAGCATAGTTGGGCTGATGGTAACTCAAGCACTAAGATTTGGAGATGAAATGACGCCCAGCATCCCAATGCACCCCAAAACATCCCTATAATATTTATTTATATGGCACATACGGTGTTGCAGCAGGGCTATGTGTTCCTCTGAGTACAACGGAGGCAAACTATAAATCCGTGGGTAAGGAATTGGGAGAACAAACCTCCACGGTGTGATATTCCCAAGCACAACCTTCCTTAGAAATTTCTTCAACCCGTCTGCAATGAAACGCATGGTCCTAAGCATCCTCTTCTTTACCTCAGCCTCCCTGCCGCCGGCATCAGAAACGCCTCGGCAGGGATTTGCCTTGCGGCATTGCTCCGGCAGCTGGTCACTTGAATGCAAAGATTAGATTTTATGGCCAAATAAATACATTGCTGTCCTGAAATAAGGTGGTTTTTCCCCAGCTTTTAGCTGCTAGGATTTGGTATCATTTACTGCTTGTGTCAGAGTTGCATTGCACCCATAAAAAAAAAAAAACCAAAACCAGAAGAAAGGGGGGAAAAAGCAATGCTGACTATAAAATGTGAATTAAAAAATGTAGGAAAGCAGCAGAAATTGAGGATTTTTGCATTGTTTGCAGCAATTTCTTGAAGAAACTTCGTATTTGTGGTGGTTTTTTCCCAGGATAACAGTCGATGCGGGGACGTCTGCCAGTATTGCAGATCCAGGTTTCTCCGAGGCTTTTGACTTGCACCACGTGGGGTTTGCATCCAAACCCTTGTGCTGGGGACAGGACACATCAAACCGATGACAAACAATGCAGTGATTAATTCCAGGTCCGATGGATATCGATATCGATAACCTAGGTACCGTAAAGTCTTTACCGGCAAGGCTCTCGAGCGATACCCTGCTTTACGTGGTAAATAAGGAGAAGCCGAGTCATTTGGATGCTCACAGCCCGGCAAAACCCAACGCAAAGGGTTTATTTGGACACAAATAATTCGGGTGGTCGCTGACGGATGGGAGATGCTGTCATGGAGCGACTCGAAGGATGCTTCATCACCGCAAGCGGGTTTTCCCAAGGAAAAGATGAAGGGGTTGTGACATTTCTTGGCAAAAATATGAAAAAGATCCTGACTTTGGAATTAGACAAAATGGGCTCGGCAGAGAGATGTAATTAGCACCGGGCTAATTAAACACTTGGCCCAGGAGGATGGAGAGGTCACCTTACTGCAAGGCAGGATCAGATGGATCAAAGCTCTTTTGTAAGACGCCTCTCGAGGAGCACCCCCCGGAAATGGGGCGGTTTTGGGTTAAGATGGCCTTTTTTGCGTTAAAACGTGCAAATCTACCATGCCCTGCTCATCCCAGTGGCCAAAATGACCAACATGATCTAATATCAAATAATATTAAATGATCAAGCTCTTGGTGATGGAGTTGGAAGCATTGGGGGAATTGATTTAAAAGTCTTCGCGCAGTCGTAAAACTTGCAGTTTTACAGCTGGAGCTCCCTGACGCTCAAATATTAGAATTAAAAAGAAACAGGCATTGATGCAAGCAAGAAAATATTCTGCTCCTGATTTAAAGACTAGTAAATTGCTAAATATTTTTATTAGCGGCAAATTTGCAGCTTGCTGGAACTAATTTCACGCCCGGTAGATATGGAGCTTAAGCTGGGGATGGCGTTAAATTACTCTCTTGTAAAGGTATTTAATGATGGGGATGCCGTTAGATGGTGGGGACCTGGCTGGGGACCCCTTTTTTGGGGTGTCACCTCCTGGATTGGGAGCCCAAGGACGGCGGCTGGGGAAAGTTCTTGAAATATTGGTACAAACCCATCATTTCCCCCCACGAGGTGCATTAAGAACCACCAAATCCCCCTCATTTGCATAGATTTGCTTATGGAGGTTTGCTGCACATGGGTGCAGGAGCGGGGTGGTCGCAGGGCCCCAGGATCCCCCAGCCTGGAAAGATGCTGTTTGTATTTTTGGGGTGGTTTTGGCCTTATTTCAGAGATTATTTAGGATGTTTGGGGTTTGATTGCTTTAATTGCTTTTAAAATGTATTTAATTTATTTTAAAATGTATTTAATTGATTTAAAAATGTATTTAATTGATTTTAATTATTTTAATTGATTTTTTTTGTCTAGGATATTCTGGGTTTAATTGATTTAATAGGTGGGTAAAGGCAGGCACGGCTGGATCCCTGCGTGCCGCTCGCCCTCCATACCCATTATTTCCATGTCTTCTTCCTCGGCCAGAGGTTTTACACCTTGGAGATGGTTTTCCAGCCTGGATCCTTCCATCCTCCTTCTACAAAGCCTCCGGGTGCACTGGGAACCACCCAGCTCCATGCAATGAGCAAAACCCATCCCATTTCGGTTTGCCCGGATACAAACCGGGACAGGTGCAGGGATGGGGTCAGAGGATGCGGAGCCCGAGAAAGCAAAGTGAAGGCGTCGAGAGGATCCAATTACCCCTCTAAAAATACCTCCGGGAGGGTGGCGGTGGTAAACAAGAGCTATTTAAATCCCCCGGTCCACTTTCTGCAGTGGAAATACATGAGGTTAAATAGTTCTCCCTGACTTTTTGGAGGACGCGTGTGGCCGAGAAGCGCTAAGCTGCCCTTTTCTGAAGAGAAATCCCTAAGAAAAGAAATTTAAAATAATAGGAGAGGGTTTGTAATGGCTCCGGTGGGGATACGGCACGCTCTCGCAGGAACCCACTTCGGATTATCTTTCTCTTGCTGATGGCGGAAATCAATTTTAATCGTCCTGACGGGAAATGAGGATGTAAGACTTCAAACAGAACAAATCCTGCAGTGTTCAAAAAAAAAAAAAAAAAAAAAAAGGGATATGAAGTCACTTTTAAAATAAAAAGAAATTAAAAAATCCCATCCCAGCAAGAGGAGATACTTCTAAATGCCCCGAAAGGCCTCAGCTGGTGGGGAGGTGGAGGAGCGAAAGTATTTCCTGCGGTGGGACGAGTCCAACCTCAACCCAGAAGCACTTGGGGAAGAGGGATGGAGGAAGACGAGGTGTCTCCATCATCGCCCGTTATGGTTCAAAATGCTCCTGAGTGGGAAGAAGTTGGTCATTTTTTGGTTTTGGTGACTTTTTTATACTAAGTGCAATTTTAATGCAGTGCAGTAAATTTGTACACCAGTACAAATCGGGCTTTTTTCATACTTGGCTCTCCAAAGTTAAAGCAACTGCAGAGTGATTTCCCTAAAAAGCCCTAAAAAAAAAAAGTCCTATAGTTGTCTTCTGGGGATTCTTAAATGTCATAGGGTGACATTTCCCCATGGGATCAAAGGCCCTGGGTGACATCGCGACAAAATCTGACCCAGCCAAGGAGAGGAAGGAGGGGAGAAACCTCCTGAGGGACCTAAATTGGGTTGTAGAGCCCTCCCTGGGTGCTGCAAGTGACGGGGCAGAGGCAAAGCTAAAGGAAGGAGGCAAAGAACCGATGGAAAATGAATATTAGAAGGTCGAGGAGAAAAAGGAAAGGCAAGAACAGGGTCTGGGGAGATGCTAAAAATTAAAATTTGCTTTTATAATGGCAAAAGGTGCTAAAGCCTATGGTGTGACGTTTTTCCAAGAAACTTCTATTTCCCATACATTTCTCCAAAAGCCACTATTTCCCATCAATCTTATCCTTAAAAGAGCACCAATGTGGGACCTCCTTGTGTCATGGCTTCTGGAAACGTCTCACCTTTACCCATGTCAACCTCTTCCTCCTTCCAACCCGAGAGTTTTCAGGTGAGAAACCGAGGAGTCATCGATAATGAAACCCTCGACACTTCACTTAAAGTGGCTCATCATCATTAGCTCTTTTGGTATTCCTCGTAATGGCATTAATCACCCGTCGCTCATTAGGCTTTAATGTGCCCGTAATATGTTCATCCGTAGTAATTCAATCGCAATTGAGCGGTTGATGATGTCTCCTTATTGGAAAGGGTTGGGCGATGGCGATGTCCATCCATGGCAGGATGTTGGGTGACCACGAGCAACCAACATCTGTTGAAACGGCCTGAATTTGTCGCCGCACTCCCCAAGACTTGCAGGCAGGGTTTTTTGTGGCCGCCAAGCCTGTTTGCAGTTTTAATTATGGTTTTATCCCGCATTCCTTGCAACACCTTGCTCTCGTCCTTTTTCATTTGACGTATATCGATTTTTTTCCCCCGTTCCCCAGGCAGCAGCTTGGAAATGATGTGGCTGTTGCTGTTGTTTTTTTGTTTGTTTTTTTGTTTTAAATTTAATTTCCTTCCTTATTTGTGTGTGGTGGCGGTTGGGCCTGGACATGCAAGGTCAAAGCACCGTGGCGGCTCCCGGGAGCTTCCTTCAAAAGTCACAGTGTTGTCCTCAGGGCCTCCTCTCCCGAAGTCCTGAGCATGTGGGATGTGGCTTTTATATCCCAAAATTAAGTTTTGGGTTTTCACACACCTCAGGGTCACTGGTAAAAAGGATGTTCTTGTGTATCCGGCCATCACGGCACTCGAACAACTTCTGGCTTCATCCTATCACCCATAGGAGGGACAACCCAAGGATGGAGATCACCCACCTCTCAGGGACTTCCCTGGGCTGCACCAGCCTCTCTGGCCAGGTGTTTCTCCTCGTCTCTAACCTAATTTTTTAATTACTGGTGGATGGCAAGCAAAATAGGAGATGAGTCCTTTCTGCTGCATCATGACTTCGTGGTGCTTCCAAAACCATGCACCGGTTGCCCCATGTTCTCCAAGGGCACCATTTTATTTCAGCCCTGGGGTTTTGGTCTCAGACCTGAGGATCTTTACATCCCAATGAATACGTAAAACTTATTTTGTTTTCCTTTGCCTGCGGGGGAGATATTACATAGTGCTTTGGTTTTCTGAGGTCCATCAGCAAGTCTCTGAGATAACTCCAGCAGCCAAGGCTATGAATCCCTTAGATGGTATTTAAGATTCTTTTGAGTAACCTGTGCAAAAAAAAAAAAAAAAAAAAAAAAAAATTAAAAGGCAGCTAATCAAATGGCTTTGAGGGCTGTAAAAAAGACGAATTCAATCCCTGCAAACTTTTCCTAGATGTAATTTCAGGAGAGATCAAAGATGACACTAACCTAAGGAAGTAAAGCTACTCAAAATTCAAAGTTTATAGTCCATCTGTCTCTTTGCTTCAGGGAGCCGGTATTAAATTTGTTGCTAAATAAAACAAATAAGCCTAGGAAAAGTCAGCGTCAAAATCTGCATACTCATAAGAGAATTAACAGAGGTCTCTTGTTATGATGGCTGCTTCTCAATTTGCATCTTTAAAGAGTTGTGACCATCTCCCCGCTTCTCCCTTCGCCGGATCCTCCGAAGCCGGGCCGGTGCCGGCGGTTGGCACCGCGCTGCATCGCTTGGTTAAAGAGATGCTGAGGATGAAGGTTGAATTCCCATCGTGGACCGAAGTGAAACGAGGGTGGGGAAGTGATGCTGAAGCCCAGCCAAGGTGAAGAAACATCTCAGGTGGAGCCAGAATTTAAAAGGGCAGGATTCAGCATCTCCACGTCACTTGTGCCAGCTGTCTGGTACCCAACTACCGCAGATACCCAAGTAAAAAATAGGTTGGGGGGGCGTTTATTGCTTTACCTGGCTTATCCCATGAGTCATCCCTAGTTTTTATCGTCACACTGTTTGTACAAGGTGTAGTGTAGGGATAATTTAGATTTTTTTCATTCCCCCTGCTGCGTGTCCCTCCAGCCCCTCCCTTTCTCAACCAGCCGATACCGCCTCCGGAAAACGGACTCCAAATCTTGCCCAAGTGCTGGAGGTAAGTTGCTTTAAACATCCAGATCCTCTTTTTTTTCTCTTTTCTTTTCTTTTCTTTTCTTTTCTTTTCTTTTCTTTTCTTTTCTTTTCTAAATCCTGGAAATGCTTGGGAAAGGATCGGTCAATGGGATGCTCGCGGTGACTTTGCGTGGGAGAGCCTGAAGGAGTGGCAAGAACCAGCCACAGACTTTATTACACCTTGAAATTAAACATTTAAAGGGAGTGAGTTGGCAGTGGGGATTTTCTATTCAAAATATATATAACCTGCCATTTATCCAGCGTTTTTCCTCCAGAAGGACCCCAAAGTGTCATCATTAATGAGCCAGCATTAACCCCAGCTCAGCCGGCGTGTGGGGGGGAAGAAATCCCATTTTTTCAGGTATTTTCCCACTTGATCCTGGCTGCTTTGCAGAGGGAACAACAGGGAAAAATCCTTTCTTTTGGCTTTAGCTGTCTTTATTATCGATCCATCAATCCCGCACAAGAAATAAGCTTTAATCTTATTTAATCTCGCACGGGGAAACCTCTGGGAATATCGAGCCATCCTGGCATCAATCGCTTATTCTCAATACATCCTCCTTGTGCCTATGGATTATCAATAAAGCCTTTAATTGTATTCTCCTGTGTATTCATCTATTAATAGTTGTCAACTCTTGTGTAGCGTTACTCGCTATTATTCGCGTGTCTGAAACTATTTAAAATGCACGGTGGCTTCAAAAATAACACTGTAAATCTTTTTTGGGTTTACTCTCTTATTATTCCCAGGAAAATCACGCGCAGAGGTAAAAATAAACGTACTTAAGAGGAGTTGTCCTGTGGGTATCTGAAGTACTGCAAACGGAGGGAAATCAGCTTTAATAGAAATCCTCTGTGAGTTAAATAGTTAAAATTTGTGGAATTCCTTAACTTCAGCCCGGATTTGGTGTGAGCATCACTGGGTGCGGACAGACAGCTGTCCGTGTGTCCCAGGTTAATTATGTTGCTTTTAAGGATGACGCTGATTTTTTTTTTCCTCTCTTCTTGAAACTCCTAGCCGGAGAGGGTTTTGAAAGGTGTGGGAAAATATCTGTATCCTAAATGTCTTATAAAAATCCAAACTAATTGATGGCTGATTCGTATTAAGCATCGTCCCTTGACCGCGATGCCCAAGCCGGAGGGACAAAGGGCCTGGTGGGTACCGCCAGCGTCCGAGCTGGGACAGTTTGGAGCATCATCTGATCCAAAACTAGTCCTAAATTTTCTTTAGGGATCCCTTTTTAGCATCTTTTAACCCCCGAGGGGGTCGGACATCCTCCCAGGCAGCGAGCTTGCACTTTGGAGGGGTTACCTTACCCCTCCAACCGATCGCAGTGCTTAAGCCAGGCTCAGCCGTAAAGCTCAGCCTTAGGAGCCAAGCCCTGGCTGTGGCTGCATCCTAAAACCCCATCTTGTTTTTAACATCTACCGTTTAATAATTTACTCGGCTTCGCTCTTATGTATTTTTCAGACTATCCCGTCACAGTTTTCTTAGAGAAATCCGACACGAGCAATAATGCAATCTTGGAAAGAGAATTGAATTATTTATGGAGGAGCAGTCAAACGACAGAGACTAAACCGCTATATTTTATGTAATTTGTTTTCTCCTGAAGCCCGTTATGTAAAAATGTAAATATTGCTGGTTATATATGTTGCCGCTCTTGCCAAATGTTTAATATTTTAGCAAACTCGCTCGGAGTACTCGTCACTTTTGAGAAGGAACCGTCTGGGTGCTCTTGAATAAGCACTGATTAGTTCGTGGTAATTATATATTTACAACGCTGACTTTGAGTGTGCAAAACCCCCCAGCCTTCTGAGATGCCCGTGCCCCAGCTTTGGGGCAGGTAAACAGCACAACCCCCAAAATTTGGGGGACCCCTGGGTGAAGAGGGTTTAATTTCAGGGAGGTTTCCCAGTGGCCTGTGCCCCGGCTTGGGATGGGGATGTGGAATAAGGTGTTTGATCACCGGGTTCGTGGTTTTTTGGGGTTTGGATGTCTCTTCCAGCTGGGTACCACCTGCATCCCTGGGCTGTGCTCACTGGTGGGTGGTCCAGGGTGGGAGAAGTGGGTCGGTACCCACCAGACCCCCCCATGGGAGCCAGGGTCTGCATCCCAGCAGGGATGCTGCCGAGCATCCCTGGTCCTGCAGATCTGGGAGCTCAGGGCTGGCAGGATGAGATCCGATCAAAGAAATCCATCCAGGGGTGACCTGTTACAGCAGAAAGATGCTTTTCTGGGGGAAAAAAACCCAAGACTGAGTGCAGGAGACCTTTAATTTACTGCCGAAAAAATACACCAAGACCCCATGGCTGGATGTTGAAGCGGAGCCAATTCAACTGGGAAATCAGGCGCTGGGTTTTTAACCAGGGATTATAATTAACCTCTGGAAAAACTCTCCAGGGAAGAAGCAGCTTTTGCATTTGCGGAGGAAAAATCCAGGCCTGGCTACTTTTCCTGGAAGGATGAGCGTGAGTTTCCGAAACCAGCGGTGGAACCGCTTGGGTGATCGGCAACAGAAATTGGGGATGAGGAATGAGGGATGCTCGAGGAGTGAACGTGGGATGCTTGAGGGATGAACGTGGGATGCTGGAGGAGCGAACGTGGGATGCTCGAGGGATGAACGTGGGATGCTCGAGGAGCGGACGTGGGATGTTCAAGGAGTGAACGTGGGATGCTCGAGGAGTGAATGTGGGATGCTGGAGGAGCGGACGTGGGATGTTCGAGGAGTGAACGTGGGATGCTCGAGGAGTGAACGTGGGATGCTCGAGGAGTGAACGTGAGATGCTGGAGGAGCAGACGTGGGATGTTCAAGGAGTGAACGTGGGATGTTCAAGGAGTGAACATGGGATGCTCGAGGAGCACACATGGGATGTTCGAGGAGCGGACGTGGGATGCTCGAGGAGCAAACATGGGATGGTCGCTGCTGCTGGTGCCAGAAGAAACAGCCCCGCATCAGGAGAACCCTCAAATATTGGACACTTGGACACTTTTGGTGACGGTGGCACTTAAAATATTCCCCGTGCGTGCCTGCCCTCTTTGAATCTTTGTTTTTCAAGACGAGATGCCGAGCGCAGATGATCCTGCGGTCCTTTGATACCATGATGAGGGATTTCCGTCCCCCTCCCCTTACCTCTCCCATTCAAATTCCCCAGCTCCTGAAAAACCCAAAATATTTTTTGCCCGGCATCCCCAGCTGGCTGAAACAACCGGCGACAGCTTTATGGCTCCTCGTCTTCGCTCACTCCCGTGGAATAGTAATGAGCAGGGGGGGGCGGGCGGGCAAACGTCCCGTCGGCTGATTTACAAGGCAAGAAATTCTTATAAATCATTGCCCCAACCTCTCCAAAGGATGGGGGGATGCTCTGCGTTGTCCCGGCGACGCGACGCAGTGATGCTTTTTTTTTTTTTTTTTGGGGGGGGGGGTGAGGGGGGAAGAATGCATCCCAACCCCAACCTCCCTTCTGCGTTTTGCCGTTGTTTTGTCGATGGAGCCCAAGCACGAACCATCTATTTTTGGGTGCTCTCCACCGGCCACCCTGAAGGAGGTTGGAGTATTTTAGAGGCTGCTCTCAAGTATGAGGAGCAAACGTCAGAGCAAATATTTTCCGAACGTAATTTTTTTTTGGGGGGGGGGATAAGCTGGAAGGAGGGATTTAGAAAGGGGGTTTTGCAAGCAGTCGCAAGAGGGGAAATTGGGTTTTTTTCTGGGTTCCTAGCTTTAAATTTAAGCTCATTTTTCCACCTTTCCCATCACATCCCTGGCCCTACGGCCATCCCTTACGCATCTTTTATTGCGCCTGGCTCCTACCTCCCGCTGTAACTCTTCAGAACCGACTTTAACCCATCCCAAAAGAATTTTGGGGCTATTTCGAGTGATTCCGTCTCCAATATTCCTCAGGAAACAGGCAGAAATTCAGCGTTTCTTACCAAACCCAGGTTTAACGGCATTTTTTATCAGGGAAAGGGATGGAAAATCATGAGGGACCAAATTGTGGCTCATCCGAAAAAATCCGTCCCAGTGGTTTTTGCAATAAAATGTGGGAAAATTTGGCTAGAGGAGCCAGTGCTCCCAGTGCTCCCAGTGCTCCCAGTGGAAGCAGCTCCAGGGAAACCTCATCTCCAGGTCCTTGGGAGAAGGGGGGGTTAATGTATCATGTGGCCAAAATTTGGGCAGGGGGGGAGCCAAACACCACCCCCCCCCAATTAATAATAATTAATAGATTTTCCCAAAATGGGAGCCTTTTGCCTTGGGGATAATCCCACAGGAAGTGCCTGGGGTGGGAAGTGTCCCGGGGAGGGATTTTTCTGGGGCGCCCTAAATTTAAGGGGGGGGGAAGGTAATGCTGGGGGAGGGGTTGGTGACCTGGATGGGGGTGGCACCCGGGGGGGGGTGTCTGTGGTTGGAGTGTGGGGGGCCAAATGCCACCGGGAGCTCTGAATGTGGCTGGAGGAGGGGGGCAAATGTGGTTGGGGGGCAGATGTGGGGTGGGGAGCAAATTCCAACCGGGGGCTCTGAATGTGGCTGGAGGAGGGGGGCAAATGCTGCTGGGGGGGGACTGAGGTGCTGGGGGGGTCTGAGGTGCTGGGGGGGCACTGAGGTGCTGGGGAGGGTTTCCGAGGTGCTGGGGGGGGACTGAGGTGCTGGGGGGGGGTTCCGAGGTGCTGGGGGGGACTGAGGTGCTGGGGGGGACTGAGGTGCTGGGGGGACACCAAGGCGCTGGGGGGGGTCCGAGGCGTTGGGGTGTCCGTGTGTGTGTGCCGGGGCTCAGCACGGCCGGGGGGGGCTCAGCACGGCCGGGGGGGGGCTCAGCACTGCCGGGGGGGGGTGCTCAGCACGGCCGGGGGGACACACGGGACGGGATGTGTGCGCGAGAGGCGCCGGCCAGCAGGGGGCGCTGTGCGGCGCGGCGAGGAGAGGCGTGGCCTGAGGGGCGTGGCCACCGGGGCGCGGCGGCGGGAGTGGGCGTGTCAGCGCGGGAGTGGGCGTGGCGCAGCGGCGGGGGCGTGTCCCGGCGGCGGGGCGGGGCGGGGCGGGGCGGGGCGTGTCGGCGGCGGCGCGGCGGGGCCGGGCGGGCGGGCGGGCGGCGAGCGGCGGCCGCGCTGTCAGGCCGGTGTCGGTGTGATGAAGATTGGCGGGCAGGTAGGCTGTCACTCACCGGCGGGCCGCCGCGCGGGGGCGGGCGGAGCCGCGCCGAGCGCCGCGGACAAAGCGGCCCGGGCGGCGGGGCACGTGTGGCGGCGGCGGCGGCGGGGACCCCGCACCCCCCCCCCCCCCCCCCCCCCCCCCCCGCTCCATCCCCTCCGGTGCGGGAAGTAACTTGCCGTTCCGCACCGCCTCCCCTCCCGGTGCGGGGCCGGGGGTAGCGCGGGCCTCGGCTGCAGCGTGCGTGCGTGTGTGTGTGTGTGTGTGTGTCCGTCCCCGGTGTCCGGTTCCCACCCCCCGCCAGCCCCCCCCCCCCCCGGGCTGACCTCCAGCCGGCTGCGGTTTGCCCCCGCCGTTGCGGTTCTCCGCGGTTAACCCCCCCCCTCCCCCGCCCCGGGCCGGTCGCGGTGATTTGGGGGGGTTGCGGTGCTCCAGGGGGATTGCAATGAACCGGGGGGGTTGCAGCCCCCCC